>NC_138300.1:8371785-8995714 GCF_965601325.2 Salmo salar | reverse complement strand
CAGGTGCGGAGGCTGAGGCTGAGGCTGGAGCGAGAGGTGTGGGGACAGGGTAAGCAGGTCCGGAGGGGAATCCAAGGGAGCGTAGAGTGGGGAATCCAGGACAGAGTAGCAGGACTGACGAGAAGTCTTACTGGAGACAGGGACCAGTCAGAGCTGTAGCGGAGAGGAAAACAGCGTCAGTCAAGGGAAAACAGGAACAAACAGTTAGAAACATGGACTGACTGGGCAGAGATTACAATCTGGCAGTGTGAAAGTGGCAGGACTGAGAATTTTTAGACGTCTTGATTATT
This sequence comes from Salmo salar, assembly GCF_965601325.2. Taxonomy (NCBI): domain Eukaryota; kingdom Metazoa; phylum Chordata; class Actinopteri; order Salmoniformes; family Salmonidae; genus Salmo; species Salmo salar. The sequence continues at coordinate 8,995,424 of NC_138300.1, read as the reverse complement.
AAACAGGTTGCAGCTGGTGGGGATCTGCTCTGACTCCAGCACACCTGTCTCTGCCCACACACACACACACACACACACACACACACACAGAGAGGGAGAGAGCACTGGGGGAGTGGTGGCAGGTCAAGGAGACACTGGATGAGCACTATAGGGTGTGGCAGGAGCAGATGTGACAGATAACAAGTTTAGATAGTTTAGCAACCAGCTATCTAGAAAATGCTAGCTGACATGGGCTAATTGACTGACAGAAAAACTGCTGATTTACAAATGCACAACAAAATTTTTAAATTGCACCTTGTGTATGCCACTATTCTAACTTCTAACTCGCAACAGTAAGTTCAGTTCCACCCCCCCATCCACAAATGTTTTTTATCTGTTATTTTTTGGGAGAGAAATTGATCCGAGGGCCTTTAAAAGAGGGCGGGCTGCAAGTTTCCCATCCCTGCACTATACAGTAAACATGCATCCAAAATAAAGTAGGTCAGGTCTTTTCGGACTGTGTACTGAACTGTGCCGATAACGTCAAAAGAGGGAGGAGCATTGGGGCTAGTCGCATTAGAAGGCGTGGGAGATGAGTACATGTTGGATGGGCAAGGAGGCATGGCTGAGTCAAATAGGAATCCTGACTTAATGAAGTGGTGATTAAAGAGCTCAGTCATGTGCTTCTTGTCAGTAACAACCACATCATCAGGGATTCTCCTTGGGTTTTTGCCTGCCATATCAGTTATGTTATACTCACAGACATTATTCTAACAGTTGTAGAAACTTCAGAGTGTGGTCTATCCAATGCTACCAATTATATGCATATCCTAGCTTCTGGGCCTGAGTAACAGGTAGTTTACTTTGGGCACGTCAGTCATCCGAACTTCCGAATACTTCCCCCTAGTCTTAAGAAGTTAAAGTCTTTTAGCAACCATCTATGACAAATCAGGACAGAATGTTTCACTGAGCGGCCATGACGATCACAGGCTGTAAAACAGTAATCACTAAGGTAATTTCAGAAAACATCAGACTGGTACCTGCAGCAGAAGTGCTGTCCATTCAACGGTGCTGAATATAGGGTGCGCCCGGCTCCCTTTAAAAACGCATGCACCAAGTCTTCCTTTGTACTTCCTGATTCAGCAGTTGTTTGATTCGAGTTTCTTTGTCTGCCATGCATCTTTGACTATTGTTAGTAATCCCTTTTGATTTATCCATTTTATTTCTGTTTCGTCCTGCATAGTTTGCATTCGCCGGGTGGTTGTTTATGCTCTCATAACTTTTGGTGTTTTATGTCGGCATTTAACGTCGGCCCTGTTGTACCTTAGTGGCTTTAATTGGTATTTTAATTAGGGAAAGCTTTCGAGATGTTAATGGTTTCGAAATTCTGAGCAATTCTCCTTTCATGTAGTTGATTTATCATCTAAAGTGAATTTTGTTGTGGTATGCAAAATAAAACTGAACTAAACTCTTTCTTTTGAAGCATAGATCTGCAGCATAAACTGCATTTACATTTGTCAGTCCAAACTAGACCCAATATATCCTTTAGACATTCTGGACTAAATCCTGACTTGGACTGAATCCTAAAGATTTTTTGATGTCCTGCCAAGATGGCGTTGGGCAACAAATCATCTTATTTAATAATATTCTGACAAATCACTGCAAAAAATGGATACTATTATACTTTGAAATGTTAGTCAGCATTTTATTCTCATCAAAAATCACCTCAGAATATCTCTCCATGCTGCATTGAAAAGTATGTTGAAGTAAGAGGAATGACTTTCAAACACAGTCATGGTGAGGTTGGATGATGTATGAGATATTTCAACCACACCAATCAGATTTATGTGTTACGCTAGCAGTAAACGACTGCAGGACGTCCTTGAGAACATTCAGTGCAAATGTATTACCCTCACTATTCTTAGGATTAAAACATAAATTCCTATGAGACTCGGGCCAGCAGAGTCATTAGTTTAGGTACAATCAGTGACTCACGTTCTAATAACTCCCTTGAGGATGTAAGGTAGTTTAATTTATTTTCATTCTAACTGCAAAGGTGCCTGACAGAGATGAAGAATGTCTGCCTTTAAAATAAAATCCACAATGTCACCTCAGAGACTCAGATGTTTCAGCATTGTTTATTATTTATTAAAGGAACTAAACAAAACTTGAAAAGTTGAACATGGCCTATGTGGCACTGATAGTAGTCATAGACATCAATTCTATTCCCAAAAAGGACTAAAGCGTAAGTAGGAAAATGTTGGTCAGTATTTCCAATGCTGAGATTTGTGAGATTTAAGGTATTGATGACATCTCCGACGTCCTTGGATATTTGAGGATTGGATCATGCCCACAATCATGCCCACTAACATGGAACCGCTGGCAGCATCCATCTAAATAATCAGAGCAAAACATGCAAGGAGAATTGTCATGCACGGGGTGAATCGAACCAGCAGAATGAACCTACAGTCCGCCCATTTATATACAGACAGCAGCAGGGCCGTCTCCAGGCATAAGCAACATAAGCGGTGACTAAGGGCCTCAGGCCGCTAGGGGGTCCCCTGTCATGTAAAAATCTTCCCAGCTTGAAATAGTTCCAAATTGTTCTGATTGTGAAAACAAGTTGTACAATTTCTCTCACAGTGTCATGCCCTGATCTGTTTCACCTGTCTTTGTGATTGTCTCCACCCACCTCCAGTGGTCTCCTGTTTTCCCCATTAGTCCCCGGTGTATTTATCCCTGTGTTTCCTGTCTCTCTGTGCCAGTTTGTCTTGTTTTGCCAAGTCAACCAGCATTTCTCCTAGCTCCTATTTTTCCCAGTCTCTGTTTTTTCCTAGCCTGTCCTGATGCCGAATCTGCCTGCCTGACCACTCTGCCTGTTCTGACCTCGAGCCTGCCTATACCCTTGTACTGTTTGGACTCGGACCTGTTCACTGAACCCCTGCCTGTCCTGACCTCGAGCCTGCTTATCGCCTGGTACTGTTTGGACTCTGACCTGGTTTATGAACTCTCGCCTGTCCCCGACCTGCCTTTTGCCTACCCCTCAGCCACAGGCAGTGGCTGAGACTGCAGATGTTCAGACTTTATACACTACACTCTTTGAGAGAGGTAGTTAGCAAACCAGGCCAAAGACCCCTCAGAGACACCAATACTCCTTAGCCAGCCCACAAGAATGGAATGGTCTACCGTATCAAAAGCTTTGGCCAAGTCAATAAAAATACCAGCGCAATATTGCTTAGAATCAAGGGCAATGGTAACATCATTGAGGACCTTTAAGGTTGCAGCGACCCATCCATAATCTGAGCAGAAACCAGATTGCATACCAGAGAGAATACTATAGACATCAAGAAAGCCAGTCAGTTGATTATTGACAAGTATTTCCAGCACTTTTGATAAACAGGGCAAAATAGAAATAGGCCTATAACAGTTAGGATCAGCTTGATCTCCCCTTTTAAATAAATTACTAACCGTGGCTGCTTTTCAAGCAATGGGAACCTCCCCAGAGAGGAGAGACAGGTTTAAAAGGTCAGAGATAGGCTTGGCAATTATAGGGGCAGCAAGATGGTTTGACCCAGATGGTTTTTTGGGGTCAAGTTCAAGGAGCTCCTTTAGCACCTCGAACTCAGTGACCGCCTGCAGGGAGAAGCTTTGTAGCGGGGCAGGGGAAAAGAGGGAGGAGCATCGGGGCTAGTCGCATTAGAAGTGGTGGGAGAATAGGAAATGTTGGATGGGCAAGGAGGCATGGCTGAGTCAAATAGGAATCCTGACTTAATGAAGTGGTGATTAAAGAGCTCAGCCATGTGCTTCTTGTCAGTAACAACCACATCATAAACTTTAAGGGACAACATGGGCAGCTGTGAGGGAGGAGGGTTTATTCTCAGGTCTTTAACCGTTTTTCAGAACTTCTTGGGGTTAGACCCATAGAGAAAACTGCTCCTTAAAGTAACTAACTTTGGCCTTTCGGATAGCCTGAGTGCACTTATTTCTCATTTGCCGGAACGAGAGCCAGTCAGCCTGAGTATGCGTGTGCCGAGCCTTTTGCCAAATGCAATTCTTGAGGTGGAGTAACTCTGCAAGATCATGGTCGAACCAGGGACTGAACTTGTTTTTAATTCTCATTTGTGTTATGGGGGCTTGTTTGTTAACAATATCTCTGAAGATATCAAAAAAGAAGTCCAAGCTTCTTCGGCAGAGGGGATCATGCTGATTCTATACCAATTTACAGAAGCCAGGTCATGAAGGAAGGCTTGCTCATTAAGGTTTTTTAGCAAGCGTCTATGACAAATCAGGACAGGATGTTTCACTGAGCGGCAATTACGAACACTGGCTGTAAAACAGTGTAACGTCATTACAGAAAACACCAGACTGGTAACTAGCAGGATTATTTGTGAGGATAACATTGAGGAGAGTAGCCTTTTCTGGGTGTTTTGGCGTCATACCTTGTGGGATAGGTAATAATCAGAGAAAGATTTAGGGAGTCCCATTGCTTTAGGACTTGGTCAGGTGGTTTAAGCATGTCCCAGTTTAGGTCACCGAGCAGGACAAATTCAGATTTAGTGTAAGGGGCTAGGAGAGAGCTTAGGGCAGGTAGGGTATAGGCCGGTGCTGATGGAGGACACACCGCAACAGTCAACAAAGAGTTATTTGAAAGTTTAATGCTTAAAACCAGCAAATCAAATTGTTTGGGGACAGACTTGGTGGAGACAACCGAGCACTGAAAGTGATCCTCGGTAAAGATTGCCACTTCCCCACCTTTGGAAGATCTGTCTGGCCGAAAAGGTTATAGCAAGAAAGGTTAACATCAGTTTTCAAAACACTCTTTCTTAACCACGTCTCAGTAATGACCAACACATCTGGATTGGAGCTGTGAACCCACACTTTCAATTGATCCATTTTAGGTAATAAGCTTTTAGAGTTTACGTACAGAAAACCCAGGCTTTTACGAGAGCAGAAATCAGTGAAACAGATATCAGAGCACAAGAGAGAAATGGGCTAGCAACAGTAGCTGGGCCAGGGTGTACATGCACATTTCCAGATATCATCAACAGTAATACAATCAAGGCACGGCAGAGGACAGGGAGAGCTCTGCAGTGTTGATTTATGACATTTGAATGTGCATTAGATGGCAACAGGATCATATTATATAGCAATTTCATCAGGTAACATGAATATAACGTCAGCGAGAGGTGGTTAGAATAGGATGTGGGGCCAAAAGTCACGAGTGTGGGAACAAACAGTCTGTCCCACGGTAGGGTAAACAAGAAAGTTAATAGTCAACAAAGCATGCAGGAGTCATGAGGCAAATAGCAAAATGCACAAGAAAAAAAAACGACTTGGGACGAGCCATTGTAAGTTCAGAGTCACTCGCCTCAACAGTGCCTGTGTGCTGTAGGCAAGCGAATGCTCGGTAGAGAGGAGGGAGTGTGGTGGGGGTACCTGTTCCAGACGGGGAGACAAGCCAGGGCAGACGGTGAACAGATCGCCAAGTGGAATCCAAGCAGCAGTGCAGCAGGCAGCGGGAGTAGGTGTCACACCCACTTGGGAGAAGCTTTATTTCTGGAGGAGGATTTATTGTAGAAAATGCCAGTGGATGGCCCTGAACAGCAGGAGGGGTAGCCTGTGAGACTCCTGCCATGTGTTGGGCTCAAAGGCTTCGACACCTTTCACTTCATGTCTCAGTGCTAATTGAAGTTGTAGCTGGTCTGTCCAAAATTAGGTTGTAGGTTTGGAGTTTTGATCTGGAGTTAAGGTTTTGCTGTGGAGGGTAGCATCCTGTATGTATCCCTGCCGAAAAATCCAAGTTTATCTAACTCCAAAACTATCTTATTGTAAAAAACATTTTGAAAAATGTGAGAGCTCACATGCAGCTGTGAGAGCTCACATGGAGCTGTGTGCCTTAACTTTGCATTCAGTCCTTATAAAGTAAAATATCATTGTAATGTATTTTCTTCTTGCCTTTTGAAAAAAAAGATAGCTTCAGACTAGACATTACTCACTCAGTTCCAGGGTGGATGGTGTTTTCACATTTCTGTTTCTTTGCCAGAGCATTTTCTGTTTAGCTTGGGAATAATCCTTGGTGGTATGAAGGTAATTGTGTACAAAATCAGGTTGTAGGTTTGGAGTTTTGATTTGGAGTGATATTCTGTTGTAGAGCATCCTGTATGTGTCCCTGCCAATAAAAACATGCTGAATAATATGAGAGCTCATCTGCTCATGACCTCTCTGTCTCTTCTTCTGAAAAGTAATACGTACAATATACCAGTGTGCATCTGGCTCCACAAGACCCACCCTCAGATGCAACGTGTGTCCCTCTTGACTCCCCACTCTTCCTGGGGTCCAGCAGCATTAAGGCAGTTATATACAATTACAAATATTACATGACTTTACATTTCATAACACTTTTCACAACACATTGAGTGTGTGCCCTCAGGCCACTACCACATATCTACGAGACAAAATCCATGTGTACATGTGTGTGTCATGTGTCTGTGCCTGTGTGTGTGTGTCTCTTCACACATTTCCCGCTGTTCCATTAGGTGTACTTAAAAAAAAAATGGATTCTACTGCTTGCATCAGTTACCTGATGTGGTTTAATGTTCTATGAAGACATGGCTCTATGTGGCACTGTGCACCTCCCATAGTTTGCATTGGAATTTGCGATTGTGAAGAGACCTCTGGTGGCATGTCTTGTGGGGTGCATGGGTGTCCGAGCTGTGCGCTAGTAGTTTAACCTTTTCACTTGTGTTCCAAATATCTCTAACAGTTGCCCCAGCGTGAGTTGTTTAATGCACATGTCAGAATGCACTAACCTTTCCAAAATGAGATTGCTAATTATGTATAGGCTATGTTTCAACTTGTCAATTAAAAAAAAAAAATATCAAGTTTTATTTTCTAAGAACAGTTTAAATTGAGGTGTGTTCCTACTCCTCATTAATTCACAAAGAAGTAGCCCATTTCACTGTTGCAGACAATTTATGTTTGAGGCTTTACTGAGCCGGACAAACTTCTCAAACTTTCCACAAACTTCTTCCAACTTTCCACAAACTTTTTACCCGTGGCACATTTTCTGGCCGGCGCTCGCATTGCCTTCTTTGTTGTTTTCCTTACAAATAATAACTTTGGGCATGTGTGAGTTCCTATCAAAGTAAGTGCTTTATTTTCTGTATATCGTGTTGTTACTTCTACTGTAGCACACAGCATGTATGTATGGAGCATCATGTATTTTCAGTTTTATTCACGTTTTCAAGTTCTGCTGACAAATAATGCATTCCGATTATTACATAGATTTTAATGGACATATATGATGTGTGTAAAATACTTTTTGGAAGTTGGCACTGATTATGATGAGCTAATGCTAAGCTATTTGCCAGCTGTGTGTGGCGCCATGTTTGTTGACAGAATGCAATGCATTCTGGGTGTCATGTAAATGTCTGTCAGATCAAAGATGTTATAATGAGGTGAAGGAATGGTTCATTCATCTTTCGAGTAAACTTCCGGAAGTAAATGAAGAGAAGTGAATGATCATAGACGACACACCACCTTCAACATGCATATTGCAAACAGACTAAACTCATCTTGTCTTCCCAGCCATAATGCTGCTGAAATTATGGTTGACCACACAAGCTATTGCTTTAAAGTATTTAAAATGGTTGATGACTTTGGGAGTTTCAGTAAGCAACAATATGATAATGGCCTTCAATGGCATTAGCCTACTTTGGCTCAAAGTCGAGTTTGACTTCATCATTACTTGTTTTTGTAAGAAGTATTGACATGCTGAATGAACCCAGCTATCTGTTTAAACTACTAGCACACAGCTCGGGCACCCATGCACAGTGGCGATTTTAATATGTTAATCTTGGTGGGCAAACAAAAAAAAGGTGGGATGCATGCCAGCAAAGCCACAACACTAAACAATGCATTAATTGCACTATAATGGTGACAAACGGTGCCCAAAAACTGTTAGGGCATACATAAAGCTGTCCCAACAGCAGTCCCAACAGTACTCCCAGCACCTTACCACTGCTACAGTTCATTCAGCCTCATTTACTGCCTTTTAAAAAAACATAGCTGATATGGCTGACTTTCTTAAACAAATGTGGTTTCCACTGAGATGTACAAACTATGGCATAAGGGGACAACAAATTAATGATGCGTTTACAATAGACCAAATTATTAGGGTGAGGCACATAGGCTACTAACAGCGTACTACACAACATACACTTATTATTACTTTCTTAGCTAGTATACATATCTCTCTGGCATCCTACATTTATGAAGCAGCGTAAGACATTTTTGGGGTCACGTTGTTGTGAACAGGAATGTGGCGCGACGGTCCTTCGTGGGCAAATTCTGTCAAAGAGAAAGATGCCGGATTTACAATTCCGAGTTGAATGACCGTTCAAAACGTATTTTCCCAGTCATAGCTAATTTTTCCCCGAGTTCCCAGTTGTCTTGAACTCACAGGTAGCCACTGATTCCTTCCCAACCACTCACTCATTGTTGAATTTGTGATTTCCAACTTGTTGTGTAATGTTTATGTCCAATGGCCGACAAGCACCGAGATGTTTTATCCTAATTTCTCTTCATATGACAAGGATTGAAAAGGATTTGATTGTCAACTTGATTCATGGTGATGACTGCTAGCTTGCTAGCTAAGATGTTGAAAGTATGATGTTGACATGATCAATTCAATCAAAGCTACTGTAGATATAACGTGATTTGATGTCGTTCTATCTGTGGCCAATGACCTTGAGCCTTCTTGGATGGGCACTTCTAATATAATAGAACCCACGTGGCTAAAATTGTTGAGCTCTAACATTAGAATTGGGGATGACTCACTGAGCTAGGCTGAAACACCTGCATTTTGGAGCTGCCTTACGCAAAAAAGAGACCGTTTATATACGGCTTTATTAACGCAATTACATTTTTTGTAATGTACAGTGGCGTGCGAAAGTATTCACCCCCTTGGCATTTTTCCTACTTTGCTGCCTTACAACCTGGACTTAAAATTGATTTTTGAGCGGTTTGTATCATTTGATTTACACAACATGCCTACCACTTTGAAGATGCAAAATGTTTTTAATTATGAAACAAACAAGAAATAAGACAAAAAAATAAGAAAACTTGAGCATGCATAACTATTCACTACCCCCAAAGTCAATACTTTGTAGAGCCACCTTTTGCTACAGCTTAGTCTTTTGGGGTGTGTCTCTATAAGCTTGACATTCCACATTCAGCATGCCAATTGCACGCTCCCTAAAAACTTGAGACATCTATGGCATTGTGTTGTGTGACAAAACTGCACATTTTAGTGGCCTTTTATTGTTCCCAGCACAAGGTGCACCTGTGCAATGATCATGCTGTTTAATCAGCTTCTTGATAGGCCACACCTGTCATGTGGATGGATTATCTTGGCAAAGGACAAATGCTCAATAACAGGGACATAAACAAATTTGTGCACAATATGAGAGAAATAAACTTTTTTGGAACTTTTATTTCAGTTCATGAAACATGGGACCAACACTTGACATGTTGCATTTATATATTTTTGTTCAGTGTAAGACATCAGGGCAGACAAAAGATTGATAGAAAATATCCATATTTATTTTATTGTGGTTCTAAATTAGGGCTCTCCAACCCTGTTCCTGGAGAAATAAACTTAACATTTTCTGGCAACAGTCCTGCTGGACATTGACTAGAGTGGAATGGTATCAAATACACAGTTTCCATATGTCTGATGCCATTCCATTCGCTCCATTCTGGCCATTATTATGTGCCGTTCTCCCCTCAGCAGCCTCCTGTGTGTTCTACATGGTCTTTTGCTGAACCACAGGGGCAGAGTTTCACAGGCAGCCCAATTCTGATATGTTTTCCACTAGGTCTTAATCACATAAGATATTTTTCAGAACTGATAGTAATGGTAAAAAAATCAATAAGTGGAAAAATATTAGAATTGGGCTGCCTAGCCTCTCGAGTGACGCATCGGCCCAAGGCACTGCATTGCAGTGCTTGAGGCATCACTACAGACCCTGGTTCGATCCCGGGTTGTGTCACAACTGGCCATGACCGGGAGTCCCATAGGGTGGAGCACAATTGGCCCAGCGTCGTTCGGGTTAGGGGAAGGTTTGACCGGGGGGCGCTTTACTTGGCTCATCACGGTCTAGCGACTCCTTGTGGCATGCCAGGCACCTGCAGGCTGACTGCGGCCGTCAGTATGATGGTGCTTCTTCAGACACATTAGCGGCTTCCGGGTTAAGTGGGCAGGTGTTAAGAAGCGCGATTTGGTGTGTTATGTTTCGGAGGACGCATGACTCAACCTTCACCTCTCCCGAGCCCGTTGGGGAGTTTCAACAATGAGACAAGATCGTAATTCGATAATTGGGGAGAAAAGGGGGTACAATAAATTATAATAATAATAATAATAATAATAATAATAGGGCTGCCTGGGTAAGCACAGAAAATTGTATTTTATTCGGCTTTGGTACACTGGCAATTTTCTTCGGCATGATGGGCTGGGAAGCTGAGACTTTGTGCTGATGGAGATGGGGTTGTCCTGTCTGCGGTGAATGGCCAACTGGATAAGACTCTGTCGAAAGTGGTGTAGGGCTTCTTAACCACCAACTGTTTGGTCCTCTTGCAGAAGATTTGCTGGTACCTCATTTCTAACAGCAAGTCACATGTACAGTTGAAGTCGGAAGTTTACATACACTTAGGTTGGAGTCATTAAAACACATTTTTCAACCACTACACAACTTTCTTCTTAAAAAACTATAGTTTTGGCAAGTCGGTTAGGACGTCTACTTTGTGCATGACACAAGTAATTTTTCCAACAATTGTTTACAGACAGATTATTTCACTTATAACTCACTGTATAACAATTCCAGTGCGTCAGAAGTTTACATATGCTAAGTTGACTGTACCTTTAAACAGCTTGGATAATTCCAGAAAATTATGTCATGGCTTTAGAAGCTTCTGATTGAAGCTAATTGACATCATTTGAGTCAATTGGTGGTGTACCTGTGGATGTATTTCAAGGCCTACCTTCAAACTCAGTGCCTCTTTGCTTGACATCATGGGAAAATCTAAATAAATCTGCCAAGACCTCAGAAAAAATATTGTAGACCTCCACATGTCTGGTTCATCCTTGAGAGCAATTTCCAAATGCCTGAAGGTACCACGTTCATCTGTACAAACAATAGTACGCAAGTATAAACACCATGGGACCACGCAGACGTCATACCGCTCAGGAAAGAGACGCATTCTGTCTCCTAGAGATGAGTGTACTTTGGTGCGAAAAGTGAAAATCAATTCCAGAACAACAGCAAAGGACCTTGTGAAGATGCTGGAGGAAACAGGTACAAAAGTATCTATATCCACAGTAAAACGAGTCCTATATCGACATAACCTGAAAGGCCGCTCAGCAAGGAAGAAGCCACTGCTCCAAACCCGCCATAAAAAAGCCAGACTATTGTTTGCAGCTACACATCGGGACAAAGATTGTACTTTTGGAGAAATGTCCTATGGACTGATGAAACAGAAGTGGAACTGTTTGGCCATTATGACCATCGTTATGTTTGGAGGAAAAAGGGGGAGGCTTGCAAGCCCAAAGAACACCATCCCAACCGTGAAGCACGGGGGTGGCAGTATCATGTTGTGGGGGTGCTTTGCTGCAGGAGGGACTGGTGCACTTCACAAAATAGATGGCATCATGAGGGAGGAAAATTATGTGGATATATTGAAGCAACATCTCAAGACATCAGTCAGGAAGTTAAAGCTTGGTCGCAAATGGGTCTTCCAAATGGACAATGACCCCAGGCATACTTCTAAAGTTGTGGCAAAATGGCTTAAAGACAACAAAGTCAAGGTATTGGAGTGGCCATCACAAAGCCCTGACCTCAGTCCCACAGAAAAGTTGTGGGCAGAACTGAAAAAGCATGTGTGAGCAAGGAGTCCTAGAAACCTGACTCAGTTACACCAGCTCTGCCAGGAGGAATGGGCCAAAATTCACCCAATTTATTGTGGGAAGCTTGTGGAAGGCTACCTGAAACGTTTGACTCAAGTTAAACAATTTAAAGACAATGCTACCAAATACTAATTGAGTGTATGTAAACTTCTGACCCACTGGGAATGTGATGAAAGAATTAAAGCTGAGATAAATCACTCTTTACTATTATTCTGACATTTCACATTCTTAAAATAAAGTGGTAATCCTAACTGACCTAAAACAGGGAATTTTTTCTAGGATTAAATGTCAGGAATTATGAAAAACTGAGATTAAATGTATTTGGCTAAACTGTATGTGAACTTCCGACTTCAACTGTACAACCGGAGGAAAAAAACCTCTAGACCACCTTTTACTCCACACACAGAGACACATATAAAGCTCTCCCTCGCCCTCCATTAGGCAAATCTTACCATAATTATATCCTCCTGATTCCTGCTTACAAGGAAGTACCAGTGACTCGCTCAATACGGAAGTGGTCATATGACTCAGATGCAAAGCTTACAGGGCTGTTTTGCTAACACAGACTGGAATACGTTCCGGGATTCATCTGATGGCATTGAGGAGTATACCACATCAGTCACCGGCTTCATTAATAAGTGCATTGATGATGTTGTCCCCACAGTGACCATACATACAGTCAGGTCCATAAATATTTGGACAATGACAAGTTATTATTATTTTAAATGTCTACCACAGGATATTGGAGTTGAAATTAAATAATGAATATGAGCTGAAAGGGCAGACTTTCAGCTTTAAGTTGAGGGTATTTACATCCAAATCATGTGAACGGTGTAGGAATTACAGCACTTTTTATATGTGGTCCCCCTTTTTAAGGGACCAAATATAATTGGACAATTGGCTGCTCATTAGTTAATTTACAAGTAAGCAGATAAAAGGTCTAGAGTTGATTTCAAGTGTGGTATTTGCAATCTGTTGCTGTTAACCCTCAATATGAAGTCCAAAGAGCTGCCACTGCCAGTGAAGCAAGCCATCATTAGGCTGAAAAATCGAATCTAAAACATTAGGTGTGGCCAAGTCAACTATTTGGTACATTCTTAAAAAGAAAGAATGTACTGGTGAGCTCAGGAACACCAAAAGGCCCGGAAGACCACAGAAAACAACTGTGGTGGATGACAGAATAATTATTCCCTGGTGAAGAAAAACCCCTTCACAACAGTTGGCCAGATCAAGAACACCCTCCAGGAGGTAGGGTTATCTGTGTCAAAGTCTACATTCAAGAGAAGCCTTCACCAGAGTAAATACCGACAGTTTACCACAAGATGTCAACCATTGTTAAGTCTCAAAAACAGGAAGACCAGATTAGAGTTTGCCAAACAACATCTAAAAAAGCCTGTACAGTTATGGAACAACATTCTATGGACAGATGAGACAAAGATCAACTTGTACCAGAATGATGTGAAGAGATGAGTATGGAGAAGGGAAGGAACTGCTCATGATCCGAAGCATACCTCCTTATCTGTTAATCATGGTGGAGGTAGTGTTATGGCGTGTGCATGTATGGCTGCCTACGGAACTGGTTCCCTTGTATTTATTGATAATGTGACTGCTGACAAAAGCAGCAGGATGAGTTAGGGCTATATTAAATACTTCAAAACTAATTTGACGGTGCTTCACAGTGCAGATGGACAATGACCTGAGGCAGCGGTCTAAGGCACTGCATCTCAGTGCTAGAGGTGTCACTACAGACCCTGGCTCGTAACACGTCCTGACCAGTTAACCTCTATGGGCTAGGTGGGACGCTTGCGTCCCACCTACTCAACAGCCAGTGTAATCCCGTGGCGCGTTATTCAAATTCCTCAAAAATGCAAAAACTTAAATTTTTCAAACATATGACTATTTTACACCATTTTAAAGACAAGACTCTCGTTAATCTAACCACACTGTCCGATTTCAAAAAGGCTTTACAACGACAGCAAAACATTAGATTATGTCAGCAGAGTACCCAGCCAGAAATAATCAGACACCCATTTTTCAAGCTAGCATATAATGTCACATAAACCCAAACCACAGCTAAATGTAGCACTAACCTTTGATGATCTTCATCAGATGACAACCCTAGGACATTATGTTATACAATACAAGCATGTTTTGTTCAATCAAGTTCATATTTATATCAAAAACCAGCTTTTTACATTAGCATGTGACTAGCATGTGACTAGCATTCCCACCGAACACTGCCGGTGAATTTACAAAATGACTCACGATAAACGTTCACAAAAAGCATAACAATTATTTTAAGAATTATAGATACAGAACTCCTCTATGCACTCGATATGTCCGATTTTAAAATAGCTTTTCGGTGAAAGCACATTTTGCAATATTCTCAGTAGATAGCCCGGCATCACAGGGCTAGCTATTTAGACACCCAGCAAGTTTAGCACTCACCAAAGTCAGATTTACTATAAGAAAAATTGTATTACCTTTGCTGTCTTCATCAGAATGCACTCCCAGGACTTCTACTTCAATAACAAATGTTGGTTTGGTTCAAAGTAATCCATAGTTATATCCAAATAGCGGCGTTTTGTTCGTGCGTTCAAGACACTATCCGAAAGGGTAAATAAGGGTGACGAGCATGGCGCAATTCGTGACCAAAAAAATCTAAATATTCCATTACCGTACTTCGAAGCATGTCAACCGCTGTTTAAAATAAATTTTTATGCCATTTTTTTTCATAAAAAAAGCGATAATATTCCGACCGGGAATCTGCGTTTAGGTAAACAGACAAAAGAAAATAAATCATGGGGTCGACTCGGGCACGTGCCTAAGCCCATAGTACTCTGATCGGCCACTTGCCAAACACGATAAAGTGTTTCAGCCAGAGGCTGTCTCGATATCGTTCAGCTTTTTCCCGGGCTCTGAGAGCCTATGGGAGCCGTAGGAAGTGTCACGTTATAGCAAAGATCCTCAGTCTTCAATAAAAAGAGCCAAGATGAAACACAACTTGTCAGACAGGCCACTTCCTGCATGGAATCTTCTCAGGTTTTGGCCTGCCATATGAGTTCTGTTATACTCACAGACATTATTCAAACAGTTTTAGAAACTATAGGGTGTTTTCTATCCAAAGCCAATAATTATATGCATATTCTAGTTACTGGGCAGGAGTAGTAACCAGATTAATTCGGGTACGTTTTTTTATCCGGCCGTGTCAATACTGCCCCCTAGCCCTAACAGGTTAAGGGTTATTTGTTGTTGGAATTTGGTCAGGATGTGGCAGAGGGTATTTGTTTTATATGGTTTGGGGTGGTGGTGTAGGTAGTAGGTTGTTTTATTTATGTATTCCGGGGGTTTTGGGCACTGCTCTGTGTTTATGTATTTCTAGGTTTAGTTAGTTAGTTGTGGGTATAGGTTCTAGGTTTGTTTTCTATGTAGAGTTAATTGGGATTGGACTCCCAATTGAAGGCAGGTGTGTTGAGTTGCCTTTGATTGGGAGTCCTATATTAGTAGGGTGTGTTTGTCTGTGTGTTTGTGGGTAATTGTTTGTGAGCATTGCTTGTTTAGCCTGCCACACTGTTTGGTCGTGAGTATCGTTTATTGTTTGGTTTTTCCTGTGGATGCTTTGTGTTTTTTCATTAACCTGTTATGGCTAGGGGGCAGTATTTTCACAGACGGATAAAAACGTACCCGATTTAATCTGATTATTACTCCTGCCCAGAAACTAGAATATGCATATAATTATTAGCTTTGGATAGAAAACACTCCAAAGTTTCTAAAACTGTTTGAATGGTGTCTGTGAGTATAACAGAACTCATTTGGCAGGCCAAAACCTGAGAAGATTCCATGCAGGAAGTGCCCTGTCTGACAATTTCTTGCCCTTCTTGATTATCTCTATCCATTACAGAGGATCTCTGCTGTTACGTGACACTTCTTACGGCTCCCATGGGCTCTCAGAAGGCGGCAAAAAGCTGAATGGTGGCTTTGCAGGCTCTGGCTGAAAAAAAGTAGCGCGTTTGGGTAGTGGCTGGTTACAGTACTGTGAGACTCAGGCTCGTGCCCGCGTCGACCCCATGCTTTGTTTTCTTTTGTCTGTTTACCTAAACGCAGATTCCCGGTCGGAATATTATCGCTTTTTTATGAGAAAAATGGCATAAAAATTGATTTTAAACAGCGGTTGACATGCTTCGAAGTACGGTAATGGAATATTTAGAAATCTTTTGTCACGAATTGCACCATGCTCGTGACACTTATTTACACTTCGGATAGTGTCTTGAACGCACGAACAAAACGCCGCTGTTTGGATATAACTATGGATTATTTTGAACCAAACCAACATTTGTTATTGAAATAGCAGTCCTGGGAGTGCATTCTGACGAAGACAGCAAAGGTAATAACATTTTTCTTATAGTAAATCTGACTTTGAGTGCTACATTTGCTGGGTGTCTAAATAGCTAGCTGTGATGGCTGGGCTATCTACTCAGAATATTGCAAAATGTGCTTTCACCGAAAAGCTATTTTTAAATCGGACACCTCGATTGCACAAAGGAGTTCTGTATCTATAATTCTTAAAATAATTGTTATGTTTTTTGTGAACGTTTATCGTGAGTAATTTAGTAAACTCACCGGAGGTTTGCGGGGGGGTATGCTAGTTCTGAACGTCACATGCTAATGTAAAAAGCTGGTTTTTGATATAAATATGAACTTGATTGAACAAAACATGCATGTATTGTATAACATAATGTCCTAGGTGTGTCATCTGATGAAGATCATCAAAGGTTAGTGCTGCATTTAGCTGTGGTTTTGTTTTTTGTGACATTATATTTTAGCTTGAAAAATGGGTGTCTGATTATTTCTGGCTGGGTACTCTGCTGACATAATCTAATGTTTTGCTTTCGCTGTAAAGCCTTTTTGAAATCGGACAGTGTGGTTAGATAAAGGAGAGTCTTGTCTTTAAAATGCTGTGAAATAGTCATATGTTTGAAAAATGGACGTTTTTGTATTTTAGAGGAATTTGTAATTCGCGCCACGCCTATCATTGGATATTGGAGCAGGTGTTCCGCTAGCGGAACGTCTAGATGTAAGAGGTTAAAAGAATGAGTATCCACATACCCACTGCAGTTTGGTCAATTATATATATATATTTTAATACTGCAAAAGCAACCCAATCCTTTTTTAAGGCAAAGAAGTGGAATGTTCTTCAATGGCCAAGTCAATCACCTGACCTGAATCCAATTGAGCATGCATTTCACTTGCTGAAGGCAAAATGCCCCAAGAACAAGCAGGAACTGAAGACAGCTGCAGTAAAGGCCTTGCAGAGCATCACCATTGAAGAAACCCAGCATCTGGTGATGTCTATGGTTTCCAGACTTCAGGCAGTCATTGACTGCAAATGACTTGCAACCAAGTATTAAAACTCACAATTTAGTTTATGATTGTTAGTTGGTCCAATTACTTTTGAGCCCCAAATATTGGGGGGAACACATATAAAAAGTGTTGTAATTCCTACATCCGTTCACCGGATTTGGATGTACTGTAAATACCCTCAAATTAAAGCGTAAAACTTGTTAGGGATAGGGGGCAGTATTCAGAATTTTGGATGACTGAGGTGTCCAAAGTAAACTGCCTGTTACTCAGGCCCAGAAGCTAGGATATGCATGGTAGTATTGGATAGAAAACACTCTAAAGTTTCTAAAACTGTTACAATTATGTCTGTGAGTATAACAGAACTGATTTGGCAGGCGAAAACCCGAAGACCAATTTTTTTTCTGTTGACCTGCCAGCCAATTCCAAGCTTAAGCTATTGAAACCAAAGACTTCCGCCTCCCAAATTGCAGTTCCTATGGCTTCCACTAGATGTCAACAGTCTTTATACATGGTTTCAGGCTTGTATTCTGAAAAACCAACGAGGAATAGTTGTTTATCCTCAGGAAGTCCCATGGCGCGCATGACCGAGGGAGCGCACTACGTTATTTTCCTTTCCTATTGAAAATTGTTCACTCCGTATGAAATATGATCATTTATTTAGATATTAGAGTACCTAATAATGAATTAGAAACGTTGTTTGATTTGTTTGGATAAACTTTACTGGTAACTTTTGGAACTCCTATGTCTGCATTCTGAACGGGTGGATTACTGAACTCAATGACGCCTACTAAACGGACTATTTGGGATAGAAAGAAGGAATTTACCGAACAAAACTACCATTCATTGTGTTCCTGGGACTCTTGTGATTGCGATCAGAGGAAGATCTTCAAAGGTAAGTCACTTATTTTATTGCTATTTGGGATTTTGTGACACCTGTGCTTGTTTGGATAATATGCTGTTGTGGGGCGCTGACCTCAGATAATCGAATGCTGTGCTTTCGCCGTAAAGCCTTTTTGAAATCCGACGATGCGGTTAGATTGCCAAGATTCTAAGCTAAAGAATCATGTATGACACTTGTATTATCATGAAGGTTTAATATTACGTTTTCTGTATTTTGAATTTGGCGCTCTGCAATTTCACCGGATGTTGTCGAGGTGGGTTGCTAGCGGGACCCTTGCGCCAGAAAGGTTAATAAAGTCTGTACTTTCAACTCATCTTGATTGTTTCATTTCAAATCCATTGCGGTGGCGTACAGAACCAAATTGATAATAACTTGGTCAAGGTCCAAATATGTATGAACCTGACTGTATATACCCCAACCAGGGTAGAGCTGCCACTTTCAAGGAGCGGGACTCTAACCTCGACTGCACATCTCCTGGCAGACATGGTTGTGGTGTTAGCATTTTACACTTTTTGTGGAAGAGACGTAATGGTATCAACCGAAAGGTACCGGCTAGCGTATTGCTTAGGGACAATGAGGAGATATTGGAAACAGCTTTTGAGAGGAAAGATCAGTTAACAAAGTGAATGGGCTGGGGGGAGTAAAGAAGGTGTATGGGAGATTGAGGAGAAATAGCACATCAATCGCTCTCATACACAACAATACTATTACTATCTAAGCACAACCCTACACAATCAAAAGCCCTTTCCTCATCTCAAAGCTCTGTCTGTAAACCTCATCCAGCCCATTGACTTTGACAAATTATTCAGATCATTGTCAATAGTAGCCCTTTGCAGGGGAATTTTGTAGACATGTCTTTGTATTGTGTTTTAACTATCTGCAGAGAGAAGAATGAGGTGGTTGTGTCATTAATATTGTATTCTTGATATTATACTTTTCAATGTCCATTGCTGGTTTCTGTCTCACAATCGTGTTGTGCTCCATAACTGCAAGGTGTGTCTGCTCCCTCATGCTTGTGTTAGAGGTCAACCGATTATGATTTTTTCAACGCCGATACCGATACCGATTATTGTCGGACCAAAAAAGCCGCTGCCGATTAATCGGCCGATTATTATTATGCTTTTTTTTATATGTATATATACACACACACACACACACACACGCTCTGAAGTGACAACGATACTGAAGTGTCTGCTTAGGAGACAAATACTCTCAACTGTTTGAATAATAAAAATAGAGTTTAAGTTACCTGTGATGAATGCTGAAAACAAAAACTGTAATTTCCATATGCAGGAAATCCTATTTTAATAATGGGCATGGTAAGAATTGACTACCAAAGTGTGAGTCATAATTCCCATGACACCTTCTAGCAAAATCTGAAAAGCGGTTCCTTCATTTATTCCATAGGATATTTTTAGATTAATTTAAAATAAGGTCTGTGTTTGGTTTAGGCTTACACCACCTTGCCAATTTTATAACTGTGTAGATATCCATAGGATATAACTCTGATCAATAGAAGCGAAGATAATTTTTTTGTAAAGTGGATTTATGAAAATATGTTGACAAACGTTACCTAGTGAGATTTACACAGGTATCAAAACGCCGAGGCGGTTTAAGCACAAAACACAGACCTTATTTGAAGTAGATCAAGACATTCTCTATGGAAGACATGAACGGTAAAATAACGAAGGAACCCCTTTCAAGTTCAGCCGCAAGTTATTACAGGAATTATGATGCGTCAACTATTTCTCTCTAAACCATATACCTTTGACTATTACGAGCCTGCTGCTGCCTACCACCGCTCATTCAGACTGCTCTATCAAATATCAAATCATAGACTTAACTATAATATAATAAACCTTAGTTTCCGGATTTGACCATATGGTCAATCCGGACCTATCATCTCGAAAACATTATTCTTTCAGTGACATACGGAACCGTTCCGTATTTTATCTAACAGGTGGCATCCATAAGTCTAAATATTCCTGTTACATCGCACAACCTACAATGTTATTTCATAGTTCCGTAAAATTCTGGCAAATTAGTTCGCAACAAGCCAGATTCTGTATACCCTGATTCTGCGTGCAACGAACGCAAGAGAACTGACACAATTTCACCTGGTTAATATTGCCTGCTAACCTGGATTTCTTTTAGCTAAATATGCAGGTTTAAAACTATATACTTGTGTATTGATTTAAAAAAAGACATTGATGTTTATGGTTAGGTCCACGTCGGAGCAAAGACAGTCCTTTTTCGTGAATGCGCACCACATCGATTATATGCAAAGCAGGACAGGCTAGATAAACTAGTAATATCATCAACCATGTGTAGGTAACTAGTGTTTATGATTGATTGATTGTTTTTTATAAGATAAGTTTAATGCTAGCTAGCAACTTACCTTGGCAACGTAAAGCAGGTGGTTAGAGCGTTGGGCTAGTTAACGTAAGGTTGCATCCCCAAGCTGACAAGGTAAAAATCTGTCGTTCTGCCCCTGAACAAGGCAGTTAACCCACCGTTCCTAGGCCATCATTGAAAATAAGAATTTGTTCTTTAACTGACTTGCCTAGTTAAATAAAGGTTTACATTTTTTTTAAACACTTAAAAAAATAAAATATATATATATATATAAAAAAAAAATTCGGCAAATCGGTGGCCAAAAATACCGATTACTGATTAATCGGCCATTCCGATTAATCGGTCGACCTCTAGCTTGTGTACCCAAAATGCCTCAACTTTGGGGTATTTTTCAACAGGGCACTGCGGAATGACTCCAGATAACCTAAGTTTTACAAAAAGAAAAGGTAAAAAGAGAAGAGGGGTAGACTAAATTAATGACATGGTCTGGAAGGTACTCTGTGGTCCTCAGGCTACCTCTAACCACCTGTAACCCCATAACACAAACACAAACCATACAAACACTACCCAATTCATGTTTATGCCATGCTTATTGTAAACTGAGCTATAAATATTAACCGTCAGCTTGTTAATATTTTGGCCAACTTACCTTCACCTAATGCAGAGCTAGGGGTTGGAAGCGCATGGTGATGGACTCAGATTCTGTACCACCTACAACAAAATACAGAACAATGCACAATTTAACCAACCCATTAATTGTATTGATCTCCTATTAGACTGGCTAGCTAAGCATACCTAACATGGACATTTCAATATTGTCAGCTTGCTATTAGCTAACTATCATCACTAAATTGGCAGCAAGATTGCTAGCCAGCTGGCTGAGAACCAACTAACCCACCATTTTCAATTTATACACATTCATTATTGCTACCAACACACAAACAGAGTGAGTTAGATATATTGACAATTCTATTTTTAGTAACGTAGTGTTTTCCAGACAAGGGTGGAATAGATGGCTACCAAATTGAGATACCAAATAAGAGTAACATGTAACATTAGCTAGCTTCTGATAATCTTTGGTCACTGCATCATTCTTGATAGCTGCAAGCCACTAGCAGAATTGGGGTGAATCTCTGGTAGGTAGAACGGTGAAAGGTAAGAAATGTTCATACTTATTTTAATTAGCACAGCCAGGCACAGAACCACACGGCATGATGACAAACATTAGTGACAAACAAACGCTTTAAAGAAAATCTGGCCTAGAGAAGTTCTGAGATTACTGATTATTATTTAAGTTTGTGGGCATGCCTAGCGGGTGGTATCAGCATTCACTAGGAATGCCAGACTTTGTGGTTCACAGCAGACCAATAGACATGGACTCGAAACATCATGATCCTACCAGTGAAAAGAAAATGTGCAACTTCTAGCTTGTGGTTTGGGTAATTGTGATGTTTTTGACAAAAAGGTAATGCTGTTAATATAGTAATGACTATATGCCATGGCAGAGCCAGGGTGAAATTCCCCTTTTAAGGCAACATTTCTCCTACTAGTACAAATATGTCCCAGGATATTTGCCAAAGAATCAAATGTTTGGTTGGTATTGTCATCAGACCCTGCAACAGTGTGAATGTAAGCCCTGGTATTTACAACAAGTAACTAGCTAGCTAACTAGGTTAAATATGAAGTTGTCGCTCAACAGCAAGCTTACCAGGTATCAGCTGTTAACCCTGTAGCTAATGTTACTGTTCGGACAGTCAGCTATAACTTCAAGTCCTACTAAAGCACTTAGCTATTTAGCTAAAGGTATGGCAGGCTGCAAATAACAAATTGTTTTCAAAGATGTACAATTAAATAGTCAATCATTTTAAGGAGACCAAAAAGCTACTTACATTTGAACACTTGTCGCCATCTTCAAGTCATTTTTTGTTATCTTTCAGAGAGAACTATCAAATCTTGAAGAAGCCCTTTAATCCGGATCAAATCAAAATTGCACCGAATACAACAGGTGTAGACCTCACAGTGAAATGCTTAATTACGAGCCCCTAACCAACAGTGCAGTTTAAAAAAATACGGAAAAGAATAAGAGATAAAAGTAACAAGTAATTAAAGAGCAGCAGTAAAAAAATAACTATATACAGAGGGGTGCCGGTACAGAGTCAATGTGCGGGGGCACCGGTTAGTTGAGGTAATATGTTCATGTCGGTAGAGTTATTAAAGTGACTATGCATAGATTATAAGTAGCAGCAGTGTAAAAGAGGGGGGGAATGCAAATAGTCTGGGTAGCCATTTGATTAGATGTTCAGGAGTCTTATGGCTTGGGGGTAGAAGCTGTTTAGAAGCCTCTTGGACCTAGACTTGGTGCTCTGGTACCGCTTGCTGGGCGGTAGCAGAGAGAACAATATGACTAGGGTGGCTGGAGTCTGACAATTTTTAGGGCCTTCCTCTGACACCACCTGGTATAGACGTCCTGGATGGCAGGAAGCTTGACCCCAGTGATGTACTGAGCCGTTCGCATTACCCTCTGTAGTGCCTTGCGGTCAGAAGCCGAGCAGTTGCTATACCAGGCAGTGATGCAACCAGTCAGGATGCTCTCGATGGTGCAGCTGTATAACCTTTTGAGTATCTGAGGACCCATGCCAAATCTTTTCAGTCTCCTGAGGGGGAATAGGTTTTGTCGTGCCCCCTTCACAACTGTCATGGTGTGCTTGGACCATGTTAGTTTGTTGGTGATGTGGACACCAAGGAACTTGAGGGTCTCAACCTGCTCCACTGCAACCCCATCGATGAGAATGGGGGCATGTTCGGTCCTCTCTTTCCTGTAGTCCACATTCATCTCCTTTGTCTTGATCACGTTGAGGGAGAGGTTGCTGTCCTGGCACCACACGGCCAGGTTTCTGACCTCCTCCCGATAGGCTGTCTCGTTGTTGTCGGTGATCAGGCCTACCACTGTTGTGTCATCGGCAAACTAAATGATGGTGTTGGAGTCGTGCCTGGCCGTGCAGTCATGAGTGAACAGGGGGTACAGGAGGGGGCTGAGCACGTACCCCTGAGGGGCCCCTGTGTTGAGGATCAGCGTGGCGGATGTGTTGTTACCTATCCTTACCACCTGGGGGCGGCCCGTCAGGAAGTCCAGGATCCAGTTGCAGATGGAGGTGTTTAGTCCCAGGGTCCTTAGCTTATTGATGAGTTTGAGGACACTATGGCATTGAATGCTGAGCTGTAGTTAATGAATAGCATTCTCACAAAGGTGTTCCTTTTGTCCTGGTGGGAAAGTGCAGTGTGGAGTGCAATAGAGACTGCATCATCTGTGGATCTGTTGGGGTGGTATGCAAATTGGAGTGGGTCTAGGGTTTCTGGGATGATGGTGTTGATGTGAGTCATGACCAGCCTTTCAAAGCACTTCATGGCTACAGACATGAGTGCTACGGGTCAGTAGTCATTTAGGCAGGTCACCTTAGTGTTCTTGGGCACAAGCACTATGGTGGCCTGCTTAAAACATGTTGGTATTACAGACTCGGACAGGGAGAGGTTGAAAATATCAGTGAAGACACTTGCTAGTTGGTCAGCGCATGCTCGCGGTACACATCCTGGTAATACGTCTGGCCCTGCGACCTTGTGAATGTTGACCTGTCTAAAGGTCTTACTCACATCGGCTGCAGAGAGCATGATCACACAGTCTTCCGTTACAGCTGGTGCTCTCATGCATGTTTCAGTGTTATTTGCCTCGAAGCAAGCATAGAAGTAGTTTAGCTCATCCGGTAGGCTCGTGTCACTGGGCAGCTCTCGGCTGTGCTTCCCTTTGTAGTCTGTAATTGTTTGCAAGCCCTGCCACATCCGACGAGCATCAGAGCCGGTGTAGTACGACTCGATCTTAGTCCTGTATTGATGCTTTGACTGTTTGATGGTTCATCGGAGGGTATAGCGGGATTTCTTGTAAGCTTCCAGGTTAGAGTCCCGCTCCTTGAAAGCGGCTACTTTAGCTCATTGCGGATACTGCCTGTAATCCATGGCTTCTGGTTGGGGTATGTACGTACGGTCACTGTGGGGGCGACGTCATCGATGCACTTATTGATGAAGCCAATGACAGATGTGGTGTACTCCTCAATCCCATTGGAGGAATCCCGGAACATATTCCAGTCTGTGCTAGCATAACAGTCCTGTAGCTTAGCATCTGCTTCTTCTGACCACTTTTTTATTGATCTAGTCACTGGTCCTCCTGCTTTAATTTTTCCAATGCATTGTGGTTGTAATATTCCCGAAACGTGTACAGTGTGTACCAAATTCTACTAGATGAAAAGCCAAAATTACTATGATATCCGGACATTTAAAGCATGCTTGATTTTCAAAAAGTGACATACTATTAAACGTTATATTTTTGCATACACAAACAGCCTACACATTAGGACATATAGGCTCACCCATACTTAGAATCCGTCATCTAACGCACGATTGCATTGTTTCCTGCAATTTGTTTCTTTTAGTAGCGCAAAATAAGATATGGATCTTATTATCAGCTGATTTACAGCTGTTGTCAGACACACATGGGGCTCAAAATACATTATCTTCCTCAATAGTGTGACGAGAATTCTACTAGATGAAAATCCGAAATGATATGATATCCTGGCATTTAAAGCATACTACATTGAAATGTCAAACTATATAAAAACAATTTGCATACTATTTAGATTGCAATATTCTACTAGATGAAAAGCCAAAATGAGTATGACGTCCTGGCAATATCGCAAGTAGTTATATAATAAAAATAATGCCACATTTGTAGTATGTAATATGTAGCATAGTTTCATGCTGTACAACACCCTTGATTCACTAGGCTACTCATAAAACGTGCTTATGGGATACGGTTATGTAAACATTGAAACGGATTACCCTGGAATTCAGAATCCTGTACCTTTTATTTACTTCAAGTCCCTTCCAACAATTCTTATAAATGTCTTGATGAAAAAGGTAAATATTGTCCGGAATTGTTTTTATTATCCATGTGATAATAGCATGTCCTTTTACGGTGCAAAACAGCCATTTACCCCCACCAGTCAACCTAATACAACTCTGCTGTATCCATCTGGCCCTGACTGTAGCCATCTGGTGTAGATTGCAGGCTCCCACTGTCACAGGAACATTGATATGGATTGTTTTATGAAGACCTCTGTGCCATGGAGAGGGCAGTGAACTGTAAAAAATTAAAGGTCCCACCTACTGCTAATTTATTTAAACAGGGGCTTTAGCTCCCAGTGCTGCATTAAGTCCATCTGTTCTGGGGGCAGGCGATGTCTGGAGAGAGAGAGCACTAATCACTGTACCATTCAAAGTTATTACAGCCAGGATTGATTATGGCTCAACATGCAGCGATACATAGATGTGGGGGCTAATGTTTATGCATGCTAGGAGAGACCTGAATTATCTGTGTAAGGTTGTCTTGCATTTCTATATGAATGAACAGACCTACAATTTCGATTCATTGATAAGCATGTGGAATGTGTCATAAAGACATTTTGATTCTAAGATACTAATGATCACGTAAGATACCAATGCTATTACATTGTGTTACAGCCTGAATTCAACATGATTAAATATATTTTTCTTTTCACCCCCCCACACAATGAAAACATGGTTTTAGACATTTTTGCAAATGTATTGAAATGAAATGCAGCAATGTCTAATTTACATAAGTATTCACACCACTGAGTCAATACATGTTAGAATCCCCTTTGGCAGCGATTACAGTTGTGAGTCCCTAAGAGCTTTGCACATCTGGATTGTGCAACATTTGGCAATTGTTATTTTCAGAATTCTTCAAGCTCTGTCAAATTGATTGTTGATCATTGCTAGCCATAGATTTTCAAGCAGATTTAAGTCAAAAGTCAACTCAGGAACATTCACTGTCTTCTTGGTTAGCAACTCCAGTGTACATTTGGCTGTGTTTTAGGTTACTGTCCTGCTGAAAGTTGAATTCATCTCCCAGTGTCTGGTGGAAAGCAGACAAACAGGTTTTCCTCTAGGATAACATGATGCAGCCACCACTATGCTTTGAAAATATGGAGAGTGGTACTCAGTAATGTGTTGTATTGGACAAGCAGTGCCTTGTTGCAAACAGGATGCATGTTTTGGAAAATTTGTATTCTGTACAGTCTTCCTTCTTTTCACTTAGTCAAATAGGTTAGTATTGTGAGGATCGACGCTGGAGACGAGAAGCAGGTACAGGGAGTGAACATTTAATAAACAGAACAGGAACAGCATCTGGACAGGGGAAAAATAACAACATCAATGCTGACAGGGAACAAACTGAAGAGCAGACAGATATAGAGGGGATAATCAGCAAAGTAATGGAGTCCAGGTGAGTCCAATATTGCTCAGCTGCGCGTAATGATGGTGACAGGTGTGCGTAATGAAGGGCAGCCTGGCGCCATTGAGCGCCAGAGAGGGAGAGCGGGAGCAAGCTTGACAGTGGCCCCCCCCTCTACGATGCCACCTGGCATCCCTCCTGGGCAGACATGACGGACCGGCAAGCCGAGGCATGGGCACTGGACAAGCTGGCTAAGGTGTAGAAGCCCGACGAGCTGGCTGAGGCGTGGAAGCCTGACGATCCCGCTGAGGCGTGGGAGCGTGATGAACCCACTGAGGCGTGGGAGCCTGATGGGCTGGCTGAAGCATGACGTGGGGTGGGCGCCTGCCGAACCAACCCAAGGCAAGAAGACCTTTCGAGCCAGCTAAGGCAAGGAAGCCCGATGAGCTAGCTGAGGCACCCGTGGTTCCATCAGCAACGGCACCCAGACCCGAGGTCACCAACCAAAACCAAAACTCCTTGATGCTTCCTTTAGTGGTGTCAGCATTCTGTGAGGATCGACACTGGAGACTAGAAGCAGGTACAGGGAGTGAACATTTAATAAACAACGGACATGAAACAGAACAGGAACAGCGTCTGGAGAGGGGAAAAATAATGACATCAATGCTGACACAGGGAACAAACTGAGGAGCAGACAGATATAGAGGGGGTAATCAATAAAGCAATGGAGTCCAGGTGAGTCCAATATTGCACAGCTGCACATAATGATGGTGATAGGTGTGCGTAATGAAGGGCAGCCTGGCGCCCTCAAGTGCCAGAGAGGGAGAACCCCGAGCAAGCGTGACAAGTATTGATGTTGATCCATCCTCAGTTTTCTCCTATCACAGCCATTACTCTGTAACTGTTTTAAAGTCACCACTGGCCTCATACTGAAATCCCTGAGCGATTTCCATTCTCTCCGGCAACTGAGTAAAGAAGGACGCCTGTATTTTTGTAGTGACTGGGTGTATTAATACACCATCCAAAGTGTAAATAATAACTTCACCATGTTCAAAGGGATATTCAATGTCTGCTTTATTTTTTTTTACCCATCTACCAAATAGGTGCCCTTCTTTGGGAGGCATTGGAAAAGCTCCCTGGTCTTTGTGGTTGAGTCTTTTCAAAAATCATGTTAATCTCTATTATTGCACACATTGAGTCCACGCAACTTATTATGTGGCTTGTTATGCACATTTTTACTCCTGAGCTTATTTAGGCTTGCCATAAAAGGGCTTGAATACTTACTGACTCAAGACATTTCAGCTTTCATTTTTTATGAATTTGTAAAAATTAAGAAAAACATAATTGTGACTCATTTCAGGAGAGTAGGCGTATGTCGCGGGTTACTACTTCACAGGAGAGCCATTTGAACGTAAACATTTAGGCAGAAATTCCTTCTGGAACATGTGAACTTTCATGTGCCTTAATAAAAAACATGTATGCCATCTGTAAATATGAATACAATTGTTAAATTAAGAGCCTAGTTGGTTTAGCCACAGAAAAAGATGCAACCTTCCCGCTAACAATGATTGGTTAAGATAATGAGTGGGCTTGACATGCTGAGAGATGAGTTTGGATTGGACTGCCATGTTGCACGCTTCTGTCTATATCATGGGCTAGTCAGTAAGTGTTGGTAATCCTTTCTAATGCGGCTTTTTTTTAAAGATATCAGGTAGTTGAACTGCATACTTGTTGCTCTCCGCTTTCTGGTGGACCGAGTTTTGAAATCAGTGAAATTAGAGTATGTTAGATAAGGAGATGGAGAAAATTCTAGTGTTTGATGACAAATATGCAGACGGAGTCGAAAAGAGAACACTCAGAAGGTTGTTGTATGAAACACCTTTCTCTGGATTACATCTTCAAACTAAGAGCAACCATGGCATCTGTGACAGAGAGGGAGAAGTGTCCATCCATGTATACAGGTAAGATAGTCTACCTAGCTACATTTTCAGATATTACACATTTCTAATTTTGTCAGAAATTTCCAGTTAGTGTACCGTTAGCTAGCTAGCATGATTGATTTAATTTATTAGACAACTTTTTAAAATACATACATAAGGGTGCACCAGCTGGTAATGCCTCCACATAATATTTAAGAAAATCATCAAGGATATCACAATAAAGCTAAAAAATATATTTCCATTGTGGTCCTAATGTTAGCTGGCTGGCTCGCTAGCTAATGTTACATATATTATCTGTGTAGTAATGTTGTTCGTATCTCAGAGCCATTTGCATTGCTAGTTATAGCCTAATGTTAGCTAGCTAACATTGAACCTGGTTGGTTAGCTACCTGCTGGTTTTATGCAAGGTATTAACATTATGATTTGGGATTATGGTTCATTCATGTCACTGCAACAACTGTCGATAGACGTAGCTGGTAAATTAGCTCTCGCTATCTACTCTGATTTCAGAGCACTCGTCTGAGTGTGCCAGAACGCAGACTGACGAATTTACGAACAGTGTCAGTAAATGTTGGCAAAAAAGCATAATTAAATTGTTGCAAGCAGCACAGTTGCAGTCACCAACACTCTGGATAATATAAAAACAGCCTAACCAGCCCTGCTAGGGCAAGTAAAAGGATTTAAAGACTAAAGGCTGGTTTATACTACGTGTGTGTACATACATTTTATCTGGAGTGCCAGAGTGTGCTCTGGATGTTCGTGAACTCAGAGCATTGTCAGACTGGCCGAGGAGTAGGGTTGATCTGAGCATTCTCACCTAACAACAGCAGTCAAGCACCCAAGCTAACTGGCCAACTTTGGCTAGCTTGCTAGCTACTGTCTAGTGTGCGCCCTGCTAGGGCAAGTAAAATGGTAAAATGGAGTGAGCTATTTTCTCATTTATATCTGGAAGTAGCTAGCAAGATAGCCAACATTAGCTAATTAGCTTGGGTGCTTTACTGCTGTTGTTAGGTGAGAACGCTCGGATCAACCCCACTCCTTGGACAGAGCGTCCAGTGTGCGCTCTGAACACTCCGAGAGTGAAACGCTCTGAATTTACGAACGGACAATCTGACAATGCTCTGAGGTTACGAACGTCCAGAGCACACTCTGGCACTCCAGATTAAATTTACGAACACACCCGTAGTATAAATCTTCTTAGGGCTAGGTGTTCCGTGAGCGGGACACGTGCTGACAACATCCGGTGAAATTGGAGAGTGCGGACTTCAAAATAAATATTAGTAATATTAAACATTCATGAATATACAAGTGTCTTATATCATTTATAAGGTTAACTTCTTGTTAATTCAACTGCATTGTCAGATTTCAAAAAGGTTTTACGGCGAAAGCATACCATGCGATTGTCTGAGGACAGCGCCACACATTAACATATTTTTCAACCAGCACAGGCTTCACAAAATCACAAATAGCGATTAAATAAATCACTTACTTTTGAAGATCTTCCTCTGTTTGCAATGCCAAGGGTCCCAGCTACTACATAAATGGTTGTTTGTTCGATAGAATCCTTCTTTATATCCCAAAAAGTCTGTTTAGTTGGCGCCATTGATTTCATCAATCCACTTGTTCAACATGCAGACAAAGGAGTCCAAAAAGCTACCGCTAAACTTCGTCCAAACAAGTCAAACAATGTTTCTATTTAATCCTCAGGTACTATAAAATGTAAATAAACTATAATATTTCACACGGAAAGTAGTATGTTCAATTGGAAAGAAAAATTTGTAAGCGCGCGCCTTCTCCATCACACACCGAAAGACTGATTTGCTTCAGGTGGTCCCATAACAAAAACTCCAAATACTTGTTCGTTTTTTTAAAAGAGAAGCCTGAAACCTTGAATAACGACAGTTGACATCTAGTGGAAGCCATGGGAATTGCAATTTGAGTGATGGAGATACATAGAAACAATAGGTCTCCATAATAAGAGCCTGGGAGCTGAAAAAATGATTATGGTCAGATTTTCTTCGGATTTCTGCCTGCCATATCAATTCTGTTATAGTCTCAGACATTATTTTAACACTTTTTGAAACTTCAGAGTGTTTTCTTTCCAATGCTACCAATTATTTGCATATCCTGGCTTCTGGGCCTGAGTAACAGGCAGTTTACTTTGGGCACGTCAGTCAGGCAGAAATTCAGGAAACTAGACCCTAGCCCATATTATAAACCAGCCTTCAGTCTTGAAATCTTTGTACATGGCCTCATATGTGAATCCTTAAAGAGAGCGGTGGGGCTAAAGCAAAAGAGGGTGTGAACGATGCTGAATGGGTGTAGACAAAGAAGAGCTCTCCAGTAGGTGTACTAAAACATTCAAGAGACATTTTTTAAAAGTGAGGTTACATGCTTATCAACTTTCAAAGCAGAATTACTTTACCATTGTTCATCAACTGTAGTTTATGATATACCATTTTCTAGCTCTACTTTTATCCAATGTAAAAAACAAAATTTCTAATTTTGCTACATAAGACTTGAATTGAGCTGGTCGGTCACAATTCCACTTTGACATTATGGGGTATTGTGTGTAGGCCAGTGACACAAAATCTAATTTAATCAATTTTAAATTCAGGCTGTAACACAAACAAAATGTTGAAAAAAATCAAGGGGTGTGAATACTTTCTGAAGGCACTGTATGCCATGGCACGCATGCCAAATAGTATGGCAGAAAAAAAGTAAAAGAAATGTAACCAGTATATCCAAACATTTTCAGAGTCATATTCACCCCATCTAGGATCACATATATACTTTCTACTGACTATGATCCCAAAACGAATCCCTCCACTCAAGTGGGCCCTTTTTAAAATGCAGTGTATGATATTGTCAGATTGGGCTTGCATGAGTATGCTGAGGCAATGATCTTTCAATTGATCAAAGATGGCCTCATTGGAATTTAGTTCACTCTCAGGGCAGTGGCGTTCGATCTCCTACTGTAAACTAATTGAAGGACCGAAATACTCAGATTAATACAAGGAAAGATCATAGCTTTTTAGCATTATGAATGCTGTGGTCACAGGATAAGTGGATAATATTCATACTATGTCAGTCACCTCAATTGACTCAAAGATCAACAACCACCCTGATTATTCGTTTTGATGATATTCTCAAATGCCAACATAAACAAGTATACCATCTACATGTACGGAAGGGTAAATACTTGTAACAACATTTGTGGAATTATCTTCCAGAGTTTGGTGGTTTTGTAGAGTCGTTCTGATATTGTTCAGTGGTGTATCACTAATGGTAATATAATAAACAAAGCCTGTGGGCTCCTATGCCTGTGGCCTCCTCCCTTCCAGCCAGCTGTGCTTTAATGCAATTGGTCTATTATTTACTAATACATGTGGAGCTGTAACAGCCTTCCCTCTGGGCATACACTGGTTGAATCAACATTGTTTCAACGTAATTTGTCAACGTATTGTGACATGGAATTGATGTAAAAAATGAATTGGATTTCAAAAAAGTCATCAACCAGTAATCTTTTCATCTCATTTCAACCAGTGTTATAAACATTGAAATGAGCGTGAACCTTCAACTTAAATACAATGATTTAACCTGACTAGCAGGTTATTACATTCATCTAATCTCAACATAATCAAAGGAACTATGTATATGTTGAATTTGTGTTGAAAATTCACAAATATTCTTATATTCACTGGGTGGTGGAAATTATGTTGAATTTTATATTTGATAAGACATTTTATTTGACCTTGTTTCAATGTTGATAGCAAAATGGTATGTTTTGAATCAACATTATTGTTTCAACGTCATGCCATCAACCTAAATAAAGAGTTATATTGAAAATAAAATGTGAAGCGACAGTCCAACGATTACTGCCTGAACAGCGATTCTTACTGGTATATGAGGGGTAATGCACTTCAGTGAGAACAAGTCTAGTATGGAAGCTGATCAATGTCAGCTTCCATACTCATCTGCGTAGACTACCTAAATAACATTGAATAGTTGAAAGTAACTAACTTTTCTTACCCAAGCTGTATGTGAAAGTAAATTAGGAGGTTGGGTTTACAATGACATCTGATTTGCCCAACAAAGGACACCATCATTTCAAAGTGTAACTAGGTATACTATTATTCATCCATGGTTGGTTGGATCTTTGGAAGTTTAGAAGTCATTACACTTTTATTAATTTTACCTTTGGATAGTCTTGGTTGTAAGGATGTTTGGTTGAGTTCAAATTTAATCTTCAAGTTGTTAATGTTGTATTCACCTCATCTCAACCAAAAATCTAAATTGAATAGGACTAAATTAAAATCTAACTTCATTTGAAGTGCATTTAATGTTTGATTTGATTTAGTTCTATTATTTTATTTCTATCTTTTGGGGTTGAGATGAAGACGTGAATCCAACATATTAATCATTCATTCGTAGACTAACCGTATATTGAATTAAGAATGCAATCAAATATTAACATTTCAAGGAGATGTCTTCTGTTTGGATAGTACAGACGTGCTCAAATTTGTTGATACCCTTAAAGCTCATTGAAATAATTATTCATTCCTCCTGAAAAGTGATGAAATTAAAAGCTATTTTATCATGTATACTTGCATGTCTTTGGTATGTCATAGAATAAAGCAAAGAAGCTGTGAAAAGAGATTAATTATTGCTAATTCTACAAATGGCCTGGACCCATTTGTTGGTAACCTTTATAAAAGAGAATAAATAATTGGATTATAGTGATATTTTAAACTATTTCGTTTCTTTAATTAGTTTCACACGTCTCCAATCTTGTAATCAGTCATTCAGCCTATTTAAATGGAGAAAAGTAGTCACTGTGCTGTTTGGTATCATTGTGTGCACCACACTGAACATGGACCAGAGAAAGGAAAGGAGAGATTTGTCTGAAGAGATCAGAAAGAAAATAATAGACAAGCATGGTAAAGGTAAAGGCTACAAGACCATCTCCAAGCAGGTTGATGTTCCTGTGACACAGTTGCAAATATTAGTAAGAAGTTTAAGGTCCATGGAACTGTAGCCAACCTCCCTGGGCAAGATGAAAATCGACCCCAGATTCAACAGAAGGATAGTGCGAATGGTAGAAAAAGAACCAAGGATAACTGCCAAAGAGATACAAGCTGAACTCCAAGGTGAAGGTACGTCAGATTATGATCGCACCATCCATCGCTTTTTGAGCAAAAGTGGGCTCCATATAAGAAGATCCAGGAGGACTCCACTTTTGAAAGAAAAACATATAAAAGCCAGACTGGAATTTGCTAAAATTCATATCGACAAGCCACAATCCTTCTGGGAGAATGTCCTTTGGACAGATAAGTCAAAAGTGGAGCTTTTTGGCAAGTCACATCAGCTCTATGTTCACAGATGAAAAAATTAAGCTTTCAAAGAAAATAACACCATACCTACAGTGAAACATGGAGGAGACTCGGTTATGTTCTGGGGCTGCTTTGCTGCACCTGGCACAGGGTGCCTTGAATCTGTGCAGGGCACAATGAAATCTCAAGACTATCAAGGCATTCTGGAGCGAAACGTACTGCCCAGTGTCAGAAAGCTCTGTCTCAGTCGCAGGTCATGGGTCCTCCAACAGGATGACCCAAAACACACAGCTAAAAGCACCCAAGAATGGATACGAACAAAACATTGGACTATTCTGAAGTGACCTTCTATGAGTCCTGATCTGAATCCTATCGAACATCTATGGAAAGAGCTGAAACTTACAGTCTGGAGAAGGTACCCATCAAACCTGAGACAGCTGGAGCAGTTTGCTCAGGAAGAGTGGGCCAAACTACCTGTTTGGCTCAGTTGGTAGAGCATGGTGTTTGCAACGCCAGGGTTGTGGGTTTGATTCTCACGGGGGACCAGTACGTAAATAAATAAAAAAAATGTATGAAATGTATGCATTCACTACTGTAAGTCGCTCTCAATAAGAGCGACTGCTAAATTACTAAAATGTAAATGTTAACAGGTGCAGAAGTCTCATTGAGAGCTAAAGAAAACGCTTGATTGCAGTGATTGCCTCTAAAGGTTGTGCAACAACAAAAAAAATTTAAATCTTTTTTTAGGCCTATCCAGAATGTCGCTAGTTCGGCATGACCGGAGTCACCGTTTTTGGATCACAAAAATAAAAATAAAAATCTGCACTTTTTTGTGAAAATGGTTTTAAAATGTTATTTTAGGCCTTTCCAGAATGTCTCTAGTTCGGCATGACCGGAGTCACCGTTTTTGTGTCACGAAAATGAAGAAAAAAAAAATCTCATTAAGAGCTAAAGAAAACGCTTGATTGCAGTGATTGCCTCTAAAGGTTGGGCAACAAAATATTAGGTTAATGGTTCCATCATTTTTGTCCATGCCATTATCATTTGTTTTATTATTTAGAATATTATGTTGAATAAAACATAATATCACACAAGGGCCCCCTAAATGTGGAGTATGAAATAATTTTTACATAACATTTTTGCTATCGTTCTTTTTTTACATCCGTTATTAGACAGTGGCAACGAGGAACATGGTCATTTGCCTGCTAATGCCTGTAATGCAGTGAAGGAAATGATATCACAACAATAACGTCTAATGTAACTGGCCCCTCTAACAGTACAACTGGCCCCAGCTTGGCCAGTTGAAATGGTCTAGAACAGCCACTGGTGCCAGTCACACCGGTTTGAGTGTGTCAAGAACTGCAACACTGCTGGGTTTTTCACCCTCAACAGAATATCAAGAACGGTCCACCACCCAAAGGAGACCCAGCCAACTTGACACAACTGTGGGAAGCAATGTATTCAACATGGGCCAGCATCCCTGTGGAATGCTTTCGACACCTTGTAGAGTCCATGCCCCAACAAATTGAGGCTGTTCTGAGGGCAAAAGGGGGTGAAACTCAATATTAGGAAGATGTTAAATGTAGCCTACATAAACCCAACCTCACACAGGATTTACTTTCACATACAGCTTGTGTAAGAATAGTTAGAGGAGTTACTTTCAACTATTCAATGTTATTTAGGTAGTCTACGCAAATGGTATGGAAGCTGATTATCGTATACATGTGTTGACATAATCAAACACAGCTTGTTTCCAGTGCTAAGCAGGGTACATAGAGGTAGGCATCTGCATGGCAGACTTGTTCTCACTGAAGTGCATTACCCCTGTTCAGTCAGGGATCGTAGGACTGTGGCTTCACATTTTATTTCAATATACCTCTTATTTAGGTTGATGGCATTTTTGTGATAGTGACTGCTAGCAGGCGAAGTCAGTGTCAGCTCAACTTGAAGATAAGAAGCCTACAGAATGGAGAGAGTAAAGGAGATTAAAAAGGACTATTGCATCATCTCTGTCCATTCAAAAAAATCCCATGTGAGTAAAAGTGCAGGTATAGATGTCTCTGAACAGGTTTCTATGGCAGTAACAGAACAACTGCCTGTACACCAAACTTCTTTTTCCCCTGATTCCTACAAATAATTAGCCTCTTGACGTTACCCTAGGATAGGGGGCGCCACAGCGCATTTTGGAAAAAATTAGTGCCCATTTTCAACGGCCTACTAATCAAACTCAGAAGCTAGGATATGCATATAATTAATACCTGTGGATAGAAAACACCCTAAAGTTTCTAAAACTGTTTGAATGGTGTCTGTGAGTATAACAGAACTCATATGGCAGTCAAAACCCCGAGACCGATTGAAACAGGAAGTGGAATTCTGAATTGTGGACTCAACTTCACGTCGTTGCCTATTATTCACACCGTGAGCTATCGTTCATTGAGCACTTCCTATTGCTTCCACAAGATGTCCCCAGTCTTTACAAAGTGTTTTGAGCCTTCTACTGTCGAAACTCAGTGAATGAGACGCGTTGGAATTTGGTCACAGGGGGAGGGCCATCACCATTATGACGCCGGCGGCCCTGTCCACCCCCACCTTTGGAAACGTTTTGAAACACAATGCAATCGTCCCCCTCGAATCTTATTGGCTCTCTTGTTGAAACAGGCCCTGAAGATTTATGTTATAAAACGTTTGACATGTTTGAACGAACCTAAATGGGAAAAAAATGTTTTATTTAGAAACGGCTGTGCCGCGCCCGGCAGAGTATTTGGTTACAGCATTCAGACGCGCTAACAACAGCAAGCTAATGGAACATAAAGGATGGACTTTTTCGACTTAAAATACATCTGTTGTGGACCTGGGATTCCTGGAAGTGCTTTCTGATGAAGACAACTAAAGGTAAGGGATTATTGACAATATTATACAACATTAGATGTGATATGCGATTGTTCCAAGATGGCGCCAAGCTGTATTTACTAGCTCATTTTCTGAGTATCGCATCCCCTTTTATCGCTAAGTGTGATTACCCAGTAAAGTTATTTTTAAATCTGGTATGACAGGTGCTTTCAAGAGATATTCATCTATAAATTTTAGAATGACAATATTACATTTTAAAAATGTTTTCGAATAGTAATTCAGTAAATTGTAGCACTGTTTCCCTGGATGCATTTGACAGGAAAATAGTTAGTCAACGTCAGACGCCGATGTAAAATGCTGTTTTCATATATAAATATGAACTTTATTGAACAAAAGAATGCATGCATTGTGTAACATGATGTCCTAGGTGTGTCATCTGATGAAGTTTGTAAAAGGTTAGTGCTGCATTTAGCTGTTTTTTGGTTATTTGTGATGCATGTGGTTGGTCGGAAAATGGCTATGTTGCTGCTTTTACGATGGACTCCTCTAACATAATCTAATGATTTGCTTTTCCTGTAAAACGGACGACGTGGGTCGATTCAGGAGAGGTGTATCTATAAAACGATATGAGACAGTCCTATATTTGAAAAAAATAAAATATTACATTTCGTTATGCTAATGTTGCTAGGAGTTTTCCCTGGATTTTGATCCCGCATATGGGACGGGATGCTGGAGAGGTTAAGTACCAGGGATCAAGCTGGATGGCCAGTACATACTGTGAACTCTGACTAATTCACCTGAATTAGAAAGGAGTCTGTTTGCACAGTTTGGACTGCTATGCTGCCATACACATCATTTTGATCAAACTATCCTGCCCTTCATACAGTATGTGATGATTTTCTTAGGGCTGCACTATTTTACTTACGAGAACAGTGAATTTGCATTATTCTTCTAGTTACCCTACATTTGAGTTATTTATTGTATTTATCCTTTATTTTACCAGGTAGGTCTAATTTAGATTTATATCTCTTCTTCAACGGCATCCTGGATGTAGCAGCAGTATATAAAATAGAATAAACATGGCAAATACAATAACAAATCTAGAACTCATGGATCCTTTCATGGTTTTTGACCATTCCTTGCTTGAACAAACAGTACAATAGGTCTTACATTTAACCGCTGTTCTGTTACTAATGCAAATATTGTTGGCTATTTTTTGCATGTTACCAAGGACCATTCTAAAGGTCTGCTGCTTAATGTTGATGAGTTCTGGCTAAATTTGGAATATTGTTAATTATCAGGTATCCTATTGAAATATTGAGTGCTATAGTCTAGGGTCTACACCAGAAGTGAATGGTTATCTGTAGGAGGAATGTATATGGTGGTGTAAAGTAAGGGTAATCACATGTGGCAGGCACTTATAAGGATGGAGAGATGTGGTTTTGTGAGGAAGGGGGTCAAAGGAGAAGGAACAGTTTATTGCCCGTATCACTTAACTTCCTGCCTAGCAATAAAGATGTAATGTTTAGAGGGAAGGAGGAGACCACCCAAATTGGGATATATAATACTACCACTGGTGGAAATATGTTTTTGTCTGTTCAGCTGTTCGATCCTTTGGGTGAATAAACTTGGTTGGAGTCAATTTCTTACTCAGATATTTAGAAACTAGCTATCATGACACTAGCCGAGACCCAAATACAGACACAGGAGGCAGATGGTTGGAGATTAAGATGTTTAATAAATCCAAAGGGACTAGGCAAGAGAATGGTCATGGACAGGCAAAAGGTCATAACCAGATCAGAGTCCAGGAGGTACAGAGTGGCAGGCAGGCAGAATGGTCAGGCAGGCGGGTACAGAGTCCAGAACAGGCAAGGGCCAAAACCGGGAGGACTAGAAAAAGGCGAAAAGGAAAACAGGAAAAACCGCTGGTAGGCTTGGACATACAAGATGAACTGGCACAGAGAGACAGGAAACACAGGGATAAATACACCGGGGAAAACAAGCTACACCTGGAGTGGGTGGAGATAATAACGAGGACAGGTGAAACAGATCAGGGTGTGACACTAGCAATGTCTAAAGCAGAACATAATGATTTTTCATCATTTCATTGTTGATTTTCTATTCTATAGGCTCGGTGAGTAACTATAACATCAATACATCTTCAATTATAGAAAATGGAAGCGAATAATGAAAATGAAAACAATAATTTGCCACATTAAAACTAGACTCCTAATCAATCCAAAAAGATGTGGCTAATTAAAACTGCTATGTGAAGTATGACTCATGGGTGTGTAGGTGTGGGGGAGGGTTTAGCAGTCTAGGGCCCAGATTTTCAAAGAGGGGTGCAATAAATTGTGAGTGCCAAACATTTGCGGCCAGTAACTATACATTTTGCGGTTGATCAACTAAGAACCAACATGCAAATGAGCACAGATGCGAGTTGTTCATTTGATTATGCAGTTTAAAGAATAGAAGCCATGTCCGCGATTTTAAGACCTTTTCCACATCTTAAATAACATGGGCAAACAATGTTACAAAACTTTGATAAACAAGTTGCAGTAGTGAAAAACATCTCCGCATACTCTCCTATTATTTTGCGCTCCTGCCTCCCAAAATGCAAAAGCACATTGCTGGTTTTACATGTAATAAATTATGATAGTAAATGTTTAGTAATTCACCATAGGTGTTATCTAAGGGTACATTTACATTGGGGAGACACAGGACAACAAAGTACCATCGCTTATAAGTGAATTTGAGTTTGGAGCAGTCAGATTACTTTTTATCCAATTTCTTCCGAGATTATTGTCAACCTGCAGTCAGACTAGTTTTGCACGTGCCGAGGGTGACCATTAATCGCATCAGTAGAAATTGCGGTCAAACTGAAGGGACTTGCAGATAGAGAGCACTAGGCTGCACCACTGACTAGAGGCCCATTGATTTTCTATTAAGTGACTAGAGGGATAGGCAGCTACCCAGTGCTAGCCTGCAGCTCTCTATCTGTGAGTACCTTGAGGTGCCTGGAGCTGGGGATTTCTTCCAACAGTATTAAAATGTATTAAAATTCAGCTCTACATTCAAAACAGGCTGTGCAGCCCCACAGACCTTAAGTAAATCTGGACCAAGGTGTACACAAATTATAGTGGGCCTGGTAATGTGACACCTACAAACTGCCAAGAGGAGACTGCAGAGAAATGGATGACAAAGAGAGCAGTCTTACATAACATTTTTAGAGGTTATAAATGTTTGGATGTGAAAATTGTCCTTATTTTAAGTTGGGAACCATTATAGTCTCTTATCCTTACCTATCAGGAAAAATGACAGATTATTCAGTGTTCCAGAACAGGTGATTGAAGGCAGTGAGAAAAGTATAGCTAATGCCCCATGACAAAATGAAATTAGTTGCAAAAAGGTTTCTCTGCCCCATGGCAAAATGTGTAGAGCTGCAGAAAACCTTATTTAAAACTGCAAAATCTTCTCTACGCCCCATGTGTAATAAATACACATTCAAACGTAAATTTTTCTGTCCGCCATCAAGAGGGGGGCCACCAAAAAAAATAGCTCTCTTGGTGGGGGGCACCATAACCAAATCTCACTTTTAAAAAAGTCTACAACTGTCACTGACTCCACAATACTAACCTAGTTGACAGAGTGAAAACATGCATTCTGTTTGCAACAAGGCAATAAAGTCAGACTGCAAAAACTGTGTCAAAGCAATTCACTTTTTTTTCCTGAATAAAAAGTGTTATGTTTGGGACAAATCCAATAAAGCACATCACTGAGTACAACTCTCCATATTTTAAAGAATAGTGGTGACTGCATTATGTTATGGGTATGCTTGTAATCATTAGGTACTGGGGAGTTGTTCAGGATAAACAAGAAAATGAATGGAGCTAAGCACAGGCAAAATCCTAGAGGAAAACCTGGTTGTCTGCTTTCCACACCTCTCAGCAGGACAATAACCTAAAACACAAGGCCAAATGTACACTGGAGCTTACCAAGAAGACAGTGAATGTTCCTGAGTTATAGTTTTGACTTAAATCTGCTTGAAAATCTATGGAAAGACCTGAAAATGAATGTCTAGCAATGATCAACAACCAATTTGACAGAGGTTGAAGAATTTTGAAAAGAATAATGGGCAAATGTTGCACAATCCAGGTGTGGAACGCTCTTAGAGACTTATCAGAAAGACTCACAGCTGTAATCGCTGACAAAGGTGATTCTAGCATTGTTTGAATTTTTTACCCTTTGACGTTTCAGTATTTTGTGTAGAACATTGACAAAAAAAAAGACAATTAAATCAATTTTAATCCCACCTTGTACACATCGAAATGTAGAAAAAGTCAAGGGGTATGAAGGCACATTGTTTTGGGCAAAATATCTCAAGCACACTTAATTTGGTTGGGGATCATTGATGGACAGCAATATTCAAGTCTTATCTTTGATTTTTGAACAGATTTATGTCAGCACCAAGACTGGATCACTTAGGAACACTCAACATCTCTTGGAAAGCCATCCCATTGTCTTAGTCTTAAAATGTGTGAAATTGTCACAATGAAAAATAAAAACTATCCCAATGTTTCATCTTCAAAAGACCTTTCATATTTATTTGGTCCTGGGAAAACTCCCTAGTCCCTGCCGATGACAAACATACCTATTGCATGAGGCTGCCACCCAGTGGAGTGTATTCATAGATGCCAAGGGAAGCCAGACTTCCCCAAAAAATTTACCAAGTAAAAAACATTAAATCATTTATTTTTCATCACTCCGTGTTTCATCATTTTCCTTCAATTCGCAATAGGCTGAATGTATCTCACCAGAGAAAGCATCTGAGCAAGCGAAACCGCGTAAGCCATCTCTGTCTGGTCCAAAAGAGTATGACATTGTTGTCCCCGTAGCATTGAATGAAAGGGAAGCCAGCGAGCATTTGGCCTCCCTCGATAAAAAATATTAAATAATAGACTATCAGCGTTGAGCTAAAGTGAGTGAGCTCAACTGTGAAAGGTTTAAAAAAAAAAGTGTTAAGGGAAGACAGTTTGGACTTGGCGTCACTCCTATCAAATCGCATCGAGAGGATACGTCATTGACAGAAACAACTTGAATTGTTGCATCTTGTTGTGTTGTCCTCCAATGGATTGCTAGCTAGATAAAATTGGCCATTTCCTAAATCAGCCATGGATGGAGATTTGGACTTCATATTCTCCATACTGGCCAATGATTATATTCAGATCCAACCATTAATTCACATTGTGCCCCTGGCCTGACAGGATGGAAGTTCAATATGTAGATAGATGTAAAAGGCTAATGTTAACTAGCTAACATTGCCCATGAAAGGAAGTTAAGCTAGCGAGCAAGCATTTTAGCCAGGTAGCCTAAGACAACAAAAAATAAAAGCATGTTCTCTATGACAGAGCGATAGACCGTTTTGTCAACTTGAAAGAGAGGAGGATGAGTCAACATGTTTTTTCTACTTGTACGCACACACAGAAGTCAGTACCATGGACAGCCACATAATATTTAGCTTACATTGATTGGACTAAATTGCTTTGGTATCTTTTAGTTGTCACTGTATTAGACAAAGCATAGGTGATTTGATGATGTTGAAATGGTGCTGGAATGTTTTAAAAAAAAATTATTTCACCTTTATTTAACCAGGTAGGCCAGTTGAGAACATGTTCTCATTTACAACTGCGACCTGGCCAAGATAAAGCAAAGCAGTGCGACAAAAACATAAACAAACGTACAGTCAATAACACAATAGAACAATCTATGTACAGTGTGTGCAAATATAGAAGAGTACGGAGGTATGGCAATAAATAGGCCATATTGCCGAAATAATTACAGTTCAGCATTAACGCTGGAGTGATAGATGTGCAGATGATGATGTGCAAGTAGAGATACTGGTGTGCAAAAGAGCAAGAGGATAAGTAACAATATGCGAATGAGGTAGTTGGGTGTGCTATTTACAGATTGGCTGTGTACAGGTACAGTGATCAGTAAGCTGCTCTGACAGCTGATGCTTAAAGTTAGAGAGGGAGATATAAGACTCCAGCTTCAGTGATTTTTGCAATTCGTTCCAGTCATTGGCAGCAGAGAACTGGAAGGAAGCCGGCCAAAGGAAGCGTTGGCTTTGGGGATGACCGGTGAAATATACCTGCTGCGTTCTACTGGTGGGTGTTGCTATTGTGACCAGTGAGCTGAGATAAGGCGGGGCTTTACCTAGCAAAGACAGGAATAGTGGAGGTAGCGCCTGTCTTATTTGTGACTTGCGGTAACTCTCCATAGTTCTAAATCAATAGTAGTTTAGTTGCCAGAAAATGTTGGAAACATTGCCTTTCTTGACCATGCTGTAGGTCATGTTTGGTACATTTTGGTATGCTTTGTGGACTTCACCAGACAGAGGTTCCTCTCTATCTTTTACCTTTATTTAACTAGGTAAGTCAGCTAAGAACAAATTCTTATTCACAATGACGGCCTACCCCGGCCAAACCTGGACATTGCTGGGCCAATTGTGTGCTGCCCTATGGGACTCCCAATCATGGCCAGATGTGATACAATGATTCTGCCACTGTATCTTATTGTCTCTGCCTTTAGGCCTAAATATAAAGGTTGCAAGGTATGTGAACTAACAAGTTAGAGCAAACAATGCAATTATCACATCACACAAGTGTAATATGGCTTTTTTTTCTGGCTTCCCCAGTGATTTTACCCACGCACCGCTACTGCTGCCACCACAATTCTTGAAAATGTAGAGGACTTCACTCTGTGATGTGTCATGTTGGATTTGCCCAAACCCTACGTTTTTTATTTAAGCTGTTAGCAGTTGATGTTATTCTTCAATAACACTGAACCCAAAGCAAATCATGGGGAGAAAAATTGGTTTATTCAAAGAGGACAAATCATGGATGTTATGCTGGGAAGTAGATGGTTCATTCTCCTCTGTCCTCGGTGACTTTCTCCATAGAACAAAGTGACAGGATGTAATTAATAACCCCCAACCCTAGCTTGTGGTTGACCAATTAGAATTCCTTGCAGTAAAATTGGGCCAATGGCCAAATAACAAGTATCCTGTTTCAGGCTCAATGTACAGACGATTCAGACCAATGAAAACGTGCCACACGAGTCGAGGACTGACACCCTTACACAGATTCTAAACAGATTGATTGCGAATTCTAGTACTCTGCATTGTGTATTATCTTAAAATATTCTTACAAATCCAAAAAGTAAAATTCTTTGCCATGTTGTCTTGAATTATTACTCAAAGGCCTTTTTGCCACTTTTAGCACAGGGTCTCTTCTTTTAATTCTGTCATAGAGGCCAGTAATGTGGAGTAAATGCAATGCTGTTGATCCATGCACAAATCTCCCAAATCAAAATGTATTTCTCACATGCGCCAAATACAACAGGTGAAATGCTTACTTACAAGCCCTTAACCAACAATGCAGTTTTAAGAAAACATTTTGTTAAATATAAAATAATTAACAAATAATTCAAGAGCAGCAGTAAAATAATAATAGCGAGGCTATACACAGGGAGTACCGGTACA
Organism: Salmo salar; assembly: GCF_965601325.2. NCBI lineage: Eukaryota > Metazoa > Chordata > Actinopteri > Salmoniformes > Salmonidae > Salmo > Salmo salar. Next base: position 8,950,899 of record NC_138300.1, on the reverse strand, counting down.
GAGTCAATGTGTGGGGGCACCGGTTAGTCAAGGTAATTGAGGTAATATGTACATGTCGGTAGAGTTAAAGTGACTATGCATAGATAATAAACAAAGAGTAGCAGCAGCATAAAGGGGGTGGCAATGCAAATCGTCTGGGTAGACACCCTCCAATTTGTTGAGTAGAGTGTTGGAGGCTATTTTGTAAATGACATCGCCAAAGTCGAGGATCGGTGGAATGGTCAGTTTTACGAGGGTATGTTTGGCAGCATGAGTGAAGGATGCTTTGTTGCGAAATAGGAAGCCAATTTTTATGTAATTTTGGATTGGAGATGCTTAATGGGAGTCTAGAAGGAGAGTTTACAGTCTAACCAGACACCTAGGTATTTGTAGTTGTCCACATACTCTAAGTCAGCACTGTCCAGAGTAGTGATGCTGGACGGGTGGGCAGGTGCGGGCAGCGATCGGTTGAATAGCATACATTTAGATTTACTTGCATTTAACCTGTTGGGGCTAGGGGGCAGTATTTTCACGGCTGGATAAAAAACGTACCCAATTTAATCTGGTTACTAATCCTACCCAGTAACTAGAATATGCATATACTTATTATATATGGATAGAAAACACCCTAAAGTTTCTAAAACTGTTTGAATGGTGTCTGTGAGTATAACAGAACTCAAATGGCAGGTCAAAACCTGAGAGATTCCTTTACAGGAAGTGGCCTGACTGACCATTTCTGGAACTTCTTTGCCATCTCTATCTTTTACAAAGGATCTCTGCTCTAACGTGACACTTCCTACGTCGTCCATGGGCGCTCAGAGCCCGGGAAAAAACAGAATGTCGTCATCCCAGCCCCAGGCTGAAACACATTATCGCCTTTCTCAAGTGGCCGATCAAGGGACTGTGGGCTTAGGCGCGTGACCTGGCCGCCCCCGTCTTCGTGATTTTTTCCTCTGTTTGCCGAAAAGGAGATTCCCAGTCGGAATATTATCGCTTTTCTACGAGAAAAATGGCATAAAAATTGATTTTAAACAGCGGTTGACATGCTTCGAAGTACGGTAAAGGAATATTTAGAATTTTTTTGTCACGAATTGCGCCATGCGCGCGAACGTTATTAACCATTTCGGATAGTTTCTGGAACGCACGGACAAAACGACGCTATTCGGATATAACGATGGATTATTTGGGACCAAACCAACATTTGTTATTGAAGTAGAAGTCCTGGGAGTGCATTCTGACGAAGAACAGGAAAGGTAAGACCATTTTTCTTATAGTAAATCTGATTATGGTGAATGCTAAACTTGCTGGGTGTCTAAATAGCTAGCCCTGTGATGCCGGGCTATGTACTTAGAATATTGCAAAATGTGCTTCATCCGAAAAGCTATTTTAAAATCGGACATATCGAGTGCATAGAGGAGTTCTGTATCTATAATTCTTAAAATAATTGTTATGCTTTTTGTGAACGTTTATCGTGAGTAATTTAGTAAATTGTTAGCGAATTCCCCGGAAGTTTGCGGGGGGTATGCTAGTTCTGAACGTCACATGCTAATGTAAAAAGCTGGTTTTTGATATAAATATGAACTTGATTGAACAAAACATGCATGTATTGTATAACATAATGTCCTAGGGTTGTCATCTGATGAAGATCATCAAAGGTTAGTGCTGCATTTAGCTGTCTTCTGGGTTTTTGTGACATTATATGCTAGCTTGAAAAATGGGTGTCTGATTATTTCTGGCTGGGTAGTCTGCTGACATAATCTAATGTTTTGCTTTCGTTGTAAAGCCTTTTTGAAATCGGACAGTGTGGTTAGATTAACTAGAGTTTTGTCTTTAAATAGCTGTAAAATAGTCATATGTTTGAGAAATTGAAGTAATAGCATTTCAAACGTTTTGAAAATCGCGCCACAGGATTCAACTGGCTGTTACGTAGGTGGGACGATTTCGTCCCACCTAGCCCAGAGAGGTTAAAACAGTTTTAGAAACTTCAGAGTGTTTTCTATCCAAATCTACTCATGATATGCATATTGTAGTTTCTGGGCCATAGTAGTAACCTTTTCAAATTGGGTACGTTTTTCATCAGGCCGTGAAAATACTGCCCCCTAGCCCCAACAGGTTTTAATATGTAAATAAATTATCAAATTTAAGACGGAGAATAGTATGTTCATTACCGGAGATAAATAAGAAAATACGTGCCCTCACCAACGCACGCCACAATACTACAGCCAATTTATTTGTATTTATTTATTTCACCTTTATTTAACCAGGTAGACAAGTTGAGAACAAGTTCTCATTTACAATTGCGACCTGGCCAAGATAAAGCAAAGCAGTTCGACAACATACAACAACACAGAGTTACACATGGAGTAAAACAAACATACAGTCAATAATACAGTAGAAAAATACGTCTATATACAATGTGAGCAAATGAGGTGAGATAAGGGAGGTAAAGGCAAAAAAAGGCCATGGTGGCAAAGTAAATACAATATAGCAAGTAAAACACTGGAATGGTAGATTTGTAGTAGAAGAAAGTGCAAAGTAGAGCCACCTAGAAAAATGACAGATTCTAGCTCATTTTTCAAAAAACAAGCCTGAAACTCTTTCTAAAGACTGTTGACATCTACTGGAAGCTCTAGTAACTGCAATCTGGGAGGTATTCCATTGATATTCCAATAGACAGCCATTTGAATGAGTGGTGAGCTCAACAAAAAAAAAATCTGGATGGATTCTCCTCGGGTTTTCGCCTACCATATCAGTTCTGTTATACTCACAGACATTATTGTAACCGTTTTGGAAACTTTAAAGTGTTTTCTATCCAATACTACCAATTCTATGCATATCCTAGCTTCTGGGCCTGAGTTACAGGCAGTTTTCTTTGGGCACCTCATTCAACAAACTTCCGAATACTGCCCCCTAGCCCAAAGAAGTTAAAAGTTAATTTGTGGAAATTCTTTCCTTCTTAATGCTTTGAGCCAATTAGTTGTGTTGTTACAAGGTATTTTTAATTTTTTTTAACTAGGCAAGTCAGTTAAGAACAAATTCTTATTTACAATGACAGCCTACCCCGGCCAAACCCTAACGACACTGGGCCAATTGTGCGCCACCGGCTGGTTGTGATGAGGGTCTGTGGTGATGCTTCTAGCACTGAGATGCAGTGCCTTAAACCGCTGCGCCACTCAGGAGCCCAAGTAGGTGGTATACAGAAGATAGCCCTATTTGGTAAAAGACCAAGTCCCATATTATGGCAAGAACAGCTCAAATAAGCAAAGAGTAACGGCAGTCCGTCATTACCTTGGTGCGGCAGGTAGCCTAGTGGATAGTGTTGGGCAAGCAACTGAAAGGTAACTGGATAGAATCCTCTGTCATTCTGCCTCTGAACAAGGCAGTTAACCTGCTGTTCCCCGGTAGGCTGTAATTGTAAATACAAATTGGTTCTTACCTGACTTGCCTAGTTAAATAAAGTTTTAAAAAATACGTTAAGACATGAAGGTCAGTTAATATGGAAAGTTTCAACAAGTGCAGTCGCAAAAACCATCAAGCACTATGATGAAACTAGCTCTCATGAGCACCACCACAGGAATGGAAGAACCAGAGTTACCTCTGCTGCAGAGGATAAGTTCATTAGATTTACCAGCCTCAGAAATTGCAGCCCAAATAAATGCTTCACAGAGTTCAAGTAACAGACACATCTCAACATCAACTGTTCAGAGGAGACTGTGTGAATCAGGCCTTCATGGTAGAATTACTGCAAAGAAACCACTACCAATAAGAAGGCACTTGCTTGGGCCAAGAAACACAAGGAATGGAAATTAGACCGGTGGAACTTTGGTCTGGAGTCGAAATTTGAGATTTTTGGTTCCAACTGCCTTTGTGAGACGCAGAGTAGGTAAACGGATGATCTCCGCATGTGTGGTTCCCACGGTGAAGCATGGAGGAGGAGGTGTGATGGTGCTTTGCTGGTGACACTGTCTGTGATTTATTTACAATTCAAGGCACACTTAACCAGCATAGCTACCACAGCATTCTGCAGCGATACGCCATCCCATCTGGTTTGCACTTAGTTGGACTATCATTTGGTTTTCAACAGAACAATGACCAAACATACCTCCAGGCTGTGTAAGGGCTATTTTTTCAAGAAGGCGAGTGGTGGAGTGCCTCCACAATCACCCGACCTCAACCAAATCGAGATTGTTATGGGATGAGTTGGACCGTAGAGTGAAGGAAAATCAGCCAACAAGTGCTCAGCATATGTGGGAACTCCTTCAAGACTGCAATGAGTAGGTGTTTTCAAACTTTTGACTGGTACTGTACATATTGTATTAGCTCAACTTCCTCATACCCCTGCACATTGACCTGGTACTAGTTATTGTTTTAATTGTGTTACTATTTCCTTTTTTATTTAGCAAATATTTCTCTGATTTTTTTTATCTCTGCACTGTGGGGAAAGGGCTCATAAGTAAGCATTTCACTGCAAAGTCTACCTACACCCGGTGAGTGTGACCAACACAATTTGATTGATTGACAAACTGCTGTAATTTCATGAACAGTTCACCCTATATGGATAAAAATGCCCTCAAATTAAAGCTGACAGTCTACACTATAATGTCATTGCATAATTTCAAACGCTGGGGTACAGAGCCAAAACAACAAAGCATTTGTCACTTTCCAAATACTTTTGGATCTCACTGTATGACTCAGCAAATTGTATGGCTTTAAGATACAAGTAATTTCAGAAGTAAATCCTTTGGGCCCCATTATACTGACATGGGCAGGACTAAATGGATGAGAGGGTGCTTTAGGCTTTTAGCTGCCAGACTGAGCTTCTTTGGACATTCATTACTTTGGGGCATAAAAAGGTCGTAAAAGGCAATATTCTAAATTAGAGTGCTTAGTAGACCTCATTGAGAAGTCAATTGAAAAAGCACTGGATGAAACCCAGTCTGTGTTTAAATGCCCACACCAGCAAAAATCCCCTTTTTTCAGTTGGAAGACAAAGCCCAGTGCTTACCCATGATGTTACACAAACTGTGACTTATTGACTTAAACTGTCATGTCAATGTATGATATATTTGGGCTTGAAGTGGGAAATCCGAAGTGGGAACTTCGTGGAAATCTGTGGAAATGACGTGTAAGCTCTTTCTAGCTGATGTTATAGGCTTTAGTTCATTTGGAACCACCTACCTACAAACATGTTAAAGCTAACACACGTGGGCTCCTTAGTGCCTGTTTAACTAACATGTTGCTACTGTGGCTTACTGCAATGCACTTCGACTATTGGGAGATTTTGAATAGACTGATGCTGGTAAAACGGTGAGTCAAAAAATAGTTATATTATTCTGATGAGTGGATGAAGTGGATAGGTGAAATGTCAACACAGCTGGGACACCTTGTCATTTCTGGAGACGCGTATGACGATGCTACAGTAAGTGTGTACTGTAGCTAGCTAGCAAGTAGCATTTGCTTGCGAACTATACAAAGTTTGGCTGGCTAGCTAACTATAGATCGCATAGCTAACTGTGCAGTGAAGTAAATTTATAATTTTGTTACAATTTTGCACTTCTGCGTAAGTAAGTTAAAAAGTAAAAAAATAGCTCTGTGATTAAATCACTGCTTTACCAGTACTAACGCTACCACATCGCCTTGGTATTAATAACAATTTTGTTAACAATGTTGCACTTCTGTGTTTAGCAGAGTAACATACTTTCCTATGTTGGCACCAAAAGTGAGAACTAATATTGTAGTTGCCTATATGCTATATTCTCTTAGACTTCTCATCCCAACCTCCCTCTTCTCTGCAAGTGAAACCATGGCCAGACACAGACCTTCTTCTCCACAGAGAATGTTTGAGTATATTCACAGTAAAACGAGTCCTATATCGACATAACCTGAAAGGCCACTCATAACAAAGCCAAACAACGGTTTGCAACTGCACATGGGGACAAAGATCATACTTTTTGGAGAAATGTCCCCTGCTCTGATGAAACCATAATAGAACTGTTAGTCCATAATGACCATCGTTATGTTTGGAGGGAAAAGGGGGAGGCTTGTAAGCCGAAGAATACCATCCCAACCATGAAGCACTGGGGTGGCAGCATCATGTTGTGGGGGTGCTTTGTTGCAGGAGGGACTGGTGCACTTCACAAAATAGATGGCATCATGAGGACAAAATGATGTGGATACATTAAAGCAACATCTCAAGACATCAGTCAGGAAGTTAAAGCTTGGTCGCAAATGAGTCTTCCAAATAGACAATGACCCCAAGCATACTTCCAAAGTTGTGGCAAAATGGCTTAAGGACAACAAAGTCAAGGTATTGGAGTGGCCATCACAAAGCCCTGACCTCAATCCTATAGAACATTTGTGGGCAGAACTGAAAAAACGTGTGCAGGCAAGGAGGCCTACACACCTGACTCAGTTACACCAGCTCTATCAGGAGGAATGGGCCAAAATTCACCCAACTTATTGTGGGAAGCTTGTGGAAGGCTACCTGAAATGTTTGACCAAAGTTAAACAATTTGAAGGCAATGCTACCAAATACTAATTGAGTGTATGTAAACTTCTGACCCACTGGGAATGTGATGAAATAAATAAAAGCTGAAATAAATAATTCTCTATACTATTATTCTGACATTTCACATCCTTAAAATAAAGTGGTGATCCTAACTGACAGGGCATTTTTACTAGGATTAAATGTCAGGAATTGTGAAAAACTGAGTTTAAATATATTTGGCTGAGGTGTATGTAAACTTCCGACTTCAACTATATGTCTAATTTTGTGAGGGTTGCCAGATTGGTGTAAAAAAAAATTCTTATGGTATTGATGAAGGTATTTGTTTGGGGAATGGGGATACATTTTCATGATGGGAAATTACTTCATCTTAACCTCTATGGGCTATGTGGGACGCAAGCGTCCCACCCCTGGTACACCCTATCAACAACAGGTGAAATATCCGAGCGCCAAATTTGAAAACAATTAAATGTCATAATTAAAATTTCTCAAACATACAACTATCTTACACCCTTTGAAAGATAAACATCTCCTTAATCTAACCACGTTGTCCGATTTCAAAAAGGCTTTACGGCGAAAGCATAAAGTTAGTTTATGTTAGGAGAGTACATTGACAATAGCTGTGTGTAATGTTTTGTCAATTCAAAGACAGGCGTCACCAAAAGCAGAAAACCAGCTAAAATTATGCACTAACCTTTGACAATCTCCATCAGATGACACTTCTAGGACATTATGTTAGACAATACATGCATTTTTTGTTCTATCAAGTTCATATTTATATCCAAAAACAGCATTTTACTATGGCGTTGATGTTGAGGAAATAGTTTCCCTCCAATAACCGCCAGTCAATCAGCACAACAAATTAAATAATTACTATTCGAAAACATTGGTAAAATATTATATTGTCATTCAAAGAATTATAGATTTACATCTCTTGAACGCAACCGGATTGCCAGATTTAAAAATAACCTTACTGGGAAATCACACTTTGCAAAAATCTGAGCACTGCGCCCAGAAAAATACGCTTTGCGATACAGACTAACCGCCATGTTGGAGAGATCTAAAATCGAAAATACTATGTAAATAATCCATTACCTTTGATTCTCTTCATCAGATGTCACTTCCAGGAATCCCAGGTCCATAACAAATGTAGTTTTGTTCGAAAAAGCTCATAATTTATGTCCAAAAAGCTCCGTGTTGTTAGCACATGATCTATGCCCGCCGGACTTGTCTTCATAAACGAGGGGGAAAAAAATATTTACGTTCGTTCAAACATGTCAAACGTTGTATAGCATAAATCATTACTGCCTTTTTTAACCAGAACATGAATAATATTCAAGGCGGACGATTGCATTCTCTTTTAAAACGTATTGGAACGAGAGTACCCAACATGAACTCGCGCACCAGAGTCTAATCGGCCACCACCGTTCCAAGGCTCTTGTTCGGTCAGATCTCACAGTAGAAGACTCAAAACACTTTGTAAAGACTGGTGACATCTAGTGGAAGCCATAGGAAGTGCTCAACGATTAATAAACCCCTGTGTGTTTCAATGGCATAGGCTTAAAGGTAATTCAACACATCAGGTATCCACTTCCTGTCAGAATTTGTCTCAGGGTTTTGACTGCCATATGAGTTCTGTTATACTTACAGACACCATTCAAACAGTTTTAGAAAATTCAGAGTGTTTTCTATCCAAACCTGAACAATAATATGCATATTCTAGCTTCTGAGTTGGTGTAGGAGGCAGTTAAAAATGGGCACATATTTTTTTCAAAAATCTCTATACTGCCCCCTAGCCCCAACAGGTTTTAATGTGGGAAAACAGAAGACAGCAAATAAAATCTGTTTGGTTTAAATTCCCCTGGTGCAATTGCATGGGATTTTCAACTATATGATTTGAACTATGATCAATTAAGCCATATCAATGCAGTTAAAAAGCTTAATGTAAAATAATGAATTATGTTGGCTTACACTTATGGTTCTTCCAAGGCCGTTTCATGATGATTATAACAGTTGTGTCAATCATGTCAGACTCTGCTATAGCACTTTGCCCAACATGTTATACCCCAGAGGTTGTAAATAAACCATTTTAATGTGATATAATGTGTATCATTATTATAGAGCTGTGAAACCCATAGTTGACATTGAACATACCTTAAAAATAAAAAAGGCTACTATTATACTACAATTATTTCTTTGACAACCTTGTTGATTAACAATATTGGGTTGTTAACGTTTATTTTTTTATAATTTATAAATAAATGTGCAAAACAAAAAAAGGCAGTGTAGAACACCATTGCCCATCATGCATTGCTCTAATAACGTTCAAAAGATTGTTTCGAAGTTTGGCCTCCAAATTGTTTTTTTACTATGAATAAAGTCACACAAAAATGTGTCTTTTCCAACGAATTAAGTCGCACAGAAATGTGTGTCTTTTCACACAAATTAACTCCACACAAAAACACACTAAATCTGCTGAAATACTTTTTGTACATATTTCCACACATTGAGTGTGAGATTGTGTTGGAAAATATGATATCATGAACATTTAACATTAACGCTGGACATACAGTGCCCATAGAGTGAAAGAAGGTCAAAGTACTTAAAACATAGATTACAGAAGCAGGCCCTCCCCTTCCACTGATTACAGATGTCTTGACTTTGTTGGGAACGTTTGACCTACACAGTGAGCAATTATGGTTCCCCTCCAAAATATATAAAAGGACAACACAAAAGGTCTACAAATATGCAGAAGAAAATATGGCTGATATGTACAGGCCAGCATGCCAGACCAGGCCGACGTGCAGTATAGCTCTTTGTAATATACCACGGCTCCCTAGGCAAAAGTGTTTCTATGTCTACATTCAATCAGATAACTTAATTTCTCTTTAAATACATAGAAATCAATATCACAATATAGTGATAGAAAGATCAACAGGATAAATAATCAACATCAGTAAAGGAAACGAGATCCCACACTGACTATTTTGGCAAAGCAAATCAACACTTAAAGCCCAAAGTTCAGGGTTGCTATAAAGAGGGCATAATTGATGATCTTCACTGGGCTTAGCTTGGGGTCTGTGTTTGATATCCCATTGAGACCAAGGCCTCTTTTACAATATTTGCAATTCCAACGCAATAAAAACATACAATATTTACCAGCAATTTAAGAAACTAACTTACAAATCATGATCATGAAAAACAAATACATTTCTCATTAAAACAGTAATCAACCAACCATCTGAACTGCCCTAGCGGCATCAAAACATCAAACTTTACAGAGTTCTGAAGATCATTCCACGAGTAAGGTGGAAAAAACTAAACGCAGATCTACCTAACTCAGTGGAGACCAAAGGGATCTCCAGAGTTAGCCATCCCTGTGATTGGGTCTGGTGACTCATAAATCTGTAATATAACAATGAAGTAAGGTATGGCGGAAGTTTGCACAAGAAGGCTTTATAAACAAAAAGAGAGAAGTGCATTGAGATACGAGACTTAACACTTGTGTGGTGTTCATGTTTTTGTTATTCACACAATGTTTGCAGGTCTGATGGACCCACACCATTATTGAGTTTTTAGAACAATACAGCCATAACAATTTACGTGAAAATACGTAATAGTTAGTACTTAGATAGATATAGACAAGATAGATATACTTAGATAGATATAGACAGTCATATAGACATACATGGTGTCATGACTCTCTCTCCTTGGTGAGGATCAAAGGTGCCAGATCAGCTTGGCACATGGCTGACAGATAGCCAGACCGCCCCCCCTCCCCTCTCCCACAGGATTTTATGACTTAACAATCTGACGTAAATTTAGAGAGAACTTTCACCTTCTTGCCCTGCAGTAATGGGGATGGTAAAAATGCCTTTGTTACAGAGAGACTATTGCTGCCAAAAACTAAAACATCCAAAAGGGGATATTGGAACAATATTTATAACGTAAAGAATGTGGGAAATGGTCAGTGAGGACTTCAAGAATAATCCTATCAAATTGTTTATTATTTTGTGATGTCATTTTTTCAATTTAACTAGGCAAGTCACATTCTTATTTACAATGACGCGCTAGGAACAGTGGGATAACTGCTTTGTTCAGGTGTAGAACGACATATTTTTACCTTGTCAGCTTGGGGATTTGATCTAGCAACCTTTCGGTTACTGACCCAACGCTTTAACCACTAGGCTACATGGCGCTCCTATGTGATTTCATTAAGGATGGTATATCAAGGTAACGGTAACTCTGAAAGTGTATGTGTCCGATGTATCAGATTTACATCTAAATGTTGTAAAAATTACATGATTAAATATGAGAATACTTTTGTGATTTTAGCCTTTTAAATGAGAATTGTTTTTCATCTAAACTCGTGCCCAGTCAGTAGCCACACCCCAGTGAGCTCAGAGTTCGTGCCAGCATGACGGAATGCCCCCTTTGGCCAGTGTGCTTAAAAGGACTCACTAAGAATGAACATACAGACCAAAAAGACGTGAGACCGTGGCTAAACGTTGAAATGGTAAAAAACTTTGTACTGAGACCAAGTAGATGGAAGGTGAGCCGAACTAAATGGTTTAAACTCTACAAACCAGCGTTTCAGACAGCGTGAGCTGAACGTTACTAAATGGTTAGAAGCCCTGAAACTCTCAATCTCTACAGAAGAAGATAACCTCACCTAAGAGACCAGAAATGTTCACAGTCTGCAGCTGTGCATGTAAAAAGTGGTCCTAGAACTTTGACTAAAAGACACGAGGTGGGAAGGAAGAATCCCTTTGAGACAACTGTTGATACGTCTGAAGTTTCTATTCTAACGAACACTCCAAGACCAGAGAAGCTCTCCAACTAAGAAGGACATTGTGATCTCTGAATTTCTAATCTGAATGAGCAATGGTTAGGGTGCTAAGTATTCTGGTTACTGTGAGCGTAGTTTCCAAATGTATGCACGATAAATTGACTCTCTTTGTCTCTCCCTCTCTTTATCTTTCCCCATCCCCTTTCCATTTTGTAACAAGCCGTCATATCGTGTCAGTCCACTTGGGATTTTATCTCATGTACGTGTGTATGGTATTTTGTGTAATTATTTAGTTAGTTAATAAATAAATAATTAAATCAATTTGTGTAGTAGTGAATATTCAAAAGGGCTAGGATTCTTGCAGATATCAAGGAGTATGTGACATTCAGAATGAGACTGATATGAGGTAATAATAAAAATAATTAATAATTGACTGTTATCTTTAGACTTTAAGTCGGGTGATAGTAACTCCTTAAACAAATTTTCCCGTTGTTCAACAAATTCCGAATTAGTTAATTGTTACATGATTAATTTAATCAAGTAACAATTAAACATAGTTAGTTGATCAAATAAATAACAGCCATCAGATTAATTAACGTCACGACAATGGTTAATATTTGCCATTTACCTCTGCTAGATCACATTTATCAATAAAAATCTATTATAATCAAGAAATGGTGGAATAAATCATGTTTATCTTGAACAAATATAAATTAAACAAGGTTTATTACTATTGATGTTTATCGAAATTGAACTGAACAAATTGGAAGGACAAATTTTACATACAGTATTTTATGGAAATGATAAATGAGCCCCATTGAACACAAATTAAGGCTGGTCTACACATCACATGACGGACAGAGTTTTACTGAAAATGTATTTCCTGCACTTGATGCATGTGTACTTCTTCTTGTTGCTACCGGCTGCAATCTAGAATGATGAAAACACTTAGATCAGGAATTTTACTAACATCTCACTCACTCACATAAATAGTTACAGCAGGCCAACATAGGAGAGTCAGACAAACACACTTGCAACAACATCACTCACACTTACTTCCATTATTGGAGTTGTTGGTTCTGTGGGTTGGGTGGATGGGGCACCAGCATCCTCCTCCTGAATCCTCCTCACGATGGCTGCAGAAGCTGGGGTCCTTGGGAAATGTTGCCACCTCTGGATTTGAGGTCTTATCAATGCTTTGCCCAGCTCTTCGAGATAGAGCCGTCTCCTCTGGAGCTTCCCTCCTCTGGAGCTTCCCTCTTTTCCAATCTGGGTTCCATGCCATCCAGGTGACAAATGCGTTGTACGCTGAGATGTCCAAGATGTTGAAGAATATCAGAAGTGGCCAGCGTTGGGTTCTTCTTTTGCAGCTGTAGCCAGTCACCAGCTTGTCAAAATTGTCCACCCCTTCTTTTCTGGTTTTTGATGTTCCTGGTCACAGATTCTCCCATCCCTAGGCAGCATACTCATGAGTACCACATTTTTGCCTTTCTTTGGCACGTAGGACACTAGGGACTTGTCGGCCGTGAACACGAACTTAGAGGAATTGATAGCCTGTTCCGTGTATTCAAGAGCTGAGGCCGAAGCTCTGGCTTATTTTTTCGTACTGTTCTTACCATCATCAGCTTCCTCATGAGGAGCTCCTGCCCCAGCTTGTGCGAAGTAAAAAAGTTATTGCATGTGATGTTGTGGCCCCAGAGTCCCTGTGTCATGTCCAGGACAACCCGCATCCCTTGGTTCTTCTCAGGGGCTCCTCCATCTGGCTTCCCAGTATACACTTGCAAGTTCCACGGATATGATGAAGCAGCATCACAGGCAGCCCAGTTCTTGATTCCATATTTTGTGGGTTTAGACGGTATGGGCTGCCTGAAGGGGCAGTGGCCCCTAAATGGCATAAGCTGCTCATCAACAGTAATGTTTGGCCCAGGGTCATAAAACAGGGGAAGGTGGTCCATCCACTTGTCCCCCACTGACCTGATTGCAGCTAGCTTGTCTCTCTGCCGCCAAGCTGGTCTGGTGTCTCGGTTATCGAAGAGGATAATCCTGGAAATAATGTGGAAGTTTTCCAGAGACAGTGTTGCACAGAAACGTTATCTGCTAGTTTCTGCATCACACAGGGATTCTGTGGATTCCCAATTGGATTTGAAAACACGAGCAAGGATAGGAACCCCAAAGTATGCATGTAAATGAATTTGGTCCGTCTCCTTCCATCACTCTCCAAAAACACACCTTCCATCCAAATTAGTGCAGTCCAGAATTATTTTCTGGATGGTGTCTGGGATGAACAGTTCAAAAGAAGACTTTATGTCCTGCACATGAGTAACCTCCATCCGCATTGGCCCTGGTTGCATTCTTATCATATTGGCAGCCATGCGGGGTGGCTCATTCCTTGGGTAAGAAGACCATTCAATTTCACAATTCTTTGACATCCATATTTCTCCTTCTGCAGGCTGCTGATGATCTGGCTGCTGACGGGCTAGTCCTGGGGCTGGCTGCTGAAAGGCTGGTCCTGGGGCTGGCTGAGGGTCAATCCCATCCTCTACTTCCAACTCACTGCCAGACTCCGAATGAACAGAGACACGATTCTCATATTCAGAAATTTCCCACACTTTTATTACCCTCAGGTCCAGTGGACACGAACACCACATATGTAATGTAGTACATGTGTTGGGGGCTGCACAGTGTGCACTCAATGAAAATGTGTTATTTTACATTTTCTTTCACAGAAAATGAGCCAAGGCCAATGAGTCTCAGTTTGAAAAAATTATTCATTGTATCATTTATCTTTCAGTAAACATTGAAAATTGGTCGAACAGACCGGAACACCACACAAGGGTTAAGCCTTAACCCCACGCATGCCTTTAAGGATTTACATGTGAGGCCATGTACTAAACAACCAAAGATTTTAAGGCTAAAGCCTGGCTTATACTATGGTGTGTTAATAAATTCAATCTGGTGTGCTCAGAGTGCTTTCTGGGGGTTCGTAAACTCAGAGCGTTGTCAGATTGTCTGTTTGTAAATTCCAAACGTTTCACTCAGACCACACACTGGAAGCTCTCGCCGAGGAGTTGGGTTGATCCAAGCGTTCTGACCAAACAACAGCAGTCAAGCGCCCAAGCTAACTGGCTAACGTTGGCTAGCTTGCTAGCTACTTCCAGAAACAAATGAGGGAACAGCTCAATCTGACCATATTGGTTAAGCTGTTTCTATGTTATCCACAGCGTTAGTGACTGCAACTCTGCTGCTGGCAACATTTTAATTACGCTTTTTTGTCAAAGTTTACTGACACTGCCCATATTCAATGGGTGTTCAGTGTTCATATTCTGTGATCTGGCACACTCAAATGAGAGTGCTCTGAAATAGGAGTAGATAGCCAGAGTGAATTTACCAGCTTCGTCAATCGACAGTTGTCGTAGTGACATCATGATGATTCATTTGAAATGGTTACTTGCAAAGTGGAGTATTTTGTTTAGACATATAGCTATCTAGCTAGCTAAACAATAAACCGTAATCCCAACTCATAACGTTACTACCCTGCATTCATCTGCAGGTAGCTAACCAACCAGGTTCAATGTTAGCTAGCTAGCATTAGGCTATAACTAGCAATGCAAATGGCTCTGAGATATGAATAATATTACTACATTTACATTTTACATTTAAGTCATTTAGCAGACGCTCTTATCCAGAGCGACTTACGACTTTTCATCCAGAAAGCGAGGTCAGTACAGGTGCATCAAAGCTGGGACCAAGTGACTGAAAAACAGCTTCTATCTCAAGGCCATCAGACTGTTAAACAGCCATCACTAACACAGAGAGGCTGCTGCCAACATACAGACTTGAAATCATTGGCCATTTTAAGAAATGGATCACTAGTCAGTTTAATAATGCCACTTTAATAATGTTTTAATAATGTTTACATATCTTACATTACATTACTCATTTCATACCACCCTGCATACCACTGCTGGCTTGCTTCTGAAGCTAAGTAGGGTTGCTCCTGATGCTGCTGGAAGTGGTGTTGGAGGGCCAGGAGGAGGCACTTTTTCCTCTGGTCTAAAAAATATCCCAATGCCCCAGGCCAGTGATTGGGGACACTGCCCTGTGTAGGGTGCCGTCTTTCGGATGGGACGTTAAACGGGTGTCCTGACTCTCTGAGGTCATTAGGCTAGGGGGCAGTATTTGCACGGCTGGATAAAAAAATGTACCCGATTTAATCTGGTTACTAATCCTACCCAGTAACTAGAATATGCATATACTTATTATATATGGATAGAAAACACTCTAAAGTTTCTAAAACTGTTTGAATGGTGTCTGTGAGTATAACAGAACTCATTTGGCAGGCAAAACCCTGAGACATTTTCTGACAGGAAGTGGATACCTGATGTGTTGTATTACCTTTAAACCTATGCCATTGAAAAACACAGGGGCTGAGGAATATTTTGGCACTTCCTATTGCTTCCACTAGATGTCACCAGCCTTTACAAAGTGTTTTGAGTCTTCTGGAGGGAGATCTGACCGAACAAGAGCCATGGAACGATGATGGCCCATTAGACACCTGGCGCGCGAGTTCATGTTGGGTACCCTCGTTCCAATACGTTATAAAAGAGAATGCATTCGTCCACCTTGAATATTATTCATGTTCTGGTTAAAAAAGGCCCTAATGATTTATGCTATACAACGTTTGACATGTTTGAACGAACGTAAATATATTTTTTCCCCTCGTTCATGACGAGAAGTCCGGCTGGCTTAGATCATGTGCTAACAAGACGGAGATTTTTGGACATAAATGATGAGCTTTTTTGAACAAAACTACATTCGTTATGGACCTGTGATACCTGGAAGTGACATCTGATGAAGAGAATCAAAGGTAATGGATTATTTACATAGTATTTTCGATTTTAGATCTCCCCAACATGACGTCTAGTCTGTATCGCAACGCGTATTTTTCTGGGCGCAGTGCTCAGATTATTGCAAAGTGTGATTTCCCAGTAAGGTTATTTTTAAATCTGGCAAGTTGATTGCGTTCAAGAGATGTAAATCTATAATTCTTTAAATGACAATATAATATTTTACCAATGTTTTCTAATTTTAATTATTTAATTTGTGGTGCTGACTTGACTGCCGGTTATTGGAGGGAAACGATTTCCTCAACATCAATGCCATAGTAAAACGCTGTTTTTGGATATAAATATGAACTTGATAGAACTAAAAATGCATGCATTGTCTAACATAATGTCCTAGGAGTGTCATCTGATGGAGATTGTAAAAGGTTAGTGCATCATTTTAGCTGGTTTTATGGTTTTGGTGACCCTGTCTTTGAATTGACAAAACGTTACACACAACTCTTGTAAATGTACTGTCCTAACATACTCTAAATTTATGCTTTCGCCGTAAAACCTTTTTGAAATCGTAAAACGTGGTTAGATTAAGGAGATGTTTATCTTTCAAAGGGTGTAAAATAGTTGTATGTTTGAAAAATTTGAATTTTGACATTTATTTGGATTCAAATTTGCCGCTCTTGAAACGCACCTGCTGTTGATGGAGTGCACCACGGGTGGGACGCTTGCGTCCCACCTAGCCCATAGAGGTTAAAGATCCCATGGCACTTATCGTAAGAGTAGGGGTGTTAATCCTGGTTTCCTGGCTAAATTCCCAATCTGGCCCTCAAACTATCACGGTCACCTAATAATCTCCAGTTTACAATTGGCTCATTCATCCCCCTCCTCTCCCCTGTAACTATTCTCCAGGTCGTTGCTGTAAATGAGGCCTCAGATCAGCTTGGCAAATTGCTGACAGATAGCCAGACCCACCTCTCTCCCACAGGAGAGGAGGGGGGGCTGGGCCGGCATTATGACACCTTCACACCCTGTCATAGATCAAGTGAGATATATCTCTCGCTCTGGCTCTTCAGTATCAATCAAGGAATGCCCTTGTCCTCCAGGAAACTTTTGCCGCCAAATCTATATCCATAAAAGTTAATATTTCTAAGATATGAATGTTAGGAATTGTCAGTGGGATCTAAAAAATAATCATGTCATATTGTTTATTATTTTGTGATGTCATTAAAAACTGTACTACGAAAATACTGTAACTTAACCTCTCTGGGCTAGGCGGGATGAATTCGTCCCACCTACGTAACAGCCACTGCCAGCCTGTGGCGCGATTTTCAAAACCTTAAAAATCCTATTACTTCAATTTCTCAAACATATGACTATTTTACAGCCATTTAAAGACAAGACTCTCGTTAATCTAACCACACTGTCCGATTTCAAAAAGGCTTTACAACGAAAGCAAAACATTAGATTATGTCAGCAGAGTACCAAGCCAGAAATAATCAGACACCCATTTTTCAAGCCAGCATATAATGTCACCAAAACCCAGAAGACAGCTAAATGCAGCACTCACCTTTGATGATCTTCATCAGATGACAACCCTAGGACATTATGTTATACAATACATGCATGTTTTGTTCAATCAAGTTCATATTTATATCAAAAACCAGCTTTTTACATTAGCATGTGACGTTCAGAACTAGCATACCCCCCGCAAACTTCCGGGGAATTCGCTAACATTTTACTAAATTACTCACGATAAACGTTCACAAAAAGCATAACAATTATTTTAAGAATTATAGATACAGAACTCCTCTATGCACTCGATATGTCCGATTTTAAAATAGCTTTTTGGTGAAAGCACATTTTGCAATATTCTAAGTACATAGCCCAGGTATCACGGGCTCGCTATTTAGACACCCGGCAAGTTTAGCACTCACCATAATCATATTTACTATTATAAAAGTTTGATTACCTTTTGTTGTCTTCGTCAGAATGCACACCCAGGACTGCTACTTCAATAACAAATGTTGGTTTGGTCCAAAATAATCCATCGTTATATCCGAATAGCGGCGTTTTGTTCGTGCGTTCCAGACACTATCCGAAATAGTAAAGAAGTGTCGCGCGCATGGCGCAATTCGTGACAATAAAATTCTAAATATTCCATTACCGTACTTCGAAGCATGTCAACCGCTGTTTAAGATCAATTTTTACGACATTTTTCTCGTAGAAAAGCGATAATATTCCAACAGGGAATCTCCTTTTCGGCAAACAGAGGAAAAAATCCCAAAGGCGGGGGCGGTCGGGTCACGAGCATAAGCCCAGTGTCCCTTGATCGGCCACTTGAGAAAGGCGATAATGTGTTTCAGCCTGGGGCTGGAATGACGACATTCTGTTTTTTCCCGGGCTCTGAGCGCCTATGGACGACGTGGGAAGTGTCACGTTAGAGCAGAGATCCTTAGTAAATGATAGAGATGGAAAAGAAGTTCAAGAAATGGTCAGACAGGCCACTTCCTGTAAAGGAATCTCTCAGGTTTTGACCTGCCATTTGAGTTCTGTTATACTCACAGACACCATTCAAACAGTTTTAGAAAATTTAGGGTGTTTTCTATCCATATGTAATAAGTATATGCATATTCTAGTTACTGGGTAGGAGTGGTAACCAGATTAAATCGGGTATGTTTTTTATCCAGCCGTGTCAATACTGCCCCCTAGCCCTAACAGGATAATGGTATTTGTTATGTTGCTTGTTTGTTCTTCATCCTCTGTTATCCCACTACAGGTTCAAACAGGTTCTCCACGCAAGAACAAAATATTTTTTTTAACTTCATGTGCTCCATATGAAAAGCAAGAGTTACACAGATATTTGTTCTCAACTTGCAAAGCCTTTCCACTCTCTTTATCTTTGTGTGTTTCCCATTCCAGTGGTATTGACAAAACCAGTTAATCTTTAAACGAAATTATAGATGCTAAACAGTCAATATTTTATGTGAAGCAAACAAGAATTGTTCAACAAATGATCAAATGGGATTGTCATTACAGAGAAACAACACAAATCAATTGGCAATTTCAGAGATGACTACCACTGGTCATAAATCAGTGTTGTTTAGCAAAAAGAAAGTATTTGTTTCACAGCATATATAGTATACAAACCTCCATGCAAAGCCAATGTTGAATACTGGTTATTGTGTTGTTCCAATTAGGTTAGGGTTGCTTGCATCCATCACACAATTAGCTAATTATTACAAACCATCTAAAAAAATCTATGTCTATGTCCATTCCTTAGAAGTCTGTCTATGTCCATTCCTTATATACAGACCTTGAATGTATAATTTCTTCTGAATAGAATAGAATGAAAACTCCACAAAAAAAGATGAAGAGCAATAGTTTCCTTTAACTGGTCCAGTCATTGTTTGTTGACATTTAGAAAGCT
Organism: Salmo salar; assembly: GCF_965601325.2. Taxonomy (NCBI): domain Eukaryota; kingdom Metazoa; phylum Chordata; class Actinopteri; order Salmoniformes; family Salmonidae; genus Salmo; species Salmo salar. The sequence goes on along the minus strand of NC_138300.1, from coordinate 8,931,361 downwards.
GACATAGAAAATAGATGCGCCAATTGCTTGCTAGGGTGCGTTTCCATGTAACTATCTTGTGTCCGACATAATGACGTCACACCAATAAAAAATGAACTACAGTGTTGAATACAAATGTAATGGTTGAAGTGTTTCCATTACCCATTTAGGTAAATTGCGCATTAATAAATTGGCAGCCTGTATGCCCTCCCACCTATCTGTTTCATATCTCAGGTAGCATGCGAAAGCTAGCGTGGATAGAATGCAGTAATTGATTAATATCTGCCATATTATAATAATTTTCATGTGCCAACGTATCACCACAGATCGGCTGCCTAGGCTAGTCCGTGGATTGGTGAATCTTACTGCAACGCTCGTCGTTTGTAGTTGAAGGAGAAGTGGACCAAAGCGCAGCGTGGTAAGTGTTCATGATATTTATTTACAAGAAACACTCAAACAAGAATCACAAACCGTGACCAACCGAACAGTTCCGTCAGGCATAGACGCTAAACAGAAAACAACCTCCCACAAACACAGGTGGAAAACAGGCTGCCTAACTATGATTCCCAATCAGAGACAACGATAGACAGCTGCCTCTGATTGGGAACCACACTAGGCCCAAAAAACAAAGAAACATAAAAACATAGATATCCCCACCCGAGTCACACCCTGACCTAACCAAACATAGAGAATAATACGGATCTCTACGGTCAGGGCGTGACACTTACACTCCTGTAGATCTGAAATAATTGAATGGTGAAACTTGCTAGCCAACCAGAAAAAGCAAGGTGAAGCAATTCAAGCATTCTTGAAAGTCAGGACAATCCTTGTCCTACAAAGAAACATTTTTATAGCTGAAAAAAATATTTTATAAGACGTAGGCATTTAGAATTAATTGTGGAGTGGAACTTCATAGTTATGCTGTGCCCAGCGTACCAAATCATAATGTATTAGAAAAACACTGTTTCCATCCTAATGTGTCACAATAAAGAAGTAAAATATCCACCCCTGTCGAATGGATAAAAATGTTGTCGATCTTTAGAAAGTTTCTCCTATATCTATTTTTTTGCGTCATTGCTTTTGTAAAATAAACCTTGGTCAATGGAAACCTATCTACTGTATGAACTCCACCAAACCTGACTTGTTTGGTCCAAACCTAGACAATGGGAGAGTGAGAGGGCTATTATGAAAATATGTGGTTAAATCTGCTGCTTTACTGTCGTAGGAGCTCCAGAGGGACTGCAGAATGTAACACTCATGTCTATTCCAGAGCTACAGTATCTGGGAAAATCACTACAATCAGCCACTGGAGTATTGGATGCAGAATTTAGATGAACGAGGGAGCAGCTAATTTAAACATCCAAGAGATGGAAAAATAAAAAAGGGCAGAGGGGATTTTAGGCATAGACTCAAATATCAAAAACAAGATAACATCACTAAAATACTAGTATTCTAATAGTACTGATTGAACCACACATTCTAGTTAAGAATTATTGTGGTTATAAGGCAAACTTTTATCATTCTTTAATACTATTTTGGAGAACATGCATATGTCAGCAAATGTTAAAATCAATTGAGATATGAATACCTCATGTGTGGGCGATTACAAGACTGACTGAGCATTATTATGATCTCATTTGTTGGATTACCGCCAATAAATATAGGTGTATTGTTACTTTCACAGAATTAACAGATCAGTCAGCAGTACCAATGTGTATTGATTTATTTCCTTTTAATCAAATTAATATTCAGTACACAAAGTATCTGATTATGTTATCATTATTCATAAAATGCTTTATCAACAGAATGCAAATTACTCTCTCAATTGACTACAACAATATGTTTAAACAATTTGGTGTGGCAGCACACTTAGTCAAGGTGAGAGGAAAAGTTATAATGTGGTTGGAGTTGGGCATATGCATGTAGAATAGTTGTGGTCAGCTATAGCTTGTAGATAAAAAAATATATATCTTTATTATACCAGGTGAGTTGACTGAGAACACATTCTCATTTACAGCAAAGACCTGGGGAAAGTTACAAAACATACTGTAATAAAGATTCTAAGTTAATCTGCAAAATATGCTGTATAAGAAAGAAAAAAACACAAACACAGAATTGTCACGTCCTGACCATAGAAAGATGTTATTTTCTATGTTAGAGTAGGTCAGGGTGTGACAGGTTTTTCTTCTTCTATGTTTTCTATTTCTATGTTTAGGTTCTAGTTTCGTATTTCTATGTTGGGGTTTTTGTTTGGGATGATCTCCAATTAGAGGCAGCTGGTCCTCGTTGTCTCTCTAATTGGAGATCATACTTAAGTAGGGGTTTTCCACCTGGGTTTTGTGGGTGATTAATTTCGAGTTATGTATGTGTTCATCTCTGCGTCACGTTTTTTTATTTTTATTCCCCCCCCCCCCCCAATTCAGTGTATTTATGTATTGCATAGTTTCACAGCATAAATAAAAATGTGGAACGACACACACGCTGCACTTTGGTCCTCCTCCTTTCGACAACCGTGACAGAATCACCCACCACCAAAGGACCAAGCAGCGTGCCCAGGAGAAACAGGAATGGACTTGGGAGGAAATTCTGGACGGGAAAGGACCTGGGAGTCAGGCTGGGGAGTATATTGTCAAAAAGTTTTGATATGGTGTCAATCTTTACGCATATGTATTGCAATGTGGATCTTATTTGTGGTATAGGCTATACAATAATACAATAACATTATTAGATTTCTCTGAGTTGGAATGAAACACAATACCTTTGGTTGATTGTGTCTTCGTGAACACTACTTTCCTTGGAATCATCGTAATCACTCCCCATTTCCATGTCTGTGACAGCCAAACAGTAATGGAGCTGAACAATTCCTTGGCACAGTTATTGGTTTTCCACATCCAGAAAGAGTTGCTCCACTTGTAACAAGCAAGCAGTGGTGTTACCATGGCAATTTACCATCAAAGTGTGCATTACGCTTATTTTCTTAGGGCATCAGTGAGAATGTTTACTTAGACTAATCCTATTAGTAGTTCACCTTACAAAACCACTGAGTGTGCAAATGATTAAATGTTTGTCTTGTCAACATTCCCAGTTTGCTTTGAGCCACCTCAACATTGATGCAATAAGCGACAAAAAGGTCATAAAAAAACTTGATTGAAAAGTACATAAAAATAAGCATAGCTTTTTCCACATAACTTTGAGAGTTTGCGAAATAACCTTTCCTGTAATTCTGGATGATTAAACCCCCCTTTTAGTATGCAGACAGTGCAAGTATTTCTCTTGTTATGACTGTGATTGACCTTGATGCAATGAATACCGATTTCAATTGTGCATATACTGGATGGGAAATTTGCTATTTCCACTTGAATGATCATATTTCATGCATAATAAAGTGATGTTATTCTCAGCCTGACCCAGACTCCATAAACTCTGACTGATACTGACAATCTAGGAAGTTGTAATACTCCCTAACCTAGTTGGAGTTGTCCTTGATTCAAGGTTTACAACTGGGCGGGATGGACATCAACATTTTCATACATCAAGACAAAAATAACAATTTCCGTAAGCATTACATTAGCTGAGTATAAGTCTCTGACTCATTGACAAAGTTTTTAATATCAGTAATGATGAAGATCCAACTGCAGCTGTCAAAGAAAAACTTATCCTAAGCCATTGTTTAACAACTCCAGTCCTCGGGGGTACTCCAGTCCTCGAGTACCCCAACAAGATGGCACCGACAGAGAGGGCTGCCTCGCTTCCTTAGGAAACTGCAATATTTAGTTTTTTTTATGTATTGTTAGCCCATAAAATCTTAAGTGTTATTACATACAGCCAGGAAGAACTATTGGATATCAGAGCGACGTCAATTTACCAGCACTACGACCAGGAATACCGACCCAAAACAACACCGCAGGAGAAGAGGAAGACGGAGTGGGCTTCTGGTCAGACTTCGGAGGTGCGCACACCACCCACTGCTTCTGAGTATATTACTCACTAATGTCCAGTCCCTAGACAACAAGATCGACAAAACTAGGGCAAGGGTTGCTTTTCAGAGAGACATCAGGGATTGTAACAAACTCTGTTTCACGGAAACATGGCTCTCTCGGGACATGCTGGCAGAGTCGGTAAAGCCACCTGGATTCTCAGTGCGTCGCACCGACAGGAATAAACATCTCTCCGGGAAGAAGAAGGGCGGGGTGTATGTTTCATGATAAACAACTCATGGTGTAATTGTAACAACATACACGAACTCAAGTCCCTTTGTTCACCTGACCTATAATTCCTCACAATCAAATGCCAACTGTACAATCTCCCAAGAGAATTCTCTTCCGTTATTGTCACAGCCGTGTATATCCCCCCTCAAGTCAATACCACGACGGCCGTCAAGGAACTTCAATGGACTTTATGCAAACTGGAAACCATATATCCTGAGGCTGCATTTATTGTAGCTGTGGAATTAACAAAGCTAATTTGAGAACAAGGCTACTTAAATTGTACCAGTATATCGTCTGTAGCACTCGCTCACAAAAAAATGCTGGACCACTGTTACTCTAACTTCCGTGATGCATACAAGGCCCTCCCCCACCCTCCTTTCGGCAAATCTGACCACGACTCCATTTTGCTCCTCCCTTCCTATAGGCAGAAACTCAAACAGGAAGCACCAGTGCTAAGGACTATTCAATACTGGTCTGACCAATCAGAATCCATGCTTCAAGATTGTTTTGATCACGCGGACTGGGATGTGTTCCGGGTAGCCTCAGAGAATAATATTGACATATACGCTGATTCGGTGAGTGAGTTTATAAGAAAGTGTATAGAAGATGTTGTACCCACTGTGACTATTAAAACCGACACCAACCAGAAACCATGGAAAGATGGCAGCATTTGCACAAAATTGAAAGCTCAAACCACAGCATTTAACCATGGAAAGGCGACTGGGAATATGGCCGAATACAAACAGTGTAGTTATTCCCTCCGCAAGGCAATCAAACAAGCAAAATGTGAGTATAGAGACAAAGTGGAGTCCCCATTCAATGGCTCAGACACGAGACACACGTGGCAGGGTCTACAGACAATCACGGACTATAAAAGGAAAACCAGCCACGTCACAGACACGACATCTTGCTCCCAGACAAACTAAACATCTTCTTTGCTTGCTTTGAGGATAATACAGTGCCACCGACATGGCCCGCTACCAAGGACTGTGGGCTGTCCTTCTCCGTGGCCGACGTGAGTAGGACATTTAAATGTGTTAACCCTCGCAAGGCTGCTGGTCCAGACGGCATCTGTAGCCGCGTCCTCAGATCATGTGCAAAACAGCTGGCTGGTGTGTTTACGGACATATTCAATCTCTCCCTATCCCAGTCTGTTGTCCCCACATGCTTCAAGATGGCCACCATTGTTCCTGTACCCAAGAATGCATAGGTAGCTGAACTAAATGACTATCGCCTTGTAGCAGTCACTTCTGTCATCATGAAGTGCTTTGAGAGACAAGTCAAGGATCATATCACCTCCACCTTACCTGTCACACTAGACCCACTTCAATTTGCTTACCGCCCCAATAGGTCCACAGACGATACAATCACCATCACACTGCCCTATCCCATCTGCACAAGAGGAATACCTATGTAAGAATGCTGTTCATTGACTACAGCTCAGCATTCAACACCATAGTACCCTCTAAGCTCATCATTGAGCTTGACTTCCTGACGGACCGCCACCCAGGTAGTGAAGGTAGGAAACAATATCTCCACTTCGCTGATCCTCAACACTGGGGCCCCACAAGGGTGCGTGCTCAGCCCCCTCCTGTACTCCTTGTTCACCCATGACTGCATGGCCATGCACGCCTCCAACTCAATATTCAAGTTTGCAGATGACACAACAGTAGTAGGCCCGATTACCAACAACGATGACGAGACAGCCTACAGGGAGGAGGTGAGGGCTCTTGGAGTGTGGTGTCAGGAAAATGACCTCTCACTCAACATCAACAAAACAAAGGAAACTATTGTGGACTTCAGGAAACAGCAGAGGGAGCACCCCCCTATCCACATTGACGGGACAGCAGTGGAGAAGGTGGAATGTTTTAACCTCTTATGGCTAGGGGGCAGTATTTTCACGGCTGGATAAAAAACGTACCCGATTTAATCTGGTTACTAATCCTACCCAGTAACTAGAATATGCATATACTTATTATATATGGATAGAAAACACCCTAAAGTTTCTAAAACTGTTTGAATGGTGTCTGTGAGTATAACAGAACTCAAATGGCAGGTCAAAACCTGAGAGATTCCTTTACAGGAAGTGGCCTGTCTGACCATTTCTGGAACTTCTTTGCCATCTCTATCTTTTACTAAGGATCTCTGCTCTAACGTGACACTTCCTACGTCGTCCATAGGCGCTCAGAGCCCGGGAAAAACCTGAATGTCGTCATCCCAGCCCCAGGCTGAAACACATTATCGCCTTTCTCAAGTGGCCGATCAAGGTACTCTGGGCTTAGGCGCGTGACCTGGTCGCCCCCGTCTTTGTGATTTTTTCCTCTGTTTGCCAAAAAGGAGATTCCCGGTCGGAATATTATCGCTTTTCTACGAGAAAAATGGCATAAAAATGGATTTTAAACAGCGGTTGACATGCTTCGAAGTACGGTAATGGAATATTTAGAATTTTTTTGTCACGAATTGCGCCATGCTCGTGACCCTTATTTACACTTCGGATAGTGTCTTGAACGCACGAACAAAAACGCCGCTATTTGGATATAACGATGGATTATTTTGGACCAAACCAACATTTGTTATTGAAGTAGCAGTCCTGGGAGTGCATTCTGACGAAGAACATCAAAGGTAATCAAACTTTTGTAATAGTAAATCGGAGTTTGGTCAGGGCTAAACTTGGTGGTTGTCTAAATAGCTAGCCGTGATGGCTGGGCTATGTACTCAGAATATTGCAAAATGTGCTTTCACCGAAAAGCTATTTTAAATTCGGACACCTCGATTGCACAAAGGAGTTCTGTATCTATAATTCTTAAAATAATTGTTATGTTTTTTGTGAACATTTATCGTGAGTAATTTAGTAAATTCACCGGAGGTTTGCTAGTTCTGAACGTCACATGCTAATGTAAAAAGCTGCTTTTTGAGATAAATATGAACTTGATTGAACAAAACATGCATGGATTGTATAACATAATGTCCTAGGTGTGTCATCTAATGAAGATCATCAAAAAGGTTAGTGCTGCATTTAGCTGTCTTCTGGGTTTTTGTGACATTATATGCTAGCTTGAAAAATGGCTGTCTGATTATTTCTGGCTGGGTACTCTGCTGACATAATCTAATGATTTTCTTTCTTTGAAAAGCCTTTTTGAAATCGGACAGTGTGGTTAGATTAACGAGAGTCTTGTCTTTAAAATGGTGTAAAATAGTCATATGTTTGAGAAATTGAAGTAATAGCATTTCTAAGGTATTTGAAAATCGCGCCACGGGATTACACTGGCTGTTGCGTAGGTGGGACGATTTCGTCCCACCTAGCCCAGAGAGGCTAACCATGTGTATGTGACCAATCAAATTTAATTTGATTTGAACAGCACGCATTCTTGTTGTAGGTTCAGACAAAGTCACCTGATTCAACCTATGAACTTATCATCAAGCCCTGGATGAGTTGAATCATGTGAGTTTGTCCGGTGCTACAACAAAAACGTATGCCGTTGTGGCTTCTCAAGGACTAGAGTTGTGAAACACTGCACTAAGCTAGTATTTTAAACCCAGAGCTAAGCCAAAAATCCCCCAAATGTATGTATCTTACCTCAAAAACCTTTCAAGTAATATATTCACGAACGCATTGAGAAAAATATGGGTAAATGGGGTAAATTCTAGGTCATGATGTTGGCAATGGCAACCTTTAAAACTGCATGGTGAGCAGCAGACATTGAACATGTTGCTTGTGTCACAAATTGCCCTCCCTTGTTTTTCCCCCAATTGGAGACCAGCCCTTTTTGTGTGTATTTATTACGTATGTGGAGTTTGGAGTGACTTTTCATTTCAGAAATTGTGTGTCTTTTTACTTTGTATAATTTACCTTGGTTTGCTGTGTTCTCTTCCTTGTTTTCTTAATTGATTTATTGTAGACTCCACTCCCTTGGCTGAACTCCTTGGAGATGAGAATTGGCCCAGGTCTGCCACACCTGGGACTGATTAACTAACAAGCTACTGTGAGCTCCTTAAAATGGAGCTTCCCATTCACTCTGGAGCTGCGGTTGGGATGTGGGTATCAGTAGTTGATAAAGAAACTTTCCCATGTCGGGACTGGGACAGAGATGGTAGGAGATAGTGCTGGAGAAGAAAGTGAAGCAAATATGGAGTACAGTGCTACAAATAAAGTGGGGAGTAGGAAAGATAAAGCGGGGAGTAGGAAAGATAGAGGTTCAGGGGAGAGATGGGTAGCAGCATCTAGACCGGAGATTACGGGGCAGGTGGGTGGCGATATGGTATACATAGATAAGAGAAAGCTGGTGACGTTCATTGCAGGAGCTATCAATTGCACTGCTAAAGTAGTCTAAAACAGAGAGGATTCAGCTAATAGTGAAACATCTGAGACTGGGAAACATCTTAGTATGACAGGGTTGACATGGGAAGAAGTTCGAGATGACCTCAATCAGCCAAGGGTGGAGTCATGTATTACTGGATCTTAGTTATGGTGGTACTACTACAATGGAATGCTCGAAGCCTGTTGGCTAATGGTCAGAAGTTCAAGCAGTTCATTGTGGATATGCCTGCTAAGCCTGATGTGATTTGTGTGCAGGAAATATGACTCAAATTGACTGTGGAGTTTATCATACAGGGATATGTAGTGGTTTGTAGGGACAGAGATGTAGAGGGGGGAATGTGCCACCTTCATAAAGCAAGGACTTCCCTACAGGATGCTCGGCAAAGGTATTGAACAGGAATATGTGGTGGTGGAGGTGTGGTTGAGAGGAAGGGTGCTAAAGGTAGTGAATTACTATAATCCTTGTCAGATATTGGACCTGGAAGTGCTGGAGAGGGTGGAGGGTAATGTGGTGTGGGGATTTTAATGGCCATAACGTTCTCTGGATGGGGGGGGGGGGGGGGGGGGATGGGTGGAAATGGGCAAGTGATGGAAAATATGATATAAATTAAAGATCTGGTATGCCTGAATGATGGCAGAGGGACCTGGATTGATCACATTTTATTTATCACATCTGTTGAATACAACAGGTGTAGGTAGACCTTACAGTGAAATGCTTACTTACAAGCCCTTAACCAACAATGCAGTTTTAAGAGAAAAAAGTGATAAAGTATTTAAAATAAATAAAATTAAAATAAGAAAAATATAAAAATAACAAAGGGCAACAATAAAATAATAGTAGCGAGTCTATATACAGGGGGTACCGGTACAGAGTCAATGTGCGGGGGCACCAGTTAGTTGAGGTAGTATGTACATGTAGGTAGATGTAAAGTGACTATGCGTGGGTAATAAATAGAGAGTAGCAGAGGCTTAAAAGTATGCAAATAGTCCGGGTAGCCATTTGATTAGCTGTTCAGGCTATGGCTTGGGGGTAGAAGCTGTTAAGAAGCCTTTTGGACCTAGACTTGGCGCTCCGGTACCGCTTGCCGTGCGGTAGCAGAGAGAACAGTCTATGACTAAGGTGGCTGGAGTCTTGGGTAATTTTGATGTAGCCACATGGTAAGAGTCTGTCTTGGACCTCACTCTGGTTTCTAGTGCAGGAATCTGTGAGTGGGAGGTATGGGAGGAGTCGAAAGTAGGGAATGATCATTACTCCATAGTATGCACAGTAGGCCGGAGGGAGGAGGAGGTATCAGTGAATGGAGAAGGCAGGTGGATGTTTGGAAAGGCAAAGTGGGATCAGTTTCAGGAGCTGAGTGAGCAGGTAATGGCTCCGTTGGATAAGAGAGGGGATGTGAATGGTATGAATAACTGGGTGAGAACAGCTTTAGTGGGGTCAGCTACTGAGGCTATACCTAAGAGTTTATGGAGGATGAGGAGGAAAGCAGTCCCATGGTGGAAGGAGGAGTGTGGGGCAATGGTGAGGAGTAGGAACAGGGCATTTAGAGTACTGAAAAGGACGCATAACTTCCAACATCTGATTCAGTATAAGCAGGCCCAGGCCCTGGTGAGGAGAACCGAGCCATGACAATACAGAAGTATACAGAAGAAGGTTGCAGGCATTAGTTACAGTTTGAAGCTTGCTGTTGAGTGAGCAGCCTGATGAAAACCATTCAATATTTAAATTACCCAGAAAATATACCTCTCTGTTTATCACATACATTATCAAGCATTTCACACGTTAACCCTGATACTGACTGTTAGCACTTTGTTTTCTATAGCAGCTTCCCACTAGAACAGGCTTTAGGTGAGGCAGATGAAACTGTAGCCATATTACATTATGTGGCAGTAACAGATGAGAAGGCAGATATGATGGCCAAAGTGTTTGTCCAAGTGCATAGCTCAGCAAATTTGTCAGAGGAGGGGGAGAGAGAGAATGAGAGAGGAGCACTCTGGAGTGCTGGATAGGATGGAAGACATAAATGATGCGTTGAATGCACCATTTACCATGGCATAGATGAAAAGGGAAATAGGTAAGGCTGAGCTAACTTCACCTGGGAAAGATGAGGTGTGCTATGTTATGTTGACCCATCTTAGTGATGAGGCACTGGATATGGTATTGGTGTTGTACAACAGTGTGGAATGTGGGGAAAATACCAGGGAGCTGGAAGGAGGCAGTAGTTGTACCAATCTGGAAGCCAGGGAAGGACCCAATGAGGCCAACAAGCTATTGGCCAAGCGCTTTAACATCACATGTATGTAAGATTATGGAACGCATGATTACGGAGAGGCTAACTTACTTCCTGGAGAGCAGGGGGCTAGTATCGCCACATCAGAGTGAGTTCAGGAATGGTAGGAGAACTATGGACCCATTGCTCTGCGTAGGAACTGTAGTGCGAACCAGGGACTGTAGCGGTCTATGGCACTGCATCTCAGTGAAAGAGGTGACACTACAGTTCCTGGTTCGAATCCAGGCTGAATCACATACGGCCATGATTGGGAGTCCCATAGGGCGGCGCACAATTTGCCCAGCGTCGTCTGGGTAGGCCGTCATTGTAAATAAGAATTTGTTCTTAACTGACTTGCTTAGTTAAATAGAGGTAAAACATATATTTTTTTTAAAGAAGCAGAGGTCAGGAAGCTCAGGTGAACAAAGAGACTGTTGTAGCTGTCTTTTTTTATGTGGAGAAGGCGTATGATATGATGTGAAAGGAGGGGTTGTTAATCAAACTTGATATTATGGGGGTCGGAGGAAGAACATAACTGGATAAAGGATTTCCTGTTTGGAAGGTCTATCCAGGTGAGGGTCTCTATCAGGTGGATAACGGTACACCGCAGGGGAGTGTGATTAGTCCTCTGCTGTTCTCAATCATGATCAAATTATGTTTACTCTCAAGTACAGCCAGATATTGGGAAGTCATTATTTGCAGATGATGGGGCCTTATGGAAAAGAGGAAGAAATGTGCCATACATAGTGAGGGGGGTACAGGAAGCAATTGATGAGGTAGAGCGGTGGGAATTCATGTGGGGTTTCAGGTTCTCTGTAGAGAACTCAGTTAGTGTTCTTTACCAGGAGGAAGGTGGGAGATGAGGTATGCTTGAGGTTATATGGGAGAAACTTGGAGAGGGTGGGGGCCTTCAGGTTCCTTGGTGTATACATTGACACCAGACTGACCTGGTCAGAACACATTGAAAGAGTGGTGGGAATGTGTAACAAGGTGCTTATTGTGTTGCATTGATCCGATTTGTAATAGACTATGGCAGTATATTGTATGGTTCGGCAGCCCGGACCTCATTGGAAGGGCTAGATGTCATACAGGGGCAAGGACTCAGAATATGTATTGGTGCGTTTCGGACCTCCGCAGTGGCTGCACTACAAGTGGAGATCGGGGATATGCCATTGCAGATTAGGAGACCGCAGCTGGCAATGAATTATTGGGTCAACCTACAGGGACATGGGGTGTCTCATCCTGTGAAAGGGATTTACAGGCATGCTGGGAACATGAGCGAGGACAGAACATGAGCTTTGGGTGGGTACTATCTAGGCGATGGAGATGGGACTATTTGGAAGGGAGTTTAGTCCAACAGTAGCTATTCCTGTAAATCCACCATGGCTACTTCTGCCTCCAGTAGTTGATCTAGAAGTTTTGGAGACACTACAGAAAGATAGGCAGGGTGTTGATCCATCTGATTTGTTTAATAGACATCTTGATAGTGTGTATCAGGATTTTGTGGCCATTTACAGAGATGGTTCAAAGGATACAAGGACAGGATAGCATTTGTAGTGCAGGAATGTGGGGTGGCAGTCAGGAAACAGATCATCTGGCTGTATTTACAGCCGAGCTGATGGCCATACTGTTGGCCTTGCAGTGGGTGAAGGAAGTCAAGCCAGACAGAGTAGTTATTTGCTCTGATTCATGTGCAGTGTTGAGGAGTCGGCAGTCCTTTAGCTCACATAGCAGACAAGACCTGCTTTATGAGGTACTACAAACCCATGGAAGGGTTAGACAGATGGGTATACAGATAAGATTTACTTGGGTCCCAGCCCATGTGGGGGTGGAGGGGAATGAGGCAGTTGATGTACTGGCTAAACAAGCACTTAGTCGTCGGGATGTTGATGTTGTAGTTTCAATGAGCAAAGCAAAAAGCCTGATAGGTGTTAAGTTCATGTTTTAAGTATCCCTATATTCCTGTTATTATGGGGATATCACTCTGTCAAGAGTGCACCTGCGCGGGAAGTTTAGTTGTTGATGGACCTAGCATTGAGTGGAATGGCTACTTGTAGTGTGTTCATACAGTGTAGTAAACTTTGTTAAACTGGAACCTTGTCGTTGTGTCATTTCGAGTTAACATATGGAGAGATGGCAGGGGCAGTGGAATAGAGATACTAAGGATAGGCATTTATTTCAAGTACAGAGGAAAGTCGGGGAGGGGAGGACAGCAGGAAGGGACAGAAAAGAGGAGGCTATTTTCACAAGATTAAGGGTGGGACACAGATGGTTGAATAGACTAGAAATTGTGAAAAGAAAGCATCCAACAGGAAAGTGTGATTATTGCAAGGAAACAGAGACCATGGAGCATGTATTGCTACACTGTGGGCAGTATCAGAGGGAAAGAGAGAGGATTATATATAGTATGAGGGAGAAGGGGATAGAGGAAATTAGTTTAGAGTACATTGAGTAGAACTTCATTAGATATAGTCTCAAATATTTAATATGTTTAAGAGCAACGGGGCTGGCAGGTAGGATTTCGTTTCTTCCTGTCTCCGGCCCACACTCCATTACAGTAGGTGGCGGTAATGCACCATAACGTTGGATGCCAACCGCCGATAAACCCCAACGAAGAAGAAGACTGGAGCTGCTAGATGGTTTGTCGAAGAAGAATGGTAGAAAGTGTAAGCAAAGTGAGTCGTATGCTGGATCGAGGTCTGGAGGAGAAATGGAAGTGACTGAGGGCAAATTATCGGAGCTGGCAGGTGTGGGGAAATCCTCGGAGCCCGAGGCTAGCGCCAATGGTCAGGATAAAGATGAGTCTGTGACGGCAGGAGTAGTTTTTGAAGAAGGTGGACAACCTGCCTTTTGGCTGATCCATTTGTGGCGTCTGTGGGTGAAAACGGACTTGGGTGCTGTGGAATCGGTGAACGTAACCCGAAGTGGTCTTGTGATAATTGTTTGTGTTTCTGCTGGTCTCCAAACAAATTGGGACAAGAAATGTTTTGCTCTCAAGAAAAGGGCGCCATTAAAAGGAGTGATTACTGGGGTAGCGGTAAATGTGAAAGTGGACCAACTGAAGGGAGAGATTCCCGGTGTTTGTGAGGCTCGTTGTTTGGTGCAACGCAAGCAGGGTGGTGTAAGTGGTGAAACAGAAGAGTCATTGTTTTTTTTGTTTCGATGTTGAGTCTCTGCCAGACAAAGTGGTGTTAGGATATTTCATATATCTCGTACGAGCTTATATGCCAAATAAAAATGTGGTTGTTACAGGTGTCAAGCTCATGGGCATGTGGCAGCAGTGTGTAGGAGGGAGGTTCCTAGGTGTGAGAAGTGTATAGAAAGGCATGAGACAAAGGAATGTGTAGCATTGGGGATAGAAGCGATATGTGTTAATTGTAGGGGTGCCCATGGGGCTGGGGATCAGAAGTGTCCAGTGAGAGAGAGGCAGGTTGAGGTAACTAGGGTTAGGGTAGAGCAGAGGGTGTCGTAGAGCAGAGGGTGTTGTAAGGCAGTGAAGAAAGTTGAGGAAGATGGGTCAAGGGGGAGGGATCCTGAGAGGAGTCGTGTGAGTAGTAAATCTGTATCACTACAGAGGTATAGGCCAAAGAGTGATACGTATGTATTCAGTAAGATTTGCTTTTTAGCGTTCATAGCAATGGTGATCAACTGTACTGCAGGGATGGAACTTGAGTCACAGGAAATATAAGTTGATTTGACGTCAGAAGAGTTACAGGGTGTTGAGTGGTGGTGTCCCATCCTGTCCTTTCAGGCTGTTGGCCTGATGTAGGACTAGATCGGATTAAACAGTGGAGTAGGGTGGGGGGTTTTAAATGAGTCTAGGGTTAGATGGTAGGTTATTTGTTGATTTATTAAACTTTTTTCATGATTCCATATGTGTTATTCTACAATGTAGAAAAAAAATAAGAAAAACCCTTGAATGAGTAGGTGTGTGCAAACTTTTGACTGGTACTATATAAGGGCGTCATACTCCCGTCTACTTGGTGGTGGTAATGCTACATTTATTAGATGCCAACCGCGGTTAAACCTCATCGAAGAAGACTCTGGGGCTACTGCTGGAGGAGGAAGACTGCCAAATTTCTGCCGCCACTACTGCTACCGGGATCATCGCACCCAGCCTCCAATGAACTCGCAGCCAGAAGGGGATCAAACGTGTGAGTGTGGTCGAATACTTCTGTTCAGAATGGCTCTGTGTGTCATGTAAAAATCTTACATTATGTAGCTAGCTAATTAGCAATAGAGACTTCACTAGTCAGTTTTTGTGTAGTAGCCTAGCTTAAGTTCATGTTAGTTACAGGTGTTGAAACTTTTTACCTCTGTCATGTCAGAGGTGCTCTGTTAACTCTGATTATGTATTGGTGCACACATGGCGCTGATTAGTGCCTCAGATTCTTATTCTCTCGTCTCTTTTATTTTTTATTTAACCTTTATTTATCTAGGTAAGACAGTTAAGAGCAAATTCTTATTTACAATGATGGCCTACCAATGATGGCCTGGGATAAAAATAAAAAATATATATAAATATAGGACAAAACACACATCATGACAAGAGAGACAACACTGCATAAAGAGAGACCTAAGACAACAACATAGCAATGCAACACATGACAACGCAGCATGGTAGCAACACAACATCACAACAACATGGTAGCAACACAACACGGTAGCAGCACAAAATATGGTACAAACATTATTGGGCACAGACAACAGCACAAAGGGCAAGAAGGTAGAAACAACAATACATCACGCAAAGCAGTTTGAATGAAGAGATTGAGATAAAACTGTCCAGTCTGAGTGTTTGTTGCTGCTCGTTCCAGTTGCTAGCTGCAGCGAACTGAAAAGAGGAGCGACCCAGGGATGTGTGTGCTTTGGGGACCTTTAACAGAATGTGCATTAGATATCTCAGATAGGGGGGAGTTAGGCCTAAGAGGGTTTTATAAATAAGCATCAAGCAAGGGTATAAAGAGATGACCAGTTTACAGAGGAGTATAGAGTGCAGTGATGTGTCGTATAAGGAGCATTGGTGGCAAATCTGATGGCCAAATGGTAAAGAACATCTAGTCGCTAGAGAGCACCCTTACCTGCCAATCTATAAATTATAACTCTGTAATCTAGCATGGGTAGGATGGTCATCTGAATCAGGGTTAGTTTGGCAGCTGGGGTTAAAGAGGAGCGATTATGATAAAGGAAAACAAGTCTAGATTTTACTTTAGCCTGCAGCTTTGATATGTGCTGAGAGAAGGACAGTGTACTGTCTAGCCATACTCCCAAGTATTTGTATGAGGTGACTATCTCAAGCCCTAAACCCTCAGAGGTAGTAATCACACCTGTGGGGAGAGGGGCATTCTTCTTACCAAACCACATTACCTTTGTTTTGGAGTTGTTCAGAACAAGGTTAAGGGTAGAGAACGCTTGTTGGACACGAAGAAAGCTTTGTTGTAGAGCATTTAACACAACATCCGGGGAGGGGCTAGCTGAGTATAAGACTGTATCATCTGCATATAAATGGATGAGAGCAGTTCCTACTGCCTGAACTATGTTGTTGATGTAAATTGAGAAGAGCGTGGGGCCTAGGATCAAGCTTTGGGGTACTCCCTTGGTGACAGGCAGTGGCTGAGACAGCAGATGTCCAGACTTTATACACTGCACTCTTTGAGAGAGGTAGTTAGCAAACCAGGCCAAAGACCCCTCAGAGACACCAATACTCCTTAGCCGGCCCACAATAATGGAATGGTCAAACGTATCAAAAGCTTTGGCTAAGTCAATAAAAATAGCAGCACAACATTGCTTAGAACCAAGGGCAATGGTGACATCATTGAGGACCTTTAAGGTTGCAGTGACCCATCCATAACCTGAGCGGAAAACAGATTGCATACCAGAGAGAATAATATAGACATCAAGAAAGCCAGTCAGTTGATTATTGACAAGTATTTCCAAAACTTTTGATAACATGGCAAAATAGAAGTAGGCCTATAACAGTTAGGATCAGCTTGATCTCCCCCTTTAGATAAAGGACGAACCGTGGCTGTCTTCCAAGCAATAGGAACCTCCCCAGAAAGGAGAGAGAGGTTAAAAAGGTCAGAGATAGGCTTGGCGATGATAGGGGTAGCAACATTAACCTCTTGGGGCTAGGTGGGACGCTAGCGTGCCACCTGTGGTGCACTCCATCAACAGCAGGTGCATTTCAAGAGCGGCAAATTTGAATCCAAATAAATGTCAAAATTCAAATTTTTCAAAAATACAACTATGTTACATCATTTGAAAGATAAACATCTCCTTAATCTAACCACGTTTTACGATTTCAAAAAGGTTTTACGGCGAAAGCATAAATTTAGAGTATGTTAGGACAGTACATTTACAAGAGTTGTGTGTAATGTTTTGTCAAGTCAAAGACAGGGTCACCAAAACCATAAAACCAGCTAAAATGATACACTAACCTTTTACAATCTCCATCAGATGACACTCCTAGGACATTATGTTAGACAATGCATGCATTTTTAGTTCTATCAAGTTCATATTTATATACAAAAACAGCGTTTTACTATGGCATTGATGTTGAGGAAATCGTTTCCCTCCAATAACCGGCAGTCAAGTCAGCGTCACAAATTAAATAATTAAAATTAGAAAACATTGGTAAAATATTATATTGTCATTTAAAGAATTATAGATTTACATCTTTTGAACGCAATCAACTTGCCAGATTTAAAAATAACCTTACTGGGAAATCACACTTTGCAATAATCTGAGCACTGTGCCCAGAAAAATACGCGTTGCGATACAGACTAGACGTCATGTTGGGGAGATCTAAAATCGAAAATACTATGTAAATAATCCATTACCTTTGATTCTCTTCATCAGATGTCACTTCCAGGTATCACAGGTCCATAACGAATGTAGTTTTGTTCAAAAAAGCTCATCATTTATGTCCAAAAATCTCCGTCTCGTTAGCACATGATGTAAGCCAGCCGGACTTCTCGTCATGAACGAGGGGAAAAAATATATTTCCGTTCGTTCAAACATGTCAAACGTTGTATAGCATAAATCATTAGGGCCTTTTTTAACCAGAACATGAATAATATTCAAGGTGGACGAATGCATAGCCTTTTATAACGTATTGGAACGAGGGTACCCAACATGAAGTAGCGCGCCAGGTGTCTAATGGGACATCACCGTTCCATGGCTCTTGTTCGGTCAGATCTCCCTCCAGAAGACTCAAAACACTTTGTAAAGGCTGGTGACATCTAGTGGAAGCAATAGGAAGTGCCAAAATATTCCTAAACCCCTGTGTTTTTCAATGGGATAGGTTTAAAGTCAATACAACACATCAGGTATCCACTTCCTGTCAGAAAATGTCTCAGGGTTTTGCCTGCCAAATGAGTTCTGTTATACTCACAGACACCATTCAAACAGTTTTGGAAACTTTAGAGTGTTTTCTATCCATATATAATAAGTATATGCATATTCTAGTTACTGGGTAGGATTAGTAACCAGATTAAATCGGGTACATTTTTTTTATCCAGACGTGCAAATGCTGCCCCCTAGACCCAACAGGTTAAAGAAGAATGGATCTAAACCATCTGAGCTCCTTTAGCACCTCAGACTCAGTGAATGCCTGCAGGGAGAAACTTTGTAGCGGGGCAGGGGAAAAAGAGGGAGAACCATCGGGGATAGTCTAATTAGAAGGGGTGGGAGATGAGGAAATGTTGGATGGGCAAGGAGGCATGGCTGAGTCAAATAGGAATCCTGACTTAATGAAATGGTGATTAAAGAGCTCCGCCATGTGCTTCTTATCTATAACAACCACATCATCAACTTTAAGGAACATGGGCAGCTATGGGGAGGAGGGTTTATTCTCCAGGTCTTTAACTGTTTTCCAGAACTTCTTGGGGTTAGACCCACAGAGAGAGAACTGCTCCTTAAAGTAACCAACTTTGGCCTTCCAGATAGCTTGATTGCACTTATTTCTCATTTGCCGGAACAAGAGCCAGTCAACCTGAGTATGCGTGTGCCGAGCCTTTCGCCAAATGCAATTCTTGAGGTGGAGTAACTCTGCAAGATCACGGTCAAACCAGGGGCTGAACCTGTTTTTAATTCTCATTTTCTTTATGGGGGCGTGTTTGTTAACAATACCACTGAAAATATCAAAAAAGAAGATCCAAGCGTCTTCGACAGAGGGGATCAAGCTGATTCTATACCATTTCATAGAGGCCAGTTCATGAAGGAAGGATTGCTCAACCTCTTAAATCTAGACGTTCCGCTAGCGGAACACCTGCTCCAATATCCAATGATAGGCGTGGCGCGAAATACAAACTCCTCGAAAATCCGAAAACTTCAATTTTTCAAACATATGACTATTTTACAGCCATTTTAAAGACAAGACTCTCCTTTATCTAACCACACTGTCCGATTTCAAAAAGGCTTTACAGCGAAAGCAAAACATTAGATTATGTCAGCAGAGTACCCAGCCAGAAATAATCAGACACCCATTTTTCAAGCTAGCATATCATGTCACAAAAAACAAGAACCACAGCTAAATGCAGCACTAACCTTTGATGATCTTCATCAGATGACACTCCTTGGACATTATGTTATACAATACATGCATGTTTTGTTCAATCAAGTTCATATTTATATCAAAAACCAGCTTTTTACATTAGAATGTGACGTTCAGAACTAGCATTCCCACCGAAACACTTCCGGGGTCGCAACTTTACTAAATTACTCACGATAAACGTTCACAAAAAACATAACAATTATTTTAAGAATTATAGAACAGAACTCCTTTATGCAATCGCGGTGTCCGATTTTAAAATAGCTTTTCGGTGAAAGCACATTTTGCAATATTCTGAGTAGATAGCCCAGGCCATCACTGGCTAGCTATTTTGACACCCACCAAGTTTGGCACTCACCATAACTCAGATTTACTATAAGAAAAATGTGGATTACCTTTGCTGTTCTTCGTCAGAATGCACTCCCAGGACTTCTACTTCAATAACAAATGTTGGTTTGGTTCCAAAATAATCCATAGTTATATCCGAATAGCGGCGTTTTGTTCGTGCGTTCAAGACACTATCCGAAGTAGTAAAGAATGGTGACACGCGCCTGGCGCGTTTCGTGACAAAAAAATTCAAAGTATTCCATTGCCGTACTTCGAAGCATGTCAAACGCTGTATAAAATCAATTTTTTCGAGATTTTTCTCGTAGAAAAGCGATAATATTCCGACCGGGAGTCGTTGTTTTCGTTCAAAGACTGAAAATAAAAACATGGAGTCGTCTCGTGCACGCGTGCGCCAGTCTCATTGTTCTCAGATTGACCACTTACCAAATGCGCTACTGTTTTTCAGCCATGGCCTGCAAAGTCATCATTCAACGTTCTGGCGCCTTCTGAGAGCCTATGGGAGCGTTAGAAAATGTCACGTTACAGCAGAGATCCCCTGTTTTGGATAGAGATGATCAAGAAGGCCAAGAAATGGTCAGAGAGGGCGCTTCCTGTTTGGAATCTTCTCAGGTTTTAGCCTGCCAAATGAGTTCTGTTATACTCACAGACACCATTCAAACAGTTTTAGAAACTTTGGAGTGTTTTCTATCCAAAGCTAATAATTATATGCATATTCTAGTTTCTGGGCAGGAGTAATAATCAGATTAAATTGGGTACATTTTTTATCCGGCCGTGAAAATACTGCCCCCTATCCATAACAAGTTAAAGATTTTTAGCAAGCAGCTATGACAAATCATGACAGGTCATTTCAATGAGCAGCCATTACGAACACAGTGTGCAAAACAGTAATCACTAAGGTCATTACAGAAAACACTAGACTGATACATATCAGGATTACTTGTGAGGATAACATTAAGAAGAGTAGCCTTTTCTGGGTGTTTGGAGTCATACCTTGTGGGATTGGTAATAATCTGAGAAAGATTTCGGGAGTCCCATTGCTTTAGGACTTGGTCAGGTGGTTTAAGCATGTCCCAGTTTAGGTCACCTAGCAGGACAAATTCAGACTTGGTGTAAGGGGCCAGCAGGGAACTTAGGGCAGGTAGGGTACAGGCCGGTGCTGATGGAGGATGATAACACCCAGCAACAGTCAACAAAGGCTATTTGAAAGTTTAATACTTAAAACCAGCAAATCAAATTGTTTGGGGACAGACTTGTGGAGACAACCGAGCACTGAAGGTGATCCTTGGTAAAGATTGCCACACCGCCCCCTTTGGAAGATCTGTCTTGCCAAAAAAGGTTATAACCAGAAAGGTTAACATCAGTATTCAAAACACTCTTCCTTAGCCACGTTTCAGTAATGACCAACTCATCTGGATTGGAGCTGTGAACCAACACTTTCAACTGAGCCATTTTAGGTAATAAGCTTCTAGTGTTAACGTGCAGAAACCCCAGGCTTTTACGGGAGCAGAAATCAGTGAAGCACATATCAGAGCACAAGTCAGAATTGGGGCTAGCAACAGTAGCTGGGCCAGGGTGTACATGCACATTTCCAGATATCATCAACAGTAATACAATCAAGGCACGGCATAGGACAGAGAGAGCTTTGCAGTGCTGATTTATGACATCTAAATGTGCATCAGATGGCAACAAGATCATATTGTACAGAAATGTCCCTCGGGACTCTGGCGAGAGGTGGTTAGAATGGGATGGGAGGCCAAAAGTCTGTGTAACCAATAGAGAGTCAGAGTCCCAAGTGTGGGAACAAACACAGTCTGTCCCACGGTTGGGTAAAGAAAGTTCATAATCAACAAAGCATACAGGAGTCATGAGGCAAATAGCAAAATAACTAGAAAAAAATCAAATATATAACGGGGCTAGCCATTGTAAGTTCAGAGTCACTTACCCCAACAGTGCCTGTGAGCTGGAGGCGAGCGAAAGCTCGGGAGAGGGGGGTGGGTGTGGTGGAGAGACAACCAGGGTAGACAGTAAACAGATCGCCAGGCAGAATCCAAGCAGCATTGCAGCAGGCAACGGGAGTAGGTGGGAGAAGCTTTTATTTCTGGAGGCAGATTTCTTGTAGAAAATGCCAGTGGATGTGTCACATCCTGACCAGCAGAGGGAGTAGTTGTTTAGTATTTTTGGTCAGGACGTGGCAGAAGTACTGTGTTGTATGTGTTTTTCTGGTATTTCTGTTTCTATGTTGGTCTGTGTGGCTCCCGATCAGGGACAGCTGGTTATCGTTGTTCCTGATTGGGAGTCATATATTAGGAGTGTGTTTGTCACCTGGTTTTTGTGGGTTGTTTTATTTCACACTGCTAACTATAGTTATAGCCTGTGAAACTGTCTCCTGTCATTCTAGTTTATTGTTTTTCCGTGTGCATCAAACTTAATAAAATGATGTGGAACACGCAACCCGCTGCGTATTGGTCTGACAATGATTTCTCCTTATCGTCAGACGATGAAGTTTGTGACAGGATGGACTGAACAGCAGGAGGAGGCTTCAAGGCCTCTGGATCTGGGTGGGGTAGCCTGCCATCTGTTGGGTTCAAAGGCTTCGACACCTCTCGCTTCACACGTCAGTGCAAATTGCAGTTGTATCTCTTTGTCCAAGCAAGCTTGGTAGTCTCAGCTCCAGGTTGGATGGTGTTTTCAGGTCTGTGCTTGTCGGACGCCTTCCTGGTAATTCCGTCCAAAATTAGGTTGTAGGTTTGGAGTTTTGATTTGGAGTGAAGGTTATGCTGTTTAGGGTTGTATCCTGTATATGTCCCTGCCAAAAAATCTAAGTTTGTCTAACTCTAAATCTATCTATTTTAAAAAGATGCTGAAAAATGTGGTAGTTCATCTGCTTATAACCTCTCTCTCTCACTCTGCCTCTCTCGATACTTCAAGACCAGGCAGTTGTTGTTCTTCTAGGAGGTGTAGACATTCTCAGAAAGTTGGGACAGTCCTGTGCGAAGTGGTGTGAGAGGCTTTCTGTGATGGGTTGGTGTGATATTGAGGAACGCCATTCTATTGAGTTAAGACATTGAAACATCCAGATAGCAGTTTATTAGTGATCAAAAGACCAGTTTTGCATTTGCTACACTGTTACACTGGTCTTTTGATCACTAATAAACAGCTATCTGGATGTGTCATACAACTTGTTTTGTTTGTCTAGTGACCACAAATAAGAATTTACAGTTGTTCAATTAAATATTTTAGAATGGTGTTTACCACAAGCTCACTACTGATCAGAGAAAGAGCACTGTCAGGAAAGCTGCCACAAAGTACACAGTGGAAGGTTGTCAATTTCAAGGTGTTTTAGGTGTTACGAACTATGAATAGATACGCAAGTAGATTTGTATATTGCGATTTGTGTTGATGGATACATCAATGCAATTAACAGCGCTGTAAAGCAATTTCAACAACAATTTGCCAGCACAGTTTAAACCCCTAGATTCGATTGACGGTGCGTCAATCTAAATTATATAACAAAAAAATCCCCATCAGAATCTGTCAATTTAAGCTAAGAGGTTTTTTTTGCATTGGATGCGTCTCAATTTACTGCATCTGCCAGTGTCGCACTTCCACATCTGTGGTGAAAGGTGGCAGAGCTAGAGGGGTGTTTGTCAGACCATGAGACATCCCGAAAATCAGTCTTCTTATGTAAACGTCTGTAGCGTCCAAACGGTTTGACCGACATACAAACTGTTATGACCACTATATGGAAAGTGGAGACTCTCACTGTCAGAGCAGAGATGAGTGAACAGGCACACTTTAATTGGCAGAAGCAAATCAGTCGGACGCAACAGCGTCACAACATTCCAGCCAAAGGCAAAAGCGAATAGCGCACTGGTCACACAAAATAATGTACAACAATACAATACCACAGGTTCAAAACAATATACGGAAAAAAAAACAGCCTGACGTGTCACACAATAAACATAACCTGTTAGGGCTAGGGGGCAGTATTGACACGGCTGGATAAAAAACGTACCCGATTTAATCTGGTTACTACTCCTGCCCCCTAGCCCTAACAGGTTAAAATGGTGTAAAATAGTCATATGTTTGAGAAATTGAAGAAATAGCATTTCTAAGGTATTTGAAAATCGCGCCACGGGATTACACTGGCTGTTGCGTAGGTGGGACGATTTCGTCCCGCCTAGCCCAGAGAGGTTAACGAACAATTACACACACAGACATGGGGGGAACAGATGATAATATACACGTAGAGTGATGAAGGGATGTAAACCAGGTGTACGGGAAAACAAGACAAAACAAATGGAAAATGAAAAGTGGAGCGGCGATGGCTAGAAGACCGGTGATGTCGACCGCCGAGCGCCGCCCGAACAAGGAGAGGAGCCGACTTCGGCGGCAGTCATGACAGTACCCGCTCCCTGATGCGCGGCTCCAGCAGCGCGCTGACACCGGCCTCGGGGACGACCCGGAGGGCGAGACGCAGTGCGATCCGGCCGGAGATGGTGGAACTCCCGCAGCATTGAAGGGTCCAACACGTCCTCCACCGGAACCCAGCACCTCTCCTCCGGACCGTACCCCTCCCACTCCACGAGGTACTGAAGGCCCCTCGCCCAACACCTCGAATCCAGTATGGAGCGAACGGAGTATGCCGGGGCCCCCTCGATGACCAGAGGGAGCGGAGGAACCTCCCGCACCTCAGACTCCTGGAGCGGGCCAGCCACCACCGGCCTGAGGAGAAACACATGGAACGAGGGGTTAATACGGTAATAGGGGGGAAGCTGTAACCTGTAACTAACCTCGTTCACTCTCCTCAGGACTTTAAATGGCCCCACAAACCATGGGCCCAGCTTCCGGCAGGGCAGGCGGAGGGGCAGGTTTCGGGTCGAGAGCCAGACCCGGTCCCCCGGTGCGAACACGGGGGCCTCACTGGGGTGACAGTCTGCGCTGGTTTTTTGGCGTAGCACGGCCCGCTGGAGGTGAACATGGTGCCAAGGTGCCAGAACCGGCTGGTACCCCAGTACGCACTGGAAGGGGGAGAGGTTAGAGGAGGAGTGGCGGAGCGAGTTCTGAGCCATCTCGGCCCACTCCCCCGGCCGGTCCTGGCAATAAGACCGCAGAAACCTGCCCACATCCTGGTTCACTCTCTCCACCTGCGCATTACTCTCGGGATGAAACCCCGAGGTAAGGCTGATCGAGACCCGCAGACGTTCCATGAACGCCCTCCAGACCCTCGAAGTGAACTGGGGACCTCGATCAGACACTATATCCTCAGGTACCCCGTAGTGCCGGAAGACGTGCATAAACAAGGCCGCCGCAGTCTATAGGGCCGTAGAGAGACTGGGCAGAGGGAGGAGACAGCAGGAATTAGAGAAACGATCCACAACGACCAGGATCGTGGTGTTACCCTGTGAGGGGGGGGATCGGTAAGAAAATCCACCGACAGGTGCGACCAAGGCCGTTGTGGAACAGGTAAGGGGTGGAGCTTAACTCTGGGCAGGTGCCTAGGAGCCTTACACTGGGCACACACCGAGCAGGAGGAAACATAAACCCTAACATCCTTGACCAAGGTAGGCCACCAGTTCCCACTCAAACAGCGCACCCTCCGACCGATCCCAGGATGACCAGAGGAGGGTGACGTGTGGGCCCAGTAGATCAACTGGTCAGGGACAGCAGACGGAACATACAGACGCCCAGTGGGACACTGGAGGGGAGCGGGCTCTGCACGTAACGCCTGCTCAATGTCTGCTGGAAGAATAGGCATTTCTCAGCCTTGACGTACAGGTCATGCTCCAACAGTCGCCCAAGCACCTTGCGCACCAGGGACACATGCTCGGCGCATGCAGCGGAGTGTATCAGAATGTCATCAATATCCTCTCTAGGCTAGGCGGGACGAATTCGTCCCACCTACGTAACAGCCACTGCTATCCTGTGGCGCGATTTTCAAAACCTTAAAAATCCTATTACTTCAATTTCTCAAACATATGACTATTTTACAGCCATTTAACCTGTTAGGGCTAGGGGGCAGCATTGACACGGCTGGATAAAAAACATACCCGATTTAATCTGGTTACCACTCCTACTCAGTAACTAGAATATGCATATACTTATTACATATGGATAGAAAACACCCTAAATTTTCTAAAACTGTTTGAATGGTGTCTGTGAGTATAACAGAACTCAAATGGCAGGTCAAAACCTGAGAGATTCCTTTACAGGAAGTGGCCTGTCTGACCATTTCTGGAAC
The DNA here is from genome assembly GCF_965601325.2 of Salmo salar. Taxonomy (NCBI): domain Eukaryota; kingdom Metazoa; phylum Chordata; class Actinopteri; order Salmoniformes; family Salmonidae; genus Salmo; species Salmo salar. The sequence goes on along the minus strand of NC_138300.1, from coordinate 8,905,449 downwards.
TTCTTTGCCATCTCTATCATTTACTAAGGATCTCTGCTCTAACGTGACACTTCCCACGTCGTCCATAGGCTCTCATAGCCCGGGAAAAAAGAGAATGTCGTCATTCCAGCCCCAGGCTGAAACACATTATCGCCTTTCTCAAGTGGCCCATCAAGAGACACTAGCTTATGCGCGTGACCCCGACCGCCCCCGCCTTTGGGATTTTTTCCTCTGTTTGCCGAAAAGGAGATTCCCTGTCGGAATTTTACCGCTTTTCTACGAGAAAAATGACGTAAAAATTGATTTTAAACAGCGGTTGACATGCTTCGACGTACGGCAATTGAATACTTTGAATTTTATTGTCAGGAATTGCGCCAAGCGCGCGACACTTCTTTACTATTTCGGATAGTGTCTGGAACGCACGAACAAAACGCCGCTATTCGGATATAACGATGGATTATTTTGGACCAAACGAACATTTGTTATTGAAGTAGACGTCCTGGGTGTGCATTCTGACGAAGACAACAAAAGGTAATGACATTTTTATAATAGTAAATATGATTATGGTGAGTGCTAAACTTGCCGGGTGTCTAAATAGCGAGCCCGTGATGCCTGGGCTATATACTTAGAATATTGCAAAATGTGCTTTCACCAAAAAGCTATTTTAAAATCGGACATATCGAGTGCATAGAGGAGGTCTGTATCTATAATTCTTAAAATAATTGTTATGCTTTTTGTGAACGTTTATCGTGAGTAATTTAGTAAAATGTTAGCGAATTCCCCGTAAGTTTGCGGGGGGTATGCTAGTTCTGAACGTCACATGCTAATGTAAAAAGCTGGTTTTTGATATAAATATGAACTTGATTGAACAAAACATGCATGTATTGTATAACATAATGTCCTAGGGTTGTCATCTGATGAAGATCATCAAAGGTGAGTGCTGCATTTAGCTGTCTTCTGGGTTTTGGTGACATTATATGCTGGCTTGAAAAATGGGTGTCTGATTATTTCTGGCTTGGTACTCTGCTGACATAATCTAATGTTTTGCTTTCGTTGTAAAGCCTTTTTGAAATCGGACAGTGTGGTTAGATTAACGAGAGTCTTATCTTTAAATGGCTGTAAAATAGTCATATGTTTGAGAAATTGAAGTAATAGGATTTTGAAGATTTTGAAAATCGCGCCACAGGCTGGCAGTGGATGTTACGTAGGTGGGACGAATTCGTCCCGCCGGTCCCATAGAGGTTAAAGACAAGACTCTCGTTAATCTAACCACACTGTCCGATTTCAAAAAGGCTTTACAACGAAAGCAAAACATTAGATTATGTCAGCAGAGTACCAAGCCAGAAATAATCAGACACCCATTTTTCAAGCTAGCATATAATGTCACCAAAACCCAGAAGACAGCTAAATGCAGCACTCACCTTTGATGATCTTCATCAGATGACAACCCTAGGACATTATGTTATACAATACATGGATGTTTTGTTCAATCAAGTTCATATTTATATCAAAAACCAGCTTTTTACATTAGCATGTGACGTTCAGAACTAGCATACCCCCCGCAAACTTCCGGGGAATTCGCTAACATTTTACTAAATTACTCACGATAAACGTTCACAAAAAGCATAACAATTATTTTAAGAATTATAGATACAGACCTCCTCTATGCACTCGATATGTCCGATTTTAAAATAGCTTTTTGGTGAAGGCACATTTTGCAATATTCTAAGTACATAGCCCAGGCATCACGGGCTCGCTATTTAGACACCCGGCAAGTTTAGTACTCACCATAATCATATTTACGATTATAAAAGTTTCATTACCTTTTGTTGTCTTCGTCAGAATACACACCCAGGACTGCTTCTTCAATAACAAATGCTGGTTTGGTCCAAAATAATCCATCGTTTATCCGAATAGCGGCGTTTTGTTCGTGCGTTCCAGACACTATCCGAAATAGTAAAGAAGTGTCACGCGCATGGCGCAATTCGTGACAATAAAATTCTAAGTATTCCATTACCGTACTTCGAAGCATGTCAACCGCTGTTTAAAATCAATTTTTACGACATTTTTCTCGTAGAAAAGCGATAATATTCCGACAGGGAATCTCCTTTTCGGCAAACAGAGGAAAAAATCCCAAAGGCGGGGGCGGTCGGGGTCACGCGCATAAGCCAGTGTCTCTTGATGGGCCACTTGAGAAAGGCGATAATGTGTTTCAGCCTGGGGCTGGAATGACGACATTCTGTTTTTTCCCGGGCTCTGAGAGCCTATGGAAGACGTGGGAAGTGTCACGTTAGAGCAGAGATCCTTAGTAAATGATAGAGATGGAAAAGAAGTTCAACAAATGGTCAGACAGGCCACTTCCTGTAAAGGAATCTCTCAGGTTTTGACCTGCCATTTGAGTTCTGTTATACTCACAGACACCATTCAAACAGTTTTAGAAAATGTAGGGTGTTTTCTATCCATATGTAATAAGTATATGCATATTCTAGTTACTGGGTAGGAGTGGTAACCAGATTAAATCGGGTATGTTTTTTATCCAGCCGTGTCAATGCTGCCCCCTAGCCCTAACAGGATATACACAACTACACCCAGCCCATGCAGGTCCCTGAAAATCTCATCTACAAAGGCTTGGAAGACTGATGGAGCATTCATCAAACAGTACGGCATGACGATGTACTCATAGTGCCCTGAAGTAGTACTGAATGCCGTCTTCCACTCGCAGTACCTCCCACCCGGATACGCACCAGGTTGTACGCGCTCCTGAGATCTTGTTTGTAGAAGAAGCACGCCCCGTGCATTGACTCGATCGCTGTGGCTATGAGAGGCAATGGGTAACTGTACCTCACATTGATCTGGTTTAGGGCGCAATAGTCAATACACGGGCGCAGACCTCCCTCCTTCTTCTTCACAAAAAAGAAACTCGAGGAGGCGGGTGAAGTGGAGGACCGAATGTACCCCTGACACAGGGATTCGGAGACATATGTTTCAATTGCCGCCGTCTCCGACCGTGACAGGGGATACACGTGAATCCTGGGAAGTGCGGCGTCTGGAGGTTAATCGTACAATCCCCCCGACGATGGGGTGGTAATTGAGTCGCCCTCTTTTTAGAGAAGGCAAGAGCCAAATCGGAATATTCGGGGGGAAAGCGCACGGTGGAGACCTGGTCTGGACTTTCCACCGTAGTAGCACCAACGGAAACCCCTAAACACCTCCTCGAGCACTATCGTGACCACCCCGTGAGAGCGCTCTGTTGCCATGAAATGGTGGGGTCATGATGAGCTAACCAGGGAAGGCCTAGTACCACGGGAAACGCAGGAGAGTCAATGAGGAAGAGACTGACTCTCTCCTCGTGACCCCCCTGCGTCACCATGCCCAGAGGAATGGTGGCCTCCCTAATCAACCCGGACCCTAATGGTCGACTGTCCAGAGTGTGAACTGGGAAAGGCCTAACCACTGTAACAATAGGGATCCCTAACCTATAGGCGAATGCTCTGTCGATAAAATTCCCAGCCGGGCCTGAATCGACGAGCGCCTTATGCGGGGAAAACTCAGGAAAGTAAACATGCACAAACAGGTGTACAACAGAGGGCTCTGGATGAGAGTGGTGCATGCTCACTTGGGGTGACGCCAGAGTGCCCTGCCTGCTACCTCGACCCCCAGAGGAACCAACCCGGCACCGACCGGCAGTGTGAACTCTGCGACCACAGATGGTGCACGTGAAAGCCCCTCCTTCGGCCTCACTGAGCGCAGTACCTCCCAGCTCCATAGGCACCGGCGGGGTGGTGCTCGGAGAGGGAACCGACAGAGCCCTCTCTGGATCTCCGCGGGTGACCAGCAGGTTATCCAACCGAATGGACAGGTCCACCAGCTGGTCGAAGGTGAGGGTGGTATCCCTGCAGGCCAACGCCCGACGGACATCTTTGCGCAGGCTGCATCGGTAGTGGTCGATAAGGGCCCTGTCGTTCCATCCCGCTCCTGCAGCCAGGGTCCGAAATTCCAGGGCGCTCCTCATCTCCTGCCTCAGGTGGAAGAGACGTTCACCCGCCGCTCTACCCTCAGGCAGGTGGTCGAAGACTGCCCAGAAGCAGCGGGTGAACTCCCCGAAGTGGTCCAATGCCGCGACTCCTTCTCCCCACACAGCGTTAGCTCACTCCGGAGCTCTCCCCGAGAGGCACGAGACAAAGGCGGACACCCACTCCCTTCAAGAGGGAGCCGGGAAAACAGTAGCAGGTAACCCTGGCACCGTGCCGCCGTCCCATCATACTCCCTGGGAAGGGCGAGATGCATCCCACTGGGACAGGGTACAGGAGGGACGAGTAGTGGTAACCCCTGTTGTGCTGGTGGGACTCTGTCTCTCCCAGCGGTCCATGGTCTGGACGACGCGGTCCATCACGACGCCGAGATGTTGCAGCATCGCCGCGTGTTCTCTGACACGCTCCTCAACCCCTATAACCGGGGTACCTGCTCCTGCTGAGTCCATGGTGCTGGGTAATTCTGTCAGACTGTGTGCGCAACTGGTCAACTGGAGTTAGGTGCATTTTAGTCATTTAGGATACGCTCTTATCCAGAGCGACTTACAGTAGTGAATACATACATTTCATTTTCATTTCATGCATTTTTTTTTAAATATAAATTTTGGACTGGCCCCCCATGGGAATCGAACCCACAACCCTGGCGTTGCACACAACATGCTCTACCAACTGAGCCACAAGGAAGACTAAATAATGTACAACAATTCAATACCACGGGTTCAAAACAATATCCAGAAAAAAACAGCCTAACGCGTCACACAATAAACGTAACGAACAATTACACAAACAGACATGGAGGGAACATAGGATAATATACACGTAGAGTGATGAGGGGATGTAAACCAGGTGTGTGGGAAAACAAGACAAAACAAATGGAAAATGAAAAGTGGAGCGGCGATGGCTAGAAGACTGGTGACGTTGACCGCCGAGCGCCGCCCGAACAAGGAGAGGACGGCATGACACTCACGAACAAGATGGTGTTCTACGTTTTGCTCTAAGACCACAAGTGTCCCAGTACTCATCTGAAGGTAACCAGTTGTGGTTTAAAAAAAATATGGAAGTATGAAGGTGGTTTTGTGCCTACCTGGCCCAGCGTCATCCGGGTTTGGCCGGTGTAGGCCCTCATTCTAAATAAGAATTTGTTCTTAACCTCTTGGGGCTAGGTGGGACGCTAGCGTGCCACCCGTGGTGCACTCCATCAACAGCAGGTGCATTTCAAGAGCGGCAAATTTGAATCCAAATAAATGTCAAAATTCAAATTTTTCAAAAATACAACTATGTTACACCATTTGAAAGATAAACATCTCCTTAATCTAACCACGTTTTACGATTTCAAAAAGGTTTTACGGCGAAAGCATAAATTTAGAGTATGTTAGGACAGTACATTTACAAGAGTTGTGTGTAATGTTTTGTCAAGTCAAAGACAGGGTCACCAAAACCATAAAACCAGCTAAAATGATGCACTAACCTTTTACAATCTCCATCAGATGACACTCCTAGGACATTATGTTAGACAATGCATGCATTTTTAGTTCTATCAAGTTGATATTTATATACAAAAACAGCGTTTTACTATGGCATTGATGTTGAGGAAATCGTTTCCCTCTGACTTGCCTAGTTAAATAAAAAAATAAAAAATAACACGACTAAGACCTCTTTGCTAATAACGTTAATGAATTACACATTTCTTAATTATCTTAGATTAACTTGCATCTAGACGTTACGCTAGCGGAACACCTCACCAATATCCGATGGTAGAGCGTGGCGCGAAATACAAAATCCTTAAAAATGCTAACTTTAATTTCTCAAACATATCACTATTTTACACCATTTGAAAGATAAGACTCTCGTTAATCCAACCACATTGTCCAATTTCAAAAAGGCTTTACAGCGAAAGCAAAACATTAGATTATGTCAGGAGAGTACCCAGCCAAAAATAATCACACAGCCATTTTCAAAGCAAGCATATATGTCACAAAAACCCAAACCACAGCTAAATGCAGCACTAACCTTTGATGATCTTCATCAGATGACACTCCTAGGACATTATATTATACAATACATGCATGTTTTGTTCAATCAAGTTCATATTTATATCAAAAAACAGCTTTTTACATTAGCATGTGATGTTCAGAACTAGCATACCCACCGAAAACTTCCGGTGAATTTACTAAATTACTCATCATAAACGTTGACAAAATACACAATTATTTTAAGAATTATAGATACAGAACTCCTTTATGCAATCGCTATGTCAGATTTTAAAATAGCTTTTCGGCGAAAGCACATTTTGCAATATTCTGAGTACATAGCTCAGCCATCACAGGCTAGCTATTCAGACACCCGCCAACTTCGGGGCTCACTAAACTCAGAATTACAATTAGAAAATTGGATTACCTTTGCTGTTCTTCGTCAGAATGCACTCCCAGGACTTCTACTTCAACAACAAATGTTGTTTTGGTTCCAAATAATCCATAGTTGTATCCAAATACCTCCGTTTTGTTTGTGCGTTCAGGTCACTATCCAAAGGGTAATGCGCGAGCGCATATGGTGACAAAAAAATTCAAAATGTTCCTTTACCGTACTCAGAAGCATGTGAAACGCTGTTTAAAATCAATCTTTATGCTATTTTTTCTCATGACCGCGCATCTCCAGTCTGTCTGTCACCAGGCAGTCCACTGACAAACTCTGCTGCTGTTATCTGCCCAGAGACAGGAGACGCGTCAATCCGGTTTCTGAAGGCTTTAGAGAGCCAATGGAAGCCTTAGAAAGTGTCACGTAACAGCACAGATACTGTAATTTTGATAGAGATGCAACAGAAGGACTACAAATTGTCAGACAGGCCACTTCCTGCTTGGAATCTTCTCAGGTTTTTGCCTGCCATATGAGTTCTGTTATACTCACAGACACCATTCAAACAGTTTTAGAAACTAGAGTGTTTTCTATCCAGATCTACTAATAATATGCATATTCTCATTTCTGGGCAAGAGTAGTAACCAGTTTAAATCGGGTACGTTTTTTATCCGGCCGTGAAAATACTGCCCCCTATCCCAGACAGGTTAATTCTGACTATTTTGAGGAAGTATGTTGTTGATACAGCATCTCAAGAGGGAAATGGGTAAGACGTCTGTGCATATTGCTTTTATGATCCATTTTAAGATGAGTGTTTGCCTTCTGTTAGAACTAATGTACCGTAAAACTTCAAGTAAATGGTGAGTCTCAAATAGTCACCTGTCCGATTTAATAGCCAGGTTGTTTGAGGTTACTATGAATTACCATGAATTGTTAGAGGTTTAATGTTTGATTTGTTACATTAAATAATTCAGCAATGACTCTGAAAAATGATACCTTTTTTATGGTAAGTAACTGCTAGCTATTGGCTGGTAACAGCTGAGAACGGCTAGCTAACTGGCAAGCACAAAAATTGTCAACAACTTTGGGAGTATAGAGACCCTTAGAAATCAGCAGATTCCTATGCCATACCTGTCAGGTGGATGGATTTTCTTGGCAAAGAATAAATGCTCACTAACAGGGATGTAAACAAATTTGTGCACAACATTTGAGAGTAAGAAGCTTTTTGTGGGTATGGAAAATGTCTTGGCTTTTTTATTTCAGGACCAACACTTTACATGTTGCATTTATATTTTTGTTCAGTGTATTTTAATTGACTGATTTCCTTATATGAACTGTGACTCAGTAAAATCTTTGAAAATGTTGCGTTTGACTGGAAGTCCATGGGTATCTGCTAGCATGACATGTCAAATCTGACTCTGGGGAAGTAGAAAAAGAGCTGTCACGTCCTGACCAGTAAAAGGGGTTATTTGTTATAGTAGTTTGGTCAGGGCGTGTTTGTTTTGTGTGTTTCGGGGTTTGATGTGTGTTCTATATTTTCTATGTCTATGTTCATTCTATGTTCCCTATCTATGTTTTGTATTTCTGTGTTTTGGCCTGGCATGGCTCTCAATCAGGGACAGCTGTACTTCGTTAGGTAGCCCTTTTTCCACCTGTCTGGTGTGGGAAGTTGTTTTTGCATTGCTTTGAGTAGCCTGCGAAACTGTTTGTTCATTGTGTTGCTTCTTGTTTTGGTTTTTGCTGGTTCACCGTTTATATTAAAGTATGATGAACCCACCCACGCTGCGCCTTGGTCTCATTCCAACAGCGGACGTTACAAGAGCCCTAGTCTGTTAGATATTCAAATTGTATTTTTCCCCAAGGACCCAACAAATTAGAACTGGAAATGTGGTAATATGCTAACTTGAAAATGTGTTATACTAACTAAATATCCAATGAATAACATTCAGCATAAGGAAAAGTATGTTCATAATCTTTAATATAATTTTCAATGATGCAACATCACATACACAATAATATAATATTACAGAGCATGAATCAAAAGTGCATTTCATGTTTTCATATCTATGAGTCAGGTATGAGGATACTGACCCACCCAGAGGACAGTTTAATGAATGGTGGCAAGGAGCATATTCCACTCTTTCCCTAATGTTACATAATCCTCTTTGACAGAGATATTTGGCAGCAGGAAACAAAACCTATACATCACAATGACTTACACAATGAAACAAGTTCCAAGCTTCTTCTAACTACAACATTGTGTACCAATATTAAATTGCAATTATTGGAATAAAATGTTACATTAACAATTCAAATGTAGGTAGCCCTCATCTAGAGAATTGAGTCTCAGAGATCAGAGTTTGTTGAAGGAGTTTTTCCACATACTAAAAATAATGTTTACGTTTCACATTCAGAAGCAAATGCCTTGAACTTGAAAAGACATCGACTTTGCCTGATAGTCATCTGGAATTTTAACATTCACTAGTAGAGCATTTGCTAGTGGGCAAAAGCATAATATGTTTGTTTCCATTGCATGCACCATAGTTATACATTTTCTGTCCATCAGGTAACATTTAGAAAATCTTTGCAGAGACAGAAGACTGAAGTATTTTACGCATCACTTGAGCTCTATCAATTGTACAATTATTTCCTACCTAGGCAGTTAAACTGAGCATGGTCAGACAGGCTTTTTACATAAGGCTCAAATTATTACATAATATAAGACAAGCTTAACAGTTCAAACAAGTCATTATGAAATGTATGATGGATTTCCTTGTATTGTTTTTTAAAGGGATTCATTCATTTGGAATGGACTCTAATTACACAAACAGACACATAGAAATGGTGTATTTCATGAACCAAAATTTAACTCAATCATACTGTATGAGGGTAGAATACGAAAATATCCTCATCATACGGTTTTCAGCATATATGATATGCAATGTTCTCTCTTATCTTTACCAGGATCCTTTGTCAACTGACTTTGGGCACTGACTGTCCACGGGGAAAACAGGTAATCAGCTACATGCATGAGTGATCTGACAATGCAACCTGGATTCAGTTAGCAACTGTGGATCCTCCAGGGCTCATAAAACACTATTCTCAAAATGATGCAATTATAGACTGAAGCAGAAGCAGATCTCTCTTGTGGATAATTGCTCAGGCTGCATGCTGGTCTGCTCACAACAGGTTATATAGCCCTATTAATCAGAACTGGTTTCTAGCGGTTTTGGTGTAAGGCAAAAAAAAAGGAAATAATGGTATCACTTTTCATTAAGGTACCCTAGCTTACCGTATGCTTCCCAGTCTAAACAGTTTGCGCATTTTTATGACAAACATTTGTGACGTTTTGGTGTTTGGCAGGGTTTTTTTCAGCTGTTTGAGCACACCATTTCTTTTTCTTGAGGTTTGTCAAATTTTGGTAGCCGGAGACTACGCCCCTTCGTCGGTAATTCAAACAGTAGGGATTCTTCTATTAAGTGTTTGTCATTCAACGACAGACTACTAGTTCATACAAATTTTTTCACTTAAAAAATACAGCACCAAACATCTTAGTTAGATGTAAAATTGCATGACTAAGACCTCTTTGCTAATAATGTCAATGAATTACAGATTTCTAAATTATCTTAGATTTCTTAAAAGTAGTCTGAATTAGTGTACTGACTATGTTGTTGATAGAGCATCTCAAGAGGGACAAACAGTAATATTGTCGCTTTTGTCACGTTTCTCAAGCGATTTTAAGGGAGTATGCAAACACAGACGTTTACTTCGCCTAGCCGAGTTCTGCTAGGAGCAAACCAAACCTATGTATGCAGATGACTTTAGGAGGGCTGTAAAGAGAGTAGTAGTTTTTAGACTGCTAATTGTTATTAACTCATAAATTTAGGTGATTGTCATTTTGGTGCTTGCTCAAATAGTGAGCTATATGTATTTGTATTTATTATGGATCCCCATTAGCTGCCGCATTGCTTCCTGGGGTCCAGCAAAATTAAGGCAGTTTATACAATTTTTAAACATTACAATACATTCACAGATTTCACAACACACTGTGTGCCCTCAGGCCCCTACTCCACATATCTACAGTACTAAATCCATGTGTATGTATAGTGCGTGTTATCGTGTGTGTGTGTGTGTGTGTGTATGCATGTGTCTGTGCCAATGCTTGTGTTGCTTCACAGTCCACGCTGTTCCATAAGGTGTTTTTTATCTGTTTTTTTTATCAAAATGTACTGCTTGCGTCAGTTACTTGATGTGGAATAGAGTTCCATGTAGTCATGGCTCGATGTAGTACTGTACGCCTCCCATAGTCTGTTCTGGACTTGAGGACTGTGAAGAGACCTCTTGTGGCATGTCTTGCATTCAACATGTCAATACCTTTCATAAATAAAAGTAGTGATGAAGTCAATCTCTCCTCCACGTTCAGCCAGGAGACATGCATATTATTAATATTAGCTCTCTGTGTACATCCAAGGGCCACCCCCCGTGCTGCCCTGTTCTGAGCCAATTGCAATTTTCCTAAGTCCTTTTTTGTGGCACCTGACCACACGTCTGAACAGTAGGCAAGGTGCAACAAAACTAGGGCCTGTAGAACCTGCCTTGTTGATAGTGTTGTTAAGGCAGAGCAACACTTTATTATAGACAGACTTCTCCCCATCTAATCTACTACTGCATCAATATGTTTTGACCATGACAGTTTACAATCTAGTGTTACTCCAAGCAGTTTAGACATATGTGGGTGTGTACAGATGTAGGATCTTAATTTGATCACTCTTTTGTTGCTGATAATGTTTCTGCATCGCAGGAAATGTAGTATATATGGTTTATAAAGGCTTTTTAATTTTGTAATTCCCACTTTAACATGTCAGACTTTATTTGCCCTAACGAAAAATGTATAAACCCCTAAAAACAATTACATTAATTATAATACATATAATAATTCACATTACCTGTTGCTGCAGGGTTATTTTCCTGCTGTAGCAAATAACAATAACATCAATAACAGAAATTACAGTGGAGCAATATACACCCATTATTTGGCATCACCAAAATGAGAAATCACACAATTTAAACTAATATCACATTTTAGAATAACTCATTATTTATAAACGACTTATTGCAGCGAATTCAGGAGTTGTCCAACCAGTTTTCAAACCATCGACTATCAACCCAACATCTTAGCCGTAAGTCTAGAGATCCGTACCTCTTGCCTAGAATGGTAGGTGTCCTTCGGAAAGTGCGCCCCTGTGATTCTCTTTCTCAAGCTCCTCAGGGCACCCCGTCAATGGTATCATGGTAGCTTCATCTCATGTCTTACACCGATGCAGCGCATTTTGGGGGTGGCCCTGCCCAGAACTCAAATCCGGGTCCAACGACTGTCAACCCAACAACTTAGCCCTTACAAACCTCTTGGCAAGGGTGCTAGGTGTTGGGTTATGGTCTCTACAATAGGAACTATAATTAAACGTCTTTAAAACCCCAATAAAGGGTACCTTAACCCTTTCACACGTACAATCACACGGGGTGTGATCGTTCTACAGTGGTCCCTGAAGCGTACGATCACACCCCGTGTGATTAGAACACTCATTTAGAACACTCATTTAGAACGGCCAGTTTCGAATGACGCAACAATCAACATTTGAGCTGGCCACACTTTTTTCAGAAACTATTTACACAAACACAGTCCTTACAAAGTTATGTCCAGAATATGAGCAGTTTATTTTTGGATGCAATGTTCAGATATTCACAGAAGTATCTATAGCATAACACAATCATCCTAACCAGAAAACAGTAGGCTACATTTGTCCTAGCGCTGAGGAAAGATTGACGCAACACAAGCGGTCATATTTTCTAACTATCGGCTGACATAAACTACACTATGAATTAGCTAATAGCAATTACTATGTACAATTAATCACATCACGGGTGAGCTCACCGTTGAACAAAATAATTGAGTAAAACACTTTCTAGAAATCGAAAGTAATCCGACGATTAGTTTCAGCGCGTAGCCATGCTTTTTTACCTCACAGAAACCGAAGATAATAAGAGAAGACAAGATGAGTTGTTGAAGGGGTGTGGTCTACCATCATTCACATCCCACATTCACTTCCTGAAGTTCTCAAAAAATGAGTGAACCCTTACTCACCTCATTTTGTTATAGCATCTTTGGTCCGACAGACGATCAAGTGAAACCCAGAATGCATTGTATGTCAACAAACATGGCTCCATACACAAAGCTGGAATTAGCTTAGCTCATCATAATCAGTACAACCTTCAAAACATTATTTTACACACATACTATGCGCCCTTTACAATTTATGCAAAAATCGGAACGCATGATTTATCACGGGTAATTGAAAAACGTAAATAAAATAGTAAATATATCAATAACACCACACAAAACATTTTCTGATTGTGATTTATTGATACAAATTGCGCATTTAGGCAGTCAATCACGGTAACCTCTCACTCCCACTCTGAGCCATTCAGTGTTGTTGTTTATGTAACAATCACATCCTGGAATGGAGAGAACGTTCGAACATCACGTGCATAAAAAAACTCACGCTGGGGCGACCGTTAGAGATATTTGGAACTCACGCTTGAAAGGGTTAATGCAGTACCTCAGTGTTACCCCTGAGGGTGCAACATTGAATTACAGTGTATGCATTATTTTCTCTTAGCAGAGATCCTATTTTGCAAGGCTAAGCCAAGATTAATGTTATTTTTCTCAAAATCCTCTGTCCACATATCTCTGAGTAGTAGGCCTAATGGTCTTATTCATTCATATTTTATGAGAGCAAATGATATCTTGCAAAGCTCATTACGGAACTGCAAGTGTTGAAATGGAGCGAGTGTACTCAGCAGGGATCATTATCACCTTTTTTCCTTTCTATTGTGGAAGTACTGCATGAGGAAAATGTAATTTGCCTCCATATGATTTGAAGAGTAAAGCCTTGGAAAATTGCCTATGGACAATTAAAATTGTATAACAGCATGTTCATCAAAAAATGCATAGATGACGTGACACCTATAGTATCTTTCAAATCGTACCCGAATCCAAAATTGTGGTTTGATAGGAGCCTCGTAGGAAAACTTGGCAAGGCGACCGGGGACAATAGTTTGTTTAAACAGTACAAATATGACTTAGGCAGAACGGTCACGGTGGCAAAATACAAGTATTGAGACAAAGTGGAGGAGCAATTCAGCGGGTCGGACACAAGGCGTATGTGGCAGGGGCTCATAACAATCACGGATTACAAAAAGAAAGCCAGCCGCATCACCGACACCAATGCCACCCTACCAGACGAGCTAGACACCTTTCTGAAAAATCGAGCACTATGACCCTGAGTTACCGAGGAGAACCCCTGATGACAAAGTGCGATGACAACGTGTGCTACGCACACAGTCTCCACTGAGGATGTATGTAAGACATTAAAATGTGTTAACCCTCGCAAGGCTGCCGGCCCAGATGGCATCTCTAGCCGTGCCCTCAGCAGAGCAGCTGGCTGTTGTGTTCTGGCACTTTCAATCTCTCCCTAGTTCAGGCCTCTATACCCACCTGCTTCAAGATGTCCACTATCATCCCTGTGCCCAAGAAAGGGAAAGTAACTGAACTGAATGACTACTGACCAGTAGCACTCACTTCCGTAATCATGAAGTGCTTTGAGAGGCTAGTCAAAGACCATATCACCTCCGACCGACCGACACACTCAACCCTCTCCAATTTGCAATCCGCCCTTACCCACCTGGACAAAAGGAATGTATATGTGAGGATGCTGTTCATCGTCTACACCTCGGCTTTCAATACCATAGTGCCCTATAAGCTCCCACAAGAGTGCGTCTTCAGTCCCCTTCTGTATTATCTGTTTACCCATGACTGCGTGGCCTCACACATTTCCAACTCCATCATCAAGTTCGCTGACGACACGACAGTAGTAGGCCTGATTACCAACAATGATGAGACAGCCTACAGGGAGGAGGTAGGCTCTCTGATGGCATTGTGCCAGGTAAACAACCACTCCCTCAATGTTAGCAAAACAAAGGAGTGGATTGTGGACTTCAGAAGGAACCAGGCTGGACACGCCCCCATCCTCATCAACAGGGCCGCCGTGGAGATGGCTAATAATTTCCCTGCTTCCCCTTTTAAGAGTAGCTGAAATGGTCTAACCACATGGACACTGTAGTGAAGAAGGCACGACAGCAACTCTTCAACCTCAAGATGCCGAAGAAATTCGGTGTTCAGTGTTCTACAGGAGCACCATCGAGAGCATACTGTTGGGCTGCATCACAGCCTGGTACGGCAACACCCCCACACCCCCAACTCTCACTTAATTTACCTGTAACAACTCCCCCTATGGACACTCTTTCTCCTGTTGCCCCCCCCCCCCCAACGGACTTTACTATGCCCCCACCCCAATGACATGTATCACTGTTGCAGTTGTTAATATGGATATTATTACTTTAGTTTTTATTTCACTCAATGGTCATGCTGCTGCTTCCCCTATGGTCATTCCACCCCAACCCCTCAACAGTCTATACTTTGGACATTTTATTTATTCATCCCTGCCACAGTTGTTGTTATGCATATATTTCTATTGTTTTTATTACCATTTTCATTACTTTATTTCACTAGTTCTGCATGTTGGAGCTCGAAGCCTAAGATTTTCACTGTACCCTGCAATCACACCTGCAAACCTGGATATTGTGGATATTAAAAAATCTGAATGTTTTCTGTCATTAGAAAGATGACGTAAACTCTGCTTACAAATATATAATTCATTAAGTTAAAGTTAATTCAATTTGAGATTAATTGTGTTCCATCACACAATCATGTCTCAGGACGACCTGTACATAATAATTATGTTAAATGCATGAATGCAACCCTGGAGTCAAACTAATTTCTAGACACACAGACATTAAAATCCCTTCATTCAATTGACCACCTGATATCGTAGAAACTTGCCTCTGAAAATTATAAATTAGCATGTTTAACACCTATAATAAACGAATAACGTGCAAATCCCTGATTGCACATTAACAGTGAACAAAGAATACAACATAAATATAAACCTTACTCAATGTCACAGAAATTAGTTCCTTTGCAAAATGCACTTGAAACACCATAGATAAACTGCTCTCCATGCTGCAATAGCACAGCATTTAACTCTATCTCTCCTTTCAATCTCAATAACTTCCTACAGTTAAACCTTTGAGCTGGTTTCTGAGGCAGACTGGTTTGACAATCCTTGAAGAAATTCTGTCTGTAATAACAATGTTGACAGATAATCATTGCCATAGGTGAGAAACTGAAAATACACAAGCTCTCAAGTTTGCCTGCCAGTTAGCATCATTATGTTACCCAAGTAATCAACTAGGTATTTGGCTCATAAATGTTTTTCAATACGCTAGGCATGGTAAGGCAAGGTGAGGCACTGTACAGTATGACGTCGTTCATGTTGTTGTCCAGGGTACTGGACTGATGAAGAAGTAACGGCTCATGGAGAACACCATCCCACTGACATGATTCATGAACTACCATACAACATGAAAGAGAACATTATCATATCCATTCACAGCATAGGCTGCTGCAGGCATGACCATATGAGAAATACACAGTACACGCTTATGAAAAATCATTCAATCGGGTCTCCCAAGGCTTTTGTTTGAACATATTCAATCCCTTATAAAACAAGAGATTCAAGAGACAATAGGAATAAACAAAACCTTTACATGACCAAAAATTTTAAATCACCAAAATGTAAATAGCAGAAGCTCAATGGGGTCCCTTGATAAAGATAAGCAGAAAAGACAATCAAATAAATAATATAAATACTGAGCTATATAGTATGCCCAAAAAATGGGGCAATTATATTCTGCGTCTTGGTTAATTGACCACAAAATCAACATTTTGCAATGGTCATCTGTCGGACTTGAACCCCATTGAAAACCTGTGGTTTGAATTGAAGAGGGCAGTCCATAAGCCCAGACAAAGTATATCAAGGATCTGGAAATATTCTGTATGGAGGAATGTTCCAAGATCTCCCCCAAACTGTTCTCCAATCTCATTAATTTAAGGATCGAACCCTTTTTCCCCAATTTTCGCCTAAAATGACATACCCAAAACTAACTGCCTGTAGCTCAGAACCTGAAGCAAGGATTTGCATATTCTTGATACCATTTGAAAGGAAACACTTTCAAGTTTGTTGAAATGTTAAATTAATGTAGGAGAATATAACACCTTAGATCTGGTAAAAGATAATACAAAGAAAAAAACATGGTGTTTTTTGTATTTCTTTGTACCGTCTTTGAAATGCAAGAGAAAGGCCATAATGTATTGTTCCTGCCTAGGCGGAATTTATATATTGGCCACTAGATGGCAGCAGTGAATGTGCAAAGTATTAGACTGATCCAATGAACCTTTGTATTGATGTTCAAAATGTTGTATCAAGACTGCCCAAATGTGCCTAATTGATTTATTAATACATGTTCAAGTTCATAACTATGCACTCTCCTCAAACAATATCATGGTATCATGGTATTCTTTCACTGTAATAGCTACTGTAAATTGAACAGTGCAGTTAGATTACCAAGATTTTAAGCTTTCTGCCCATATCAGATATGTCTATGTCCTGGGAAATTGTCTTACTTACAACCTAATCACATTACCCTACGTTAGCTCAACCGTCCCGCGGGTGGGACACCAATCTTGTAGAGGTTTTTAAACAGTTTAGAAAAAAAGTTAAGAACTATTTTAATTAAACATGTCACACATTCCAGCCATCATTACATTTAACATGAACTTTGTTATATGAAATACAAATATAATCCCATTAGGTCAAAAACGATATTCCATCAACAGTGTCGTTATCCTCGCAACTCTTTTATTGTTTTAATTATTATTATTATTTTTTATTTAACCTTTCTCTAACTAGGCAAGTCAGTTAAGAACAAATTCTTATTTACAATGACGGCCTACACCGGCCAAACCCGGAAAACGCTGGGCCAATTGTGCACCGCCCTATGGGACTCCCAATCATGGCCAGTTGTGATACAGCCTGGTTTCCAACCAGGGTGTCTGTAGTGACGCCTCTAGCACTGAGATGCAGTGCCTTAGACCGCTGCGCCACTCGGGAGTTAAACAAAACCTTTATCAGAGAAATTGTATTAGCATAAAATAATATATATTTCCTATTTGTTTTGCATACAATATAGAAAATCTATTTATTTTATACAATTTTTTTTGCTCATTTTTTATCAAGGGTGCCAATAATTGTGAACCCCCCTGTACATATGACAGCATATCCCCAGTAGGTAGCATCTTCAGCACATTCAGAGTTAAACACACATTTCAGTGTTCAACACAGAAACAACAAATATCAATGCCTTTTCCATATATCAATGCATTTTGCAATCTTCTTAAATTAGCATATATAATACTGCGCAATCTATTCCAGTTTCGAGTACACTTGCCTTGCACTTCAGAGGTTTCCCTTTTTAAAATTTGGTTACAAATCCAGTCTATTACAGATGACAAAGTGAAGAATAATTTGAATTAAAAATGTCACACATTCCAGCCATCATTACATTTAACATCAACTTTGTTACATGAAATGCAAATGTGTTTCCAGAAAGTTTAAAACTATATTCCATTAACAGTTGTCAACTGTCAAAAGGATGCATCACACCCCCTTATGAGCACTCTAATAATTCACTGACATTGTTTTAACTTGTTGGTTGAAAAACAAAATGGTATCTTCTGATTGAGAATGTCTGTTTGTGTTTGGTAGGGCTGTAATGTTATTGAGCAACCATGTAAAAAAATCCCCCTGGAACTCATTGGCTTTAAACAGTCAGGTTGCAGAGGTCACATTTTCACATGCTGGTTTTGTGAGCCTCACTAGAATATATGCAACCAACCAAAAATGTATGCACATGGAGAGCATTGCCAGGTCCATTAACACACTAACAAAGTAATTTCTGTCATTAGTGGCACAACATTATTGCACAATAACTGTTTTTGGACTGTGGGTGATAGAATAAAAAAATAGTAGTAAGGTCAGGTTATCTTTAAGTTTGATCGGGTCCATTTACTGTTTCTACAGACCGTTAGTGTCAGAAGGCTGCTTGTTGAGAGCATCCAGGGCCGTCTGAGTATCCTTTTGTCCGTCTATGGAGCAGTTGGACACAGCATTGGCCACCTGGCAGAACTTGCGCAGTATAATCTCCCTTAGAAGCACGTAAACCCAAGGGTCCAGGATCTGGTTCAGAGAGGCCAGGCGAATGGCGGTGAGAAAGAAGTTACAGTCCACCTGGATGTCTTGACTAGGAGTGAAAGACACTTCTGCCGGTTTGCAGTGATGTGAAGACGTCTGTGTCGAGATCATTCTTAACATCAGCACCTAAAGAAGAGAGTCAGTGACAATTAAATCAAGAGTACCTTGGAGGGTCTCGCTTTACTTAACATCATTACTAATTTATAGATATACGAGATACCATACCTGGTCACAAAGATGGCAAACTCTTGAAATTCCTTCTGTCACTACAGATTTCGCTAAAACGGCTTTTAGTTTCTACACACCTCACATACGGGAAAAAAAAACAGTTGGATGCATTGGGAATGTGGTAATGTTTTTTCATTAAAAAATGGTCTATGTTTCTGATGATCCTGCCTTGATAATGTAATTGTTTGGTTTTGTCATGCAGGGCTCACTTTTTTACATTGTATTGTGTTACTTAGATTAACGCACGGGTGCGTCCAATGGATTTTAATCAGCTCTCAAAAGCCATGGTTAACATGTGGTTGTCGTCATCTGATTAAGATGATCCGATCACTAACTGATTCAGATTTGTTGTGGCTGCACATGGTAATAAAATGTGTCTCATCTGCCCACTGCAAATTAATCCAACCTGCCTTGGACATCCCCTTATGACAAGCTGTATAAATCGACAGAAAACAGCACAATTTATAGTCAATAGCTGTATAATATCATCATTACAACCTACTTTTGTTATCCAACGATTTAAGACTGGTCATAATACTGTTCCGGTAACCTAGCCCTGTTCACAGCCTGTCCTATCCCTAAGAAAGTCACTGCACAAACAAGCTGAGTATCTGGATGTGTGTACAAAATACAATTAATGCACAGTATAAATAAAAATTATACTTAGGCCTTATTGCACACTGTAGAAACAGAAACAGGTTAAATTATAGAGTACGTCAAAAAGTGCATCTAATGGTGCAACGCATTTACCAAAACTGTCACGACACCTACGGAAGGTGGCGCCCCTCCTCGCCCGGGAGGCGCTCGCCGGTCGTCGTCACCGGCCTACTAGCTGCCACCGATTTATGTTTCACGTTCTGTTAGTTAGGCCTAGGTTAGTTACGCACCTGTTTTGTATTAGTTGTTAGTGGGGAAGGGTATTTAGGCTAGCTAGTTAGGTTTGTGGTTTGTGTGGGATTGTTCGTTGTCAGGGTTGATTGTTTGTTATGAGGTTCTGTGTTTTTCCCTCTTGGAGTTAGGTTGTATTGTTTTTGGGCTGCGTCCCTGGTGAACGTTCTTATAAGGGTGGTACCTTTATTTTGCACAGCCTGCACTCCGTTCTTTACATATTTTTCCGTGTGAATATTTTCTTAAACTTATTTCCCGGAATCATCTGTCTCCTGCGCCTGACTCCACCTCTCCTGATTCCTCAAGCCACCCGTTGTGACAAAAACAGGTCTCTGGACAGGGTTGATATTTATGCATGGATGTTAACCATTCTACCGAAACAGCCAATTGCTATTTTCTGAAGTGCATTAAATCTAAACTGGACATCGGTGAAGTCGGCGCAATCTTTTTGGATCTTGAAAAGGCCTTTGAAACTGTGAATCATGATGTCCTCCTATCTACACTATGCTCCCTTAATGTGTCCACTGAAGTCATTAGTGGAATGTATTCCTATCTGACAAACAGAAGTCAAAGGGTTCGTTTGGGGGACACTCAGTCGGACTCTACTATAACATTGGGGTCCCACAAGGGTCAATATTAGGCCCCCTTCTGTTTACCATCTATATAAATTATCTCCCACTTGCTTGCCCACGAGTTAACATACAGATGTATGCAGATGATACAGTTCTGTATGTACACTCAAAAAATAGACAACTAGTTGTTAACAAGTTAACTGAAGATATGGTACATGTTTCTAAATGGATGACTAATTCTTGCCTGCATTTAAATATCGACAATACTGTTTGTATGTACTTCTCTAAGAAATCCATTGATTCTTCCCAATGAGCTGTTCATGTTAATGGAGATAATCTGAAAGTTATGTCTAACTTCAGGTATCTTGGTGTCATTTTGGACTCCAACTTGACATTTAAGAAGTATGTGAAGAAGGTGGTTAACACGGTCAAATTTGGATTATCCAACTTTAGGTTTATTAGACCTTTCCTTCCTCTGGAGGCTGCCAAACTATATATGCATGCTATGATCTTCTCACATCTGAGATATTGCCTCATGCTGGTCACATGCAAGAGCCCCTATTCTGAAACCAATTGAATCACTCTACAAACAAACACTTAAGGTTTTTGATAACAAACCAAACAGTTACCACCATTGTCATATCACTTACAAACGTATTTTAGTCTGGATAGCTTTAAGCATTATGTAGATGAAAACCTTGTCTTTAAGATCCTGCATGGTCTTGCCCCTCCACCCCTATGCCGGCATATCATGCTCAAGGAAAGCACCTCCAGGATAACAAGGGCAATCACTAAAATGTATCAATCGGCCTTCTATGTTAGAGCTACAATATACTGGAATGCAATGCCAATGGACTTGAGAAGCTGCACTGATTATTGTATTTTTTAATTTAAATTGAAAACATGGCTAAAATCTATCCAAACCTGTACACAAGTTATCTGTGGTTCCTCATATGTAAAATTACAGTTGATGATAGTGTTGTTGTTAAAATTATATATTATTGGATGTAATGTATTTGTATTTTGTATTGTTTAGTGAGTATTTGTATAGTGGTTGTGTAAAGGCCCTTACCTGCCCAGCGACTACAGGTGAAAATATGCTTTTGGCTAAGCCCAGGCACATTTACATGGATGTTGAATTATTGTAATATTGATGTTGATTAATGTGCATTGTTCCCTATAAATAAATAAAATAAAAAACATAGTGACTTCAGAAAGTATTCATACCCCTTGATTTATTCCACATTTTGTTGTTACAGCCTGAATTCAAAATGGATTCGTTTTTTTTTATCTCACGTATCTACACACAATACCCCATAATGACGAAGTAAAAACATGTTTTTATAATTTTTTGCACATTTATTGAAAATGAAATACAGAAATATCTCATTTACATATGTATTCACACCCGAGTCAATACATGTTAGAATCAACTTTGGAAGCGACTATTTTGGCAGCGATTACAGCTGTGAGTCTTTCTGAGTAAGTCTCCTCTAAGACCTTTGCGCACCTAGATTGTTCAATATTTGCACATTCTTTAAAATTCTTCAAGCTCTATTAAGTTGGTTGTAGATCATTGCAAGACAACCATTTTCAAGTCTTGCCATAGATTTTCAAACCGATATAAGTCAAAACTGTAACTAGGCCACTCAGGAACATTCAATGTAATCTTGGTAAGCAACTCCAGTGTATATTTGGCCTTATGTTTAAGGTTATTGTCCTCCTGAAAGGTAGGAGCATGGATCAGAAAACCAGTCAGTATCTGGTTTGACCACCATTTGCCACATGCTGTGCGAAACATCTCGTTCGCATAGAGTTGATCAGGCTGTTGAGTGTGGTGTGCGGAATGTGGCACTCAAATCACGTTGACATCAGCAAACCGCTCGCCCACACAAAGCCTTACACGCTATCTGCCAGTACAGTTGAAAATGGGACTCATCCGTGAAGAGCACACTTCTCCAGTGTGCCAGTGGCCATCAAAGGTGAGCGTTTGCCCACTGAAGTCTGTAACGACGCGAAACTGGAGTCAGGTCAAGACCCTGGTGAGGATGACGAGCACGCAGATGAGCTACCCTGAGACTGTTTCTGACAGTTTGTGCAAACCCACAATTTCATCAGCTGTCCGGGTGGCTGGTCTAAAACGATCTCCCAGGTGAAGAAGCCGGATGTGTAGGTCCTGGGTCCTGGATTATTAAGAATCCAAGATGGCGTAGCAGTCGGACGTGTGTCTTTGTTTTGTCCCGTCCTGTCCCATGTATACTGTATATCCCGTGTATATATCGTTTTCTTCATATATATTACTTATATATTTTAATCTCACTTTCCATCTACGGACTGAATATACTCTCCTGCAACCCGCCTCACCCAAAGTGGTACGGATCTGCTATTTTATACTTTCGAACTGGAACCCCCTTCAGAAGCTAGCCAGCTAACTAGCCAGCTAGCTATGAGACTGATATGAGGTAATAATAATTAATGGATGACTAATATGATTGTCACGTCCTGACCCTAATAAGATGTCATTTTCTATAGTAGAGTAGGTCAGGGCGTGACAGGGGGTGTTTTGGGTGGTTATTCTATGTTTTCTATTTCTATGTTTAATTCTAGTTTTCTATTTCTATGTTGGAGTTTTTTGGGATGATCTCCAATTAGAGGCAGCTGGTTTGAGTTGTCTCTAATTGGAGATCATATTTAAGTTGGGGTTTTTTCTATTGTGTTTGTGGGTAGTTGTATTCTGTTTAGTTGTGTTCTGTGTAGTCTTCAGTACCTGACAGAACTGTTAGCTGATCGTTTTCTCTTTGTTATTTTCTTCAGTGTTCTGAGTTTAATAAACAGTAATTATGAGCACTCAACACGCTGCGCCTTGGTCCCATCTATACGACAGCCATTACAATGATAACGATATATTATGATATTAATTTGGGAAACGGTAACTCATTAAACAAACGTTTTCTGTGGTGCCCCAAGATTGCTAATTAGTTAATTGCTACATGATTAATGTAATCACGTAATCAATTAAACAGTTAATTGATCATCATCGCATTAATGACAGTCACGTCATGACAAATGTGATGACTACTAATTACCTTCTATGTTTAATTATTACTTGATGAAATTAATCATGTAACAATTAACTCATTAGGAATTTGGGGCACCACAATAAAAGTTTGTTTAATTAGTTACCGTTTCCTGAATTAACTCAAGAATATATAGATATCATACCAGCCATCAATTGTTATTTCCTCATATCTGTTCTATTCTGACCGTCATAGATTCCGTCGGGTATCTCTGTTGCTGGGTTCTGCTTGGTGATAAGGTTTCAACGGAGGCTTGGTCTTTGGATGACCTTCTCCTTCATAAGTCTCTGATTGTCCACAAGATGTCACACTGTCCTTCTTAGTTTTCTGTTTACTTCCACTGGAAGAGTGATCTCCTGAGGATGGCTAATCAGTAATGTCGATGATCCCAGAGTGGTGATGAAAGCCGTGTCGACAAACATTTATTTGAAGAGAATAACTGGATAGTCCTGCTTAAATTCACCTTCTTAGATACAATATTTAGAACAGCTACTCAACCGTAGCATTGGTTGTTAAGAGGTTACTTTGTCTTCTTCAACCTCGTGTTGTGTTTCCGGGGTTGCGACTAATCGTAGACCTCAGCTGCAGCTCGTGGTAATTCTAGTCTGATATGTTAAGTATTACCTCAAATGCTTTATACCCTCAGATAGAAAGGGGGCGTTTACGTCTTGCTGACACGCTCTCTGGGTTCCCTGGGGTGTAGCTAGTTACGAAGCAAGGTATCACATTTTACTATGATCTCGTTAGATAACTAAAATCACAATATTATCGTCACAAAAACATTCTCTTTATCCTGAATATTTTCCACACAACGTAAAGTATGTGAACATGATATACACTGTATGAAAACTCTTCAAGTTACAACGTTTTCATTATAACATCTTCATACAACTTTTAATGACCTCACAAAATAGACATTAATCTTCCACATTCCATCTCTCATCATGACCAACATTTGGAAGATGAAATTAAAAGTAGATGCTTTTTCAACTTGGAACCGGTAGGTTCGCTAGACCTTGTTCATGGTTTCCTCACGCATAAAAGTGGTGGAATTATGTGGTTTCCACGTCACCAACAAACTAACATGGTCCAAGCAGACCAAGAAAAGTCGTGAAGAGGGCACAAAACCTATTCCCCCTCAGGAGACTGAAAAGATTTGCCATGGGTCCTCAGATCCTCAAAAGGTTCTACAGCTGCACGATCAAGAGCATCCTGACTGGTTACATCACTGCCTGGTATGGCAACTGCTCGGTCTCCGACCGCAAGGCACTACAGAGAGTAGTGTGTACAGTCAGTACATCACTGGGGCCAAGCTTCCTGCCATCCAGGACCTCTATACCAGGTGGTGTCAGAGGAAGGCGCTAAAAATTGTCAAAGACTCCTGCCCCCCTAGTCATAGACTGTTCTCTCTGCTTCCACACGGCAAGCGGTACCAGAGCGCAAAGGCTAGGTCCAAGAGGCTTCTAAACAGCTTCTACTACCAAGCCATAAGACTCCTGAACATCTAATCAAATGGCTACCCAGACTATTTGCATTGCCCCACCCCTTTACGCTACTCTCTGTTATTATCTATGCATTGTCACTTTAATAACTCTACCAACATGTACATATTACCTCTATTACCCCGATTGACCGGTGCCCCCGCACATTGACTCTGTACCGATACCCCCTATATATAGTCTCGCTATTGTTATTTTACTGCTGCTCTTTAATTACTTGTTCCTTTACTTTCTTGTTCTTATTTTTTTTTTTAAACTGCATTGTTGGTTAGGGGCTTGTAAGTAAGCATTTCACTGTAAGGTCTACACTTGTTGTATTCGGCGCATGTGACTAATAAAATGTGATTTTATTACATCAAGTTCAGAATGTCATCTTTAGCCACACCTTCATTTATTTAATCTCCACCCAAAATGAATAGCAGGTGAATAGCACGCTATTCTTTTGCTTAAATTCAAGGTCAGAATACGCATTGAGAAAAGCGCATGAAAAGGGAATTACGTTCCATTTACGTGTGCTTAACTCAGGTCAGAATCGAGTCTAAAATGTAAAAAAAATGCCCACCTCCTTTATTTGTATTTTTATACAAATGTTGTTTCATTAAGGACAAATTAAAAAAAATATATATAATAACAGTCTAACAAATTGCAACCTATTTCAGTGGTCTATATTTGGTTAAGAAAAATTACCAGATGGGATGGCGTACCGCTGCAGAATGCTGTGGTGGCCATGCTGGTAAAGTGTGCCTTGAATTCAAAATAAATCACAGACATTGTCACCAGCAAAGCGCCTCCACACCATCTCCTCCATGCTTCGCAGTGGGAACCACACATGCAGTGATCATCCGTTCACCTACTCTGCGTCTCACGAAGACACGGCGGTTGGAACCAAAAATCGCAAATTTGGACTCATCAGACCAAAGGACAGATATCCACAGGTCTAATGTCCATTGCTCACTTTTCTTGGGCCAAGCAAGTTATTATTGGTGTCTTTCAGGAAAAGTGGGATACCGAGTCAGTTGTACAACTGAATACCTTCAACTGAAATGTGTCTTCCGCATTTAACCCAACTACTCTGAATCAGAGAGGTTCGGGGGTCTGCCTTAATCAACATCCACATGTTCAGCGCCCAGGGAACTGTGGGTTAACCTGTTGGGTCTAGGGGGCAGCATTTGCACGTCTGGATAAAAAAAATGTACCCGATTTAATCTGGTTACTAATCCTACCCAGTAACTAGAATATGCATATACTTATTATATATGGATAGAAAACACTCTAAAGTTTCCAAAACTGTTTGAATGGTGTCTGTGAGTATAACAGAACTCATTTGGCAGGCAAAACCCTGAGACATTTTCTGACAGGAAGTGGATACCTGATGTGTTGTATTGAGTTTAAACCTATCCCATTGAAAAACACAGGGGTTTAGGAATATTTTGGCACTTCCTATTGCTTCCACTAGATGTCACCAGCCTTTACAAAGTGTTTTGAGTCTTCTGGAGGGAGATCTGACCGAACAAGAGCCATGGAACGGTGATGTCCCATTAGACACCTGGCGCGCTACTTCATGTTGGGTACCCTCGTTCCAATACGTTATAAAAGGCTATGCATTCGTCCACCTTGAATATTATTCATGTTCTGGTTAAAAAAGGCCCTAATGATTTATGCTATACAACGTTTGACATGTTTGAACGAACGGAAATATATTTTTTCCCCTCGTTCATGACGAGAAGTCCGGCTGGCTTACATCATGTGCTAACGAGACGGAGATTTTTGGACATAAATGATGAGCTTTTTTGAACAAAACTACATTCGTTATGGACCTGTGATACCTGGAAGTGACATCTGATGAAGAGAATCAAAGGTAATGGATTATTTACATAGTATTTTCGATTTTAGATCTCCCCAACATGACGTCTAGTCTGTATCGCAACGCGTATTTTTCTGGGCACAGTGCTCAGATTATTGCAAAGTGTGATTTCCCAGTAAGGTTATTTTTAAATCTGGCAAGTTGATTGCGTTCAAAAGATGTAAATCTATAATTCTTTAAATGACAATATAATATTTTACCAATGTTTTCTAATTTTAATTATTTAATTTGTGACGCTGACTTGACTGCCGGTTATTGGAGGGAAACGATTTCCTCAACATCAATGCCATAGTAAAACGCTGTTTTTGTATATAAATATGAACTTGATAGAACTAAAAATGCATGCATTGTCTAACATAATGTCCTAGGAGTGTCATCTGATGGAGATTGTAAAAGGTTAGTGTATCATTTTAGCTGGTTTTATGGTTTTGGTGACCCTGTCTTTGACTTGACAAAACATTACACACAACTCTTGTAAATGTACTGTCCTAACATACTCTAAATTTATGCTTTCGCCGTAAAACCTTTTTGAAATCGTAAAACGTGGTTAGATTAAGGAGATGTTTATCTTTCAAATGGTGTAACATAGTTGTATTTTTGAAAAATTTGAATTTTGACATTTATTTGGATTCAAATTTGCCGCTCTTGAAATGCACCTGCTGTTGATGGAGTGCACCACGGGTGGCACGCTAGCGTCCCACCTAGCCCCAAGAGGTTAACTGCATTGCTGATGGGCATCACAACAGATTTATACCTTGTCAGCTCAGGGATTCAATCCAGCAACCTTTCAGTTACTGGTCCAACGCTCTAACCACTAGGCTAGTGGTTTCTTTGCAGAATTTTGACCATGAAGGCCTGATTCACGCAGTCTCCTCTTAACAGCTGATGTTGAGATGTGTCAGTTACTTGAACTCTGTGATGCATTTATTTGGGCTTCAATCTGAGGTGCAGTTAAGTCTAAGGAACTTATCTTCTGCAGCAGAGGTAATGGGTCTTCCTTTCCTGTGGTGGCCCTCATGAGAGCCAGTTTCATCACAGTGCTTTTTGCCACTGCACTTGTAGAAACTTTAAAAGTTATTGACATTTTCCAGATTGACTGACCTTCATGTAATTAGTGATGCACTGATATGACATTTTTGGCCAATACCGACAACCAATATTTACAATTTTTGCGGCCTTTAAAGCATTCTAGTACAGTTAAATAGTTAACCTGTTAGGGCTAGGGGGCAGTATTGACACGGCTGGTTAAAAAACGTACCCGATTTAATCTGGTTACTACTCCTGCCCAGTAACTAGAATATGCATATAATTATTGGCTTTGGATAGAAAACACCCTAAAGTTTCTAAAACTGTTTGAATGGTGTCTGTGAGTATAACAGAACTCATATGGCAGGCCAAAACCTGAGAAGATTCCATGCAGGAAGTGGCCTGTCTGACAATTTCTTGCCCTTCTTGATTATCTCTATCCATTACAGAGGATCTCTGCTGTTACGTGACACTTCCTACGGCTCCCATGGGCTCTCAGAAGGTGGCAAAAAGCTGAATCGTGGCTTTGCAGGCTCTGGCTGAAAAAAAGTAGCGCGTTTGGGTAGTGGCTGGTTACAGTACTGTGAGACTCAGGCGCGTGCCCGCGTCGACCGAATGCTTTGTTTTCTTTCCTCTGTTTACCTAAACGCAGATTCCCGGTCGGAATATTATCGCTTTTTTACGAGAAAAATGGCATAAAAATGGATTTTAAACAGCGGTTGACATGCTTCGAAGTACGGTAATGGAATATTTAGAAATCTTTTGTCACGAATTGCGCCATGCTCGTGACCCTTATTTACACTTCGGATAGTGTCTTGAACGCACGAACAAAACGCCGCTATTTGGATATAACGATGGATTATTTTGGACCAAACCAACATTTGTTATTGAAGTAGCAGTCCTGGGAGTGCATTCTGACGAAGAACATCAAAGGTAATCAAACTTTTGTAATAGTAAATCGGAGTTTGGTCAGGGCTAAACTTGGTGGGTGTCTAAATAGCTAGCCGTGATGGCTGGGCTATGTACTCAGAATATTGCAAAATGTGCTTTCACCGAAAAGCTATTTTAAAATCGGACACCTCGATTGCACAAAGGAGTTCTGTATCTATAATTCTTAAAATAATTGTTATGCTTTTTGTGAACGTTTATCGTGAGTAATTTAGTAAATTCAGCGAATTCCCCGGAAGTTTGCGGGGGGTATGCTAGTTCTGAACGTCACATGCTAATGTAAAAAGCTGGTTTTTGATATAAATATGAACTTGATTGAACAAAACATGCATGTATTGTATAACATAATGTCCTAGGTGTGTCATCTGATGAAGATCATCAAAGGTTAGTGCTGCATTTAGCTGTCTTCTGGGTTTTTGTGACATTATATGCTAGCTTGAAAAATGGGTGTCTGATTATTTCTGGCTGGGTACTCTGCTGACATAATCTAATGTTTTGCTTTCGCTGTAAAGCCTTTTTGAAATCGGACAGTGTGGTTCGATAAAGGAGAGTCTTGTCTTTAAAATGGTGTAAAATAGTCAAATGTTTGAAAGCACATTTTGC
The DNA here is from genome assembly GCF_965601325.2 of Salmo salar. NCBI lineage: Eukaryota > Metazoa > Chordata > Actinopteri > Salmoniformes > Salmonidae > Salmo > Salmo salar. Next base: position 8,876,113 of record NC_138300.1, on the reverse strand, counting down.
AATATTCTGAGTACATAGCCCGGCATCACAGGGCTAGCTATTTAGACACCCAGCAAGTTTAGCCTTCACCAAACTCCGATTACTATTAGAAAAGTTTGATTACCTTTGGTGTTCTTCGTCAGAATGCACTCCCAGGACTGCTACATAATCTAATGTTTTGCTTTCGTTGTAAAGCCTTTTTGAAATCGGACAGTGTGGTTAGATTAACGAGAGTCTTGTCTTTAAAATGGTGTAAAATAGTCACATGTTTGAGAAATTGAAGTAATAGCATTTCTAAGGTATTTGAATAACACGCCACGGGATTCCACTGGCTGTTACGTAGGTGGGACGAAATCGTCCCACTGGCCCTAGAGAAGTTAATTGAACTTTCTTTATTAAAATAAAAAACAAATGAACAACACTGCTTGCCAGGCTGTCATCATTGTATGCAAATCAAATAAAACATAAAAAATAAAAAAATGTACCCCCTAAGAAGAATTGCACAATAATAAATCAAATTTGTCAAACAAAATATATTCCTTTACTTTGTTCTTCACAAGTTTCTGGCGAGGAACACAATTCTGTCTACTGACTCTAGCTTGAGGCATGCCCTGTGACATGTCACAATGTTTCCACCTGTGCTAAAGACCCTCTCTGAAGGGGCACTTGTAGCAGGAATGCACAGGTACTTTTTAAGCAAGCTTACTCAGTCTTGGGAAGTTGGCCTCATGGAGCCTCCACCACTCAAGTGGGTCTTTGTCTGGGTCTGTGTCAGGGGACATCAAGTAACTTGACAACTGAGTTTTGATGTCCTCCTCTGACTGTGGGCCAGACAGCACTGTCTTCTTGAAGAAGCTTGCAAGTGTTTTCCTGCCCTTAGGCACAGGTTAACTTTCTTCTTCTTGGTACACATTTGTGCTAGAGTGTCGTGTGCTTTCCTCAGCTAGCAGAGACTTCAGCTCCAAAACAGCTATTTGTTTGATGCTCTCAATCTTGTCATCTGCTATATATGTTGTCCTGAACCAGGGATCCACCAGCGGGGCCATATCAAGGGGTTCAACTGTGAAAGGATCTTCGCACTTGTCATTGAGATACTGTAGTGTGGCACTCATGGTTTTCTTTGTGAGCGTGCCCTCACCTTCCTCTGGCTACAGGAGGCTGCTGTTGAACAGGTTTAGCACAGGCTTGAGGTATGAGACGCTGACGTAGTTCTTCCCGGACAGCGTGTCAGTGAATTCCTGTAGTGGGCCAATGGCTTTGTTCACAGACTCCAACACATCAAATTCCTGATAGTTGGGCACCAGGTGCATGCTTTTTTTCTCTGAGCCCAGGACTCGGGCTATGGCCTTTTCTTGTTCCAGTATTCGTTCTATCATCTTCTGTCTTGACCCCCACCTGGTTGGGGACTCTGTGATGAGCTGGTGAGTGTGTAGACTGAGCTCAGTCTATGCTAGAAACAAGTCTCTCCTCTTCTTTCAGCTGAAGGAAAAGATACTGAACACCTTCTTGCACAACCCAATGGCACGGTCAACTCGTGGGTCTTTCTCACCATTCTCTGAAAATAATGAAGAAAGAAAGGATTCTAAGAATGGCAGCATGTTCAATAATGTGACAAGTACAGCATTCAAACCAACACAGCATTCAAACCAACACCACCCCCCCCCCTCCCACCCACACATCTATTCTGTTGTTTAGGAATGTTTGACCACTAGCTGTTTGAATATGTCATTTATATAATAATTTTTATTGAAAATGTATTAATTTAGTTAATTTGTTGTTGTAATTAAAACAGCCTGTGGTTATTTGCTATTGGATTGGCAGAATGACACAACTACTAACACATTAGACTACAGCTGGCCTAAACATAACTTTTTTGAATTCACTTTAATTATCCAATGTCACACTTACCTATGGCAAGGTGAAGCCTGTGCCCAAAGCAGGCAGATCCAGTTGTTCAAGCGCAACGCTTTTATCATGTTGCTCCCGCTGTCAGTTGTCATGCACACCTGTCGGTCTTCGCTAATCTTCCACGATGCCAGAGATTCTTTGAGACCCTGGGCTATTACTTCACCCGTATGATCATTGGGGAAGTAAGACGTCTGGAGGCAGACATTTTGCAATTTCTTCATTTATGTAGTGGACTTTCAAACTTATGTATGGCTCTGACGTTCTGCTCGACCATATATCGGCTGTGGTGGAAAAATAAGAAACAGCTTCTCTGCGACTCTTTCGCGTGTAGCAGTGTATAATCGCGGCAGGGATTCTTCAGTGAAATACTTGTGGCTTGGCAGCTGATATTTGTGATCAACAGTACCTAGCAGCTTCTTAAAGCCTGGCTTTTCTACTGTAAAGATTGGAACCATATTTTTCGCTATGTAATAGGTCACTGCATCCGTTATCTTCTTCCACCTCAAACTTTTCTTGTCATAAGGGATTAAGTTTGAAAAGGATGCAGCTATGGTAGTTTGTCTTTTAGCAGACGTTTTAGGAATCGAGCGGCTGGAATCGGCATTGCGTAGTCTCACGCATTCCTCCCATTCCACCGCGTGTTTCAATTGCAGGTGATGGGAGAGGTTGGTTGTGCTGCTGCTTATCGTAGCAATTGTCTTTCGACACATTTTGCACAGGACATTCGTTTGCTTAACATAAGACCTCTTAAACCCGGACCACTTCCATATTACTGAAAAAACATTGCTGCCCTTTTTGGGGATGATTTCTTTCTCATGAAAGGCTGAGCTGGCTTCCTCACTTTCCATTTTGGTGGAACTCTTACCACCACTACACTTCTGCGGCGTGGTTACAATTAGTGAAAGGCTGTCTAGGGTTGTGATTGGTGGATAACCTCTGTGCACGTGTTGTCGCGCAATTGGGACATGATTCGACATTGGGCTGACAGAGAAGAGACAGTGAGATGCTGCATTTGTTAACCTCTTGGGGCTAGGTGGGACGCTAGCGTGCCACCCGTGGTGCACTCCATCAACAGCAGGTGCATTTCAAGAGCGGCAAATTTGAATCCAAATAAATGTCAAAATTCAAATTTTTCAAAAATACAACTATGTTACACCATTTGAAAGATAAACATCTCCTTAATCTAACCACGTTTTACGATTTCAAAAAGGTTTTACGGCGAAAGCATAAATTTAGAGTATGTTAGGACAGTACATTTACAAGAGTTGTGTGTAATGTTTTGTCAAGTCAAAGACAGGGTCACCAAAACCATAAAACCAGCTAAAATGATGCACTAACCTTTTACAATCTCCATCAGATGACACTCCTAGGACATTATGTTAGACAATGCATGCATTTTTAGTTCTATCAAGTTCATTTTTATATCCAAAAACAGCGTTTTACTATGGCATTGATGTTGAGGAAATCGTTTCCCTCCAATAACCGGCAGTCAAGTCAGCGTCAGAAATTAAATAATTAAAATTAGAAAACATTGTTAAAATATTATATTGTCATTTAAAGAATTATAGATTTACATCTCTTGAACGCAATCAACTTGCCAGATTTAAAAATAACCTTACTGGGAAATCACACTTTGCAATAATCTGAGCACTGCGCCCAGAAAAATACGCGTTGCGATACAGACTAGACGTCATGTTGGGGAGATCTAAAATCGAAAATACTATGTAAATAATCCATTACCTTTGATTCTCTTCATCAGATGTCACTTCCAGGTATCACAGGTCCATAACGAATGTAGTTTTGTTCAAAAAAGCTCATCATTTATGTCCAAAAATCTCCGTCTCGTTAGCACATGATGTAAGCCAGCCGGACTTCTCGTCATGAACGAGGGGAAAAAATATATTTCCGTTCGTTCAAACATGTCAAACGTTGTATAGCATAAATCATTAGGGCCTTTTTTAACCAGAACATGAATAATATTCAAGGTGGACGAATGCATACTCTTTTATAACGTATTGGAACGAGGGTACCCAACATGAAGTAGCGCGCCAGGTGTCTAATGGGACATCACCGTTCCATGGCTCTTGTTCGGTCAGATCTCCCTCCAGAAGACTCAAAACACTTTGTAAAGGCTGGTGACATCTAGTGGAAGCAATAGGAAGTGCCAAAATATTCCTCAGCCCCTGTGTTTTTCAATGGCATAGGTTTAAAGGTCAATACAACACATCAGGTATCCACTTCCTGTCAGAAAATGTCTCAGGGTTTTGCCTGCCAAATGAGTTCTGTTATACTCACAGACACCATTCAAACAGTTTTGGAAACTTTAGAGTGTTTTCTATCCATATATAATAAGTATATGCATATTCTAGTTACTGGGTAGGATTAGTAACCAGATTAAATCGGGTACATTTTTTTTATCCAGACGTGCAAATGCTGCCCCCTAGACCCAACAGGTTAAATGTTACATTATAACAGAACCTCGATTCTTGCGATACAGGCATTTTCCATATCGCGCTAAAACATAAACTCGATATATCGCCCAGCCCTACTTAGTAGTGTGTACCGGTGCTCGACCAGTCGGCGAAAGCCAACATCACCCAAGACAGAGAACGGTTGATTGTCAAGGGCAATGAATTACATTATCTTGGCATTAATGGATTTCGCATTTGAGTTGTCTCGCTGAAATGTTCTTACTCTTTTAAATAACTGCTTGACTTGTTGACTGTTCAATCCACATAGCAGACACTGTGGGCTAGGTTAGGAATGCTGTGTTGCACGTAGCGCTACATTTTACGTGACGTCATTATGTCATGTACCTATGTTATATAGGTATGCACATCAGCTTTGACATTGGTTTTGCACATCGGCGTTAAACTAGACATCGAGCCGATGCTGATGTTGGCATTTTTAGCTAATATCGTCTGATTCCGATAAGTTCACCGATATATCGTGCATCCCTAAAAGTAATGATGGACTGTTGTTTCTCTTTACTTTTTTGATATTGATATTGAGTTGGTCTTTTACCAAATAGGAATATTGTCTGTATATAACCCCTACCTTGTCACAACACGACTGATTGGCTCAAACGCATTAAGAAGGAAAGAAATTCCACAAATTTACTTTTAACAAGGCCCACCTGTGAATTGAAATGCATTCCAGGTGACTACAGCATGTAGCTGGTTGAGAGAATGCCAAGAGTGTGCAAAGCTTTCATCAAGGGAAAGGGTGGCAACTTTGAACAACCTCAAATTGATTGATTAACACTTTTTTTGGTTACTACATCATTTCATATGTGTTATTTCATAGTTGACATCTTCACTATTATTCTACAATGTAGAAAATAGTCAAAATAAAGAAAAACCCTTGAATGAGTAGGTGTGTCCAAACTTTTGACTGATACTATATGTTCAACTCATAGCTAGTTTATCCAGTGACCATCGCATTTAGAAGGATAGGTACTGACTGAAATGTAGCTGGCTAGTTAGCATGCTGGCTTACAATGGCCATGCAGTAGCCAACTATAGTTAGCTAACACACTTTGTACATCGCGTTGTAACGTACAATACAATGACCTTATTTTAACACCCCAAAAACGTAATACTTCCAGGTCAACTGTAATATGAATACCATTGTAAAGCACAATTTCTTCCCTTTCCAGTAAAATCAATGATGAGACCTTCATGCTGCCTGTCTCTGCATGATTGAAGAAGGCAATGAGCTCCGTTGGGTCTTTTTAAAAATGTCAGGTGGGGAAGTGAAACCTATAAGCCGTGTGGGGAAACTGCTTTTTTCACCCGATCTGTCCAACTTATCACCTCTAAAATGTAAAGAAAACACTATAAAGAGTTCATATAATGTGTCATTACATACATATTTGAAGGTTTGTGCCGAATTTGAATCGGGTTTTTAGGGAGGCTGTTGCGGCATTTGAGAGTCATGATGGCTTGCAGTCATGACGCAAAAAATGAATGCATTCAGTTGTACAATTGACTAGGTATCACCCTTACCCTGTCCCTGTCTTGTTTTTAATCTGAGAGAGAAGCGCTACACCTGGTTGAGAGAGGCTGTACGACACAGAATGAGTTGCATTATGCGTGCTGTACGTTACGTCATGACACGTCACAATTTAACGTACAGCGTCAGAGAGGTCTGTTTTTTCAACTTTTCTGCAATACTATTGGGCCATTACCATGTCAATCGAAGCTTGAATAGAAACGTGGTTCTCAGCACAGACTGATGCCCACACAGTCCCATTAGTTTTCATTGCAGCCTTGTTTGAATGCAGCGGTTGTGCAAATTTGTATGGAATGGGGTTAGTCAACAGTAGCTAGCTAGCTAATTGTGGACATCAAAAGACATAGCTACCTAGACTTGGGAGCTCATGGGCACACAGGCTACATTAGCCAACTGGTTAGACATGATTACACCACGGCAACAATAACTAACTTTCCCACTTAGTTTTTGCACTGACCACAGCATTTAGGAGGATAGCTATTTACTGAAATGTAGCTAGCTCGACCACTGGCCAGGCAATAGCCACTAACTTATTGTGGACACACAACCTATTCTTTGATACATTTGGGTTAACTTGCTCATATCAAACAACACATACCAGACCATTTGTGGAAAGGTCAAAATAACAATTAGTGGGCTCATGTTTTTAATGATCAGTGAAACTAAAATAAATTGGTAGCTAGCTGGTGAGGTTTTCATTTGGTTCAACAATTATGGACAATAACCGTGAACTCCAAAAAATCATCATCATAATCTTCTTAATATATATATTTTAGGTGAAGGGAAGATTCAACTTTATTTAAGAAGATAATAGCATTTTTTTCAGTTCTATGAGCAGAATGGCACTGCAAATTTTCCAACGTGCATTATGATGTATTACAAGAAAAAGACTTCATCGTGTACATTTGCATGACAATTAATCGTTACCCAAAATGTCATAATCGTCACAGCCCTATCTATTTCCCCAACTAATTTGGTGATCAAACTGAAGCTGTTTCCCAAGTTGTTCAGTCGGTGTTAACTCGTAGCCGGTGTGAGCTAGCTAAACAGACTGCTCTGTAGAGCATCTGTGTGACATCAAGCACTCAAGAATGTTAACTAATCACCTCAAGATGGCTAAACCTGTGTGTCAATAAGGTTGTAACTGAGACCAATACTTTGGAACTTTAATTAAAATGTACGTTCTGTGAATTATTTGTAGTATAGGCGTGCCTTGCTAAATATGATTTTAGTATTTTAGAGAGTTCTACACCACATTACCAAATGCTATAAAACAAGAGGAAAACCACCAGAACTTACCAGTAAAGGAGCCCAGCATATAAGCAGTACACACATGATTCCCAATAGTTGAATGACTGTCTCCGTGGTTAATCGTTCCCACTGCTTGGATGAGTGAGATGTCCCCGATTTAGTTTTGCAACGAATAAGTAATCCACGAATTGTGATGACGTTGCAGGAGAGAGTCACAAGAAGTGAGAATATCCCAAGAACAGCGAAAGTGATGGAGAAAAACATGTTGCCCGGGACCTCTCTGTCTCCAGTGCTTATGAAGCACCAAGTGCCTGGCCATTGCAGCGTATAGTGCCCAACTCCTGCGACTGGCAACAGCGAGAAAAGCAGAACAAGACAACATATAACTGCCAGAATTTGCTTTGTCACACTTGTCTTCATGTGATTGGAGTACCAATGAGGACTTGTAATCGCTAATGCCCTCTCAATTGCCATTGCGCTGGCAAAGAATAGAGAACACAAGCCAAAAGTTGTCATGCACACTCCAAAGAAAGCACACAGACTCCCCGATGAGTCTATGCGGTCCCATTTCAAATCGGCTCTGTAAACCGATATAACTATCGGGCTGGTGAGAAGCTGTCCAAACAGATCGGTCAATGCCAGCGACCCTATGCAGAGTAGGAAAGACTTTTTCCTGTTATTTTCTTTTTTTCTGTACGAGCTATATACTAGCATAAGAGCGAGAGAATTGCCCACCATTCCCGTTACCATCATAGTAATGGGGAAAAGAACTGATACGGATCCACAGTTGCCACTTTTGGTGACATTCCTCTCACGCAAGGACTTGTTGGATTCCAACATCTCTCCAGGAGAAGAGTTGCGCCAGGTATCCAAAGAGTCTCAGTTGTCGGAAGTCATCCTCTATGTGAGGATACATACAGGCTAAGTCCACTGTACATGCCCAGCACCCTCTGAGTGTTGTCTGCAAAGCTACTGTGCGTAAAAACGCGTCACACTTTTTAAAGCACGGGAGGTGGGACTACCTGCAAGAGCATATGCACACTTTCAAAATTCGGCAGGCCTAACTTTCAACACCAATTGCTCCAGGAAGCTAATTTTGGCAGCTGGACAAGGGCCTAATATAAAGTGCATGTTCACGTTTCTGTTGAAATTAGATTGTAAATGTTTTAGCATAGGCCCATACCTAATAGGCAGCTATGCCTTACATTGAATATTGGCCTAGGCTATTATTAATGGCTTTGATATAGCTATGATTGATCTTATCTGAACTAGGGGTTCTGATCCATTCTGAGTTCCACTGAAAAGCTTTTTTTAAATGAGACATTTTGGCCTTCCTGCTGTTTTATTCATTCTTAGTTTTATCACAGCTTTTTCAGGGACCCCTTGGAAGCTCCCTAAACCACATGGTTGGAAATCACTAACCTTGGACTCTTCAGAGCCATGGGATAAGCCTAGTTGTTGCATTTAAGAAAATGTAGGCCTACTAGCCTAATTATCACAAGGCAAGCCTATATCCTTCACATTGTAGTTTACTTTTAATTGAATGCCATTTGCTAGCCTGATGACTCAAACTAAATTATTCTGCTGCTGTGTTATTCACTACATACATTACTAATTACCCTTTACATCGAGAGGTATTTCATTACGCTGTATGTCATCTTCAAGGAGTCTTGCCCAGCTTCTGAACAGAGAAGTGTAGTGTTTGTAAAGCCTCACCATCATAAACTTAAACGGGAGGCAATTGCCATAATATAATTGGCTTTACAGGCAATGTGTATCATTTAACATTGCTATTATAATAGTACTCACATATAGGAATAGGTAATTGTTTACAAGTGGCTAGTTAAACCATAACGCCATCACTGAAAACCACACATTTTCCATCTTCAATGTTTTGGTAACGTACATTTACATTTACAATTAAGTCATTTAGCAGACGCTCTTATCCAGAGCGACTTACAAGTTGGTGCATTCACCTTATGATATCCAGTGGAACAACCACTTTACAATAGTGCATCTAAATCTTTTAGGGGGGGGGAGGTTAGAAGGATTACTTTATCCTATCCTAGGTATTCCTTAAAGAGGTGGGGTTTCAGGTGTCTCCGGACAAGACTGAAGAGAGACTGCAATGTTTAAAAATGTTCAAAGCGATGTCCATCTTGCAACAGACCCTTCAACAGCAAGGGGGCGTTAGGTTTCCACTCAGTTGTGGATGTCCCCATTGAAATGCATGACATCTGGTGCAATGTAAAGGAGTGCTTATGGGTAATGTGAACCAGGCTTGTGCCTGGAACACACCTACAGCGTCATTGCGCAAAATGGTACACAGCATCATCTTGATATGTGTGCAACAAAACTTCAACATTCACCTTCTGTTACCATTTCTGTCAAGCCGTCTATACATACAATTTGATGCATACTTTAGATTTATCCAATGCACCATACAGAACTCACTGGAATCATTTGAATGATATCAAACATATGGTTTCCAGGTTTTTGATGCCATTCCATTTGCTCCGTAACCGGCCATTATTATGTGCCATTCTCCCCTCAGCAGCTTCCTGAATAGTATTAATCAGTCAAATTAAGTGATCTAGTTAATTTAATGTAGTAGTTTAAGAGTACCAGTGCCACCTACAGACAAGACTGAGAACATCAATCAAATATGATTAAACCATAACATGTGCTTTGATTGTAGAAGTGACCTGTATTTAAAGGTCCATTGCAGCTATTTTCATCTGAATATCAAATAATTTCTGGGTAACAATTAAGTAACTTACTGTGATTGTTTTTCAATTAAAATGGTCAAAATAACTTCCTAGCTAAGGGCCATTTCTCAAGTAAGAATGTTGCTAGGACTGTCTGGGAGTGGTCTTAGTAGGGAAACTGAAAACTAGCTGTTATTGGCAGAGGTTGGAACTCTTTCTTATTGGCCTATTAACTAATATATCACCTGGTGATGTCACCAGGCAGGCCAGAACTCCGTCTCACCAAAACAGGCATTTCATGCGGTCTTTTCAAACAGCTTTTACATCCAACCTGTGTGGAAATATATATACAACACTGCAATGAGTTTAACAGGACTTAATTCACATTTTGCTTACGTTTCAGTTTATTTTTAGTGATCAAGATAAGACCTCGTCATCACATTCTATTGATGCTGTCATAAAAAAAATTGATGTTAAAATAATATCCTGAGCTGTTCGAGTATGAAGCAGAGAAACGAAGTGAAAAGATTTTAGCTCGTACAATAGAAAGAAATTAAGTCATTTCATGAGGTAAACGCTTACCAAAGTTGAGTAGCGTGCTTGTAACTATATGACATACACCATGTACAAAACATTAGGAATATCTGCTGTTTCCATGAGACTGACCAAGTGAAAGCTATGATCCCTTATTGATGCCACTTGTTAAATCCACTTCAAATCAGTGTAGATGAAGGGGAGACAGGTTAAAGAAGGATTTTTAAGCCTTGAGACATAGATTGCCATTCAGATGGTGAATGGGCAAGACAAAAGATTTTATCTGTTGGGGCTACAGGTTAGCAATGAACCCCGAGACGGGATTGCTAACAAGGCTGGAAATTCAAAACATCAAAAATCTAATAATTTCAATTTCTCAAACAATCAACTATTTTACACAATTTAAAAGATAAACATCTCCTTAATCTAACCACATTGTTCGATTTTCAAAGAGGCTTTACGGCAAAAGCATAAAGTTAGATTATGTTAGGACAGTACATAGCCACAAAAGTACAAACATCCAGTTTCAATTCAAGGTCAGGCGTCACCAAAAGCAGAAACCAGCTAAAATTATGCACCAACCTTTGACAATCTCCATCAGATGACACTCCTAGGACATTATGTTATACAATACATGCATTTTTTGTTCCATCAAGTTCATATTTATATCCAAAAACAGCATTTTACAGTAGCGTGAAATTCAGATTTTTTTCTTCTCTGAAATGCTTCCGGTGAACATAACAAAATTACTATTCGAAAACATTGGTAAATTATAATATTGTCATTCAAAGAATAATATATTATCATCTCGTAATTGCTACCGAATGGCCAGATCTCAAAATAACTTTACTGGGAAATCACATTTTGCAATAAACGGGGTGCTATGCTAAGAACAATAGGCTATGCTATACAGTTAGCATCATCTAATATCGATAATAACATTGTAAATATCCCCTTACCTTTGATTATCTCCATCAGAAGGCACTGCCAGGAATCCCAGGTCCAGAACAAATGTGGTTTCTTTTGACAAAGTTCATAATTTATGTCCAAATAACACCAAGTAGTTAGCGTTCAGTATGCCGAAAAGCTAAAAAAACCTAGTAAATAATCTATTTACGTTCGTTCAAACATGTCAAACGTTGTTTAGCATTAATCTTTTGGTCCATTTTTAACGTGAAACATCAGTAAACATCAGTAATATTTTCACACAACCTATGTCTAGATAAACAATTATGACAAACTCACTCTTCTCAGATTTATGCGCAGGCGCAAAAAAATGAAGTGACGACATGTCAACTTCCCTGCATTCTAATTTGCTCTCTGTTTATCATAGACGCTTCAAACAACTTTATAAAGATCGTTGACATCTAGTGGAAGCCGTAGGAGTTGCGAAATGAATCCTTTCTCACTATGGTATCTATAAAACAATGACACTAAATAATACAGTCACAAAATTCACATTTTTTTTTAAATCTATTTTTCACAGGTTTTTGCCTGCAATATGAGTTTTGTTATACTTACAGACACCATTCAAACTGTTTTAGAAAATTCAGTGTTTTCTATCCGAATGTGTTAATAATATGCATATCCTAGCTTCTGAGTTGGTGTAGGAGGCAGTTAAAAATGGGCACATATTTTTTTCAAAATTTCTCAATACTGCCCCCTAGCCCCAACAGGTTTTAAGTGCCTTTGAACTGGGTATAGTAGTAGGTGCCAGGCATACCGGCTTGAGTGTGTCAAGAACTGAAACGCTGCTGGGTTTTTCACTTTTTCACGCTCAACAGTTTCCCGTGTATATCAAGAATGGTCCACCACCCAAAGGACATACAGCCAAATTGACAACTGTAGGAAGCATTGGAGTCAACATGGGCCAGCATTTATGTGGAATGCTTGACACCATGTAGAGTCCATGTACCGACAAATTGAGGCTGTTCTGGGTGCAAAAGGAAGGTGTTCCTAATGTTTTGTACACTGTGTGTACACTACATGACAAAGTATGTGGACACCTGCTCGTCAAACATCTCATTCCAAAATCATGGGAATTAACATAGAGTTTGTCCCCCCTTTGCTGCTATAGTAGCCTCCTCTCTTCTGGGAAGGCTTTCCACTAGATGTTGGAACATTGCTGCGGGGACTTGCTTCTATTCAGCCACAAGTGCATTAGTGAGGTCCAGCACTGATGTTAGGCAATAAGACCTTTCCACTGAAGTGGAAAGCTCTAGGAGCAACAACGGCTCAGCCGTGAAGTGGTGGGCCACACAAACTCACAGAACAGGACCAGCGAGTGCTGGCACACGTAAAGATTGTCTGTCCTCGGTTGCAACACTCAAACATTGCTGCGGGGACTTGCTTCTATTCAGCCACAAGTGCATTAGTGAGGTCCAGCACTGATGTTAGGCAATAAGACCTGACTTGCAGTCAGTGTTCCAATTCATCCTAAAGGATTTTGAGGGGGTTGAGGTCAGGGCTCTGTGCAGCCCAGGCAAATTCTGAACCATGAAAAACAGCCCCAGACCAATATTCCTCCTCCACTAAACTTTACAGTTGGCACTACTATGCATTCGGGCAGGTAGCGTTCTCCTGGCATCCGCCAAACCAAGACTCGAAGGTCAGACTGCCAGATGGTGAAGTGTAATTCATCACTCTAGAGAACACGTTTCCACTGCTCCATGGTGATCTTAGGCTTGTGTGCGGGTGCTTGGCCATGGAAACCCATTTTATGAAGCTCCTTACGAATAGTTATTGTGCTGACATTGCTTCCAGAGGCAGTTTGGAACTCAGTAATGAGTGTTGCAACCGAGGACAGACAATCTTTACGTGTGCCAGCACTCGCTGGTCCTGTTCTGTGAGTTTGTGTGGCCCACCACTTCACGGCTGAGCCGTTGTTGCTCCTAGAGCTTTCCACTTCACAATAACTGCCCTTACAGTTGACTAGGGAAGCTCTAGCAGGGCCGAAATTTTACAAACTGACTTGCTGGAAAAGTGGCATCCAATGACAGTGCCACATTGAAAGTCACAGCTCTTCAGTAAGGCCATTCTACTGCCGATGTTTGTCTATGGAGATTGCATGGCTGTGTGCTCAATTCTATACACCTGTCAGCGACAGGTATGGCTGAAATAGCAGAATCCACTAATTTGAAGGGGTGTCCAAATACCTTTGTATATATATAGTGCACTTAGGCCACCAATTAGTTAAGGAGGTAAAATTTATGATTAAACTGTCAGCTACAAATCATTTGTTTGTTTCCTAAGCTTAAAACGACACTATCAGAATTCCTTGCACTTATTCAAAACAAGAAATATCAGAAAGTAAAGAAAAATACTTACCTTCACCTCAAAACAGAGAAAGACTTCACATTAAATCAAATCAGTTTAGCAAGCTTCTTGGTGAATACAATAGACATTTCAAGATGGTTTAACAGACCTGAGTTGGTAATAACTTTTCCCTCACTTATACAATTGCAAACACAAGAATGTTCCTAAATCACAGAAAATCTGGGTTTATGCGACCAACATCTGAAAAACATCCTTGGCAAAAATGAAGTTCATTCTATGATATTCTCATTTCTCAAAGCCTAATGAGTGGATTTTAAATGTAGCCTGCATGACACTGAGCAATTTGGATAAAAACATGTCTGTTGCCTCTTCACAATATTATACAGTTTCTCCAAAAAGAGCCTGACACCATAATCAAATCAAATGTATTTACATCAGCTGATATCTCAAAGTGCTGTACAGAAACCTTGCCTAAAACCCTAAACAGCAAGCAATGCAGGTGTAGAGGCACGGTGGCTTGGAAAAACTCCCTAGAAAGGCCAGAACCTAGGAAGAAACCTAGAGAGGAACCGGGCTATGAGGGGTGGCCCGTCCTCTTCTGGCTGTGCCGGGTGGAGATTTTAACAGAACATGGCCAAGATGTTCAAATGTTCATAGATGACCAGCAGGGTCAAATAATAATAATCACAGTGGTTGTCGAGGGTGCAACAGGTCAGCACCTCAGGAGTAAATGTCAGTTGACTTTTCATAGCCGATCATTCAGAGTATCTCTACCGCTCCTGCTGTCTCTAGAGAGTTGAAAACAGCAGGTCTGGGACAGGTAGCATGTCCAGTGAACAGGTCAGGGTTCCATAGCCGCAGGCAGAACAGTTGAAACTGGAGCAGCAGCACGGCCGGGTGGACTGGGGACAGCAAGGCGTAATCAGGCCAGGTAGTCGTGAGGCATGGTCCTAGGGCTCAAGTCCTCAGAGAGAGAGAAAAAGAGAGAGAGAATTAGAGAGCATACTTAAATTCACACAAGACACCGGATAAGACAGGAGAAATACTCCAAATATAACAGACTGACCCTATCCCCCCGACACGTAAACTACTGCAGCATAAATACTGGAGGCTGAGACAGGAGGGGTCGGGAGACACGGTGGCCTCATCTGTCGTTACCCCCGAACAGGGCCAAACAGGCAGGTTATAACCCCACCCACTTTGCCAAAGCACAGCCCCCACACCACTAGAGGGATATCTTCACCCACCAACTTACCATCTTGAGACAAGGCCGAGTATAGCCCACAAAGATCTCTGCCACGGCACAACCCAAGTGGGGCACCAACCCGGACAGGAAGATCACATTAGTGACTCAACCCACTCAAGTGACGCACCCCTCCTAGGGACGGCATGGAAGGGCACCAGTAAGCCAGTGACTCAGCCCCTGTAATAGGGTTAGAGGCAGAGAATCCCAGTGGAGAGAGGGGAACCGGCCAGGCAGAGTCAGCAAGGGCGGTTCGTTGCTCCAGTGCCTTTCCGTTCACCTTCACCCTCCTGGGCCAGACTACACTCAATCATAGGACCTACTGAAGAGATGAGTCTTCAATAAAGACTTAAAGGTTGAGACCGAGTCTACGCCTCTCACATGGCAATGCAGACCATTCCATAAAAATGGAGCTCTGTTATGCTTTGTAGGTTAGCAGTAAAACCTTGAAATCAGCCCTTGCCTTAACAGGAAGCCAGTGTAGAGAGGCTAGCACTGGAGTAATATGATCACATTTTTTGTACTCTGACGTCATTGGGTAGTCAGAGGGAGTCTGGAAGGGCATCTAGGAATCTTTGAGTTGTCCGAGAATTTATAGAACAACTTTTGATGATCCTTGGTTGGGGTCTGCGCAGATTATTTGTTGCGATTGCAAACGTAATAAAATGGTGGTCCGATAAACCTGGACTATGAGGAAAAACATTAAGATCCACAACATTTGTTCCACGGGACAAAACTAGGTCCAGAGTATGACTGTGAGTCATGTTGGACAAAACCCACTGAGTCGATGATGGCTCCGAAAGCCTTTTGAAGTGGGTCTGTGGACTTTTCCATGTAAATATTAAAGTCACCAAAAACTTGAATATTATCTGCCATCACTACAAGGTCTGATAGGAATTCAGGAAACTCACTGAGGAACGCTGTATATGGCCCAGGAGGCCTGTAAATGATAGCTATAAAAAGTGATTGAGTAGGCTGCATAGATTTAATGACCAGAAGCTCAAAAGACGAAAATGTCATTTTTTTGTAAATTGAAATTCGCTATCATAAATGTTAGCAACACCTCCACCTTTGCGTGATGCGCGGGGGATATGGTCACTAGTGTAACCAGGAGGTGAGGCCTCATTTAACACAGTAAATTCGTCAGGCTTAAGCCATGTTTCAGTCAGGCCAATCGCATCAAGATTATGATCAGTGATTAGTTCGGCTATAACTGCCTTGGAAGTGAGAGATCTAACATTAAGTAGCCCTATTTTGAGATGTGAGGTATCACAATATCTTTCAATAATGGCAGGAATGGAGGAGGTCTTTATTCAAGTGAGATTGCCTAGGCGAACAGATGAGGTGAGGACCCGGAGCGACTGCGCTTCTCTCCTCTCTCTGGTGAGGAGGGCGAGCAAGACCTCTTCCTGGGAGAAGAGCCCTTTCCAGACTTGGAGCTGGATATTTTGTAGTGATAAAGTGGTCAAGTCAGTGAAGCACAAACAATAATGAATCAAGTATATACCGTAAGATAATCAAAGGGGACATCGTCTTAGAATGGATATAAAAAAGAAAAACAACAGACATATACTGAACAAAAATATAAATGCAACATGTAAAGTGTTGGTCCCATGTTTCATGAGCTGAAATAAAAGATCCCAGAATTTTTTTCAGAAATGTTGTACACTAATTTTCTTACATCCTTGTTAGTGAACATTTCTCCTTTGCCAAGATAATGCATCCACCTGACAGGTGTGGCATATCAAGAAGCTGATTAAACAGCATGACCATTACTAGGGCTGATCCCATTAGGCAATTGGTCGATAGTCTGTTGGTCGAGCAATACTTTTTTAGAAGTAGTGGCAAATATATAAGTAACTTAATGAGACGCCTGTCTGATTCACAGCTGTCTGAATGGACTAATCCATTGCGGAGGACGCGGGGATGGCACACCAATATCACCATTTGGACGTACTGCGTAAGTTTTTACCATTAATTACCATCATTTCTAATCTACAATGTTTGTTTGGTTATGGTAATTTCTGTTAATGCATTCAATATATTATTACAGTTATCATTGTAGGAGTGGCTCAGCGCACACCCTAAGCTACACTTGTGAGAAAAAGTTTTGGTTTATTTCATTCCATTTACGAGTTTTTTGTTGTTGTTGGACTCAGCCCTAATTATTACACAGGTGCACCTTGTGCTGGGGACAATAAGGCCACTCTAAAATGTGCAGTTTTGTCACACAACACAATGTCACAGATGTCTGAAGTTGAGGGAGCGTGCAATTGGCATGCTGACGGCAGCAATGTCCACCAGAGCTCTCGCCAGATAATTGTGTGGCTCAGTTGGTAGAGCATGGTGTTTGCAACGCCAAGGTTGTGTGTTCGATTCCCACGGGGGACCAGTACGGAGAAAAAAATGTATGCATTCACTACTGTAAGTTGCTCTGGATAAGAGCGTCTGCTAAATGACTAAAATAAATAATAAAATAAAAATAATTTCTCTACCATAAGTTGTTTTAGAGAATTTGGCAATATGTCCAACCGGCCTCACAACCGCACACCACGTGTAACCAAGCCAGCCAGCCCAGGACCTCCGGGGTCGTCTGAGATCAGCCACCTAGATAGCTGATGAAACGGAGGAATATTTCTGTCTGTAATAAAGCCCTTTTGCGGGGAAAAACTAATTCTGATTGGCTGGGCCTGGCTGTCATGTGCCTTTTACTGAGGAGTGGCTTCCATCTGGCCACTCTACCATAAAGACCTGATTGGTGGCGTGCTGCAGTGATGGTTGTCCTTCTGGAAGGTTCTTCCATCTCCACAGAGAAACTCTAGAGCTCTCTCAGAGTGACCATTGCGTTCTTGGCCTCCTCCCTGAATAAGGCCCTTCTCCCCCGATTGTTCAGTTTGGCCGGATGGAATTCTTACTGGTTGGTAGGTGATCAAATACTTATGTCATGCAATAAAATGCAAATTAATTACTTAAAAATCATACAATGTGATTTTCTGGATTTTACAGACCTCTACATGCTTTGTAAGTAGGAAAACCTGCAAAATCGGCAGTGTATCAAATACTTGTTCTCCCCACTGTATATCAGAGAAGCATTTAAATATTAATTCCCAGAAATCTGACAGTTTATGACAGCCCCAAAACATATGCAACAGTGTGGCTGGTTCCGTTTTACATCTGACACAGGTAGGATCAAAATCAGAGAATATTCTTCCAAGTTTGGCCCCAGACCAGTGGATACGGTGAACCACCTTGAATTGAATGAGGCTGTGTCTAGTGCTACAAGAGGATGAATGCACCCTGTGCAGCACAGATTCCCAGGTGTCTTCCCCAAGTTCCTCCCCCAAATCCTTTTCCCATCAAGGCTTTAAAGGCACCAAAGAAGGGTTCTGTAAGTCATTAATGATTGCATATACATCTGAAATTGCGCCCCTAGGAAGCCCTAGGAAGCTTGTTCAGCTCAAAGATGTATTCGCAGGCCTATGGGGAAATTCAGGTGTGTTAGCTCTGACAAAGTTCCTAGTCTGGAGATAGCGGAAAAAGTGGAATTGGGGGAGGTTGAACTTTTTTTGTAGCTGAGCAAAAGAGGCAAATGTATCATCAAAGAATAATTGGGCTTGTGAGGAGAGGCCTAGTGAGTGCCAGATGGCAAAAGCCCAATCATTCAAAGATGAAGGAAATAAAATGTTCTAATTGATTGGGCCTGATAGAGAAAAGCCTCGGAGGCCAAAGGCTAAACGGAACTGATTCCAAATTTTAAGACTTCTTTACAATTGGGTTGACACACCTTTTGCCTAGGGACACTGGGAGAGATGCGCACAACACAGAAGAAAGTGCAGCAGGTTTACCCGATTCAAACTCCATCGGGACCCAGAGTGGTCCAGGGCCAGTAGGATCAATCTGCAGCCAGTACAAAAGGACTCTGAAATTTGCAGCCCAACAGTATGTCTGAAAATTTGGTAGAGCTAAACCACCCAATGCCTTAGGCTTCTGTAAATGTTTTCTACCAATCCGTGGTACCTTGCCACCCCAAACAAAATACAACCATGTTTGATCCAGTGAATTAAAAAGATTTTGGAATAAAAATGGGTAAACATTGAAATGGATATAAAAATTTGGGCAACATATATTTTAATGATATTACTCCTTCCAATAAGAGAAAGAGGTAGCGAATTCCAAAAAGTAAAAGATTGTTTCAAACTGTCTGCTAGAGCAGCAAAGTTTTCCTGAAACAAATTTGAATATTTCCTTGTCACTTTCCACCCAAGTAGGTGACTTGATCCCAGACAATCCTAAACTGAAAAAGCTCACTCTTGCCTAGATTCAGCATGTACCCTGAGATTGATCCAAACTTTTTAAGAAAATATAAGGCACGTGGCAGTGAGGTATCAGTGTTGGAGATAAACAAAAGGAGGTCGTCAGCATATAGCGAGACTTTCTGCTCTAAGCCCGTCCTGATTATACCTTGAATGGCATCATTAGAGTGTAGTGCAATGGTGAGAGGCTCGATTGCCAAAGCAAACAACAAGGGGGAGAGTGGGCAACCCTGTCTGGATCAGCGGTGCAATGGAAAATAGTCAGAGGACAAGTTGTTAATCCGTACCGAAGCCATGGGAGAAAAATAAAGAATCTTTATCCACGCAATGAATTTGGGGCCAAAGCCAAATCTATAAAGGACAGCTGTTAGGTAGTCCCACTCAACGCGGTCAAAAGCTTTTTCCGCATAAAGTGAGATCACCACCTCCGGTCCCCCGACGCTGGGGGGGTACAGTATATTCATAAGATGTCTAATATTGAAAAACAAATGCCTATTTCTCACAAAGCCTGGTCAGATTGTATTACTTGGTGCAGCGAGCCTTCCATACGGATGGCTGAAAGCTTGGCTAGGATTTTGTAATCAGTTTAAAAGCGAGATTGGGTGATAGGATCCACATTCCAGGGGGTCTTTGTTTTTCTTTAATAGTAATGAAATTGAAGCCTGATAAAGACTAGGCGGTAGCTTTGAGGTATTAAGGCACTCTGCAAATAATCGAGACAAGAATGGGCAAAATTCCTGTAAAATTCGGTTGGAAAACCGTCCGGACCCGGTGATTTACCACTTTATTGCGGACACTGCTGTTGCAATCTCCTCAGGTGTAAATTCTTCCTCTAGACAGCCATGGGAGTCTGTATCAATTGAAGGCATATTCAAGCCATTAAAGAATTAATCAATCAGCAAAGGGTATTGAGGAGATTCAGAGATGTATTGTGCAGTAAAATTGTCTGAATTGATCTTTGATCTCTTTATGTATAACTGTGGTGGCACCAGACAGGGTCCTTATTCGTAGGATTATACGTGAGGCCTCAGATTTACGGATCTGATGGGCAAGGAGTTTACTGGCCTTGTCGCCTTGTTCATACCCTCTGTATCGAGCTCGCAAGAGTAACTGTTCAGCTTGCCTGGTAGAAAGCTCATCAAATTGATATTGGAGTAGTTGGCGCTCTTTATGTAGATCAGAGGAAGGATCCGTGGCGTACTTCTCATCCAATGTGGCTATGGCGTCGCTCAGGTCCCGAAGTCGCTGAGAGTGAGCTTTGTTTTGGTTGGCTGTATAAGAAATAATTTGGCCACGTAGGTATGCTTTGAGAGACTCCCATATGGTAGAGCAGGACATACCTGGCGTTGAATTAGTTTCTAGGAATAAGGTGATTTCAGAAGAAATGAAATTGACAAACTCCTTATTTGAGAGTAAAATGGGGTTAAGAAGTCATTGATAACACATAGGAGGTCACTGGGGAAACTCTGGTTCAAGCACTAATAACAATACTCTCGTAAGTACTCCGAAGGTTAGGCAGAAGTTTTTTGTCCAAAAAGAAGTAACACATGCGGGAGTATGTTTGATGAACATGAGAATAAAAGGAATACTGTCTATCTGTAGGAAATGCCAGGCCTCACACATAGCATATTTCTGAAGAAAAGATTGAATAAGTAGGGCACATTTACAGCTGAAGTCAGAAGTTTACATACACTTAGGTTGGAGTCATTAAAACTTGTTTTTCAACCACTCCACAAATTTCTTGTTAACAAAACTATAGTTTTGGCAAGTCGGTTAGGACATCTACTTTGTGCATGACACCAGTAATTTTTCCAACAATTGTTTACAGACAGATTATTTCACTTATAAATCATTGTATCACAATTCCAGTAGGTCAGAAATGTGCATACACTAAGTTGACTGTGCCTTTAAACAGCTTGGAAAATTCCCAAAACTTATGCCATGGCTTTAGAAGCTTCTGATAGGCTAATTGACATCATTTGAGTCAATTGGAGGTGTACCTGTGGATGTATTTTAAGGCCTACCTTCAAACTCAGTGCCTCTTTGCTTGACATCATGGGAAAATCAAAAGAAATCAGCCAAGACCTCAGAAAACAAACTGTAGACCTCCACAAGTCTGATTCATCCTGGGAGCAATTTCCAAATGCCTGAAGGTACCTCGTTCATCTGTACAAACAATAGTATGCAAGTATAAACACCATGGGACCACGCAGCCGTCATACCGCTCAGGAAGGAGATGCATTCTGTCTCTTAGAGATGAAGGTACTTAGGTGCGAAAAGTGCAAATCAATCCCAGAACAGCAAAGGACCTTGTGAAGATGCTGGAGGAAACAGGTACAAAAGTATCTATATCCACAGTAAAATGAATCCTATAGCGACATAACCTGAAAGGCCGCTCAGCAAGGAAGAAACCACTGCTCCAAAACCACCATAAAAAAGCCAGCCTATGGTTTGCAACTATACATGGGGACAAAGATCGTACTTTTGAGAAATTTTCTCTGGTCTGATGAAACAAAAATAGAACTGTTTGGCCATAATAACCATCGTTATGTTTGGAGGGAAAAGGGGGATGCTTGCAAGCTGAAGAACACCATCCCAACCGTGAAGCACGGGGGTGGCAGCATCATGTTGTGGGGGTGCTTTGCTGCAGGAGGGACTGGTGTACTTCACAAAATAGATGGCATCATGAGGGAGGAAAATTATGTAAGAAATATTGAAGCAACATCTCAAGACATCACTCAGAAAGTTAAAGCTTGGTCGCAAATGGGTCTTCCAAATGGACAATGACCCCAAGCATACTTAAAGTTGTGGCAAAATGGTTTAAGGACAACAAAGTCAAGGTATTGGAGTGGCCATCAAAGCCTTGACCGCAATCCTATAGAAACTGTGTGGGCAGAACTGAAAAAGCGTGTGCAGGCAAGGAGGCCTACAAACCTGACTCAGTTACACAAGCTCTGTCAGGAGGAATGGGCCAAAATTCACCCAACTTATTGTGGGAAGCTTGTGGAAGGCTACCCGAAAGGGTTGACCCAAGAAAAACTATTTAAATGCAATGTTACCAAATACTAATTGAGTGTATGTAAACTTCTGACCCACTGGGAATGTGATGAAAGAAATAAAAGCTGAAATAAATCACTCTACTATTAGTCTGACATTTCAGATTCTTAAAATAAAGTGGTGATCCTAACTAACCTAAGACAGGTACTAGGATTAAATGTCAGGAATTGTGAAAAACTGAGTTTAAATGTATTTGGCTAAAGTATATGTAAACTTCTGACTTCAACTTTAGATGGGCCTGTAGTTCTTCGTGAGGACTTGTCAAGAACTGTGGACATTGTACAGTTGAAATCCCCCCCCTAAAATCAACAAATGGGAATCTAAATTGGGTATAGCAGATAAAATGGACAGAAATGAAACTTGTGTCATCCCAATTGGTAGCAGAAACACTAGTCAAAACAAGATGGGTAGAAAACAGTTTACCGGTTACTATGACGTATCGTCCCTTAGGATCAGCAATAACCTCAGAAGCTACAAAGGGAGTAGATTTGTTAACCAAATGGCAGCACCTCTTGATTTACTATGAAAGTTAGAGTCTAACACTTGACCAACCCAGTCCCTACGCATCCTAAAATGCTCACTAGTCCTCAAGTGAGTCTCTTGTAGAAATGCAACATTTGCATTCAAACCCTTTAAAGCACCTTATGCTTCACAGGGTTGTTAACCCCTTTGATGTTCCACGAAATGTACTTGATCATATTATTTCGGCCACCCTGAGCACTCCCGTTATACAACCCTGTCATTAGAGCATAGAGTGGAAAAGCAATGAATACCCCAAAACCCAGAATAACTTGTCTCAGAGTAATAATGCAAGCTGCAAGATTCTTGGAAAAAGTACAGAAAAAAATACCTAAAAAGACAGAATGACAACATTAGAACTGAACAATTCAACCCCCTTCCTCCCCCAACCACTTCCCCCCATCCCAGACAGTACCTCCCCAAACGAGGTACAAGCCTAAATAGAACATGTTCTCTTCGCACAGTATGTCTGTGAGAGTGTGGTGTTAAACCCAAACCCACAGTCCCACTCTTTAAAGTCGCGTTTTGTGTTAGTGGATCAAGCAGCAAAAAGAGAGAAATTTAAAATAAAGTGAATAACCTTGTGCAAACAAAATTACAAAAGCATCACTTGTAGCTGTATATGATTATATTCCAGTCTTATAACGGGCATTGAGAGAGAAAATAAATAAAATGTATAAAGGCTCTCAATCAAAACCTAATTTGAATTAAGCAAATTGTAGTAAGGTCGATCAAAAAAATAAAAAAATTGTCTAGTTTGACGATAAGACAACTTACAGCCAAGACCAAAAAACTACGTGTGTGCAACGCTGAACATTTGCTGGGCATAAATTACATTCAAAACCTTAAAAATTGAAGTGAAGATCCCCAAAAACGTGTTGCCTCGGAAACATTTACTGTTTACTGGGTCGGTACAAACGGATGCAGTAAACAAATAACCAAATATATTTTCAGTCACTGAGACACTATGTAAACAAACTGAATAGGTGAATGAGACAGCCTGGAAACAAAGGAGTTAACCTGTTAGGGCTAGGGGGCAGTATTTGCACGGCTGGATAAAAAAACGTACCCGATTTAATCTGGTTACTACTCCTGCCCAGTAACTAGAATATGCATATAATTGTTTGATTTGGATAGAAAACACTCCAAAGTTTGGTACTCTGCTGACATAATCTAATGTTTTGCTTTCGCTGTAAAGCCTTTTTGAAATCGGACAGTGTGGTTAGATAAAGGAGAGTCTTGTCTTTAAAATGCTGTGAAATAGTCATATGTTTGAAAAATTGAAGTTTTTGTATTTGAGGAATTTGTAATTCGCGCCACGCCTACCATTGGATATTGGAGCAGGTGTTCCGCTAGCGGAACGTCTAGATGTAAGAGGTTATTAAGATCCACCATTCACGCATCTTGAGGTTTTATGAAGAGTTAGTCACTTACATTTTACACTGCCAATTGTTCGCACAAAAGAGACTCTTCTCAGCTAGGGTCTTGCCAATCTCTGTTCCTCCTCTTTGCCTCTGTTGTCTTTTCTGTTTCAGAAAGATAGGGTGTGACAATACTTTGACTCAAGTCAGTGAAACAATCCTGGACATGTTATTCCTTGATACCTCTTCCTAACACATGAAGTGTCGGATGTGCTCTGACACTCGTCAAATGTGTCAGGGCTTGCAAACTATCATGGACTACAAAGGGAAACCCAGTCGTGAGCTGTCCAGTGACGCAAGCCTACAAACGAGCTAAATGCCTTCTATGCTCGCTTTGAGGCTAGCAAAACAGAACCATGCATGAGAGCACCAGCTGTTCCGGACGACTGTGAACACGCTCTCCATTGCCGACGTGAGTAAAACCTTCAAACAAGTTAACATGCACAAGGCCGCAGGGCCAAACAGATTACCAGGACACGTACTCCGAGCATGCTCTGACCAGCTGGCAAATGTTTTCACTGACATTATATCTCCCTGACCCAGTCTGTAAAAAGGACCTACAAGTTTCAAGCAGGCTACCATAGTCCCTCTGCCCAAGAATGCCAAAGTAGCCTGCCTAAATGATTATCGCCCCATAGCACTCTGTAGCCAAGAAATGCTTTAAAAGGCTAGTCATGGCTCACATCAACACAATCATCCCAGACACCTTGGACCCACTCCAATTTGGATACCGCCCCAAAAGATCCAACTTTCCCATTTGGACAGAAGGAACACCTATGAGAGAATATTTTTCATTCGTAATATTTTTCATTGACAACAGCTCAATGTGCAACACCATTGTGCCCACCAAGCTCATCACTAAGCTAAGGACAGTGGGATTAAACACCTCCCTTTTCAACTGGATCATAGACTTCCTGATCGGCCGCCCCAAGTGGTGAGGGTAGTCAACAACACATCCGCCAGGATGACCCTCAACACGGGGGCCCCTCAGGGTTGCGTGCTTAGTCACCTCCTGTACTTTGTGGCCGCGCACGATTCCAACATCATCATTAAGTTTGCCGACGACATAACGGTGGTAGGCCTGATCACCGATGACAATGAGACAGCCTACAGGGAGAAGGTCAGAGACTTGGTAACAACAACCTTTACCTCAACGTCAGCAAGATAAAGGAGCTGATCGTGGACTACAGAAAACATAGGGCCGAGCACACCCCCATCTCCATGTTCTGGTCCCTCTTGGTCAGTTCAGAGTAATGATCAGAGACTTCCATGTTGATTAATGTGTCTGTTTTTCTTCATGTTTTGTATGTACAGTCGTAGCCAAAAGTTTTGAGAATGACACAAATATAAATTTTCACAAAGTCTGCTGCCTCAGTGTTTTTGTCAGATGTTACTATGGAATACTGAAGTATAATTAAAAGCATTTCATAAGTGTCAAAGGCTTTTATTGACAATTACATGAAGTTGATGCAAAGAATCAATATTTGCAGTGTTGACCCTTCTTTTTCAAGACCTCTGCAATCCGCCCTGGCATGCTGTCAATTAACTTCTGGGCCACATCCTGACTGATGGCAGCCTATTCTTGCATAATCAATGCTTGGAGTTTGTCAGAATTTGTGGGGTTTTGTTTGTCCACCCGCCTCTTGAGGATTGACCACAAGTTCTCAATGGGATTAAGGTCTGGGGAGTTGCCTGGCCATGGACCCAAAAAAATAACAATAATAATAATAATAAATCGATGTTTTGTTCCCCAATCCACTTTTGCCTTATGGAAAGGTGATCCATCATGCTGGAAAAGGCATTGTTCGTCACCAAACTGTTCCTGGATGGTTGGGAGAAGTTGCTCTCGGGAGGATGTGTTGGTACCATTCTTTATTCATGACTGTGTTCTTAGGAAAAATTGGCTGAGAAGCAACCCCACACATGAATGGTCTCAGGATGCTTTACTGTTGGCATGACGCAGGACTGATGGTAGCGCTCACCTTGTCTTCTCCGGACAAGCTTTTTTCCGGATGCCCTAAACAATCGGAAAGGGGATTCAGAGAAAATTACTGTACCCCATTCCTCAGCAGTCCAATCCCTGTACCTTTTGCAGAATATCAGTCTGTCCCTGATGTTTTTCCTGGAGGGAAGTGGCTTCTTTGCAGCCCTTCTTGACACCAGGCCATCCTCCAAAGTCTTCGCCTCACTGTGCGTGCAGATGCACTCACACCTGCCTGCTGCCATTCCTGAGCAAGCTCTGTACTGGTGGTGCCCCGGTCCCGCAGCTGAATTAACTTTAGGAGACGGTCCTGGCGCTTGTTGGACTTTCTTGGGCACCCTGAAGCCTTCTTCACAACAATTGAACTACTCTCCTTGAAGTTCTTGACGATCTTATAAATGGTTGATTTAGGTGCAATCTTACTGGCAGCAATATCCTTGCCTGTGAAGCCCTTTTTTTGCAAAGCAATGACGGCACGCGTTTCCTTGCACATAACCATAGTTGACAGAGGAAGAACAATGAACCAAGCACCACCCTCCTTTTGAAGCTTCCAGTCTGTTATTCGAACTCAATCAGCATGACAGAGTGATCTCCAGCCTTGTCCCACAGGGGACCAGTATTTAAAAAATGTAATAAATGTATGCACTCTACTGTAAGTCGCTCTGGATGAGTGTGTCTGCTAAATGACTAAAATGCAAAAATGTAAATGTTGTCCTCGTCAACACTCACACCTGTGTTAATGAGAGAATCACTGACATGATGTCAGCTGGTCCTTTTGTGGCAGGGCTGAAATGCAGGGGAAATGTTTTTTGGGGATTCAGTTAACCTCTCTAGGGGAGGTGGGATGAAATCGTCCCACACTATTCAACAGCCAGTGACAAATCAGAGCGCCAAATTTAACCTGTTAGGGCTAGGGGGCAGCATTGACACGGCTGGATAAAAAACATACCCGATTTAATCTGGTTACCACTCCTACTCAGTAACTAGAATATGCATATACTTATTACATATGGATAGAAAACACCCTAAATTTTCTAAAACTGTTTGAATGGTGTCTGTGAGTATAACAGAACTCAAATGGCAGGTCAAAACCTGAGAGATTCCTGTACAGGAAGTGGCCTGTCTGACCATTTCTGGAACTTCTTTGCCATCTCTATCATTTACTAAGGATCTCTGCTCTAACGTGACACTTCCCACGTCGTCCATAGGCTCTCAGAGCCCGGGAAAAAAGAGAATGTCGTCATTCCAGCCCCAGGCTGAAACACATTATCGCCTTTCTCAAGGGGCCCATCAAGAGACACTAGCTTATGCGCGTGACCCCGACCGCCCCCGCCTTTGGGATTTTTTCCTCTGTTTGCCGAAAAGGAGATTCCCTGTCGGAATTTTATCGCTTTTCTACGAGAAAAATGACGTAAAAATTGATTTTAAACAGCGGTTGACATGCTTCGACGTACGGCAATTGAATACTTTGAATTTTATTGTCAGGAATTGCGCCAAGCGCGCGACACTTCTTTACTATTTCGGATAGTGTCTGGAACGCACGAACAAAACGCCGCTATTCGGATATAACGATGGATTATTTTGGACCAAACCAACATTTGTTATTGAAGTAGACGTCCTGGGTGTGCATTCTGACGAAGACAACAAAAGGTAATGACATTTTTATAATAGGAAATATGATTATGGTGAGTGCTAAACTTGCCGGGTGTCTAAATAGCGAGCCCGTGATGCCTGGGTTATGTACTTAGAATATTGCAAAATGTGCTTTCACCAAAAAGCTATTTTAAAATCGGACATATCGAGTGCATAGAGGAGGTCTGTATCTATAATTCTTAAAATAATTGTTATGCTTTTTGTGAACGTTTATCGTGAGTAATTTAGTAAAATGTTAGCGAATTCCCCGTAAGTTTGCGGGGGGTATGCTAGTTCTGAACGTCACATGCTAATGTAAAAAGCTGGTTTTTGATATAAATATGAACTTGATTGAACAAAACATGCATGTATTGTATAACATAATGTCCTAGGGTTGTCATCTGATGAAGATCATCAAAGGTGAGTGCTGCATTTAGCTGTCTTCTGGGTTTTGGTGACATTATATGCTGGCTTGAAAAATGGGTGTCTGATTATTTCTGGCTTGGTACTCTGCTGACATAATCTAATGTTTTGCTTTCGTTGTAAAGCCTTTTTGAAATCGGACAGTGTGGTTAGATTAACGAGAGTCTTATCTTTAAATGGCTGTAAAATAGTCATATGTTTGAGAAATTGAAGTGATATGATTTTGAAGATTTTGAAAATCGCGCCACAGGATGGCAGTGGCTGTTACGTAGGTGGGACGAATTCGTCCCGCCGGTCCCATAGAGGTTAAACCCACAAAATGTCATAATTCAAAGTTCTCAAACATAGGACTATTTTACACCATTTTATAGATATTTTTTCCTGAATCGAACCGCGTTGTCCGATTTCCAAAAGGCTTCACAGCGAAAGCAAAACATTAGAATATGTTAGGAGAGTACATAGACACAAAAAAACCACAGCCATTTCCAAGCAACTAGCATGCATCACAAATACCCAAAACACAGCTAAGTGCAGCACTAACCTTTGATCTTCATCAGATGACACTCCTAGGACATTATGTTATACAATGCATGCATGTTTTGTTCAATCAAGTTCATATTTATATCAAAAACCAGCTTTTTACATTAGCATGTGATGTTCAGAGCTAGCATACCCACCGAAAACTTCCAGTGAATTTATTAAATTACTCACGATAAACATTGACAAAAAACATAACAATTATTTTAAGAATTATAGATACAGAACTCCTTTATGCAATAGCTATGTCCGATTTTAAAATAGCTTTTCGGCGAAAGCACATTTTGCAATATTCTGAGTACATAGCTCGGCCATCACGGCTAGCTAATTTGACACCCACCATGTTTGGGACAACCTAAACTCAGAATTACTATTAGAAAAGTTGGATTACCTTTGCTGTTCTTCGTCAGAATGCACTCTCAGGACTTCTACTTCAACAACAAATGTTGTTTTGGTTCCAAATAATCCATAGTTATATCCAAATATCGCCGTTTTGTTTGTGCGTTCAGGTCACTATCCTAAGGGTAAGAGCGAGCGCATTTCGTAAAACATAAATTCCAAATATTCCATTACCGTACTTAGAAGCATATCAAACGCTGTTTAAAATCAATTTTTATGCTACTTTTCTCGTAAAATAGCGACAATATTCCAACCGGGCAACGTTGTATTCATTCAAAGCCTGAAAGAAAAAAATGGAGAAGTCTAGTGACCGCGCAACTCAGTCTCACTGTCCCCAGGCTGACCACTTACAAACTCTGCTGCTGTACTTTGCCCAGAGACAGCAGACACCCCATTCCACTTTCTGGCGGCTTTAGAGAGCCAATGGAAGCCTTAGAAAGTGTCACATTACAGCACAGATAGAGATGCAACAGAAGGACAACCAATTGTCAGACAGGGCACTTCCTGCATGGAATCTTCAGGTTTTGGCCTGCCATATGAGTTCTGTTATACTCAGACACCATTCAAAGAGTTTTAGAAACTTTAGAGTGTTATCTAGCCTAATCTACTAATTATATGCATATTCTAGTTTCTGGGCAGGAGTAGTAACCAGATTAAATTGGGTACGTTTTTTATCCGGCCGTGCAAATACTGCCCCCTATCCCCAACAGGTTAATATGTAATGATCCTTTTCTGCTAATTTAATCAGATGAATTGGAAGCAGGGCTTCAGTAATTTAAGGCTTTCTCCTACAGATTCTCTTTATGGAATGGTTTGCCAATCTGAGAGAAACAAACTTGGTGTCAACCTTCAAGTCTAGACTGAAGACTTCTCTCTTCTGTCAGTCCTACGATTGAGTGTAGTCTGGCCCACGGTTGGGAAGGTGAATGGAATGGTACTGCAGGTACTGCAGCCAATGCAGTGTTTTGAACACTGCATCACACCCTGCCATATCGCTGCTCTTGTTATCGAAGTCTCATTCACCCAGGTGCTTTGAACTAAATTAAAGATTTGTATCAACATTTCTTAAAATTGTTTTTCAGATGGACAAACCATTGCTGTGCGGCTGTTACGAATCCCTTTGGCCCTGCAGTCTAGGGGGGGGATGGCAACGAGACCGTAACATAAATCATGCAAATTATAATAGTGATAAGAAACAGTGAGAACCAATGACAACTACAATCTACCGTCAAACTCTAATGGTTTATTTATAAACACACGGTAATGGGGTGTGAGAAAAGGGGCTGAGCTGGACCCAAGCAAAGAAACAATAATCCAAAAACACCCCTATTTCCACAACAGCTAGCTAACGAACCAAAAATACTGTGGGTGGTCCGCCCAGTTCTAACTAGGGTACTTAGACAAAGTATTCCTACGGGTAATGTATGCCCATGGGCGACTTGTCTTGGTACCCCCTTTTCTCACCAACAAACAAACAGTCAACACTTTAACAAAAACAATACTCACAGGTGGGATGGACAAAGTGACATGTAGTTGCAAACCAAAAGAGAGATCAGTACAGAAAGAGAGCTGGGACCATAGAGCGAGATTGAGAGAGAATGAGCACAAAGATTGATCACAGAGTGAGAATGAGCTAGCGAGATAATGAGCTGGGGAGAAAACAACTGACTTGGTTTTTAAACCAAGGGAAAGGGACTGTGATTGGGTGAGGGAAGAGGAGCAGGTGACTTCTGTTTGGGGACTGATTGATGAGTGATGCTTGTCACCTGTGAGGAGGAGGCGAGAAAAGAAACACACATACAGGATACACACTTGTATCCGTAACAGCGGCTTTCCAGAAAAATCAAGTGGACATCGGAGAGAATAAAACAGCAGATCAACACCTACAATGGAAGGAACAAGTCACCTCAATTCCCCCCAAGACTGGAGTAACTTTTGAACGATAGTGTACTTGTTTTGTAACATGTCCCATTTTCATGGTCTGATGATTTGTGTTAATAGTTGTGAAAATGTACCAAATACTTCTAAATAATTGCACCAGTGATTGAAAAAAAACTGTTATAAACATCCCGGGAGACCAGGAGAATGCTTTTGTATGTTACTCAATCCCATTGACATCCTTCTACAGTATAACTTATAACTTGCCAAAATGAATAAGTTTACAATGTATGGTAACACTATATTTTGATAGTCCATGCTCTACAGACTATCAGTAACATGTCAACTAATTATCCACTAACTTTTACCCTAACCCTTATTCTAAATCAAACTGTAACCGTAGCAAGAAGTTGCTTGTCAACACATAGTTTATTAATAGTATGAAAATTCCAGACTATCCAAATAAATGTGACCCAGTGTATCGATGACAATCATTTTATAAATCAAATATGCACTTAACCCATTCCAGCGGTCATTGTAAACTACACCATAACTTTCAATTGTGGCTTGTTCCATTGTGCCTCATGATTTCTACATATTGCTGAATGGCTTGCTCAATTTCAAGCATAGCTTTGAGTAAAAATATAAAGTGAAATATAACCACTAACCCTAACGAGTTCACTGTCGGCAGCCGTTTACAGTGTGAAATGCTCAGTCTGACGCCATTCGGATATTGGTTTCAGAGCCCTATCATAATAATACAAGTCATACCAACCTTTTAAAGGTTTTATTTACAACCTCGGGTAGAACGTTGGCCAAAGTGGTATAGGACCGTCTGACCCATATGATGTGGATCATTGTAATAAAAAAATAACACCATGGTTGCAATAAAATGTTAAAAAGGTAGTTCATAAATGTGTAGAATGTGTTTGTTTTGGGTCCAGTCCGGTAAGTTAACCAATCTTACGTAAATTAAACACAAGGATTTTCTTCTGAATAACTGGTCAGGGCATAAAACTTTCCATTCTGCTTCAGGCAACTTTGATGTAAGGCTTGTAGTGACAACTTCTCTCCATTACGCTCAACCAGTCCAGTTCAGTGTTGCTTATCCAATGTTCACTAGATCTGTCAATGTAATTACACCCATCAGAATGTTGAATAACATTTTTTATTAAAAAACAATTTGTGGCTAAGTAATAATGGAGTTCATTGCAACTGCAAGGATGCCTGTGTATGACTGAGATAAACAAAATACAGACAATTACAAAGTGATAAATTAATTGTAAGGTAATAAAGTATGTTCTTCATAATCAAAGACAAAATACAGGTTGACTTGTTGGCTACATTTACAGTACACTTTGAAAAAAATAACATCAAACAGATGTTTTTAATACAGTGTCTGCACTGAAACACCTCATCCATTACGTAGTGTGGTAAATGAGTTTACACAGATTTACCCAATTTCTAATTCTGAAATTACTCTTTCTACGCCAGCATTCTGGTCATTGACTACAATTACTATTATATCTTTTACTCTTATCATGCAGTTTTACCACCTTTTTTCACCTTTATTTAACCAGGTAGGCTAGTTGAGAACAAGTTCTCATTTACAACTGTGACCTGGCCAAGATAAAGCAAAGCAGTTCGACACATACAACAACACAGAGTTACACATGGAATGAACAAACATACAGTCAATAAAACAATTGAAAAAGTCTATACAGTGTGTGCAAATGAGGTAGGATAATGGAGGTAAGGCAATAAATAGGCCATAGTGGCAAAATAATTACAATATACCAATTAAACACTGGAGTGATAGATGTGCAGAAGATGAGTGTGCAAGTAGAGATACTGGGGTGCAAAGGAGAAAAATAAATAACAGTATGGGGATGAGGTAGTTGGATGGGCTATTTACAGATGGGCTATGTACAGGTGCAGTGATCTGTGAGCTGCTCTGACAGCTGGTGCTTAAAGCTATTGAGGGATATATGAGTCTCCAGCTTCAGTGATTTTTGCTGTTCGTTCCAGTAATTGGCAGCAGAGAACTGGAAGGAAAGGTGGCCGAAGGAGCAATTGGCTTTGGGGCTGACCAGTGAAATATACTTGCTGGAGCGCGTGCTATGGGTGGGTGCTGCTATGGTGACCAGTGAGCTGAGATAAGGTGGGGCTTTACCTAGCAGAGACTTGTAGATGACCTGGAGCCAGTGGGTTTGGCGATGAGTATGAAGCGAGGGCCAGCCAACGAGAGTGTACAGGTCGCAATGGTAGGTAGTATATGGGGCTTTGGTGACAAAATGGATGGCACTGTGATAGAATGCATCCAAATTGTTGAGTAGAGTTTTGGAGGCTATTTTGTAAATGACATCGCCGAAGTCGAGGATTGGTAGGATGGTCAGTTTTACGAGGGTATGTTTGGCAGCATGAGTGAAGGATGCTTTGTTGCGAAATAGGAAGCCGATTCTAGATTTAATTTTGGATTGGAGATGTTTGATGTATGTCTGGAAGGAGAGTTTACAGTCTAACCAGACACCTAGGTATTTGCAGTTGTCCACATATTCTAAGTCAGAACCGTCCAGAGTAGTGATGCTGGACGGGCAGACAGGTGCAGGCAGCGATCGGTTGAAGAGCATGCATTTAGTTTTACTTGTATTTAAGAGCAGTTGGAGGCCACGGAAGGGGAGTTGTATGGCATTGAAGCTCGGCTGGAGGGTTGTTAACCTCTCTAGGGGGCAGTATTTTCACATACGGATAAAAAAACGTACCCCATTTAATCTGGTTTTTACTACTGCCTAGAAACTAGAATATGCATATAATTGTTTGATTTGGATAGAAAACACCCTAAAGTTTCTAAAACTGTTTGAATGGTGTCTGTGAGTATAACAGAACTCATATGGCAGGCAAAAACCTGAGAAGATTCTGTACAGGAAGTGCCCTCTCTGACCATTTCTTGGCCTTCTACACTCTCTTTATTGAAAACAAAGGATCTCTGCTGTAACGTGACACTTTCTGAGGCTCCCATACGCTCTCAGAAGGCGCCAGAACGTTGAATGATGACTCAGGCTGAAAAACAGTAGCGCATTTGGTAAGTGGTCGATCTGAGAACAATGAGACGGGCGCACGCGTGCACGAGACGAGGACATTTTCAACTTTGAACGAAAACCGGGTTTCCCGGTCGGAATATTATCGCTTTTTTACGAGAAAAATCGCATAAAAATTGATTTTAAACAGCGTTTGACATGCTTCGAAGTACGGTAATGGAATATTTTGTCACGATATGCACCGGCGCGTCACCGTTCGGATAGTGTCTTGAACGCAGGAACAAAACAGAGGATATTTGAACATAACTATGGATTATTTTGAACCAAAACAACATTTGTGGATGAAGTAGAAGTCCTGGGAGTGCATTCTGACGAAGAACAGCAAAGGTAATCCAATTTTTCTTATAGTATATCTGAGTTTGGTGAGTGCCAAACTTGGTGGGTGTCAAAATAGCTAGCCCGTGATGGCGAGCTATCTACTCAGAATATTGCAAAATGTGCTTTCGCCGAAAAGCTATTTTAAAATCGGACACCGCGATTGCATAAAGGAGTTCTGTATCTATAATTCTTAAAATAATTGTTATGTATTCTGTCAACGTTTATCGTGAGTAATTTAGTAAATTCACCGGAAGTTTGCGGTGGGTATGCTAGTTTTGAACGTCACATGCTAATGTAAAAAGCTGGTTTTTGATATAAATATGAACTTGATTGAACAAAACATGCATGTATTGTATAACATAATGTCCTAGGAGTGTCATCTGATGAAGAACATCAAAGGTTAGTGCTGCATTTAGCTGTGGTTTGGGTTTATGTGACATTATATGCTAGCTTGAAAAATGGGTGTCTGATTATTTCTGGCTGGGTACTCTGCAGACAATCTAATGTTTTGCTTTCGTTGTAAAGCCTTTTTGAAATCGGACAGTGTGGTTAGATTAACGAGAGTCTTGTCTTTAAAATGGTGTAAAATAGTCATATGTTTGAGAAATTGAAGTAATAGCATTTCTAAGGTATTTGAATACCGCGCCACGGGATTCCACTGGCTGTTGAGTAGGTGGGACGATTTCATCCCACATACCCTAGAGAGGTTAACACAGTGTCCAAAGAAGGGCCAGAAGTATACAGAATGGTGTCGTCTGCGTAGAGGTGGATCAGAGACTCACCAGCAGCAAGAGCGACATCATTGATGTATACAGAGAAAAGAGTTGGCCCAAGATTGAACCCTGTGGCACCCCCATAGTGAGCCCTGGACAACAGGCCAGCCAATTTGACACATTGAACTCCAACAGAGAAGTAGTTGTTGATCCAGGTGAGGCAATCATTTGAGAAACCAAGGCAATTGAGTCTGCCGATGAGGATGTGGTGATTGACAGAGTCGAAAGCCTTGGCCAGGTCAATTAATACGGCTGCACAGTATTGTTTCTTATCGATGGCAGTTATGATATCGTTAGGACCTTGAGCGTTGCTGAGGTGCACCCATGACCAGCTCTGAAACCAGATTGCATAGAGGAGAAGGTGCGGTGGGATTCGAAATGGTCGGTAATCTGTTTGTTGACTTGGCTTTCGAAGACCTTAGAATGGCAGGGTAGGATAGATATAGGTTTGTAGCAGTTTGGGTCAAGAGTGTCCCCCCTTTGAAGAGGGGGATGACCACAACTGCTTTCCAATCTTTGGGAATCTCAGACGACATGAAACAGAGGTTGAACAGGCTAGTACAATTTCGGCAGATAATTTTAGAAAGAGAGGGTCCAGATTGTCTAGCCCGGCTGATTTGTAGGGGTCCAGATTTTGCAGCTCTTTCAGAACATCAGCTGACTGGATTTGGGAGAAGGAGAAATGGGGAAGGCTTGGGCGAGTAGCTGTGCGGGTGCAGTGCTGTTGACCGCGGTAGGGGTAGCCAGGTGGAAAGCATGGCCAGCCGTAGAAAAATGCTTATTGAAATTCTCAATTATAGTGGATTTATCGGTGTTGACAGAGTTTCCTATCCTCAGTGCAGTGGGCAGCTGGGAGGAGGTATTCTTATTCTCCATGGACCTTACGGTGTCCCAGAAATTTTGAGTTTGAGTTGCAGGAAGCACATTTCTTCTTGAAAAAGCTAGCCTTGGCTTTTCTAACTGCCTGTGTGTATTGGTTTCTAACTTCCCTGAAAAGTTGCATATCACGGGGGCTGTTCGATGCTAGTGCAGAACGCCAGAGGATGTTTTTGTGTTGGTAAAGGGCAGTCAGGTCTGGAGAGAACCAAGGGCTATATCTGTTCATGGTTCAAATTTCTTGAATGGGGCATGCTTATTTAAGATGGTGAGGAAGGCATTTTCAAAAAAAATAACCAGGCATCCTCTACTGACGGGATGAGGTCAATATCCTTCCAGGATACCCGGGCCAGGTTGATTAGAAAGGCCTGCTTGCTGAAGTGTTTCAGGGAGCGTTTGACAGTAATGAGTGGAGGTCGTTTGACCGCTGACCCATTACGGATGCAGGCAATGAGGCAGTGATCGCTGAGATCTTGGTTGAAAACAGCAGAGGTGTATTTAGAGGGCAAATTGGTTAGGATGATATCTATGAGGGTGCCCGTGTTTACGGCTTTGTGGTGGTACCTGGTAGGTTCATTGATAATTCTGGTGAGATTGAGGGCATCAAGCTTAGATTGTAGGATGGCCGGGGTGTTAAGCATGTCCCAGTTTAGGTCACCTAGCAGCACGAGCTCTGAAGATAGATGGGGGGCAATCAGTTCACATATGGTGTCCAGTGCACAGCTGGGGGCAGTGGGTGGTCTATAGCAGGCGGCAACGGTGAGAGACTTGTTTTTAGAGAGATGGATTTTTAAACTCCGACAAAATAGAGATGCTTGTTCTAGGTCCCAAGAAACAAAGAGATCTTCTGTTAAATCTGACAATTAATCTTGATGGTTGTACAGTCGTCTCAAATAAAACTGTAAAAGACCTCGGCGTTACTCTGGACCCTGATCTCTCTTTTGAAGAACATGTCAAGACTTTTTCAAGGACAGCTTTTTTCCATCTACATCTACATTTCAAAAATCAGAAACTTTCTGTCCAAAAATGTTGCAGAAAAATGTATCCATGCTTTTGTTACTTCTAGGTTGGACTACTGCAATGCTCTACTTTCCGGCTACCCGGATAAAGCACGAAATAAACTTCAGTTAGTGCTAAATCTGGCTGCTAGAATCCTGACTAGAACCAAAAAATTTGATCATATTATTCCAGTGCTAGCCTCCCTACACTGGCTTCCTGTTAAGGCAAGGGCTGATTTCAAGGTTTTACTGCTAACCTACAAAGTATTGCATGTGCTTACTCTAACCTATCTTTCCGATGTGGTCCTGCTGTACATACCTACACGTACGCTACGGTCACAAGACGCAGGCCTCCTAATTGTCCCTAGAATTTCTAAGCAAACAGCTGGAGGCAGGGCTTTCTCCTATAGAGCTCCATTTTTATGGAATGGTCTGCCTACCCATGTGAGAGAATCAGACTCGGTCTCAACCTTTAAGTCTTTACTGAAGATTCATTTCTTCAATGGGTCCTATGATTCAGTGTAGTCTGGCCCGGGAGTGTGAAGGTGAACGGAAAGGCTCTGGAGCAACGAACCGCCCTTGCTGTCTCTGCCTGGCCGGTTCCCCTCTCTCCACTGGGATTCTCTGCCTCTAACCCTATTACAGGGGCTGAGTCACTGGCTTATTGGTGTTCTTCCATGCCGTCCCTAGGAGGGGTGCGTCACTTGAGTGGGTTGAGTCACTGACGTGGTCTTCCTGTCTGGGTTGCCCCCCCTCCTTGGGTTGTGCCGTGTCGGAGATCTTTGTGGGCTATACTCGGCCTTGTCTCAGGATGGTAAGTTGGTGGTTGAAAATATCCCTCTAGTGGTGTGGG
Organism: Salmo salar; assembly: GCF_965601325.2. Classification (NCBI taxonomy): domain Eukaryota; kingdom Metazoa; phylum Chordata; class Actinopteri; order Salmoniformes; family Salmonidae; genus Salmo; species Salmo salar. The sequence goes on along the minus strand of NC_138300.1, from coordinate 8,838,124 downwards.
GGCTGTGCTTTGGCAAAGTGGGTGGGGTTATATCCTTCCTGTTTGGCCCTGTCCGGGGGTATCATCGGATGGGACCACAGTGTCTGCTGACCCCTCCTGTCTCAGCCTCCAGTATTTATGCTGCTGTAGTTTATGTGTCGGGGGGCGAGGGTAAGTCTGTTATATCTGGAGTATTTCTCCTGTCTTATCTGGTGTCCTGTGTGAATTTAGGTATGCTCTCTCTAATTCTCTCTTTCTCTCTTTCTCTCTCTCGGAGGACCTGAGCCCTAGGACCATGCCTCAGGACTACCTGACATGATGCCTCCTTGCTGTCCCCAGTCCACCTGGCCATGCTGCTGCTCCAGTTTCAACTGTTCTGCCTGCGGCTATGGAACCCTCTCCTGTTCACTGGACGTGCTACCTGTCCCAGACCTGCTGTTTTCAACTCTCTAGAGACAGCAGGTGCGGTAGAGATACTCTCAATGATCGGCTATGAAAATCCAACTGACATTTACTCTTGAGGTGCTGACTTGTTGCACCCTCGACATCTACTGTGATTATTATTATTTGACCATGCTGGTCATTTATGAACATTTGAACATCTTGGCCATGTTCTGTTATAATCTCCACCCGGCACAGCCAGAAGAGGACTGGCCACCCCTCATAGCCTGGTTCCTCTCTAGGTTTCTTCCTAGGTTTTTGCCTTTCTAGGGAGTCGTTCCTAGCCACCGTGCTTCTACATCTGCATTGCTTGCTGTTTGGGGTTTTAGGCTGGGTTTCTGTACAGCACTTTGAGATATCAGCTGATGTAAGAAGGGTTATATAAGTACATTTGATTTGATACCAAATACTAATTGATTATATGAAAACTTGTGACCCACTGGGAATGTGATGAAAGAAATAAAAGCTGAAATAAATCACTCTTCTATTATTCTGACATTTCACATTCTTAAAATAAAGTGGTGATCCTAAAACAGGGAATTTTTACTAGGATTAATTGTCAGGAATGGTGAAAAACTGAGTTTCAACATATTTGGCTAAGGGTATATAAACTTCCGAAGTCAACTGTAAATAACATGATCTGATGATCCCATATATCCAGTGGAAACATCATAAAATACCTGAACACTTTCCCTTGCGCAAAAACAGCTGTCTGTGCCAAGCTCACTGGTGCATGGAACTCTGAGGGGCTGGAATAGGCTAATTGATACAATGTTGGAATTATTTTTTATGGTGTACATACCCAACCATGTATACAATTCCACAATCCTGCCCTGGTTATCTTTATACTCCCCATTTCATCGCAATTTATTCAATTTAACACAAAGTCAATCTCACTACTGGCCTAACAATGATATATTTAAGGGCTAATCTGTATATCTACAATCTCTAATGGAGGATATTAAAAGTTTTTCAGCATGCTCCCTGTCCTTGTCGGCATCCCCTCTCAGCTGTGACATGGCAGTGCCAATCAGGGATTAATGTGATGGAATTCATCACATTATGTCGACATGTGCTGATAAATGCCTTGTAAACAGCAGTCACAGCTGATAACGCATCATTGTAATCCAAGGAGATGCGAGAAGGACCAATAATTTCAATTATGCACTGACAAAATGAATTCCCCCATATCATGGGGTTTGCCAGGCCGTTCCTGGGGAGACTCAAGCATGTCCCGCCATTCTGGGCGTCATCTAGGGTCTATGCGTCAACTATGTCTTCTAAACAAGGGAATCAAACTCAATTTACACATATGCAGTGTTTGACCACAGTATTATCTACTCAAACCTCAGTTGTCTTGAAAAAAGATGATATATAATTACTGTCTTTTGAATCTCGTAGGGTAGAATAACATTATTGCTACATGTAACGCTCAGATTGAATAATAAGATCATTGTTTCTCATTTACAACTCTAAGAAGAGATAACAGGTGACTAAAAGTGATTAGTCCAGTGGGTTGCCAAGGCAACCATTAGCTTGCTGCCTTCATGCATCATTTGCGGCAGTCCCATCCCAGGCATTTCTTTAAGCTTTCACTCAGACATTATTTTTAGCTCTCCAAACGTTAGGCTGATGTTTTTCCAGAGACTTATAAAGACTCCCGCTCATTATGAGAGTGATGGTCAATTGAGAGGATCAATTTGCATAATGGAGCATTAAATTCGGCCCATCACATCCACCTTCAGCAGCTTGCTCCCGTTGATGACTAAATGAGAAGGGCAACACCCAACAACTACAGAAGAGCGTCTTCCAAAAATTCCAATTTACAACTTTTGCATTGTGGATGTGTCAGAAATATTGTTGCTATTTTGACAGCGGGAATTATGGGCAAAACAGCTGGCATTAGCATAAAGTCAGGTTTTTTGTGAATTAATACGTTTTATGGTGACTGAAGAATTGTAAAGTTAAACAAACACCCAAATATTAACATCAAATTCAGCACCACTGACAGTGAATTCAGTGGGAGGACAGTGGGAGATTGCTTATTGTTTTGTTAAATAAATCATATTTTTTAACAACTTGATGTTTTTCTAAATACAGTGGCTTGCGAAAGTATTCATCCCCCTTCACATTTTTCCTATTTTGCCTTACAACCTGGAATTAAAATGGATTCTTTGGGGGTTTGTATCATTTGATATACACAACATGCCTACCACTTTAAAGATGCAAAATAAAACATTTTGTGAAACAAACAAGAAATAAGAAAAAATAAACAGAACACTTGAGCGTGCATAACTATTCACCCCCCCCCCCCCCACCCCAAAGTCAATACTTTGTAGAGCCACATTTTGCAGTAATTACAGCTGCAAGTCTCTTGGGGTATGTCTCTATAAGCTTGGCACATCTAGCCACTGAGATTTTTGCCCATTCTTCAAGGCAAAACTGCTTCAACTCCTTCAAGTTGGATGGGTTCTGCTGGTGTGCAGCAATATTTAAGTGATACCACAGATTCTCAATTGGATTGAGGTCTGGGCTTTGACTAGGTCATTCCAAGACATTTAAATGTTTCCCCTTAAACCACTCGAGTGTTGCTTTAGCAGTATGCTTAGGGTCATTGTCCTGCTGGAAGGTGAACCTTCGTCCCAGTCTCAAATCTCTGGAAGACTGAAATAGGTTTATCTCAAGAATTTCCCTGTGTTTAGTGCCATCCATCATTCCTTCAATTCTAACAAGTTTCCCAGTCCCTGCCGATGAAAAACATGATATTGTTCTCCATGCTTCACTGTGGGGATGGTGTTCTCGGGGTGATGGGTGGTGTTGGGTTTGTGCCAGACATAACGTTTTCCTTGATGGCCAAAAAGTTCAATTTTAGTGTAATCTGACCAGAGTACCTTCTTCAATATGTTTGGGGAGTCTCCCACATACCTTTTGGCGAACTTTTGGCAAACACCAAACATGTTTGCTTATTTTTTTCTTTTAGCAATGGCTTTTTTCTGGTCACTCTTCCGTAAAGCCTAGCTCTATGGAGTGTACGGCTTAGTGGTCCTATGGACAGGTTCTCCAATCTCCGCTGTGGAACTTTGCAGCTCCTTCAGGGATATCTTTGGTTTGTCTGTTTCCTCTCTGATTAATGCCCTCCTTGCCTGGTCTGTGAGTTTTGGTGGATGGCCCTCTCTTGGCAGGTTTGTTGTGGTGCCATATTCTTAAAAAAAATGTATAATGGATTTAATGGTGCTCTGTGGGATGTTCAAAGTTTCTGATATTTTTTTATAACCCAACCCTGATCTGTACTGCTCCACAACTTAAAAAAACTTTTTTTTAATTGAATATCCAAAACATACAATATTGTTGCAGTGAAGCCACTCAACAACTACATCATACCAGTCATCCAACAGACTCCCATTTAGAGCGACACATAGAACCATCCAGGGTCAATGCCCTGCTCAAGGGCACGTTGACAGATCTGCCACCAGGCCAGAAATGTGAACCCAAACCCTCCAAGATCCCCCCACAGTTCCCCAATAGCTGTCCCTCAACCATTTGAGACCCCTCCCACAGTCCCCCCCCCCCCAAGAAAATTCAATTAATTCCATTTCCCACCCCAAGAACCCCCCAATGCACCAACAACCAAGAGAATGAACTAAAGAGAAAAATGAAAAAAGACAGAAGAAAACGGCAAACAACAATGCAATTTTTTTTTACAAAATCATACATTTAAAAAAAGGACATCAAGGACAACTAAAATCATAACAGCAATGCCAACTGTATATGTTTGTGTGCATGTCTGGCACTATTACGTGTATGTGTGTGTTGTGTGCGTTTATTTGAATGAGAGTGTGTGTATATGCATGTGTACAAACACCTACACGGCATCAGCCTCAGGCAAACCGGCATTAGTTGTAAAAACACTGCCCCTCAGTGTCATTCAAACTTACTTTTTATTATGTTTTATTTTTACTTTTTTAAACTTTTATTTTTGACTATCATTCTATCTCCTGCACTCCCACTTGTCTCCAAATCCACATCCCAACCCTTAGCTTTGCTTAGCCCATCCTATCTATCTCTGCTGGCCACACACTTCGGGTTTCTATGCAACACATATCTTTCAACTATGCTGTGATGTTTAACGTACAATTTCAATCCATCTAATCGAATAGAATCCACAGATTGCGAGTTGAAGATAAATACTTTTACTAAGAGTATTAGTATATTAGTAATTGACTGACCTGGTCTCTCCAGATCTCCTAACAGTACTATTCCTAGGGTAAGTTTTAGATCAATGCATTTTCAGCCACTCCTGAACCAGAGACCAGAAACAGGCTACATGAGGGCAATACCAAAATAAATGGTCTATTGATTTGGTATCCTCACAACAAAATCTGCAGAGCTTCAATGATGTTATGCCCCAAATATTCAACATTTTGTTGGTGGCAAGAATTCTATATAATAATTTTAGCTGAAAAGCACGAAGTCTTGAATCTTGTGTTGTTTTATATATCAACTCATACACCCTGTACCATGGAACCGGTACATCAAAATTCTCTAAACAACTATTTTGCAATCTGTACAGCACAGTTGTCAACATCCTGGTCCTCAAATGAAACTGGTATACTTTCCTAGTTATGCTATTTATATTCATCCACCACCTCCTCCCACTGCCTCCTACCTCCTCCATTTTTAGGGTAAATCTGTAATCAATTGGTTGTACTCTTGGATTGAGCAGACCTTCCTGTACAATTCTGAACTCCATGACTAACTCTACCATTCCAATTTACAATAGAATTTAAAACCTGTAAGGGATAGGGGGCAGTATTTTCACGGCCGGATAAAAAACGTACCCGATTTAATCTGGTTACTACTCCTGCCCAGAAACTAGAATATGCATATAATTAGTAGATTTGGATAGAAAACACTCTAAAGTTTCTAAAACTGTTTGCATGGTGTCGGTGAGTATAACAGAATTCATATGGCAGGCCAAAACCTGAGAAGATTCTATACAGGAAGTGCCCTGTCTGACAATTTGTTCTCCTACTAGGGCATCTCTATCAAAAATACAGCATCTCTGCTGTAACGTGACATTTTCTAAGGCTTCCATTGGCTCTAGGAAGGCGCCAGAAAGTGGAATGAGAGCTCTCCAGTCTCTGGGTGAAAAACAGCAGGGTTTTTTGTGAGTGACACTGGAGCGCGCGTGCACGAGACTACTCCTTGTTTTACTTTCAGTGTTTGAACGAATACAACATCTCCCGGTTGGAATATTATCGCTATTTTACAAGAAAAATCGCATAAAAATTGATTTTAAACAGCGTTTGACATGCTTCGAAGTACGGTAATGGAATATTTTGAAATATTTTGTCACGAAATGCGCCGGCGCGTCACCCTTCGGATAGTTACCTGAACGCATGAACAAAACGGAGCTATTTCAATATAACTATGGATTATTTGGAACCAAAACAACATTCCTAGGAGAGCATTCTGACGAAGAACAGCAAAGGTAATCCAATTTTTCTAATAGTAAATATGAGTTTGGTGAGGGCCAAACTTGGTGGGTGTCAAAATAGCTAGCCGTGATGGCCGGGCTATCTACTGAGAATATTGCAAAATGTGCTTTCACCGAAAAGCCATTTTAAAATCGGACACCGCGATTGCATAAAGGAGTTCTGTATCTATAATTCTTAAAATAATTGTTATGTATTTTGTGAACGTTAATCGTGAGTAATTTAGTAAATTCACCAGAAGTTTGCGGTGGGTATGCTAGTTCTGAGCATCACATGCTAACGTAAAAAGCTGGTTTTTGATATAAATATGAACTTGATTGAACAAAACATGCATGTATTGTATTACATAATGTCCTAGGAGTGTCATCTGATGAAGATCATCAAAGGTTAGTGCTGCATTTAGCTGTGGTTTTGGTTTTCGTGACATATATGCTTGCTTTGAAAATGACTGTGTGATTATTTTTGGGAGGGTACTCTGCTGACATAATCTAATGTTTTGCTTTCGCTGTAAAGCCTTTTTGAAATCGGACAGTGTGGTTAGATTAACGAGAGTTATCTTTAAAATGGTGTAAAATAGTCATATGTTTGAGAAATTGAAGTTATAGCATTTTTGAGGTGTTTGTATTTCGCGCCACGCTATACTATTGGATATTGGTGAGGCGTTCCGCTAGTGGAACTTCTGTCCCTAACTTAAGAACAAAATTCCCTTTTCAAACATCTTTCCCATAAGTACAGGTATTTTTTCAACCAGCACATTTGAGTTCAGCCATAATATTTGTTCTATCTTTTCAGGGTGAAGAAATTGAAATTGTAGTCAGCTCTTCAATGCTTTGAAAAAGAGAGATAATTTGATTATTCTCTACAACTTTGTCCCTGACCTGTTTGGAGAGCTCCTTGGTCTTCATGGTGCCGCTTGCTTGGTGTTGCCCCTTTACTTTGTGGTGTTGCAGACTCTGGGGGCCTTTCAGAACAGGTGCATATATACACTGAGTTCATGTGACAGATCATGTGACACTTAGATTGCACACAGGTGGACTTTAGCTAATTATATGACTTCTGAAGGTAATTGGTTGCACCAGATATTATTTAGGGGCTTTTTTTTGTAAACAAGTTCTTTTTTCACTTCACTTCACCAATTTGGACTATTTTGTGTAGGTACATTACATGAAATCCAAATAAAAATAAATTTAATTTTCAGGTTGTAATGCATCAAAATAGGAAAAATGCCTAGGGGGATGAATACTTTTGCAAGGCTCTGTAGGTTTCCTACACAGCCAGAGACATCTTTCATTCAATGGGCATCACACATGATGAATCCAAACTTTTCACAGGAACTGGATGAAAAAATATCCAATTAAAAGAGAAAAGTTGTTTACGGCTTCCAAATGTGATATAAAACATTAATAAAATATTGGTGATATGCCAATTGCCTTACCGCCAAGATCAGCTTTTGGTGGGTCTTAAATATCCATACTTGTGCTGCATGAAATTGGCATTTTGACACGTTTTTAAGAAATGACCACACCTCCCACCTCAGCGCAAGCGAGCTGATGTTGGTGCAAGGGTTGGAAAATAGCCATGCCGACTTTTACAAGCCTAAATTACCAATGAGCATGTTTTTAACTCTGCCGTAACGCCAGCCAAAAATAGAGCCCTCACTGTGATCCAGAACTATTGGTTGAATATCTAGCCATTGGCATTGTCTTCCCATTTTCTCCCACTCAACACATTGGGTTTTATTTTCAAGGTGATAATGGAGTCCTGCCATATCCATGTTTTAATTGTGGCACATACTGTATTGTGTATGTGGACACGCGTTCAAATGAGTGGATTCGGCTATTTCAGCCATATCCATTGCTGACAGGTGTATAAAATCATGCACACAGCCATGCAATATCCATAGACAGTAGAATGGCCTTACTGAAGAGCTCAGTGACTTTATATGTGGTATCGTCATATGATGCCGCCTTTCCACCAAATATCTGCGCATCTAGAGCTGCCCTGGTCAACTGTAAGTGCTGTTATTGTGAAGTGAAACGTCTAGGAGCAATAACTGCTCAGCCGCGAATTTGTAGGCCACACAAGCTCACAGAACAGGACCGGCGAATGCTGAAGCCAGTAAAAATTGTCTGTCCTCGGTTGCAATACTCACTACCGAGTTCCAAACTGCCTCTGGAAGCAACGTCAGCACAACAACTGTTCATCAGGAGCTTCATGAAATGGATTTCCATGGCCGAGAAGCCTAATATCACCATGTGCAATGCCAAGCGTCGACAGGAGGGGTGTAAAGGTCAGCGCTATTGGACTCTGGAGCAGTGGAAACGCATTCTCTGGAGCGATGAATCACCTTCTATCGCAACTCAGGATACGACCCAGATGCAGACACAGGTGGTGGATAGTACAGTTCTCATAATATTTATTTTACAAGGGGACAGGCCAAGGCAGGTCGAGGGCAGGCAGAGGTCAGTAATCCAGTGCAGAGTCAATGAGATGCAGACTCAGGCTCAGGGCAGGTAGAATGGTCAGTAATCTAGGGCAGATGCAATGAGGTACAGAACGGCAGGCAGGCTCGCAGAATGGTCAGAACCGGGAAGACTAGAAAACAACAAGTAGTAAGACTCGAAAGCGGGAAAACACGCAGGTAAGACTTGACGGGACGAGACGAACTGGCAACAGACAAACAGAAAACACTGGTATAAATACACAGGGGACAATGGGGACAAATGGGAGACACCTGTTGGGGGGTGGAGACAAGCACAAGACAGGTGAAACAGATCAAGGCGTGACAACTTCCCCATCTGGCAGTCCGACGGATGAATCTGAGTTTGACGGAGGCCAGGAGAACGCTACCTGCCCGAATGCATACTGCCAACTGTAAAGTTTGGTGGAAGAGGAATAATGGTCTTGAGCTGTTTTTCATGGTTCGGGCAAGGCCCCTTAGTTCCAGTGAAGGGAAACCTTAATGATACAGCATTCAATTACATTCCAGCAGATTCTGTGCGTCCAACTTTGTGGCATCAGTATGACAAAGCCCCCGTGCACAAAGCGAGGTCTATACAGAAATGGTTTGTTGAGATCAGTGTGGAAGAACTTGACTGGCCTGCACAGAGCCCTGACCTCAACCCCATCTGACACCTTTGGGATGAATTAGAACGCCGACTGCACGCCAGGCCTAATCGCCCAACATCAGTGCCCGACCTCACAAATGCTCTTGTGGCTGAATGGAAGGAAGTCCCCACAGCAATGTTCCAACATCTAGTGGAAAGTCTTCCCAGAATAGTGGAGGCAGTTATGTCAGCAAAGGGGGGACCAACGCCCATGATTTTGGAATGAGATGTTCGGCGAGCAGGTGTCCACATACTTTTGGTCATGTAATGTATGTTGAACATTTACAATAGATTGTATTTTGTGGCTGAGACTGAAAAGCTTGATTTATTCTACGTTGGAGAACTAAAAAAGTATGCTACATTTTTTATAATTTGTGTCACAAAACAAAGTAAATACAGCGTTTAATTGATCAAATCTTTTTAGGCGATATGATCATCCATTTACATTATCCTGATTACATTGTTAATTGTGCATACTTTCCTTACAAGCTACCAATGGCCGACCTTCGACATCCAGCAGGTCATTTTGATTAACACCACACTAGGAAATCAAACCCAGTTCTTAAGATATTAGTAAAACCTTTTAGAAGGCATGTCAGTGCTTAAGCACCTGTGACAAATTGCATCCAAGGAGTGGCTCAGGCGCGGGCGTGATTGATGTGTGAGGGCTCTGAGGGGCAGCCGGGACATGAAATAGAGCCATCAATGCTCTGCTCTCCAAAAGGCTTCTCATATTGGGAGGTTTCCTCTGGAGAAAGAAAAATGGAGGAGACACTTCCTTCAGAGGCAGTCTTTGTTTATGAGCCGGTTTGTCTTTGACACAGCTGGTGAGGCCAGGCGGTTGGTGGAAGAAAGATAATGAGCTCAAATAGAACACTGATTTTTACTGGCAGATTGTTATTCTCATGGTCGACCATGCAAAGTCGAGCTATGGTAGATTGATCAAATGCATAAGACTTTAGAATCACTTGACTCTCTGCTGTAATGTGTGTAATCATCTAAGTTAGTTAGTGGCTATGTTCAATTCCTCTCCTATCCTGATATTTACAGACTGTGCATCTTTGGAAAATTGAGACTTTGTCTTCAATGATTGGCAAGGAGGAAACTTTAATTCCCATGAACCCTTCCTACCAAAGGCCACCAGCTGGTCTGTTGGCAGCCAATCATCTGAGGACAGAGATAGGCATTGAAAAAATGGACTGCAATTTAAAGAACATTGTGTAAAAGGAAGTCAAGAGAGCTTTAAAATCAGGTGTGCTAAAATGTTTTAATCTCCTGAGAAATACTGTGTGAAGCCTTTTTGGAATGTTCTATAATTGTACTTTATCACAGGATGAAAGTCTTTCATGTAATTTGCCATTTTGAAGAGGAGTTTTTGTTTTGTCTGGTGACAGTGGAAGTTGGACTAACGGAAGACCAATTCAATAAACATTTTTCATTGGAAACATGGTGAGTTTCATAACTACCTGTCGTAAAATCTGAACCTCAGCTGCACCACATGTTAACCTGTTGGGTCTAGGGGGCAGCATTTGCACGTCTGGATAAAAAAAATTTACCCGATTTAATCTGGTTACTAATCCTACCCAGTAACTAGAATATGCATATACTTATTATATATGGATAGAAAACACTCTAAAGTTTCTAAAACTGTTTGAATGGTGTCTGTGAGTATAACAGAACTCATTTGGCAGGCAAAACCCTGAGACATTTTCTGACAGGAAGTGGATACCTGATGTGTTGTATTGACTTTAAACCTATCCCATTGAAAAACACAGGGGCTTAGGAATATTTTGGCACTTCCTATTGCTTCCACTAGATGTCACCAGCCTTTACAAAGTGTTTTGAGTCTTCTGGAGGGAGATCTGACCGAACAAGAGCCATGGAACGATGATGTCCCATTAGACACCTGGCGCGCGAGTTCATGTTGGGTACCCTCGTTCCAATACGTTATAAAAGAGTATGCATTCGTCCACCTTGAATATTATTCATGTTCTGGTTAAAAAAGGCCCTAATGATTTATGCTATACAACGTTTGACATGTTTGAACGAACGGAAATATATTTTTTCCCCTCGTTCATGACGAGAAGTCCGGCTGGCTTACATCATGTGCTAACGAGACGGAGATTTTTGGACATAAATGATGAGCTTTTTTGAACAAAACTACATTCGTTATGGACCTGTGATACCTGGAAGTGACATCTGATGAAGAGAATCAAAGGTAATGGATTATTTACATAGTATTTTCGATTTTAGATCTCCCCAACATGACGTCTAGTCTGTATCGCAACGCGTATTTTTCTGGGCGCAGTGCTCAGATTATTGCAAAGTGTGATTTCCCAGTAAGGTTATTTTTAAATCTGGCAAGTTGATTGAGTTCAAGAGATGTAAATCTATAATTCTTTAAATGACAATATAATATTTTACCAATGTTTTCTAATTTTAATTATTTAATTTGTGGCGCTGACTTGACTGCCGGTTATTGGAGGGAAACGATTTCCTCAACATCAATGCCATAGTAAAACGCTGTTTTTGGATATAAATATGAACTTGATAGAACTAAAAATGCATGCATTGTCTAACATAATGTCCTAGGAGTGTCATCTGATGGAGATTGTAAAAGGTTAGTGCATCATTTTAGCTGGTTTTATGGTTTTGGTGACCCTGTCTTTGACTTGACAAAACATTACACACAACTCTTGTAAATGTACTGTCCTAACATACTCTAAATTTATGCTTTCGCCGTAAAACCTTTTTGAAATCGTAAAACGTGGTTAGATTAAGGAGATGTTTATCTTTCAAATGGTGTAAAATAGTTGTATTTTAGAAAAATTTGAATTTTGACATTTATTTGGATTCAAATTTGCCGCTCTTGAAATGCACCTGCTGTTGATGGAGTGCACCACGGGTGGCACGCTAGCGTCCCACCTAGCCCCAAGAGGTTAAAGTAGTCCTGCAACAAGTGTCTGAATAGAAAGCAAGTGTTGCTTAACGGAAATAATGTTTCATTCTTGTGTCATGAAAGATAGATTTTAACCTTTATTTTGACAGTGAAGTCATACTGAGACTATGGTCTCTTTTACAGATTAGCCCTGCATAAATACATCTAACATATAAAATATACACAATTACAAAACATATTAAGAAAAACAAACACATTTATCAACATAGAGGTATTCGATCATTACTCTGACTGTGAGGTATCGTTCTCTGTGCCTGACTTGAGTAAGACGTTTAATCGTCTAAACCTTCGCAAGGCTCCCGGCATAGACGGCATCCCTGGCCGCGTCCTCAGAGCATGCGCAGACCAGCTGGCTGGAATGTTTACGGACATATTCAATCCCTCCCTATTCCAGTCTGTTGTCCCCACTTGCTTAAAGATGGCCACCATTGTTCCTGTACTCAAGACAGTGAATGTAACTGAACTCACTTCTGTCACCATGAAGTGCCTTGAGAGGCTAGTCAAGGATCATATCAACTCCACCTTACCCGACAACTGAGAGCCACTGTAATTTGCATACCGCCCCAATAGATCCACTGATGACACAAAAGCCATCACACTGCCCTATCCCGTCTGGACAATGTAAGAATGTGGTTCATTGACTACAGCTCGCTCTTCAACATCTTAGTACCCTCTAAGCTCATCATTAAGCTTGGGGCCCTGGGTCTGAACCCCACCCTGTGCAACTGGGTTCTGGATTCCTGACAGGCCGCCCCCAGGTGGTGAAGGTAGGCAACAACACCTCCACTATGCTGATCCTCAACACAGGGGCCCCACAAGGGTGCGTACTCAGCCCCATCCTGAACTCCCTGTTCACCCAACACTGCGTGGCCACACGTCTCCAACTCAATCATCAAGTTTGCAGACGGCACAACAGTGGTAGGCCTGATTACCGACAATGACGAGACAGATTACAGGGAGGAGGTGAGGGCCCTGGTGGAGTGGTGCGAGGAAAATAACCTCTCCCTTAATGTCAACAAAATGAAGGAGCTGATCGTGGACTTCAGGAGACAGCAGAGGGAACACGCCCCCATCCAAAATCGTCAGCGCCGCAGTGGAGAATGTGAAATGCAAGTTCCTCAACGTATACATCACTGACAATCTGAAATGGTACACCCACACAGAAAGTGTGGTGAAGAAGGCGCATTAGCGCCTCTTCAACATCAGGATACTGAATAACTTTGGCTTGGCAATGTACCTTTTATATTTGTGTGTATTGTTATGTACAGTGAGGGAAAAAAGTATTTGATCCCCTGCTGATTTTGTACCTTTGCCCACTGACAAAGAAATGATCAGTCTATAATTTTAATGGTATGTTTGTTTGAACAGTGAGAGACAGAATAACAACAACAAATTCCAGTAAAACGCATGTCAAAAATATTATAAATTGATTTGCATTATAATGAGGGAAATAAGTATTTGACCCCCTCTAAATCAGAAAGATTTCTGGCTCCCTGGTGTCTTTTATACAGGTAACGAGCTGTGGCAACAGTTTGGGGAAGGCCCTTTTCTTTTTTCTGTATGACAATGCCCCCATGCACAAAGCAAGGTCCATACAGAAATGGTTTGTCGAGATCGGTGTGGAAGAACTTGACTGGCCTGCACAGAGCCCTGACCTCAACCCTATCGAACACCTTTAGGATGAATTGGAATGCCGACTGCGAGCCAGGCCTAATCGCCCAACATCAGTGCCCAATTTCACTCATGCTCTTGTGGTTGAATGGAAGCAAGTCCCTGCAGCAATGTTACAACATCTATTGAAAAGCCTTCCCAGAAGAGTGGAGGCTGGTAAAGCAGCTAAGGGGGAATAATGGGTGCATGATGCCTCTGCTTGAATGTAACACTTTTCTCAATCCCTTTTAAATGTCACGCACAAAAGAAAACATCCGTGAGTATTTGCTCATCACTGCTCTGGATCCATACCATTAGCATAAATGGAGAATCACTTATTTCACCCCTGATGGAGTTGATTATGCAGAGACAATAAAAGCTGAAGTGAAGCAGGGAAAGCCATAATTACATGATGACCTGGTTCACCTTTTCACCATCACAAGCACACACGTGCCTGGTATTTTTGGGGTGAACCCATAATTACCTGATAGGAAACAAGGAAAGAGAATATATTCTTAGCACGCACACACACATGCATTATTGTCTTTTGAGGATGACTTTGATGTCCCAGAGCATAAAACACCCCTGGTAATAATGTTGAAAAGCTTGGTATCACTCAGATATCACTGCAAGATCAGAAAACATTTCGTCAACCCCTCTCCCATTCCACAGTCAGCTTTGAAGTGTTTGCCTCTAAGGAATAATGAGGATCAAGGTCATTTGGGATGATTTAGGAGTGAGCACACACACACACACACACACACACAAACACACACACACACACACCGGTAGAAATCACTAAGATAGAGAGAGAAAGGGTTTTAATTGTGGACTGCAGTCTCATTTGCGGTGTTTGATATGTTGATTCTACTATATCTCAAAGCTTGTGGTGGCCCCTCTCACCCTAAATGTATAGTGTATTCCAGCTCACCTTCTTAACTAGAAGAGGGATATGAACAGTGGGTAACCAAATGCATTGCTCTGCCTGTTTCCCATTAGTTAGAAAATGGTGAGATGCTAATATTAAAATACTGTGACTGATTTATTCGTAGCTATGTACAGCACTGTATCGGAACTTGTGATATTTCATATATTACATAAACTGGTAAGACTTTACTTGACTCCCAGCATCATAACACGTTATGACACGGTCATAACCATGTCATAATGTCATAACAGCTGAAATAACCTGTTATAATATGGTCAAAGCACTTCCATGACACTTATATTTAGACATGTTGCAACATATATTGCATTATTTTATGCCTGGTTGTGACACCTACATAAGTGTCAAAACCCAGAAAACCTACCACGGTAGTAATTTTATGTCTGATTATGATACCTACAGTACATAAAACCCACAAAACCTACCATACAAGGCAAAACATTCCATTACACTATAGCCTATTAGTCAACAGTATGTTTATGTTATATACAGTACATATGTTGTTTTATTGACCATATTAAATGATCATTGTAATTGCCCAAACATTGATGTCAGACATGCACCTACCCCAATGCTCTGTTACTGATGACTGAGATGAATGCAGAAGCAGATTTCATGAGCAGGACAAGACACCCTCTTTTAAATTGATGACTGATATAAGGGCATGTACGTATTAGGTCTATCTGGATTATGATGGTCATAATGCTTCTTGACAGTGCCATAAAGTGTATTTTCTTTGTCCAAATAAAGTAACACAGGATGACCTCCTGAGTGGTGCAGTGGTCTAAGGCACTGCAGGGTTTGGCCGGCCACGATGTCCTTGTCCCTTCGCGCTCTAGTGACTCCTGTGGCGGGCCGGGCACATGCATGCTGACACGCTCGCTGGGTGTACGGTGTTTCCTCCGACACATTGGTGCGGCTGGCTTCCGGGTTAAGCGGGCATTGTGTCAAGAAGCAGTGCGGCTTGGCTGTGTCGTGTTTGGAGGACGCACAGCTCTCGAGCTTCGCCTCTACCGAGTCCGTACGGGACTTGCAGCGATGGGACAAGACTGTAACTACCAATTGGGGAGAAAAAAGTACCAAATAAAAATATTAAAAAATTATACAGGCTGGCCATAATGCTTCATGACAGTGTCATGAAGTGTATTTTATAGAAATTATTTAAAATATGATGAGAGAATAAGCATGACTGTATACAATTAATTACAACAACAACAAAGGATTTAAGAAACAAACTTTCAAATGAAATGAAACTTCTTTGCAGAAAAAAAGAAGACATTTTGGTTTTGACACTGATGTAGGTGTCATAACCAGCCATAAAATAATGCAATGTATGACACAACAGGTGTAAATATATGGTAATGTGTTATGACACTGGGTGTCAGGTAAAGTGTTACCCATTAACGGATACTTTTCAAAAGAATCAACAGTATCAGCATTGTGTGCCTAAAATGCCTTGCACTTTGCAATTCCCCACACATTCAATACCTTTCACAATTTTCTTGACATTACGTCAAACTAGCTGGCTACAATTGTGTCTGACAATTTGAGGGCTCCTGACAAGTCAAAAGAGACAGACAGACAGACAGACAGACAGACAGACAGACAGACAGACAGACAGACAGACAGACAGACAGACAGACAGACAGACAGACAGACAGACAGACAGACAGACAGACAGACAGACAGACAGACAGACAGACAGACAGACAGACAGACAGACAGACAGACAGACAGACAGAATGAGGATGTTGAGATGATTTAAAAATCTATCACACCACCAGATGACACTGTTGCTATGTAGACCCATAGTCCCCATCATAAGTATAGATGTTACATTTTTTTGAAGGATTTCAAACAACTCAATGGGAACATGTTTTCATCATCTTTAATTGGGGTTTTTAAATATGTTGAAAGATCTCTTATTTACATTATAGTATGGCTAACTATTCACTCTCTAATGACCTCAGTTGTAATGATAAGTTTGGCAATTGTGATTACTGGCGATGATCCTACTGTTTTATTATGATAATTGTGCAGCAAACTGAAGTCTGAGACATAATCATTGAATGGAACACCTTTGAATTCAGACAGACAAAGAAGACTCTCACCAGGATTGCATACAGAAATTCATCATCCCGGTGTTCTACCGTCTTTCTTTAAGCACCATTAAAGCCAGGTAATAGAATGTGTTTGCCCATGTCAAATTTCTCTCTAACCTCTGTATAATAGGCCACCGGCCCCTCCGTCAGCCCGTTCTCACTGTAGACCTTCGTCTTTTCTTGTTATTATCTTTTTATCTGAGAATGTGCTCATAAATGCACACTGCCAATGAATGCACTTTCTGTCATAAACTCAGAAACTACATCCATTCAAACATCCACAACACGGCTGTCCTTGGTGACACTGATGCACTTTCGTATTAAAATACAGCACACAATTTATTCAGACTTTTTAATTGTGCACGTTGTACAGTAATACCTCTCTGAGCCTGGCATGGGCGAGAAATCAGGAGCGGGATTGCTGGAGAGTGGAGAGTGTCTCACATTAAACCATCACAGATGATGATGCCTTTGATGAGTTCATCACGATGAGGCTCTCTAATGAGTTTGAAAAGCAACTGTATGGTTGCTCAGGCTTGCTGACAGCAATAAAAGCCCAGGATACTTCCTATGGTGACACTTTAGATGTCAGGGTTTGACAGCTGTTCCATGCCGCAGTCATGCACACTCTTCATGTGCTAATCAATTCAGAGGATCAATAATTTAGCCTCAGTCATTTTAGGCAGTGCTCTGTTCCATTTTTTATTGTAACACTGTAATGTATCTATTTGCTGCAGTCAATCTTGGATACTATATCATATCCGTTTAGCTTGTTATCCTCACCATGAAATAATATACAAAGGGTGAAATGTTAACAGCAATATCCTGGCTAATTCCTATGGGTCTTGAAGGAGGGATTCACAATACAGCAAAGGAATATGGGATGAGAGGATAGAACTGGGTAAAGTGTTCTTGGAGGTGGGGGTTCTATAAGAGAAGCAGTAGTTGTCTTGTGACGTCATGTGAGGGTATTTTTGGGCCCATTTCAATATGCGGATGCGATTGCTGCATTCCAAGCAATCTGCATGTAAATAATCTCAGATTATCCTCCCCTCGACATTCCAAAATGTATTTCCCAAGACAACCGCAGGCACATGCATGGCCATAGATTTGCAGGGACTGGGTCAGCAGTACCTGACAGAACATTTTGTGTGCCCATTAGCATGACACATCATAATGCCCATGTGTGAGATTGTCACGAGTGCCATGCCAAAGGGCACACACTGCAGTCAGTGGGATATGTTAATTACAAACCTATAAATAGACAACTCTTTCTAGCCCACTATGAATACTGGGCAGGCCAGATTTTATGGGTAGAGTAGCCAATCAATGCCCTTTATACTAGTCTAGGTCCAGCAGGAACCATGTAGCACAGACTAACAGGAATCGCACCAGATTCATGCTTATGGACAGCAGGGAGGTGGGGTCCTTTGGGTGTTTTGACCCCCATTTCCTGAACCACAGTGCTAGGATGGATCACATCAATGGAGCTCTAGTGAACTGGCGATAGGCTGTGAGGGAGGAGGCTGAGAGGGCAATGATAGCTGAGAGGACAATGATCAGACATAGTGTGAGAATGTGATCAAGTGTATAACTCTAGATCAGTGGGTCATGTCTGACTACCTAGGAAACAACGTATCTCACACTGTGCTGTCAAAGACTTTCGACACTGTTGACCATTCATTACTAATTAGTCTGAAATTGGCCTGGGTCAGGCAGCCTCAACTGGTTTGACAACTACCTGTCAGACAGGACACAAAGTGATTCTTCTGATGGTGTTAAGCCAGGTTTCCTTGATATTACTAAGGGTGTCCCACAGGGGTCGATTTTAGGCCCTGTACTTTTAACTGTCTATATAAAAAACATTGGTTTGTCTGTAGGAAATTGTAACCTTGACTTGTATGCGGAGGATACTGCTGTGTATTCTGTTGCCCCTTCTGTTGACAACCCTACGGAAGAAAACAGCATAGACCAGCATAGGCTGGTGACCAGCCTTCGTTGTGTTTTCGCTGGTGACCAGCACTGAGCGTATACCAATTTATTTATTTTAAAAGCCCTTTACATTTAATTCAGCTTCAGTCATGCTTTTTTGTGACCCACGGAAATAACTTAAAACGACAACCACAAAATGTAAAATCCTATAAAGTTATTACGATAAACCTGCACCGCCATGTCAACAGAGCTTTGTGCTTATTATCAGATGTATTAGGTTACAAAATAAATTATATTTTATAACATAAGGAAGTGAAATTTAATCACTAAATGTGCATTTTCATCCACTCTGCCTACACCCTAGCATATGCTGGTCACCCGCAAAACCAGCATTAAGTCAAATTATGCTGGTTTGCAAAGTGATGTGTAATTCCTATTGGAATCCAGCCTGAGTATATATTTTGTATTTATATTTATTATGGATCCCCATTAGCAAAATTAAGGCACTTATACAATTTTAAAAACATTACAATACATTCACAACACATTAAGTGTGTGCCCTCAGGCCACTACTCTACTACCACATATCTACAGCTCCAAATCTGGCATGTTATCGTGTGTGTGTGTGTGTGTGTGTGTCTGTCTCTTCAAAGTCTCTGCTGTTCCATAAGGTGTATTTTTATCTGTTTTTAAATCTGATTTTATGGCTTGCATGAGTTACTTGATGTAGAGTTCCATATAGTCATGGCTCTATGTAGTACTGTGCTCTTCCCATAGTCTCTTATGGACATGAGGACTGTGAAGAGACCTCTGTCATCGGCAAATTTAATGATGGTGTTGGAGTCGTGCCTGGCCGTGCAGTCATGAGTGAACAGGGAGTACAGGAGGGGACTGAGCACGCACCAATGAGGGGCCCCTGTGTTGAGGATCAGATTGGCAGATGTGTTGTTACCTACCATTACCACCTGGGGGCGGCCTGTCAGGAAGTCCAGGATCCAGTTGCAGAGGGAGGTGTTTAGTCCCAGGGTCCTTAGCTTATCGATGAGCTTTGAGGGCACTATGTGGTTGAACACTGAGCTGAAGTCAATGAATTTGCATTCTAACATAGGTGTTCCTTTTGTTCAGGTGAGAAAGGACAGTGTGGAGTGCGATAGAGATTGCATCATCTGTTGGGGCGGTATGCAAATTGGAGTGGGTCTAGGGTGTCTGGGATGATGGTGTTGATGTGAGCCATGACCAGCCTTTCAAAGCACTTCACGGCTACAGACGTGAGTGCTACGGGTCGGTAGTTGTTTAGGCAGGTTACCTTAGTGTTCTTGGGCACAGGGACTATGGTGGTCTGCTTATTAAAACATGTTGGTATTACAGACTCGGACAGGGAGATGTTGAAAATGTCAGTGAAGACACTTGCCAGTTGGTTAGCACATGCTCGCAGTACACGTCCTGGTAATCCGTCTGGCCCTGCGGCCTTGTGAATGTTGACCTGTTTAAAGGTCTTACTCACAGCGGCTGTGGAGAGCATGATCACAGTCTTCCGGAACAGCTGGTGCTCTCATGCATGTTTCAGTGTTATTTGCTCGTGTCACTGGGCAGCTCTCGGCTGTGCTTCCCGTAGTAGCCTGTAATGGTTTGCAAGCCCTGCCACATCTGTGGAGTCTCAGAGCAGGTGTAGTATGATTTGATCTTAGTCCTGTATTGATGCTTTGCATTTTTGAAGGTTTGTCAGAGTTCATAGCAGGATTTCTTATAAGCTTCCGGGTTAGACCCCCGCTCCTTGAAAGCTCTAGCCTTTAGCTCAGTGCGGATGCTGCCTGTAATCCATGGCTTCTGGTTGGGGTATGTACGTACAGTCATGGTGGAGATGACGTCATCGATACACTTATTGATGAAGCTAATGGCATTGAGTACCCCACATCAGTCATCGGAGGAATCCCGGAACATATTCCAGTCTGTGCTAGCAAAACAGTCCTGCAGCTTAGTATCTGCTTCCTCTGACAACTTTTTTATTGATCTAGTCACTGGTGCTTCCTGCTTTGATTTTTGCTTGTAAGCAGGAATCAGGAAGATAGAATTTGGGAGGGCGAGGGAGAGCTTTGTATGCATCTCTGTGTGTGGAGTATAGGTGGTCCAGAGTTCTTTTTCCTCTGGTTGCCCATTTAACATGTTGATAGACATTTGGTAAAACAAATTAGAGTTTCCCTGCATTAAGTCCCCGGCTACTAGGGGCTCAGCCTTTGGGTGAGCATTTTGTGGTTTGCTTATGGCGGAATACAGCTCATTCAATGCTGTCTTAGTGCCAGCCTCTGACTGTGGTGGTATGTAAACAGCTACAAAGAATACAGGTGAAAACTCTCTCGGTAGGTAGTGGGGTCTACATGAGGTACTCTACCTCAGGCAAGCAATAGCTCGAGACTTCTTTAGATATCGTACACCAGCTGTTGTTTACAAAAATACATTGACCGCCACCCCTTGTCTTACCAGACACCGCTTTTCTATCCTGCCGGTACATCGTATAACCAGCCAGCTGTATGTTGATGTGACTACCAAAACCATCTAAACTGGAACAACCATTTCAGTAACGGGTGCGATAGTTGAACTAACAGTTTGTATTATTTTAGAAAAATGCATGATATTTATCTTTCTGTACTATAAGATAAATTAATTGATGACTTCAGAAAGTATCCATACCCCTTGGCTTATTACACATTTTGTTGTGTTACAGCCTGAAATCAAAATTAATTCAATATTTGTTTTTCCTCACCCATCTACACCCATATTTTCTCACCCATCTACACACATGATGACAGCATGTTCCAATTGACTGACAATGAAATACAGAAATTTCAAATGTACATAAGTATTCACACCCCTGAGTCAATACCTTGTAGAAAAACCTTTGGCAGCAATTACAGCTTTGAGTTGTCTTGGGTATGTCTGTATCAGCTTTGCACGTCTGGATTTGGGGATTTTCTCCCGTTCTTTCCTGCAGACTTTCTCAAACTCTGTTAAATTAGATGGGGAGTGGCGATGAACATCAATCTTCAAGTCTCTCCACAGATTTTCAATGGGATTCAAGTCTGGCCTTTGGCTGAGCCACTCAAGGACTTTCACATTCTTGTTTTGAAGGCATTCCAGCTTTGCTTTGGCTGTATGCTTGGGGTCATTGTCCTGTTGGAACCTAAATCTTCACCCCAGTCTAAGGTTGTTTGCACTCTGAAGCAGGTTCTCATCATCGATTTGCCTGTATTCGGCTCCATTCATTGTTCCTTCTATCCTTACCAGTCTCCCAGTCCCTGCAACTGCAAAGCATCCTCATAGCATGATGCTTCCACCACCATGCTCACGGTAGGGATGGTGTTAGATGGGTGTTGAGCTGTGCCTTGTTTTGGAATCTTTTGCCTTATGCTCTCATACAATTTCACATGCCTTTTTGCAAACTCCAGGCATGCTATAATGTGCCTTTTTCTCTGGAGTGGCTTCCGTCTGGCCACTCTCCCATAAAGCCCAGATTGGTGAAGTGCCATAGAGACTGTGGTCCTTCTGGCAAGTTCTCCCATTTCAGCCTAGGAACTCTGTAATTCTGTCAGAGTGGTCATTGCTCACATTATAAGTTGCATGGACTTTGTCTGCAATAAGTGTTAAACATCATTTTTGAATGACTACCTACTCTCTGTACCACACACATACAATTATTTGTAAGGTCCCTCAGTTGAGCAGAGAAATACAAACTCCGATTCAACCACAAAGACCAGGGAGATTTTCCAATGCCTCACAAAGAAGGGCACCTATTGGTAAATGGGGTAATAAAAAACAGACATTTCATATCTCTTAAGCAAGTTATTAATTACACTTTGGATGGTGTATCAATAACACTAGTCACTACAAAGATAAAGGCATCCGTTCTAACTCAGTTGCTGGAAAGGAAGGTGTTCCGTTTTTGTTGTAATACTTACCTATATTACTTACATTGAATTTGGCTCCCCCTATTGTTGATCTGGAGTATTTTCCTAGAAAATGACCCATCATGTGACCTGTTAGGAAGAAGTTGGTCATTATTGCTTCATGTAGAGCTCAGAATGCTCTGTTGTCTGCTGACAATCTTCATCCATCCTCTATGTTGTATGCCTTAGGAAGCTTTGTCAGTGAGTATTTTCATTCCTTTTGCATATATATCTTTCGATTCAGAGCATTATTTGTGGAATAGATGGACAGCACTAGCTTAATTGCTACAGTATGTTAGCCTAGCTTTTGCTAGTTGTCAGTGTGAGCAAAATATCAGATTACATTCATATCTAGTTTGTATTGTGCAGACATTGTTGTCTTTGTTTCAGTTTCATGCTGTTTCAACTCAATAAATCTTGTGAACATGGAGATCATGCTTTGAGGATTATTGATGTAAAGGCGTTTATCTTGCTGTCAAAATATGCACAGTAATGCATACGGAGGACAGTATAGAAGGAAACCGCTCAGGGATTTCACCATGAGGATCAACAACATTGTAGTTACTCTGCAATACTAACCTAAATGACAGAATGAAAAGAAGGAAGCCTGTACAGAATACAAATATTCCAAAGCATATGTCCCGTTTGCAATAAGGCACCAAAGTAAAACTTCTAAAAAAATGTGGTAAAGAAATTCATTTTATGTCCTGAATACAAAGCGTTATGTTTGGGGCAAATTCAACACATCACTGAGTACCACTCATATTTTCAAGCATGGTGGTGGCTGAGTCATGTTATGGGTATGATTTTCATCAGCAAGGAACATGGAGCTACTTTTTTGGGACACAAATAAACTGAATAGAGCTAAGCACAGGCAAAATCCTAGAGGAAAACTTGGTTAAGTCTGATTTCCAACAGACACTGGGATACAAATTCACCTTTCAGCAGGACAATAACCTAAAACACAAGGCCAAATGGGTACTGGAATTGCTCACCAAGATGACGTTGAATATTCCTGAGTGACCTAGTTACAGGTTTGGCTTGAAAATCTATGGTAAGACTTGAAAATGGCTGACTAGCAATGATCAACAACCAATTGGACAGAGCTTGAAGAATTACAAAAATAATAATGTGCAAATATTGTACAATCCAGGTGTGCAAAGCTCTTAGAGACTTACCCTGAAATACTCACATTTGTAAGCACTGCCAAATGTGATTCTAAGGTGTAATGACTCAGGGGTGTGAATACTGATGTAAATGAGTCAGTTTGGACACACCTACTCATTCAAGGGGTTTTCTTTTTTCTTAATATTTTCTACATTGCAAATATACAATAGTGAAGACATCAAAACTATGAAATGAGGCGTATGGAATCATGTAGTAACCAAAAAAGTGTTTAAACAAATCAAAATATATTTTACTTTGAGATTCTTCAAAGTAGCCACCTTTTGCCTTGATGACAGCTTTGCATGCTGTCGTAACTTTATTTTCATTAATCTGATGACTGTTATTTATTTAATCCACTAACTATGTTTAATTGTTACCTGATTAAAGTAATCATGTAACAATTAACTCATTAGGATTTGGGGCACCATGGAAGAAGTTGTTTAGAGAGTTACCATCTCCTGAGTTAAACTCTGTCTTTACCTATAATGTAGATAAACAGTCATCTTATTAATCATTACCTCTTATCAAATGCTCATTCTAAACGATCATAACCTTCTTGGATCTGCAAAAATGCCAGCATTGTGCATTATTCAGTACTACACAAATAGGTTTAATCATTTATTTATTTACTAGCTAACTAAATAACATAGAATGCACACACACACTTACCTGAGACAAAGGTCCCTAGTGGACTGACAAGATATGACAGCTTGATACAACATAGACGGAGAGGGGAGGGAGAGAATAAGGAACACTTATCGCCGATACATTTCAGAATTATTCTCACAGTAACGTTAATCATATACAGTGCGTTGCAAAAGTATTCATCCCCCTTCGCGTTTTTCCTATTTTGTTGCATTACAACCTGTACATTAAATTGATTTGGATTTGGATTTCATGTAATGGACATACACAAAATAGTCCAAATTGGTGAAATGAAAAATATTACTTGTTTCAAAAAATTCCAAAAAATAAAGAAAGGAAAAGTGGTGTGTGCATCTGTGTTCTTTGCTATGAAGCCCCTAAATAAGATATGGTGCAACCAATTACCTTCAGAAGTCACATAATTAGTTAGATTGCACACAGGTAGACTTTATTTAAGTGTCACATGATCTCAGTATATATACACCTGTTCTGAAAGGCCCCAGATTCTGCAACACAACTAAGCAAGGGGCACCATGAAGACCAAGGAGCTCTCCAAACAGGTCAGGTAATATGTTTCACAGAGTCGTGGCTGAACGACACAGATCAAATAGAGCTTGTCACACCCTGATCTGTTTCACCTGTCTTTGTGCTTGTCTCCACCCCCTCCAGGTGTTGCCCATCTTCCCCATTATCCCCAGTGTATTTATACCTGTGTTCTCTGTTTATCTGTTGCCAGTTCGCCTTGTCTTGTCAAGCTTACCAGTGTGTTTTCAGAGTTCGTGTTTTTCCTAGTATCTGCTTTTTCTAGTCCTCCCGGTTTTGACCACTTGCCTGCCCTGACACTAAGCCCGCCTGCCTGATCATTCAGCCTGCCCTGATCTCGAGCCTGCCTGCCGCCCTGCACTGTTTGGACTCTGACATGGTTTATGAACTCTTGCCTGTCCTCGACCTGCATCTTGCCTGTCCATTGTTGTACAATAAATATCAGAGACTCAGAGCTGAGTTTTCCGTGCATCGGCAGGACAGAGCGGCTACGTCTGGTAAGACAAGGGGTGGAGGTGTGTGTATATTTCTCAATAACAGCTGGTGCACGATGTCTATCTCGAGTACCTCATCATAAGCTGTAGACCACGCTATGGACCACGAGAGTTCTCATCTATGTTACTCATAGCCGTCTATTTACCACCACAAACTGCTGCTGGCACTAAGACCGCACTCAACAAGCTGTATAAGGCCATAAGCAAACAAGAAAATGTTCCCCTAGAAGCGGCACTCCTATTGGCTGGGATTTTAATGCAGGAAACTTAAATCCTTTTTACCTAATTTCTACCAGCATGTCACATGTGCAACCAGAGGAAAAAAAAACTGTAGACCACCTATACTCCACACACAGAGATGCATACAAAGCTCACCTTCACCCTCCATTTGGCAAGCAAAAAATAAAGCAGGAAGTACCAGCGACTCGCTCAATATGGAAGTGGTCAGATGACGTGGATGATACGCTGCAGGACTGTTTTGCTAGCACAGACTTGAATATGTTACGGGATTCATCCAATGGCTTTGAGGAGTATACCACCTCAGTTACCGGCTTCATCAATAAGTGCATCGACAACTTCGTCCCCACAGTGACCGTATGTATATATGCCAACCAGAAGCCATGGATTACAGGCAACATCCACACTAAGCTAAAGGCTAGAGATGCCGCTTTCAAGGAGTGGGAAACTAATTTGGACGCTTATAAGAAATTCCGCTATTCCCTCAGATGAACAATCAAACAGGCAAAGCTTCAACACAGGACTAGGATTGAATCCTACTACACCGGATCTGACGCTCATCGGATGTAGCAGGGCTTGAAAAATATTATGCACTACAAAGGGAAACCCAGCCGTGAGCTACCCAGTAACGCGAGCCTACTAGACGAGATAAATGCCTTTTATGCTCGCTTCGAGCCAAGCAACACTAAAGAATGCATGAGAGCACCAGCTGTTCCTGGCGAGGGTGTGATCATGCTCTCCGTGTCCGATGTGAGCAAGACCTTTA
Organism: Salmo salar; assembly: GCF_965601325.2. Taxonomy (NCBI): domain Eukaryota; kingdom Metazoa; phylum Chordata; class Actinopteri; order Salmoniformes; family Salmonidae; genus Salmo; species Salmo salar. Next base: position 8,811,720 of record NC_138300.1, on the reverse strand, counting down.
ACCTCTATGGGCTAGGTGGGACGCTTCTCAACAGCCAGTGTAATCCCGTGGCGCGATATTCAAATACCTTAGAAATGCTATTACTTCAATTTCTCAAACATATGACTATTTTACACCATTTTAAAGACAAGACTCTTGTTAATCTAACCACACTGTTCGATTTCAAAAAGGCTTTACAACGAAAGCAAAACATTAGATTATGTCAGCAGAGTACCCAGCCAGAAATAATCAGACACCCATTTTTCAAGCTAGCATATAATGTCACATAAGCCCAAACCACAGCTAAATGCAGCACTAACCTTTGATGATCTTCATCAGATGACAATCCTAGGACATTATGTTATACAATACATGCATGTTTTGTTCAATCAAGTTCATATTTATATCAAAACCCAGCTTTTTACATTAGCATGTGACTAGCATGTGACTAGCATTCCCACCGAACACTTCCGGTGAATTTACTAAATTACTCACAATAAACGTTCACAAAAAACATAACAATTATTTTAAGAATTATAGATACAGAACTCCTTTATGCACTCGCGGTGTCCGATTTTAAAATAGCTTTTCTGTGAAAGCACATTTTGCAATATTCTGAGTAGATAGCCCGGCCATCACAGGCTAGCTATTTTGACACCCACCAAGTGTGGTACTCACCAAACTCAGATTTACTATTAGAAAAGTTTGATTACCTTTGCTGTTCTTCGTCAGAATGCACTCCCAGGACTTCTACTTCAATAACAAATGTTGGTTTGGTTCCAAATAATCCATAGTTATATCCAAATAGCGGCGTTTTGTTCATGCGTTCAAGACACTATCCGAAGGGTAAAGAAGGGTGACGCGCCCGATGCATTTCGTGACAAAAAATTTAAAAATATTCCATTACCGTACTTCGAAGCATGTCAAATGCTGTTTAAAATAAATTTGTATGCGATTTTTCTCATAAAAAAAGCTATAATATTCCGACCGGGAGTCGTTGTTTTCGTTCAAAGAGAGAGAAAGTAAACATGGTGTCGGCTCGTGCACGCGCCTCCAGTCTCATTGTCCTCAGATCGACCACTATCCAAATGCGCTAATGTTTTTCAGCCATGGCCTGCAAAGCCACCATTCATCATTCTGGCGCCTTCTGAGAGCCTATGGGAGCGTTAGAAAATGTCACGTTATGCCAGAGATCCCCTGTTTTGGTTAGAGATGATCAAGAAGGCCAAGAAATAGTCAGAGAGAGCGCTTCCTGTTTGGAATCTTCTCAGGTTTTGGCCTGCCAAATGAGTTCTGTTATACTCACAGACACCATTCAAACAGTTTTAGAAACTTTAGGGGGTTTTCTATCCAAATCAAACAATTATATGCATCTTCTAGTTACTGGGCAGGAGTAGTAACCAGATTAAATCGGGTACGTTTTTTATCCAGCCGTGCAAATACTGCCCCATATCCCCAACAGGTTAAACAGGTCAACATTCACAAGACCACGAGGCCAGACGGATAACCAGGACGTGTACTGAGAGCATGCGCGTTCAACACCATAGTGCCCACAAATTTCATCACTATTTTTTTTATTTTAATATTTTTTTTCACCTTTATTTAACCAGGTATGCCAGTTGAGAACAAGTTCTCATTTACAACTGCGACCTGGCCAAGATAAAGCAAAGCAGTGCAACAAAAACAACAACACAGAGTTACAAACAAACGTACAGTCAATAACACAATAAAAATATAAAATCTATGTACAGTGTATGCAAATGTAGAAGAGTAGGGAAGTAGGCAATAAATAGGCCCTAGAGGCGAAAATAATTACAATTTAGCATTAATACTGGAGTGATAGATGTGCAGATGATGATGTGCAAGTAGAGATACTGGGGTGCAAGAGGGTAAGTAATAATATGTGGATGAGGAAGTTGGGTGTGCTATTTACAGATTGCCTGTGTACAGGTACAGTGATCGGTGAGCTGCTCTGACAGCTGATGCTTAAAGTTAGAGAGGGAGATATAACACTCCAGCTTCAGAGATTTTGCAATTCGTTTCAGTCATTGGCAGCAGAGAACTGGAAGGAAAGGCAGCCAAAGGAAGTGTTGGCTTTGGGGATGACCAGTGCAATATACCTGCAAGAGCATGTGCTACGGGTGGGTGTTTCTATGGTGACCAGCGAATTTACCTAGCAAAGACTTATAGATGACCTTGTGCCAGTGGGTTTGGCGACGAATATGTAGTGAAGGCCAGCCAACGAGAGCATACAGGTTGCAGTGGTGGGTAGTATATGGGGCTTTGGTGATAAAGCAGATGGCACTGTGATAGATTACATCCAGTTTGCTGAGTAGAGTGTTGGGGGCAATTTTGTAAATGACATTGCCGAAGTCAAGGATGGGTAGGATAGTCAGTTTTACGAGGGTATGTTTGGCGGCATGAGTGAAGGAGGCTTTGTTAAGAAATATGAAGCCGATTCTAGATTTAATGTTGAATTGGAGATGCTTAATGTGAGTCTGGAAAGAGAGTTTACAGTCTAACCAGACACCTAGGTATTTGTAGTTGTCCACATATTCTAGGTCAGAACCGTTCAGAGTAGAGGTCGACCGATTATGATTTTTCAACGCCGATACCGATACCGATTATTGGAGGACCAAAAAAAAAGCCGCTACCAAATAATTGGCCGATTTATTTAAAAAAAAAAAGTAAAACATTTTTGTAATAATGACAATTACAACAATACTGAATGAACACTTATTTTAACTTAATATAATACATCACTAAAATCAATTTAGCCTCAAATAAATAATGAAACATGTTCAATTTGGTTTAAATAATGCAAAACAAAGTGTTGGAGAAGACAGTAAAAGTGCAATAGGTGCCATGTAAGAAAGCTAATGTTTAAGTGCCTTGCTCAGAACATGGGAACATATGAAAGCTAGTGGTTCCTTTTAACATGAGTCTTCAATATTCCCAGGTAAGAAGTTTTAGGTTGTAGTTATTATAGGAATTATAGGACTATTTCTCTCTATATGATGTATTTCATATACCTTTGACTATTGAATGTTCTTATAAGCACTTTAGTATTGCCAGTGTAATAGTATAGCTTCCGTCCCTCTCCTCGCTCCTACCTGGGCTCAAACCAGGAACACATCGACAACAGCCACCCTCGAAGCAGCGTTACCCATGCAGAGGAAGGGAAACAACTACTAGTCTCAGAGCGAGTGACGTTTGAAACGCTATTAGCGTGCACCCGGCTAACTAGCTAGCCATTTCACATCGGTTACACCAGCCTAATCTTGGGAGTTGATAGGCTTGACGGGGTGGAACGTTCCAACAGGAATCTGTTCCAAAAAACGTAAAGTAAAAGGTTGCCAACCAACAATGCATACAAAGTACTAGCTGCCGAATAGGCATCAACTCACCACGTAGCTTATTCTTAATGTTTGTCCATAGGCAAACAGATATGTGAGGACAGACATTTTTCGGAATAAACGTGATGAGTGAAAAACGCAATGAAATAGACCACTCCCTACCCGGTATCTTATTCTGCCGCTATACAACTTTGTATGCGTTGTTTTTTGGAAACCTTGTTATTTACGAAGTTTTTGGAATAGATTCCTGTTGGAACGTTCCACAAATTATACCCACCCAGGTTGAAGTCATAAACAGCGCAATGCTTGAAGCACAGCGAGGGGCTGTTTGAATGAATGCTTACGAGCCTGCTGCTGCCTACCACCGCTCAGTCAGACTACTCTATCAAATCATAGACTTAATTATAATATAATAAACACACAGAAATACGAGCCTTAGGTCATTAAAATGGTCGAATCCGGAAACTATCAACTCGAAAACAAAAGTATTTTTCTTTCAGTGACATACGGAAACGTTCCGTATTTTATCTAACGGGTGGATAAGTCTAAATATTCCTGTTAGGCATTGATGTTTATGGTTAGGTACATTGGTGCAACGACAGTACTTTTTTCGTAGATGCGCTTGTTAAGTCAACACCCGTTTGTCGAAGTAGGCTGTGATTCAATGAAAATTAACAGGCACCGCATCGATTATATGCAGCGCAGGACACGTTATATAACCTGTTAGGGCTAGGGGGCAGTATTGACACGGCTGGATAAAAAACGTACCCGATTTAATCTGGTTACTACTTCTGCCCAGTAACTAGAATATGCATATAATTATTTCGTCCCGCCTAGCCCAGAGAGGCTAAACTTGTAATATCATCAACCATGTGTAGTTAACTAGTGATTATGTTATTAAGATTGATCGTTTTTTATAAGTCTAATGCTAGCTAGCAACTTACCTTTGCTTCTTGCTGCCCTCGCGTAACAGGTAGTCAGGCTGTTAACCTCTATGGGCTAGGTGGGACGCTTGCGCGCCACAGCCACTGGCAGCCTGTGGCGCGATTTTCAAAACGTTAAAAATCCTATTACTTCAATTTCTCAAACATATGACTATTTTACAGCTATTTAAAGACAAGACTCTCGTTAATCTAACCACACTGTCCGATTTCAAAAAGGCTTTACAACGAAAGCAAAACATTAGATTATGTCAGCAGAGTACCAAGCCAGAAATAATCAGACACCCATTTTTCAAGCCAGCATATAATGTCACCAAAACCCAGAAGACAGCTAAATGCAGCACTCACCTTTGATGATCTTCATCAGATGACAACCCTAGGACATTATGTTATACAATACATGCATGTTTTGTTCAATCAAGTTCATATTTATATCAAAAACCAGCTTTTTACATTAGCATGTGACGTTCAGAACTAGCATACCCCCCGCAAACTTCCGGGGAATTCGCTAACATTTTACTAAATTACTCACGATAAACGTTCACAAAAAGCATAACAATTATTTTAAGAATTATAGATACAGACCTCCTCTATGCACTCGATATGTCCGATTTTAAAATAGCTTTTTGGTGAAAGCACATTTTGCAATATTCTAAGTACATAGCCCAGGCATCACGGGCTCGCTATTTAGACACCCGGCAAGTTTAGCACTCACCATAATCATATTTACTATTATAAAAGTTTGATTACCTTTTGTTGTCTTCGTCAGAATGCACACCCAGGACTGCTACTTCAATAACAAATGTTGGTTTGGTCCAAAATAATCCATCGTTATATCCGAATAGCGGCGTTTTGTTCGTGCGTTCCAGACACTATCCGAAATAGTAAAGAAGTGTCGCGCGCATGGCGCAATTCGTGACAATAAAATTCTAAATATTCCATTACCGTACTTCGAAGCATGTCAACCGCTGTTTAAAATCAATTTTTACGCCATTTTTCTCGTAGAAAAGCGATAATATTCCGACAGGGAATCTCCTTTTCGGCAAACAGAGGAAAAAATCCAAAAGGCGGGGGCGGTCGGGTCACGCGCCTAAGCCCAGTGTCCCTTGATCGGCCACTTGAGAAAGGCGATAATGTGTTTCAGCCTGGGGCTTGAATGACGACATTCTGTTTTTTCCCGGGCTCTGAGCGCCTATGGACGACGTGGGAAGTGTCACGTTAGAGCAGAGATACTTAGTAAATGATAGAGATGGAAAAGAAGTTCAAGAAATGGTCAGACAGGCCACTTCCTGTAAAGGAATCTCTCAGGTTTTGACCTGCCATTTGAGTTCTGTTATACTCACAGACACCATTCAAACAGTTTTAGAAAATTTAGGGTGTTTTCCATCCATATGTAATAAGTATATGCATATTCTAGTTACTGGGTAGGAGTGGTAACCAGATTAAATCGGGTATGTTTTTTATCCAGCCATGGAACGATGATGTCCCATTAGACACCTGGCGTGCGAGTTCATGTTGGGTACCCTCGTTCCAATACGTTATAAAAGAGTATGCATTCGTCCACCTTGAATATTATTCATGTTCTGGTTAAAAAAGGCCCTAATGATTTATGCTATACAACGTTTGACATGTTTGAACGAACGTAAATATATTTTTTCCCCTCGTTCATGACGAGAAGTCCGGCTGGCTTAGATCATGTGCTAACAAGACGGAGATTTTTGGACATAAATGATGAGCTTTTTTGAACAAAACTACATTCGTTATGGACCTGTGATACCTGGAAGTGACATCTGATGAAGAGAATCAAAGGTAATGGATTATTTACATAGTATTTTCGATTTTAGATCTCCCCAACATGACGTCTAGTCTGTATCGCAACGCGTATTTTTCTGGGCGCAGTGCTCAGATTATTGCAAAGTGTGATTTCCCAGTAAGGTTATTTTTAAATCTGGCAAGTTGATTGCGTTCAAGAGATGTAAATCTATAATTCTTTAAATGACAATATAATATTTTACCAATGTTTTCTAATTTTAATTATTTAATTTGTGACGCTGACTTGCCTGCCGGTTATTGGAGGGAAACGATTTCCTCAACATCAATGCCATAGTAAAACGCTGTTTTTGGATATAAATATGAACTTGATAGAACTAAAAATGCATGCATTGTCTAACATAATGTCCTAGGAGTGTCATCTGATGGAGATTGTAAAAGGTTAGTGCATCATTTTAGCTGGTTTTATGGTTTTGGTGACCCTGTCTTTGACTTGACAAAACATTACACACAACTCTTGTAAATGTACTGTCCTAACATACTCTAAATTTATGCTTTCGCCGTAAAACCTTTTTGAAATCGTAAAACGTGGTTAGATTAAGGAGATGTTTATCTTTCAAAGGGTGTAAAATAGTTGTATGTTTGAAAAATTTGAATTTTGACATTTATTTGGATTCAAATTTGCCGCTCTTGAAATGCACCTGCTGTTGATGGAGTGCACCACGGGTGGCACGCTAGCGTCCCACCTAGCCCATAGAGGTTAACCCCCGTTTCTAGGCCGTCATTGTAAATAAGAATGTGTTCTTAATCTGACTTGCCTAGTTAAATAAAGGTGTAAAAAATTAAAAAATTAAAAAAATGTAACCTGTTTAGGATAGGGGGCAGTATTGACACGGCTGGATAAAAAACGTACCCGATTTAATCTGGTTACCACTCCTACCCAGTAACTAGAATATGCATATACTTATTACACATGGATAGAAAACACCCTAAAGTTTCTAAAACTGTTTGAATGGTGTCTGTGAGTATAACAGAACTCATTTGGCAGGCAAAAACCTGACAAGGTTTCAGGCAAGAAGTGGCCTGTCTGACAAGGTGTCGTTCTTCTTGTCTCTGTTTATTGAAGAGTGAGGATCTTAGCTGTCCCGTGACACTTCCTACGGCTGCCATAGGGTCTCAGAAGGCGGCAAAAAGCTGAATCGTGGCTTTGCAGGCTCTGGCTGAAAAGAAGTAGCACGTTTGGGTAGTGGCTGGTTAGAGTACTGTGAGACTCAGGCTCGTGCCCGCGTCGACCGAAAGCTTTGTTTACTTTCCTCAGTTTAGCTAAATGGACATTCCCGGTCGGAATATTATCGCTTTTCTACGAGAAAAATGGCATAAAAATGGATTTTAAACAGCGGTTGACATTCTTCGAAGTACGGTAATGGAATATTTAGATTTTTTTTGTCACGAATTGCGCCATGCGCGCGACCCTGATTTACCATTTCAGATAGTGTCTGGGATGCACGAACAAAACGCCGCTATTCGGATATAACGATGGATTATTTTGGACCAAACCAACATTTGTTATTGAAGTAGCAGTCCTGGGAGTGCATTCTGACGAAGACAACAAAAGGTAATCAAACTTTTATAATAGTAAAGCTGATATTGGTGAGTGCTAAACTTGCCGGGTGTCTAAATAGCTAGCCCGTGATGCCTGGGCTATGTACTTAGAATATTGCAAAATGTGCTTTCACCAAAAAGCTATTTTAAAATCGGACATATCGAGTGCATAGAGGAGTTCTGTATCTATAATTCTTAAAATAATTGTTATGCTTTTTGTGAACGTTTATCGTGAGTAATTTAGTAAAATGTTAGCGAATTCCCCGGAAGTTTGCGGGGGGTATGCTAGTTCTGAACGTCACATGCTAATGTAAAAAGCTGGTTTTTGATATAAATATGAACTTGATTGAACAAAACATGCATGTATTGTATAACATAATGTCCTAGGGTTGTCATCTGATGAAGATCATCAAAGGTTAGTGCTGCATTTAGCTGTCTTCTGGGTTTTTGTGACATTATATGCTAGCTTGAAAAATGGGTGTCTGATTATTTCTGGCTTGGTACTCTGCTGACATAATCTAATGTTTTCCTTTCGTTGTAAAGCCTTTTTGAAATCGGACAGTGTGGTTAGATTAACGAGAGTCTTGTCTTTAAATAGCTGTAAAATAGTCATATGTTTGAGAAATTGAAGTAATAGGATTTTTAAGGTTTTGAAAATCGCGCCACAGGCTTCAAGTGGCTGTTACGTAGGTGGGACGAATTCGTCCCGCCTAGCCCATAGAGGTTAAATAAAAAATTAAATCGGCAAATCGGTGGCCAAAAATACCGATTACCGATTGTTATGAAAACTTGAAATCGGCCCTAATTAATCGGCCATTCCGATTAATCGGTCGACCTCTAGTTCAGAGTAGTGATGCTAATCGGGCAGGAGGGTGCGGGCAGCAATTGAAGAGCATGCACTTAGTTTTACTAGCATTTAAAAGCGGTTGGAGGCCACGGGAGGAGTGTTGTATGGCGTTGAAGCTCGTTTGGAGGTTTGCTAGCACAGTGTCCAAAGAAGCGTCAGATGTATAAAGAATGGTGTCGTCTGCGTAGAGGTGGGTCAAAGAATCACCCGCAGCAAAATCGAAATCATTGATATATACAGAGAAAATAGTCAGCCCGAGAATTGAACCCTGTGGCACCCCAATAGAGACTGCCAGAGGTCTGGACAGCAAGCCTCTCCGATTTGACACACTGCGCTCTATCAGAGAAGTAGTTTGTGAACCAGGCGAGGCAGTCATTTGAGAAGCCAAGGCTATTGAGTCTGCCGATAAGAATGTGATGATTGACAGAGTCGAAAGCCTTGGCCAGGTCGTTGAAGACGATTTAAAGAAGCAATACAACTGATTAAAGAAGCAATACAACTGGCCTTCTTTAGACTAGTTGAGTATCTGGAGCGTTTGTGGGTTCGATTACAGGCTCAAAATGGCTAGAAACAAAGTACTTTCTCCTGAAACTTGTCAGTCTGCTTTTGTTCTGAGAAATGAAGGCCATTCCATGCGAGAAATTGCCAAGAAACTGAAGATATCATGCAAAGCTGTGTATTCCTCCCTTCACAGAACAGAGCAAACAGAATAGAAAGATAGGGAGGCCCCGGTGCACAGCTGAGCAAAAGGACAAGTACATTAGAGTGACTAGTTTGAGAAACAGATGCCTCACAAGTCCTCAACTGGCAGCTTCATTAAATAGTATCCGCAAACACCAGTTTCAACGTCAACAGTGAAGTGGCGACTCCAGGATGCTGGCATTCTAGGCAGAGTTGCAAAGAAAAAGCCATATCTCAGACTGGCCAAGAAAAACAAAAGATTAAGATGGGCAAAAGAACACAGACACTGGACAGAGGAAAAAAGTGTTACGGACAGACAAATCTAAGTTTGAGGTGTTCGGATCACATTCTTAAGAGATGTATCCCAAGATGGCGTAGCAGTGCAGACGTGTTTGTTCGTCCTCTCGTGTATTTTGTATTTTTCGTCCTTTTTGTATATATTTCAATTTTATTTTCAATCTCTTTTCCATTTTAATTCAATTATACCTTCCGGTAACCTGCCTCACCCAATGGTATACGGAACCGCTATAATTTCTTCTTTTTTATAGCCAGAACCACCTAGCCATCAACAGCTAATTAGCTACAAGCTATTTAGTCATTTTTAGCCACTGCTAGCGGCCTTTACCTTCTGCACAGATACCAGCCCTTTTTTTTTTTTTCAGCCTACCAGTATCGGACTGTTTCTCCACTACAACGCCGGATTCCTGCCGTAAACCCTGGACCATTACTCTTGATCTTCACAGCTAGCTAGCTGCCACCGAGTGACCCAGTACCGAAGCAATCCCTGAGGCCCACCTCCCGGCCTACTCAGTTGTTCATCCAGATTCCACCCAAACACGGCTGGAATCCACTACTCCACCGGTTCCTTGCCGTAAGCTCTGGACCTTGGCACCAGATCACCGCTGCTACCGAGTGGCTATAGTGGCTAACCCTCCTGCCCCGAAGCTAGCACCAGTTAGCCGTGAGCCAGGCGCATCTCCCGGCTAGCAAACTAAATTACTACAACTACAATACCTTTTTCGCCATCTGGCTTGGATCCTTTGTCGACACGGCACCCCGACACGACTGGTCTGCCGACGAATACTCCATCCGATGTGCCTTCAACCGGCCTCCGTTGGACGTCGGCGCAGATGCTTCTATTAGCCCCGGGCTGCTAACTTTAAACGCCGTGGCTCCCGCGTGCTAGCGTAGTAGCGACTACTCCGCGGCTTCCCTGTTCCATCTATTGCTGTCCCTTGGACCCTATGATCACTTGGCTACATAGCTGATGCCTGCTGTACTGTCCATTAATCACGGTACTCTATTCTGTTTATTTTTGTTAATCTGTCGGCCCTAGCCACGAACTCAGGCTCTGTGTGTAGTTAACCGACCCACTCTGCCCATTCATTGCCATTTTACCTGTTGTTGTTTTAGCTGATTATCTGTTGTCTTACCCGTTGTTGTCTTAGCTAGCTCTCCCAATCAACACCTGTGATTGCTTTATGCCTCGCTTTATGTCTCACTCAAATGTCAATATGCCTTGTATACTGTTGTTTAGGTTAGTTATCATTGTTTTAGTTTACAATGGAGCCCCTACTTCCACTCATCATACCTCTGATACCTCCTTTGTCACACCTCTCACACATGCGGTGACCTCACCCATTATAACCAGCATGTCCAGAGATGCAACCTCTCTTATCACTCAATGCCTGGGCTTACCGCCGCTGTACCCACACCCCACCCCTGTCTTCAGATTATGCCCTGAATCTATTCTACCACACCCAGAAATCTGCTACTTTTATTCTTTGTCCCCAAAGCTCGAGACGACCAGTTTTGATATCCTTTAGCCGTACCCTCATCCTACTCCTCCTCTGTTCCTCGGGTGATGTGGAGGTAAACCCAGGCCCTGCATGTCCTCAGGCACCCTCATTTGTTGACTTCTGTGATCGAAAAAGCCTTGGTTTCATGCATGTTAACATCAGAAGCCTCCTCCCTAAGTTTGTTTTACTCACTGCTTTAGCACACTCTGCCAACCCTGATGTCCTTGCCGTGTCTGAATCCTGGCTTAGGAAGGCCACCAAAAATTCTGAGATTTCCATACTCAACTACAACATTTTCCATCAAGATAGAACTGCCAAAGGGGGAGGAGTTACAATCTACTGCAGAGATAGCCTGCAAAGTTCTGTCATACTTTCCAGGTCTATACCCAAACAATTCGAACTTCTAATTTTAAAAATGAATCTCTCCAGAAGTAAGTCTCTCACTGTTGCCGCCTGTTACCGACCCCCCTCCACTCCCAGCTGTGCCCTGGACACCATATGTGAATTGATCACTCCCTATCTAGCTTCAGAGTTCGTTCTGTTAGGTGACCTAAACTGGGATATGCTTAACACCCCGGCAGTCCTACAATCTAAGCTAGATGCCCTCAATCTCAAATAAATCATCAACGAACCCACCAGGTACAACCCTAAATCCATAAACATGGGCACCCTCATAGACATTATCCTGACCAACTTTCCCTCCAAATACACCTCTACTGTTTTCAATCAGGATCTCAGCGATCACTGCCTCATTGCCTGTATCCGCTATGGGTCCGCGGTCAAACGACCACCGCTCATCACTGTCAAACGCTCCCTAAAACACTTCTGCGAGCAGAGCAGGCCTTTCTAATCGACCTGGCCTGGATATCCTGGAAAGATATTGACCTCATCCCGTCAGTCGAGGATGCCTGGTCGTTCTTTAAAAGTAATTTCCTCACCATCTTAGATAAGCATGCACCTTTCAAAAAATGCAGAACTAAGAACAGATATAGCCCTTTGTTCACTCCAGACCGGAATGCCCTTGACCAGCACAAAAACATCCTGTGGTGGACTGCAATAGCATCGAATAGTCCCCGCGATATGCAACTGTTCAGGGAAGTCAGGAACCAATACATGCAGTCAGTCAGGAGAGCAAAGGCTAGCTTTTTCAAGCAGAAATTTGCATTCTGTAGCTCTAAGTCCTAAAAGTTTTGGGACACTAAAGTCCATGGAGAACAATACCACCTCCTCCCAGCTGCCCACTGCACAGGGTTCAATTCTTGGGACAACTCTTTTCTCTGTATATATCAATGATGTCACTCTTGCTGCGGACGATTCCCTGATCCACCTCTATGCAGACGACACCATTCTGTATACTTCTGGTCCTTCCTTGGACACTGTGCTAACTAATCTCCAAATGAGCTTGAATGCGATACAACACTCCTTCCGTGGCCTCCAACTGCTCTTAAACGCTAAGAAAACCAAATGCATGCTTTTCAACCGTTTGCTGCCCGCACCCGCCCGAACGACTAGCATCACCACCCTGGACGGTTCTGACCTAGAATATGTGGACAACTATAAATACCTAGGTGTCTGGCTAGACTGTAAACTCTCCTCCCAGACTCATATTAAACATCTCCAATCCAAAATCAAATCTAGAATCAGCTTTCTATTTCGCAACAAAGCCTCCTTCACTCACGCTGCCAAACTTACCCTAGTAAAACTGACTATCCTGCCGATCCTCGACTTCGGCGATGTCATCTACAAAATAGCTTCCAATACTCTACTCAGGAAACTGGATGCAGTCTATCACAGTGCCATCCGTTTTGTTACCAAATCACCTTATACCACCCACCACTGCGACCTGTATGCTCTCGTCAGCTGGCCCTCGCTTCATATTCGTCGCCAGACCCACTGGCTCCAGGTCATCTATAAGTCTATGCTTGGTAAAGCAACGCCTCATCTCAGTTCACTGGTCACGATAACAACACCCACCCCTAGCACACGTTCCAGCAGGTATATCTCACTGATCATCCCCAAAGCCAACACCTCATTTGGCTGCCTTTCCTTCCAGTTCTCTGCTGCCAATGACTGGAACGAATTGCAAAAATCGCTGAAGCTGGAGACTTTTATTTCCCTCACCAACTTCAAACATCAGCTATCTGAGCAGCTAACCGATCGCTGTAGCTGTACATAATCCATCTGTAAATAGCCCACCCAATCTAACTACCTCATCCCCACAATGTTTTTATTTACTTTTCTGCTCTTTTGCACACAAGTATCTCTACTTGCACATCATCATCTGCTCATTTATCACTCCAGTGTTAATCTGCTAAATTGTAATTCTTCGCTACTATGGCCTATCTATTGCCTACCTCCTCATGCCTTTTGCACACACTGTATATAGACTTTCTTTTTTTCCTACTGTGTCATTGACTAGTTTATTGTGTTATTGGCTTGTTTATTGTTTATTCCACGTGTAACTCTGTGTTGTTGTCTGTGTCACACTGCTTAGCTTTATCTTGGCCAGGTCGCAGTTGTAGATGAGAACTTGTTCTCAACTAGCCTACCTGGTTAAATAAAGGTAAAATAAAAATAAAACAAAGAAGAACATTCGTGAGACACAGAAAAAAAGCTTGACGCCGTATGTCAAGCTTGGTGGAGGCAATGTGATGGTCTTGGGGTGCTTTGGTGGTGGTAAAGTGGGAGATTTGTACAGGGTAAAAGGGATCTTGAAGAAAGTTATCACTCCATTTTGCAACGCCATATCCTGTGGACAGCGCTTAATTGGAGCCAACTTCCTAAAACAGGACAATGACCCAAAGCACAGCTCCAAACTATGCAATAACTATTTAGGGAAGAATCAGTCAGCTGGTATTCTGTCCATAATCGAGTGGCCAGCACAGTCACCGAATCTCAGCCCTATTGAGCTGTTGTGGGAGCAGCTAGACCATATGGTACGTAATAAGTGCCCATCAAGCCAATCCAATTTGTGGGAGGTGCTTCAGGAAGCATGGGGTGAAATCTTTTCAGGTTACCTCCACAAATTGACAACTAAAATGCCAAAGGTCTGCAAGGCTGTATTTGCTGCAAATGGAGGATTGTTTGACAAAAGCAAAGTTTGAAGGACACAATAATTATTTTAATTAAACATCATTATTTAGGACATTGTCAACATCTTCACTATATTTCCTATTCATTTTGCAACTCATTTCATTAATGATTTCATGGGAAACAAGGACATTTCTAAGTGACCCCAAACTTAAGAACACTAGGCGGCATCAGGGGAAGGGCCAAAAAATTGTCAAAATTGTCAAAGACCCAAGTCATAGACTGTTCTCTCTGCTACCACATGGAAAGAGGTACTGGAGCGCCGAGTCAAAGTCCAAAAGGCTCCTTAGCAGCTTTTACCCCCAAGCCATATTACTGCTGAACAATTGGCCACCCATACTTTTTACATTTACACCCCACCTGTCATGACGTGGCCCTTTTCTGGGTATAGATCGTGGCATCCCCCTCTCTCTCCTACAGCCAGGTTCTGTTATCTCATGCCATAAATTCCTGGCGGAGACACTCCCCTGGCCATGCAGAAAGAGAGACACAGAGAACAAAGGATTTCACATGGCGAACTCCTAAATCCCCAAAATGGGAATTTGAAACAAAATGTCCACTTGTGAGAAGGTGGGAATGGTCCGTGGACACTAAGGGACGCGTATGACGAGTGTGTTTCATTTGGTGACCTCAGAGAGGACAGGAAACACACAACTATAGCTCTGAATGTGTACATTTCTCAATTATGAGGTTTGCATCTATCATCTGAAACTATCGAAACTACAGAATAAGAGCAAATCTTGGATACTAATTACTAGTCTGCAGCTAGAAATTATATCAACCTGGGATGCGAAGACTGACAACTGCCGAAACATCTATTCTATGAGCCATTTCTGAATGGTACTCTGAAGTACCCATTCTAACCATGAAAGATAGCAGAGAGAGCGAGAGACGCTGATAAACTGACTCTCCAACAGAACGACTGACGATTCTAACAGAGATCACGCCAACACACTGGGCGTAAAAATATATTGATTGCAATTATTCCCGAATGAGTGAGCGTTCATGTGCAAAGGATTAGCATTTCAATTAATATAATCATAGTAGTACTGTGTGTAGTGATCCCTCTGGTCTTTCCCGCCTGTTCTCAGTCCACACCCACTTCCCTTTGTCCACCAAGCTGTCATATCAGCTTAGTCCACTAGGGAACCTCCCCTATCATGTCCTTGTAGCCATATCTACTGTTGTTTGTTTTTGCATTTCTGTGATTATTTAGTAAAGAAATGATTAAGCCAATTAGTGTATGGATGATTCATAGCAAAGGCTGGGTTCTTGCAGATAACCAACAATTTACAATGTTTGGAATGAGACTAACGTGAGGTAAAGAATAATTCATTAATTAGAAGACTAAGTTATATTAGGAAAATTATAACTTTGTAATCTGAAGATTTTCTTTGGTGCCCCGACTTCCTAGTTAATTACTTTACATGATTAGTTTGATCACGTAATAATAATTACAGCGAATTGATTTGATAAAATAAGTCCTCACTTCTAATGATGAAAAAGACAAGACACACCCCACACCCCACCCCTTTTTTTACACTGCTGCTACCTGCTGTTTATCATGTATGCATAGCCACTTTACCCCTACTGTACCTACATGTACAAATTACCTCAAGTAACCTTTAACCCCACACATTGACTCTGTACCGGAACCCCCTGTACAGTGGCTTACAAAAGTATTCACCCCCCTTGGCATTTTTCCTATTTTGTTGCCTTACAACCTGTTAGGGCTAGGGGGCAGTATTAAAACGTATCCGATTTAATCTGGTTACTACTCCTGCCCAGTAACTAGAATATGCATATAATTATTGGCTTTGGATAGAAAACACCCTAAAGTTTCTAACCTTTGATGATCTTCATCAGATGACAACCCTAGGACATTATGTTATACAATACATGCATGTTTTGTTCAATCAAGTTCATATTTATATCAAAAACCAGCTTTTTACATTAGCATGTGACGTTCAGAACTAGCATACCCCTCGCAAATTTCCGGTGAATTTACAAAAATTTACTAAATTACTCACGATAAACGTTCACAAAAAGCATAACAATTATTTTAAGAATTATAGATACAGAACTCCTCTATGCACTCGATATGTCCGATTTTAAAATAGCTTTTTGGTGAAAGCACATTTTGCAATATTCTCAGTAGATAGCCCGGCATCACAGGGGTAGCTATTTAGACACCCAGCAAGTTTAGCACTCACCAAAGTCCGATTTACTATAACAAAAATGTTATTACCTTTGGTGTTCTTCGTCAGAATGCACTCACAGGACTTCTACTTCAATAACAAATGTTGGTTTGGTTCAAAATAATCCATAGTTATATCCAAATACCGGCGTTTTGTTCGTGCGTTCAAGACACTATCCGATTGGTAAAGAAAGGTGACGAGCACGACGCATTTCGTGACAAAAAAATTCTAAATATACCATTACCGTACTT
The DNA here is from genome assembly GCF_965601325.2 of Salmo salar. NCBI lineage: Eukaryota > Metazoa > Chordata > Actinopteri > Salmoniformes > Salmonidae > Salmo > Salmo salar. The sequence goes on along the minus strand of NC_138300.1, from coordinate 8,795,206 downwards.
CGAAGCATGTCAACCGCTGTTTAAAATCAATTTTTATTCAATTTTTCTCGTAAAAAAGCGATAATATTCCGACCGGGAAAGCGTGTATACGTACAAAGAGAGAGAAAATAAAAGCATGGGATCCCCTCGTGCACGAGCCTGAGTTTCATAGTACTGTGACCGACCACTATCCAAATGCGCTACTTTTTTTCAGCCAGAGCCTGCAAAGCCACGATTCAGCTTTTTGCCGCCTTCTGAGAGCCCATGGGAGCCGTAGGCAGTGTCACGTAACAGCAGAGATCCCCTGTATTGGATAGAGATAATCAAGAAGGGCAAGAAATGGTCAGACAGGGTACTTCCTGTAAGGAATCTTCTCAGGTTTTGGCCTGCCAAATGAGTTCTGTTATACTCACAGACACCATTCAAACAGTTTTAGAAACTTTGGAGTGTTTTCTATCCAAAGCTAATAATTATATGCATATTCTAGTTTCTGGGCAGGAGTAATAATCAGATTAAATCGGGTACGTTTTTTATCCGTCCGTGAAAATACTGCCCCCTAGCCATAACAGTTTAAGAAATGTAGCTAGATAGCTAGCTAGGTAAACAATGAATCCCAACGCATGACGTAATGTTAGTTAGCGAGCCAGCCAGCTAACGTTAGCTAGCTAGCTTACAGTACACTTTATCTTGAAATGAAAATACTTTGTCAAAATTAGAGTGGAGTCTTTTGTTAAGACATGTAACTTGCTAGCTAAAACATTGACCATAATCCCACCTCATGACGTTACTACCCTGCATGAATCTGCAGGTAGCTAACCAGACAGGTTATATGGCTATAACTAGTCCTGACATACAAAGAATAAGATCATACACATAACGTTAGCTAGCAACCCAGCCAGCTAACATTAGATAGCTAAAAGTACACTTGAAATGATACCACTTTCTGTCAAAATTAGAAACGTGTAATATCTGAAAATCTTACCAGTATACATCATGGTTGGACGCATCTCCTGTCTGATGCCATGCATGGTTGCCCGGCTTAGTTTAACAATGTAATCCAGACTGGTGTTTTCTCCATCACTTTAGCTATTATACTCAAATTCCACTGATTTCAAAACTCGGTCCTCCAGAAAGTGGAGAACATACACATAATGTTAGCTAGCTTAACCCCTGGTCGGGCTCGGGACGGACATCCAGCGAAAAATCCTATCGCCATTAGCATAACGAATTTATTTTAAATTTTTTTTCAAATATAGGACTATGTTATATCGTTTTATAGATACACCTCTCCTGAATCGAACCACGTTGTCCGATTTCAAAAAGGCTTTACAACAAAAGCAAAACATTAGATTATGTTAGAGGAGTATATCGTAAAAGTAGCCACATAGCCATTTTCCGACCAACCACATGCATCACAAATAACCAAAAAAACAGCTAAATGCAGCACTAACCTTTGACAATCTTCATCAGATGACACCCCTAGGACATCATGTTACACAATACATGCATTCTTTTGTTCGATAAAGTTCATATTGATATATAAAAACAGCATTTTACATCGGCGCGTAACGTTGACTAACTATTTTCCCTCAAATGCATCCGGTGAAACAGCTCTACAATTTACTAAATTACTATTCGAAAACATTTTTAAAATGTAATATTGTCATTCTAAGATTTATAGATGAATATCTCTTGAAAGCACCTGTAATGCCAGATTTAAAAATAACTTTACTGGGTAATCACACTTTGCGATAAACGGGGATGCGATACTCAGAAAAATAGGCTACCGTTACAGGTCAGCGCCATCTTGGAACAATCGCATATCAAATCAAGTCTTGTATACTATTTTCAATAATCCCTTACCTTTGATTATCTTCATCAGAAAGCATTTCTAGGAATCCCAGGTCCACAACAAATGTATTTTCGTTCGAAAAAGTTAATCCTTTATGTTCCAATAGCTTGTTCTTGTTAGCGCGTTCTGAAGGCTGCACCAAAAGTTCCGTCATGCGCGGGACTCCACTTTCGAAAAAATGCATTTCTTTTAATTTAAGTTCGTTCAAACATGTCAAACGTTGTATAACATAAATCTTTAGGGCCTTTTTCAACCAGAGCTCCAATAAGATTCAAGGGGGACGATTGCATTGTGTTTCAAAACGTTTCGAAAGGGGAGGGTAGCCAGGGGCGCCGGCGTCATAATGGTGATGGCCCTCTCCGTGTGACCACGTTCCACTGCGTCTCATTCATTCAGTTTTCACAGTAGAAGGCTCAAATCACTTTGTAAAGACTGGGGACATCTAGTGGAAACAATAGGAAGTGCTCAATGAACCATTGCTCACTGTGTGATTTACAGGCAAACTGATGAAGTTGAGTCCGCAATTCAGAATTCAACTTCCTGTTACGATCGGTCTCAGGGTTTTGACAGCCATATGAGTTCTGTTATACTCACAGACACCATTCAAACAGTTTTAGAAACTTTAGGGTGTTTTCTATCCACAAGTATTAATTATATGCATATCCTAGCTTCTGAGTTTGAGTAGGAGGCCGTTTAAAATGGGCACAAATTTTTTTCAAAAATCGCTGTAGCGCCCCCTATCCTAGGCGAACGACAAGAGGTTAACAGTACACTTTAACTTTAAATTAGGTTAATGCAGTTTTACTAAGCGATATATATATTTTAAAGCCGCGTTCAACATGATTACCTAAACATACTGACCAGCTCTAATAGACAGACGCATGCTATATGGTAGACCCATCCAAACTCATCTCGGCATGTCCAGCCCACTAATTATCTCAGCCAATCATGGCTAGCGGGAAGGTTTCTTTCTTTTTCTTTGGCTAAACCAACTAGGCTCGTAATTTAACAATTTTATTCGTATTTACAGATGGCATACACGTTGATATTAAGGCATATGAAATATCATGTGCAGTTCTGCCAAAAAAATAATTTGGATAAAATATTTTTTACATTCAAACAGCTCTCCTGTGAAGTCATGACTTGCGACATAAGCCTAGTTTCCTGATTCGGGTCACATATGGATGTGTGTCTGTATGTCTAATTCAAAAATACTTTACGAAGATGACTAGATGAAGATGACTTAAAGAACCCCATGGAGTGATACATCAACAAAACAATCAGCCTTTGAATTTCAAAGACAACCTTGGCGCACTCAGCAATACGAGTGCAAACAGGCAGCAGATTGTTTGTGTCCCTTGAATGACAAGTCAGAGTCAAGTGACCAGTGGGAACAGATGGAGCAGGTCTAGAGGGGGCTCTGATAAACTTCAGCTGTGCCCGACATAGCTCTCCTCCGAGAGGTGATTCTGGCAAAGTCACAGCCCCCCACGTATACACTCCCCGCCCATCCACCTGCCTGTGTGCTGCCTTGACTCACAACAAACACTTGGCAGTCACGATCAGCTCTGTCAGAGTGATTGGTGTTTGCTGGTGGACCTCACACTTGTTTTCAACAGGGGCCCTCTGACAATCTTGTCACGAAAATCACGGCCTCTCTCTGTCACAGATGAGCTCTGGAGCTCAGCCCGGCTGTTACAGAGAGGGCTAGCTACAGGCAACTGATGAGCAGCCCTCGCTCTCCGCGACCCCACTCACACACTCTCAGCCTTCCTGCACTTGTCTATGCACCAAAAATATATCGGGATGCCAGCAATCCACAATCTGTCACCTATAGGGACTCGCTGTCATCTTTAATCAGAAGATGATAGGATCGGATTGGGAGACAATATTATAGCCCTGGGTAAACAGCCTTGCTCACAAGGCTACCCAGGAGTGTGATTTGTGGATATAATGTTTGTGAGAGTGGTACACACTGTTGGGAGAGCAGTTAACACAGGGCAGAGCTGTGTTTCTGTTGGAAAGCGGTCTCCGGAGTCCTTGGGGTAAGCACAGCTTTGAGATTATCTTAGACAAAAATACATCAAAGCATATATGTGTAAACAGTGATAGAGTCCAATTATGGGAGAGTATAGAGACAAAGCCAATATGTAGAGCAATTTCTGGTTTCCCACCCTTTCATGCTTTCCAAAACTCATACCAAGGGGATGGAGATTTGGTAGACAGCAAAAGCGGGCTGAATGCTCTATATAATACGAACGATATAGAACAAATACAGAAAATGTATTATTTAATTTAAGACGGTAGATTTCATACCTAATCAGGCAAGGCGAGTGGAGGCTCCTCAGATGAGAAAAGGGAAGACCATCCTCCTCAGTGAACTTAATTAAAGTTGCAGTTATTTTTTAAACATGTAAAAAGTTATCCTTTTTAGATAAAACTATACTAAATATATTCACATTTCACCAAATAATTGATTAAAACACACTGTTTTGCAAGGAAGGTGTCACGTCCTGACCAGTATTGGCAGAGTCAGGCGTTAGACCTGAGCCAACTCCCGTGCTTACCGGAAGCGGCGTGGTACTGGTCAGGCACCGTGTTATGCGGTAGAGCGCGCTCATAGCCTGGTGCGCTACATCCCAGCCCCCCGCAAGTGCGATGCTAGAGTGGGCATCTAGCCAGGTAGGAGTATGCCTGCTCAGCACATCTGGCCACCAGTGCATCTCCTAGGCCCAGGCTACCCTGCGCCTGCTCTACGCACGGCAGCCATCATGCCTCAGCACAGCCCAGTTCACCCTGTGCCAGCACTCCGCCCGTGCAGGGCTACAGTTACAACCCAGCCAGGACGGGTTGTGCAGGCTGTGCGCTCCAGACCTCCAGTACATCCTCAAGACCCGGTCTATCCTGTGCCTGCTCCCAGAGCCAGGCCTCCTGCATGTCTCCCCAACCTGGTGAGTCCTGTGCCTGCTCCCAGAGCCAGGCCTCCTGCATGTCTCCCCAGCGTGGTGAATCCTGTGCCTGCGCCCAGAGCCAGTCCGGAGCCGCCAGAGCCGCCCGCCAGTCCGGAGCCGCCAGAGCCGCCCGCCAGTCCGGAGCCGCCAGAGCCGCCGCCAGTCCAGCCCCGCCAGAGCCGCCCGCCAGTCCGGCGCTGCGAGGGACCTCGCTCTAGAGGCGCCACCAAAGTGGGGTGAGCCAGTGGTGGAGTGGGGTCTGCGTCCCGCTCCTGACCCACCTCCGTAGGGGGGAGGATTGGGAAGGGTGGGTGTTGCACAAGAACCGTCGGTGACGGTGGCCACCCTCCCTTCCCTCCCTTTAGTTTGTGGTTATTGTTTTTGTGAGTTGTCTCAGGTGCATTCGGGGTCTGCACCATTGGGGGGGGGGGGTCATTTTGTTATTGTAGTTGGTCAGGACGTGGCAGGGGTGTGTTTGTTTTGTGTTGTTGGGTTTTTTGGGTACTGTTCTATGTCATCTATTTCTATGTGGTTATCTAGTTCTATTTCTATGTTCAGGGTTTTGGTTTGGACTTCAATTGGAGGCAGCTGTTCTTCAATGACTCTAATTGGAGGCCATATTTAAGTAGGGGTTTTCAGCTTGTGTTTTGTGGGTGGTTGCTTCCATGTATTGTCTGTGTGCCTTACAGGACTGTTTTCGTCGTTCTTTTGTTCAGTCTTCATTTCTTTAACCTCTATGGGCTAGGTGGGACGCTAGCGTGCCACCCGTGGTGCACTCCATCAACAGCAGGTGCATTTCAAGAGCGGCAAATTTGAATCCAAATAAATGTCAAAATTCAAATTTTTCAAAAATACAACTATTTTACACCATTTGAAAGATAAACATCTCCTTAATCTAACCACGTTTTACGATTTCAAAAAGATTTTACGGCGAAAGCATAAATTTAGAGTATGTTAGGACAGTACATTTACAAGAGTTGTGTGTAATGTTTTGTCAATTCAAAGACAGGGTCACCAAAACCATAAAACCAGCTAAAATGATGCACTAACCTTTTACAATCTCCATCAGATGACACTCCTAGGACATTATGTTAGACAATGCATGCATTTTTAGTTCTATCAAGTTCATATTTATATCCAAAAACAGCGTTTTACTATGGCATTGATGTTGAGGAAATCGTTTCCCTCCAATAACCGGCAGTCAAGTCAGCGTCACAAATTAAATAATTAAAATTAGAAAACATTGGTAAAATATTATATTGTCATTTAAAGAATTATAGATTTACATCTCTTGAACGCAATCAACTTGCCAGATTTAAAAATAACCTTACTGGGAAATCACACTTTGCAATAATCTGAGCACTGCGCCCAGAAAAATACGCGTTGCGATACAGACTAGACGTCATGTTGGGGAGATCTAAAATCGAAAATACTATGTAAATAATCCATTACCTTTGATTCTCTTCATCAGATGTCACTTCCAGGTATCACAGGTCCATAACGAATGTAGTTTTGTTCAAAAAAGCTCATCATTTATGTCCAAAAATCTCCGTCTTGTTAGCACATGATCTAAGCCAGCCGGACTTCTCGTCATGAACGAGGGGAAAAAATATATTTACATTCGTTCAAACATGTCAAACGTTGTATAGCATAAATCATTAGGGCCTTTTTTAACCAGAACATGAATAATATTCAAGGTGGACGAATGCATACTCTTTTATAACGTATTGGAACGAGGGTACCCAACATGAACTCGCGCGCCAGGTGTCTAATGGGACATCATCGTTCCATGGCTCTTGTTCGGTCAGATCTCCCTCCAGAAGACTCAAAACACTTTGTAAAGGCTGGTGACATCTAGTGGAAGCAATAGGAAGTGCCAAAATATTCCTCAGCCCCTGTGTTTTTCAATGGGATAGGTTTAAAGTCAATACAACACATCAGGTATCCACTTCCTGTCAGAAAATGTCTCAGGGTTTTGCCTGCCAAATGAGTTCTGTTATACTCACAGACACCATTCAAACAGTTTTAGAAACTTTAGAGTGTTTTCTATCCATATATAATAAGTATATGCATATTCTAGTTACTGGGTAGGATTAGTAACCAGATTAAATCGGGTACATTTTTTTATCCAGACGTGCAAATGCTGCCCCCTAGCCCTAACAGGTTAATAAACAAGAAGATGATTCACATACCCGCTGCATCTTGGTCCCCTCACTACGACGAGTATGACAGAAGGTCTACAGTCGCCTCCACAGCACTCTGAAGGGTAGCACCATGGTGTAACGGGAGGACAGCTAGCTTCCATCCTCCTCTTGGTACATTTACTTCAATACAAAACCTAGGAGGCTCTTGGTTCTCACCCCCTTCCATAGACATACACAGTAATTATGACAACTTTCCGAAGGACATCCTCCAACCTATCAGAACTCTTGCAATATGGACTGAAATGTTGTCCACCCAATCAAAGGATCAGAATGAATCTAGTACTGAAAGCATAAGCTACAACTAGCTAGCACTGCAGTGCATATGGTGCATGTGGTGAGTAATTGACTAAAAGAGAGAAAACGGTTTTCAACAAATTCATTTCTTCAAAAATGAAAGAGAAGCAAGAGAGAGAGTGTCATTTTTTTCAGTTTCACTTACTAAGCTAGCAAATGCAGCTGGCTAGTTAAGCCTACTCAAACACCCAGCTCAAACAGAGGGATGCTATGATAGTTAGCTGGCTATGACTATCCAACACAACACTGGAACTCTTCCAAGTCAAGGTATGCTTTTGGTTTTATTATTTTATTGCCACTGAGGCTGCTGGTGTAACTGCTTAATGACTAAACACTAACGTTACTGCATGATTGTAGCAGGTTTACTAACGCATTAATTATATTAGCTATGTTGACTATGGCATTACTTTAGCTAATATGGGGACAATGATGTAGGCTGTGTGTAGTTGTTATGACATGGTTTGGCTTGGAAAGTTTTTTTCGCCTGGTCACATACAGCTGATGTGTTGTGCATTGAAGTCCATAAAGGAAGGGAAAAGGTGAGAGGCAAGAAGGAATGCAACGTGGTGTTTACGTGTGATCAGGGGTGTATTCATTCTGCCGATTCTGTTGAAAAACGTTTCTTAAAAGGAAGCCAACGAAACAGGGATAAATATATTTGAGTTTGTCCAATAGAAACTCTCGTTTGTAACTGTTGGACTAATGATTACACCGTAGATAAACTAGATGCAGGCAAGAGTGTGCAAGGCGGTATTGAATGTGTCACTGTCACTAGTAGCCTAAACCTATCGATATTACATTGAACTGGGTGAATGGAATATGAATGACAGTCATCCAATATGCTGTTATAGAATTAAGACCATGTTCATGAAAGAAAGTGTCCTCCCTCATCATAAACAGCACTGACCGCCACTGGGCAAAGCTGATGAGTATTGTATTTCTTTCATCTCTGCCAACCTATCTACCTGTGCCAAAACTTGATTAGGTCCCATGGCTTTTAAATGAATCCGGCTGAAAGCAAAACTTTGGTTTGAAACATATCTTTTGTACTTGAGATGCTGGCCTCAGGAAAAATAAAGAATCTCTGGAGCACTGTGTAATAAATAACACTCAGAAAGAGAGCAAGTCCTTCATGTTTACCTCACTGATGCTAATCACTAATTAATGTGTTAGATAAAGCTAGGTCAGGTAGTCATCTACCAGACCCTGCCCATGAGAGGCTTCCCAGACTCCAGGCAGATGTTCCTCGTAGGCACAGATCTAGGCTCAGATTTCCCTTCCCGTCACCCTAACCCTAAATAACCCCAATGAGGTAAATAGTAAAACTATTACTATTGCGCCTCTTCTCTCCGCAGCCGAAGATATTTGGCATGACGTCTCTGATCCTCAAGAACTTATACAGATGACTATTTAGAGCATTCTGTCTGGCTGCTTCACCACCTGGTAAAGCAATTGCACCACCTTCGACCACAGGGTTCTACTGATGGTGGTGCTGGGGGCCCAGTACATCACTATGGCCGAGCTCCCAGCCATCGAGGACATCTATACCAGGCGGTGTCTGAGGAAGGGCCGGAGAATTGTCAAAGACTGTTATGCCTGCTACCGTCTGGCAAGCGGTAAGACTGCTGAACAGCTATTCAATGGCTGACTACCTTCACCCATCTGCACTGACTCTGTATACAGGCAGACACTCATATTCTCGTGTGTACTTGTTTTTATTTATCTTGTGTATTTATTTTATGATTTAGTATTACTGTATTGTGTGGAAGTAAGCATTTCACTGTACTCTTTACACCTGTTGTATCCTGTGCACGTGACAAATACTATTTGATATTTTTTTATTCCTAGATCTAACACCACCAATGGGGTATTAGGTTGGAAGGACATAAACTCTCAGAAAAAAATTGTACAGTTAGGGTACAGTATTGGGATACAAAAATGACAAAATACAGAATGTGGGTACAGAGGAACACATGACCTCACATGGTACTGTTCAGTACCTTTTATGGTTGATTGTGGATAATCTAGTATAATGGTACATTTTAGTACCAAATATTTTGAATATAAAGGCACAATCATTGGGGGCATGGCTTAGTGGGGGCGTGACTTTCAGTTAGTTACTTTGGTCACCGTGAGTAGAAGTGTTGTACTCGTTTAACTGGTCTATGGTTATGTTCAATACATTTTGATTATATCCTCTCCAGTTCTGATGTCTTTATAAAGACTTTCATAAGAGTATGTGATAATTAAGAGTTGTAATTAATATTGTAGTGTCCTTAAGCAAGCAATGAGCAACCTAGTCAAGAGGGTCTAACATCTTGGTGTAATGTTTAAGGTGTTGGCTTGACAGTTGCTGGTCCCAGGTTTGAGTCCTGGTCAGGGTTACCCCCTGAATTTGCTACATTGGTGTCAGAAGTGGGATGGCGGAGAGGTGTGTTAACATGAGGGACTTGGTATAAAGAAGAGGTACATTTCTGCCACTTGAAAGGAACAAATGGGTTTGTCACTGGTGCTACCCTAAAAAAGCAAATTTGAACCTTTTGGCTATTTTAAGGTACAAACTGCAAGGGTACGCTCTATGTACCTATAACTAAGGGAACCACTACAGTGACAAAGGTTTGTACCCCTAAGGACAATTCGGTACCTTTTTTTCCTGAGGGTACATTGGGGCTCAAACAGAGGGATGCTATGTTAGTTAGCTGGCTAGGACTATCCAAAACAACACAAACTCTTCCAAGTCAAGGTAAGCTTTTGGTTTTATTAATTTATTGCCACTGAGGCTGCTGGTGTAACTGCTTACTGACTAAACACTAACATTACTGCATTATTGTAGCAGGTTTACTAACGCAGTGACAAGCGTTTTTACCCCTTTAAGGACAATTCGGTACCTTTTTTCCTGAGTGTACATTGGAGCTGATTGATGAATAATGAATGGAAATGCTCTACCACTCTGGAGTAATACACTTTGCTGATCAACTGAGCTGTAATTATAGGGTATGATGTCTCTCCTCTTCACTATTTCCTGGTCTGTGTGTCAAAGCCAGCCTATACATTTTCCTGATAAAGGCAGATTGGTTGGGAACTCTCCCAGCCCGACTCTAGCTGAATAATATCTGTGAGTCCTCGCTGTGTGCCTCTAGGGGATTATGTTTCAATAGTAACCTGCGAGAGCAAAGGTTGTGGAAGTAATTAAAACCAAATATTGAAGAATTGACACACAGTCCAGGGGTGAATTTCCAGATCAATGCAGGCCGAATGAGAGGATTCTGTCGCCTGACTGGCGTGCCATGTGCCCCCCCCAGCATTTTAAAGACAAGACTCTCGTTAATCTAACCACACTGTCCGATTTCAAAAAGGCTTTACAGCGAAAGCAAAACATTAGATTATGTCAGCAGAGTACCCAGCCAGAAATAATCAGACACCCACTTTTCAAGCTAGCATATAATGTCACAAAAACCCAGAAGACAGCTAAATGCAGCACTAACCTTTGATGATCTTCATCAGATGACACACCTAGGACATTATGTTATACAATACATGCATGTTTTGTTCAATCAAGTTCATATTTATATCAAAAAACTGCTTTTTACATTAGCATGTGACGTTCAGAACTAGCATACCCCCCGCAAACTTCCGGGGAATTTACTAACAATTTACTAAATTACTCATGATAAACGTTCACAAAAAGCATAACAATTATTTTAAGAATTATAGATACAGAACTCCTCTATGCACTCGATATGTCCGATTTTAAAATAGCTTTTTGGTGAAAGCACATTTTGCAATATTCTAAGTACATAGCCCAGCCATCACGGGCTAGCTATTTAGACACCCGGCAAGTTTAGCACTCATCAAAATCAGATTTACTATAAGAAAAATGTTATTACCTTTCCTGTTCTTCGTCAGAATGCACTCCCAGGACTTCTACTTCAATAACAAATGTTGGTTTGGTCCCAAATAATCCATCGTTATATCCAAATAGCGGCGTTTTGTTCGTGCGTTCTAGACACTATCCGAAATGGTAAATCAGGGTCGTGCGCATGGCGCAATTCGTGACAAAAGATTTCTAAATATTCCATTACCGTACTTCGAAGCATGTCAACCGCTGTTTAAAATCAATTTTTATGCAATTTATCTCATAAAAAAGCGATAATATTCCGACCGGGAATCTGCTTTTCGGTAAATAGAGGGAAAAACAGAAAGACTGGGGCGGCCAGTGCACGCGCCTAAGCCCTTTGTCCTCTGATAGACCACTTAGCAAAAGCGCTCGTGTGTTTCAGCCAGGGCTTTGAATTACATCATTCAGCTTTTTCCCCAGCTCTGAGCGCCCATGGAAGCTGTAGGAAGTGTCATGTAACAGCAGAGATCCTTTGTAATGGATAGAGATAATCAAGAAGGGGAAGAAATGGTCAGACAGGGTACTTCCTGTACAGAATCTTCTCAGGTTTTGGCCTGCCAAATGAGTTCTGTTATACTCACAGACACCATTCAAACAGTTTTAGAAACTTTGGAGTGTTTTCTATCCAAAGCTAATAATTATATGCATATTCTAGTTTCTGGGCAGGAGTAATAATCAGATTAAATCGGGTACGTTTTTTATCCAGCCGTGAAAATACTGCCCCCTAGCCATAACAGGTTAAGCAAGCAAGCAAGCGTCCCACCTAGCCCATAGAGGTTAAGAAGGAAATAAATTCCACACATTTACTTTTCACAAGGCACATCTGTTAATTGAAATGCATTCCAGGTGACTATCTCATGAAGCTGGTTGAGAAAATGCCAAGAGTGTGCAAAGCTGTTATCATCTCTATCAAAAATACAGCATCTGTGCTGTAACATGACATTTTCTAAGGCTTCAATTGGCTCTAGGAAGGTGCCAGAAAGTGGAATGAGAGCTCTCCAGTCTCTGGGCGAAAAACAGCAGGGGTTTTTGTGAGTGGTCCTTCTGAGAACAATGACACTGAGGCGCGCGTGCACGAGACGACTCCATTTTTTTCTTTCAGTGTTTGAATGAACACAACGTCGCCCAGGTTGGAATATTATCGATATTTTACGAGAAAATAGCATAAAAAATTATTTTAAACTGCGTTTGACATGCTTCGAGGTACGGTAATGGAATATTTTGAAATTTTTTGTCACGAAATGCGCCGGTGCATCACCCTTCGGATAGTGACTTGAACGCACGAACAAAACGGAGTTATTTGAACATAACTATGGATTATTTCCAACCAAAACAACATTTGTTGTTGAAGTAGAAGTCCTGGGAGTGCATTCTGACGAAAAATTGATTGGTGAGGGCCAAACTTGGTGGGTGTCAAAATAGCTAGCCGTGATGGCCGGGCTATGTACTCAGAATATTGCAAAATGTGCTTTCACCGAAAAGCTATTTTAAAATCTGACACCGCGATTGCATAAAGGAGTTCTGTATCTATAATTCTTAAAATAATTGTTATGTTTTTTGTGAACGATTATCGTGAGTAATTTTGTAAATTCACCGGAAGTTTGCGGTGGGTATGCTAGTTCTGAACATCACATGCTAATGTAAAAAGCTGGTTTTTGATATAAATATGAACTTGATTGAACAAAACATGCATGTATTGTATAACATAATGTCCTAGGAGTGTCATCTGATGGAGATCATCAAAGGTTAGTGCTGCATTTAGCTGTGGTTTTGGTTTTTGTGACATATATGCTTGCTTTGAAAATGGCTGTGTGATTATTTTTGGGAGGGTACTCTCCTGACATAATCTAATGTTTTGCTTTCGTTGTAAAGCCTTTTTGAAATCGGACAATGTGGTTAGATAAAGGAGAGTCTTGTCTTTAAAATGGTGTAAAATAGTCATATGTTTGAGAAATTTAAGTTTTTGCATTTTTGAGGTATTTGTAATTCGCGCCACTCTATACCATTGGATATTGGTGAGGCATTCCGCTAGCGGAATGTCTGTCCCTAACATGTTAACATAAAACATCTCTATATTTAGAATTTTGAGCGCCGACAAGGTTTATTTTAGCTATGCTCAGCGCCATTTTAAATTGCCATAGTAACGACTGGCACCAGTTGTTACATATCGAAGAGAGTGAGATTAGGTGCGGACAACGAAGACGGCAACAACAAGTAGTAATTCAAACATGAACTGTATAGTGCCATGCTGTAGGAATTGGCTCCATAAAAATCACTTGGTAAGCTACCATCGGCTGCCCAAGGACCAATAACTTTTGAAGAAGTGGCTCCATTTCCTGAAGAGGAAGGACGTGCCAAATCGAGCTAGCAAGATCTGTAGCCAGCACTTCGCAGAGGAAGACTTTGTGATGAAGAGAAGTTTCGGAGGGGCAACCGGGAGTTTCCGAATGAAAAGGAGTCAACTACGTTGAAGAGCTCTCCTTGCGCCTCAATTTTCAAGGGTTATGGTGTAAGGGTTACTGAAGGACCATCATCAACATCGCTGACTTTGGAGTCAAGCAAAATCCGGACTGAACGGAAGAGGCGATGCAAGTTAATGGAGAGCCCCAGGTAACGTTAACTGGTCATGAGTCATGACTGTTGTTGGACTAGACTAGCGTTAGACACTGGACAGCTTTGTTGCAACTCTAGTTGAAGGTAATAATGGCGCCGGAGGAGATGGCTGCCGTTTTACGGTCCCATAACCAATTGTGCTATTGTGTGTTTTTTTGTAACTTATTTTGTATATAATGTTTCTGCCACCGTCTCTTATGACCGAAAATAGCTTCTAGATATCAGGACAGTGATTACTCACCCCATACTGGAAAGGATTTACTTCGGACACCCGATAAGGCCCTCATGAATAACATACAGCTGGCGGGTTTTACGCTTTTTCAGCAGGATCGAACAGCTGCCTCCAGTAAGACAAGGGGTGGTGGTCTGTGTATATTTGTAAACAACAGCTGGTACACAAAATCTAAGGAAGTCTCGAGGTTTTGCTAGCCTGAGGTAGAGTATCTCATGATAAGCTGTAGACAACACTATTTACCAAGAGAGTTTTCATCTATTCTTCGTAGCTGTCTATTTACCACCACATACCGATGCTTGCACTAAGATAGCACTCAATGTGCTGTATACGGCCATAAGCAAACGGGAAAACGCTCATCCAGAGGCGGCAATCCTAGTGGCCAGGGACTTAAATGCAGAGAAAAATGTATCTGTTTTACCTAATTTCTAACAGCATGCTAAATGTGCAACCAGAGGGTAAAAAAAATCTAGACCACCTTTACTCCATACACAGTGACACGTACAAAGCTCCTCCTCTCCCTCCATTTGGCAAATCTGACCAAAGCAGGAAGCACCAGTTACTTGGTCAATAAAAAAGTGGTCAGATGAAGCAGATGCTAAGCTACAGGACTATTTTGCCAGCACAGACTTTAATATATTCCGGGATTCTTCCGATGGCATTGAGGAGTACACAATGACCGTACATACATACCCCAACCAGAAGCCATGGATTACAGGCAACATCTGCACTGAGCTAAAAGGTAGAGCTGCCTCTTTCAAGGAGGGGGACTCTAACATGGAAGCTTATAAGAAATCCCATTATGCCCTCCGACTAGTCATCAAACAGGCAAAGTGTCACTACAGGACACTTTGATTGAATCGTACTACACCGGCTCTGACGCTCATAGGATGTGGCAGGGCTTGCAAACTATTACAGACTGTAAAGGGAAGCACAGCCAAGAGCAGCCCAGTGACACAAGCAAACCAGACGAGCTAAATAACTTCTAGAGTCGCTTCGAGGCAAGTAACACTGAAACATGCATGAGAGCATCAGCTGTTCCGGACGAATGTGTGAATACGCTCTCCGTAGTCGATGTGAGCAAGACCTTTAACCTCTCTAGGGGAGATGGGACGAAATCGTCCCACACTATTCAACAGCCAGTGACAAATCAGAGCGCCAAATTTAAAAACACAAAATGTCATAATTCAAAGTTCTCAAACATAGGACTATTTTACACCATTTTATAGATCAATTTTTTCCTGAATCGAACCACGTTGTCCGATTTCCAAAAGGCTTCACAGCGAAAGCAAAACATTAGATTATGTTAGGAGAGTACATAGACACAAAAAACCACACAGCCATTTCCAAGCAACTAGCATGCATCACAAATACCCAAAACACAGCTAAAAGCAGCACTAACCTTTGATGATCTTCATCAGATGACACTCCTAGGACATTATGATATACAATACATGCATGTTTTGTTCAATCAAGTTCATATTTATATCAAAAAACAGCTTTTTACATTAGCATGTTTTGTTCAGAACTAGCATACCCACTGAAAACTTCCGATGAATTTACTAAATTACTCACGATAAACGTTGACAGAATACATAACAATTATTTTAAGAATTATAGATACAGAACTCCTTTATGCAATCGCTATGTCCGATTTTAAAATAGCTTTTCGGCGAAAGCACATTTTGCAATATTCTGAGTACATAGCTCGGCCATCACGGCTAGCTAATTTGACACCCACCAAGTTTGGGACAACCTAAACTCAGAATTACTATTAGAAAAATTGGATTACCTTTGCTGTTCTTCGTCAGAATGCACTCCCAGGACTTCTACTTCAACAACAAATGTTGTTTTGTTTCCAAATAATCCATAGTTATATTCAAATAGCTCCGTTTTGTTCATGCGTTCAGGTAACTATCCAAACGGTGACGCATGTGTGCATTTCGTGACAAAAAAAATCAAAATATTCCATTTCCGTACTTAGAAGCATGTCAAACGCTGTTTAAAATCAATTTTTATGCGATTTTTCTCGTAAAATAGCGATAATATTCCAACCGGGCGACGTTGTATTCATTCAAAGGCTGAAAGAAAAAAATGGAGTAGTCTCGTGGACGTGCATCTCCAGTGTCACTGTTCCCAGCCTGACCATTCACAAATTCTCCTGCTGTTCTTCGCCCAGAGACTGCAGACACCCCATTACACTTTCTGGCGCCTTCTGAGAGCCAATGGAAGCATTAGAAAATGTCATGTTACAGCACAGATGCTGTATTTTCGATAGAGATGCTACAGAAGGACAACAAATTGTCAGACAGGGCACTTCCTGTATGGAATCTTCTCAGATTTTGGCCTGCCATATGAGTTCTGTTATACTCACAGACACCATTCAAACAGTTTTAGAAACTTTAGAGTGTTGTCTATCCAAATATACTAATTATATACATATTATACTAGTTTCTGGTCAAGAATAGTAACCAGATTAAATCGGGTACGTTTTTTATCCGGCCGTGAAAATACTGCCCCCTATCCCAAACAGGTTAAAAAGGTCATTCACAAGTCCACAGGGCCAGACGGATTACCAGGACGTGTACTCCGAGCATGCGCTGACAAACTGGTAAGTGTCTTCACTGACATTTCAAACCTGTCATTTCAAAACCCTGGCTGAATCTGTAATACCAAAATGTTTCAAGCAGACCACCATAGTCACTGTGCCCAAGAACACTAAGATAACCTGCCTAAATGACTACTGACCTGTAGCACTCACGTCTGCAGCCATGAAAAGCTTTGCAAGGCTGGTCATGGCTCACATCAACACCATTATCCCAGACACCCTAGATACACTCCATTTTGCATACCGCCCCAACAGATCCACAGATGGTGCAATCTCAATTGCACTCCCCACTGCCCTTTCCAACATGGACATAACGAAAACCTATGTGAGAATGCTATTCATTGACTACAGCTCAGCGTTCAACGCCATAGTGCCCTCAAAGCTCATCACTAAGCTAAGGACCTTGGGACTAAACACCTCCCTTTGCAACTGGATCCTGGACTTCCAGACGGGCCACCCCCAGGTGTTGAGGGTAGGTAGCAACACATCTGCCACGCTGATCCTCAACACTGGAGCTCCCCAGGGGTGCATGCTCAGTCTCTTCTTGTACTCCCTGTTCATCCACGACTGCATGTCCAGGCATGACTCCAACACCATCATAAAGTTTGCAGACGACACAACAGTGGTAGGCCTGATCACCGACAACGACGAGACTGCCTATAGGGAGGAGGTCAGAGACCTGGCCGGGTGGTGCCAGAATAACAACCTATCCCTCAACGTGACCAAGACTAATGAGATGATTGTGGTCTACAGGAAAAGGAGGACCGAGCACGCCCCCATTCTCATCGACGGGGCTGTAGTGGAGCAGGTTGAGAGCTTCAAGTTCCTTGGTGTCCACATCAACAAAAAACTAGAATGGTCAAAACACACCAAGACAGTCGTGAAGAGGGCACGACAAAGCCTATTCCCCCTCAGGAAACTAAAAAGATTTGGCATGGGTCTTGAGATCCTCAAAAGGTTCTACAGCTGCAACATCAAGAGCATCCTAACTGGTTGCATCACTGCCTGGTACGGCAATTCCTCGGCCTCCAACCGCAAGGCACTACAGAGGGTAGTGCGTACGGCCCAGTACATCACTGGGGCTAAGCTGCCTGCCATCCAGGACCTCTACACCAGGTGGTGTCAGACAAAGGCCCAGAAAATTGTCAAAGACCCCAGCCACCCCAGTGATAGACTGTTCTCTCTACTACAACATGGCAAGCGGTACCGGAGTACCTTCTCAACAGGTTTTACCCACAAGCCATAAGACTCCTGAACAGGTAATCAAATGGCTACCCGGACTATTTGCATTGTGTGCCCCTCCCCAACCCCTCTTTTTACGCTGCTGCTACTCTCTGTTTGTCATATATGCATAGTCACTTTAACTATACATTCATGTACATACTATATATAAATTGGGCCGACCAATTAGTGCTCCCGCACTTTGGCTAACCCGGGCTATCTGCATTGTGTCCCACCCACCACCCACCAACCCATCTTTTAGGTTACTGCTACTCTCTGTTCATCATATATGCATAGTCACTTCAACCATATCTACATACTACCTCAATCAGCCTGACTAACCGGTGTCTGAATGTAGCCTCGCTACTTTTATAGCCTCGCTACTGTATATGGCCTGTCTTTTTACTGTTGTTTTATTTCTTTACCTACCTATTGTTCACCTAATACCTTTTTTGCACTATTGGTTAGAGCCTGTAAGTAAGCATTTCACTGTAAGGTCTACACCTGTTGTATTCGGCGCACGTGACAAATAAACTTTGATTTGATTTACTGTAATACATTTTGTTGACAGATTTGTTTTTGAAATGTTTTGTTAGCCCCACCTCATTTAGCTAGACTGAAGTTGACATAGCTAATGTTTGCTGAAAAATACATGTCCCTGTATTTGCTGTGTGTTTGTGTGTGTTTGTGTTGACATGGCGTACAAGACAAGTAGCTTGTTAACGCCAACTGATATAAACTCAGCAAAAAAAGAAACAGCCTTTTTTCAATACCCTGTCTTTCAAAGATAATTTGTAAAAATCCAAATAACTTTCAGATCTTCATTGTATAGGGTTAAAACACTGTTTCCCATGCTTGTTCATTGAACCATAAACAATTAATGAACATTCATCTGTGGAACGGTCATTAAGACACTAACAGCTTACAGACGGTAGATAATTAAGGTCACAGTTATGAAAATGTAGGACACTAATGAGGCCTTTCTACTGAATCTGAAAAAACCAAAAGAAAGATGCCCAGGGTCCCTGCTCATTTGCGTGAACGTGCCTTAGGCATGCTGCAAGGAGGCATGAGGACTGCAGATGTGGCCAGGGCAATAAATTGCAATATCTGTACTGTGAGACACCTAAGACAGCGCTACAGGGAGACAGGATGGACAGCTGATCGTCCTCGCAGTGGCAGACCACGTGTAACAACACCTGCACAGGATCGGTACATCCGAACATCACACCTGCGGGACAGGTACAGGATGGCAACAACAACTGCCCGAGTTACACCAGGAATGCACAATCCCTCCATCAGTGCTCAGACTTTCCGCAATAGGCTGAGAGAGGCTGGACTGAGGGCTTGTAGGCCTGTTGTAAGGCAGGTCCTCACCAGACATCACCGGAAACAAAGTCGCCTATGGGCACAAACCCACCGTCGCTGGTACAGACAGGACTGGCAAAAAGTGCTCTTCAATGATGATTCGCGGTTTTGTCTCACCAGGGGTGATGGTCGGATTCGTGTTTATTGTCGTAGGAATGAGAGTTACACCGAGGCCTGTACTCTACAGCGGGATAGATTTGGAGGTGTAGGGTCCGTCATGGTTATGGTCTGTGTCACAGCATCATCAGACTGAGCTTGTTGTCACTGCAGGCAATCTCAACGCTGTGCGTTATAGGGAAGACATCCTCCTCCCTCATGTGGTAACATTCCTGCAGGCTCATCCTGACATGACCCTCCAGCATGACAATGTCACCAGCCATACTGCTCGTTCTGTGTGAGATTTCCAGCAAGACAGGATTGTCAGTGTTCTAAATCCCATTGAGCACGTCTGGGACCTGTTGGATCGGAGGGTGAGGGCTAGGGCCATTCCCCCAGAAATGTCAGGGAACTTGCAAGTGCATTGGTGGGAGAGTGGGGTAACATCTCACAGCAAGAACTGGCAATCTGGTGCATTCCATGAGGAGGAGATGCACTGCAGTTCTTTATGCAGCTGGTGGCCACACCAGATACTGACTTACTTTTTCAGGGACACATTATTCCATTTCTGTTAGTCACATGTCTGTGGAACTTGTTCAGTTTATGTCTTAGTTGATGAACCTTGTTATGTTCATACAAATACTTCACATGTTATGTCTGTTGAAAATAAATGCAGTTGACAGTGAGAGGACGTTTCTTTTTTTGCAGAGTTCATTTGGGTTCAATTGTCTTAACAAAATGTTTGTTTTCAGGATGACATCTTCATCCCTGAAAAGGTTTTCATCCTGGAGGACACTGTTCAGGAGGAGGCACATGTAAATGCAGGTTATTTCTAAGGCTATTGTTTATTTCAAGACACAATCTGACACAAGACACAAGCATGCAAAACTGACCCCTGGGTGCCAGAGTCTTCCTATGCTACGGTGGAGAAGAGGTCCACGGGGACCATCACTAAAGAGCATGAGGTCAGGCTTGAGGTTCATAATCACAGTCATCACAGTGCGGACCAAGATATATTATCGAAGAGTGTGTGCAAGATCCGAAATACATTGTTAGCCATGAGCCAGGATGTCGAGCAGGTGTCATCAGCTCATCCCTGAAAATAAATGGTTTCGCCATCACCATGGAGACAGTGTGTTGTGGACATCGGGATGAAGTGGGAGTCCCAGACCAGAGAGGGAAAATTGTTTGCAGAGAATCTGTTGGTGCCATCAGTGGTCTTCCTGACTGGCAGCTCCCACTCCATATTTGTGGAAACATGTTGCTGTACAGTTCGCAAACCAACAGCGCTTCTACATTGTACCAGAGGTTAACCACATGTGGACTCAGCACATGGAGGCCATTCTGGCTACAATTGGTGACAGTCCACCGACCGTATCTGGAGCCTCCTTTGGCTCTTACACCATCCTGGACTCTGCTTCCCACCTGATCCTCCCCCAGGAGACTGTGCATGTGACTGAAGTGAAGAACAGCCACCTGTTGGAGAGGGAGGGATTATAGAGAGGCCTACAACACATTGAGGTAAGCTATAGCCAGTGGTGTAAAGTAAAAATACTTTAAAGTACTACTTTTTTAGGTATCTGTACTTTACTATTTATATTTTTTACTACTTTAACTTCACTACATTCCTAATGAAAAGAATGTACTTGTTATATTTTCGAAGCTTAGCAGGACAGGAAAGTGGTCCAATTCACTCACTTATCAAACTGTGTCAAACTGCTTTGCTTTATCTTGGCCAGGTCGCAATTGTAAATGAGAACTTGTTCTCAACTTGCCTACCTGGGTAAATAAAGGTAAATCAAATAAATTATCAAGAGAACATCCCTGGTCATTCCTACTGCCTCTGATCTGGAGGTCTCACTAAACACAAAAGCTTAATATGTAGCGTGCGCCTGGCTATCCATACATAAAAAAATACAAAAATCTTATAAGCTATTTGAAATTATTTATAATTTTACTTTGGATACTTAAGTATATATTTGCAATTACATTTACTTTTGATACTTAAGTATATTTAAAACCAAATACTTTTAGACTTTTACTCAAGTAGTATTTCTCTTGGTGACTTTCACTTTTACTTAGTCATTTTCTATGAAGGTATATTTACTTTTACTCAAGTATGACAATTGGGTACTTTTTCCACAACTGGCTATAGCCTAACCTATATTTTGTAGCTAGCCTAATTGTTGTAAATGTTTATTTGGTGAATGTATGAAGAGGACGTAGGTACCTTTTTAGGATGATAAATTAACCATTATTACTAACAGGCCCATGGATGCAGTATTGAAACCCTGGCCACTGACAGGCAGCCAAGTGTGACTCTTGAGGAACTCACATGCTGATATCTGGCATTAGTATGACCTGTGACACATTGCCAAATGTCTGAGGAAACAGCTGGTGGCCATTGGGAAGCCAGAGGTACTGTCATATTTTATAGTAAATTCAGAACTATGATTTGTGTAACTTATATCTTGCTCTTGGACCATCCTAGCGGACTCTGAGTGCCCAAAGAGTGGCGGTCACTTTGGGGGAGCTGGTTGGTGTTCCGAAAATGGAGAAGGGGCAGGCCATTCAACAGCGAATTCAAAGATACACACATCCGTAAAGGGAATCGGAGTGGGATTGTTTTTCCACAATTTATTTTTTACCCGTTTCAACGGACGTGCTACCTTGTCCCGGATCTGCTGTTTCGACCTATGAATGCTCAGCTATGAAAAGCCAACTGACATTTACTCCTGAGGTGTTGAACTGTTGCACCCTCTATAACCACTGTGGTTATTATTTTGATGTAAAAAGAGCTTTGTAAAATACATTTGATTGATTGTTTGCTGAGCTGCATGCTGTGTATTCACTAACTGTCTGAGGGATGTGACATTTTAATAATATCTGTAACATATTTTGGTGTGTATTTAATCTGCAACTTAACTTCTTAAAGTGGCAATCAGCAGTAGAAACAATAACAAAGTGTCTTCCCTGCTCCTCTTTCGGTAAAAAGCTGAGCAATGGGGCTGGAGATACAGTATGTAGCCACTCTCAAATTCATAGAGCTATAGATGCAAGGACTGACCATCTATGATATGAAAATGAGAGTTTTAACCATTTTTTGAGGCTGTATCGTGTTTGCTTACATTTTCTTTGTTTACAAATGTTGGAGTAAAACAAGTTAATATTTGGGGTTTTGATGGGGTCCAACAGTTGAACTAAGCTCATGGGGCATTTATAAGTTAGATTCTTCATGAATCAATGGTTACATATCATTAATTTATAAGTGCAAAATGGATTTAGCAACTGCTGATTGCCCCTTTACGGTATGTACTGTTGTTTGTTTTTTGATCTTGTGCATGAGGCAAAGACATGCCATCACAACCTTTCATGTGAATCCTCTTCTTGTTTCATTGGAACTTGTAAAAACACCTTAATAACCCTGTAAGTGACTATGTATTTTTGTATTTTTTCTGTTTCCACTACCATGTAGCCAGGATAAAGGTGTCTGCTAAATGGCATATATTATTAAAGTCTCCTTTGACTCTAGCTGCCCAGTGTAGTTACCATTCCTTTCCAATAGATGGCAGCCAAAACTAGTTGAAGTCACTACTCTAGCAACAGGGACACGGGGTTAGTGCGCGTTGAAAGTAGTTTTATCTTCAAAGCAAGTTTATCTGGTTACGCTTTAACCTGTTGTTATAGTGGACAAGCAAACAAATACTTTTTTTTACATAAGGTGCAGGCATTAGGCCTATGTCTTGAAAAAAATTACAGCAGCCTAGATTTACTAAATTAACTGTTTGTATTCAAACTCAAAACCTATGTAAATGTCATAGGGTGAACTGGTGATAAACTGCTAGCCTGTATGCTCTGCAAACAAAATCATAATAAAAGTTAGTCTGATACCAAAATTAAATCACAATGTATTTATAATGAGTACACCCCATTATTGGTAAGAATGAGATTTCATAAATCATGAGGTCTGCGACTCGAACTCTGGTCGTCTTATCAAAAGGTAAATGCCTTACCATCACGCCAAACAGCGCTTGTGATAAACATCGTTATAGGTTAGTTATTATATATATTGAGCACCTACCCACTACTGATGTTAGCTTTAAACTATTTATAATAAAGCAACATTTAAGCAATTATTTAACTGGCATACCTGCTGCTGACTGGTCGACTAACCTCTTCTGCCCGGAAGTCCTTCAAAAGGATTAGTGACATGCTCAATACATCGCCATCCAGACAGACTGACAGGAACCTCTGATTGGATGTAATACAGCCACCATCCGCTGTGATTTTGTGCTGTCTCTCAACCATCTCTAAAACACACACTCATACTCTCTAGCCATTATCTGGCAGCATCCTCACTCACACCAGTTACTGCCGTTCTAAATCCTTGTGTTTCCATTCCCCTTTAAGGATTCACATGTGAGGCCATGTGCTCAACAGAGTTGAGTAGCACAGTAAAACAACCAAGGATTTCAAGACTAAAAGTGGTAAAAGTATTAGGAAAAACTCTAGCTAAAAATATCCTTATCTTAATTTGGTGGAGGCATGTTGTTCTTCACATTACCAGCTCTGGTCCACACAAACTATATCAAATAAAATCAAAGTTTATTTGTCACATGCACAGGATACAGAAGGTGTAAACTGTACATTGAAATGGGTACTTGCATATTTGTATAGTAGCAATTTCAAAAACAGAAAAATATTTTTGAATTATTAGATGACGCTTACCCAGACACACTTGTCTAACTTGATGGGTCATGTGAAAGAAATTCTATAACCCCCAGCCACATATTGCCAAGTGGATGGGTCTCTACAGAATGTGTAAACGGTACCGCCAAATTGTTACTTGCAATATAAAAAATAGAAACAGTCAATATATAAAAAACAATAACGATAAGTGTCAATGCCAGTAGAGAAAGAACAAACTATACACTATGTAGAAGAACAATATCAATAACGATATCAGTGATACTGGTGATAGACAAGGTAGTTACATATATGCATACAATAAGCAGTAAAGTGACTGAGCAGCAGGATACATTTTTTATAATAGCAGCAACGCATGCCATGTGTGTGTTAAGAGAAAGTCATGTGAATGTGCACAGAGGCAGTGCAGATAGTCATGATGACTGGGAACTCGCCCTCCAGTGATGAACTGGTCCATCCGCACCACGCATGAACAAGGGAATCTATATTCAGATTTCTGTCCTGCCCTTGACTTTGGTGCAGGGCACATGATGTTCATGGCCTCTTTGTCACAAAACTCCCTGATCTTCTCAAAAAGGTAAGTTTGTCTAGCTGTGTCCAGTCCAGGTGGTGCTTGTACAAGCAGCCCATCTATGGGAGGAAGGACATCAGCATTGTGCAGCAGCTGAAACCTGGTCCCAACTGAGTCCGAACGCTCCTTGGCGACAACAATACCAGGCTCCTGAGCATCGAAGGAAAATATTTAAAAAAAATAAAACATTACAACCTTGCATAACATCAACTGACCTCCCAAGTTTAGATAATAAGAATAACCTCATACAATGGAATGAAAATTATAGTGCTGGTACTGCTTGATCTGTGACATTGGCCTAAAGTACGGAGTCAGGTGGTCCACAGATTCCTGAAGGAAGACAGCCCGACAACACATACCTGAAAAATACACAAATAATGTGAGATCAATAAAAGTAGTGCCAATCATGTTGGAGGTAAATAAAATAATCAAAAGATGTGTTGTTTATGCTTTAAATACCATGTGTTGTCATCAATTCCTTGTAGAGATGCCACACCACAGCTTGTCACATGACATGGCAGCAGCTTTCCACCAAAGTGTTTGTGTCCTGGGTGGCGTCCTGGTAATACTATTGCATTATCCTCTGCGTAGTTGTTGAAGTTCACAACTTGCTGAAAGTCCTGATGCTTCATGTGTAACCTGTGCTTGCTTGGGCTATCATTTTGATGGGAGGCATTAGATTATTCTCCTTGTATGACTGGTGGAGGATAGTCAGGCGTGTTCTACTGATGCTGAAAGACAAATTCCAGATACAAATATTTTACCATTATTATACAATAGATGCCCGTAATCACCTCCAGACACACCTGGCTGACTTGATTGGTCATGTAATCATCTGGCGAAGTAGAGTCTTGTTTAGACATGTAGCTAGCTAGCTTGCTAAACAATGAACCGTAATCCCAACCCATAGAGTACTGGCACGACAAACCGATTGTCATAGCTAGCTAAAGCTAACCAACTAACGTACGCTAACCCCATTCTGTACAAATGTACGCAACCGCGACATTCAAATGAGGCTGCAAAGACAACTAATGGGACTGTAGCGACTGTGTTGACATCAAAATCTGGGGTGCGTTGATTGACATGGTAATGGGTCTATAGTATCGGAGAAACGTTGAAAAAAACTGACCCCTCCGACATTGTACGTTACATCGTGACGTGGCATGGCGTAACGTACAGCATGCATAAGGTAACTAATTCGGTCTTACAGCCTCTCTCCACCAGGTGTAGCACTTCTCTCACCATTTAAAAACAAGAAAGGGGCAGGGACAGGGTAAGGGGGATACCTAGTCATTTTTTGCATCATCACTGCAAGCTTTCGTGGCTCTCAAAAGCCGCTGTTTACTTCTGAAGATCACTTTAGCACCGCCCTAAAAACCCAATTCAAATTCGACATAAACCTTTAAATAAGTATGTAATGACACAATATATAAACTCTTTATAGTGTTTTATTTACATTTTAGAGACGATAAAGTGATAAGTTGGACAGATCGAGTGAAAAAAAGCCATTTCCCCACACAACATCTCTCCTTCTCACCATCACGCAATAGGTTTCGCTTCCCCACCTGCCATTTTTAAAAAGACCCGACGGAGCTCATTGCCTTCTTGAATCATACAGAGATGGGCATCATTAAGGTCTCGTCATTGATTTTGTTGGAAAGGGGAGAAATTTTGCTTTACAATGGTATTGATATTACAGTTGACCTGGAAGTATTACATTTTTTTGGCGCCAAAAGAAGGTCAATTGTACAGACCAGCGCAATGTACAAAAGTGAGTTAGCTAACTAATGTTGAACCTAACGTGAACTAACTAACATTAGGCTATAACTAGCAATACAAATGGCTTTCTGAGATACAAATAATATTATTATACAGATCATACATGTAATGTTAGCTAGTGAGCCAGCCAGCTAATGTTAGCTAACTAGCTAACAGTAAGACTTAGTAGGTATGACATGGGTGCAAAAAAAGCTGACACTACACATCCAAGTATATCTGACCAAATTATGAAAGACAAGAATTGTAGTTTTGAATTCCGTAAAGTAGTAAAAAAATAATTGCCTATCAACAATGACAAGCCACCGGGGTCCGACAACTTGGACGGAAAATTACTGAGGATATTAGCGGACAATATTGCCACTCCTATTTGCCATATCTTCAATTTAAGCCTACCAGAAAGTGTGTGCCCAAAGGCCGGGAGGGAAGCAAAAGTAATTCCACTACCTAAGAATAGTAAATCCCCCTTTACTGGCTCAAATAGCCGACCAATCAGCCTGTTACCAACCCTTAGTTAAAAAATGTATTTGACCAGATACAATGCTATTTTACAGTAAACAAATTGACAACAGACTTTAATCATGTTAATAGGAAAGGACATTCAACAAGCACAGCACTTAAACAAATGTCTGATGTTTGGCTGAGAGAAATTGATGATAAAAAGATTATGGGGGCTGTTTTGTTACTGTTTTGTTACACTTCAGTGTGGCTTTTGACATTATTGATCATAGTCTGCTGGAAAAAACGTATGCTATATTGTGGATAAAGAGTTACCTGTCTAACAGAACACAGAGGTTGTTATTTAATGGAAGCCTCTCCAACATAATCCAGATAGAATCAGGAATTCCCCAAGGCAGCAGTCTAGACCCCTTACTTTTTTCAATCTTTACTAACGATATGCCACTGGCTTTGTAAAGCAGGTGTGTCTATGTATGCAGGTGACTCAAAACTATACACGTCAGCTACTACAGTGACTGAAATGACTGCAACACTTTAAAAAGAGCTGTAGCTAGTTTCAGAGTGGGTGGCAAGGAATAGTCCTAAATATTTCAAGAACTTAAAGCATTGCATTTGGGACACATCATTCACTAAACCCTAAACTTCAACTAAATCTTGTAGTAAATAATGTTGAAATTGAGCAAGTTGTGGTGACTAAACTGCTTGGAGTAACCCTGGATTGTAAAACTGTCATGGTCAAGACAAGGCTGACTCATGCATACACACAATAACATACTCACTATAGAAACATGTACCCATGGATTTGTATATATTGTAGATATGTGGTAGGGGTCTGAGAGCACAGTGTGTTGTGAAATATGTGAATGTATTATAATGTTTTTAAAACAAAATTTTGCTGGACCACAGGAAGAGTAGCTGCTATCTTGGCAGCAGCTATTGGGGATCCATATGAAATACAAATACAAATCTCTAAAAGTTTGTGACGGTCTTAGGGGTGAAGCCGAATTGAAGAGGCACTGTTGAGCCTTCTTCACCACACTGTCTGTGTAGGTGGACCATTTCAGATTGTCGGTGATGTGTACTCCGAAGAACTTTACATTGTTTACTTTATCCACTGCGGTCCTGTCGATGTGGATAGGGGCGTGCTCCTTCTGCTGTCTCCTGAAGTCCATGATCATCTCCTTAATTTTGTTGACGTTGAGGGATAGGTTATTTTCCTGGCACCTCTCCGCCAGGGCCCTCACCTCCTCCCCGTAGGCTGTCTCATCATTGTTTGTAATCAGGCCTTCTGCGGTTGTGTTGTCTGCAAACTTGATGATTGCGTTGGAGGCGTCCGTTGCCTCGCAATCATGGGTGAACAGGGAGTACAGGAGGGTGCTGAGTGCACACCTTTGTGGGGCCCCTATGTTGAGGATCAGCGTAGTGAAGGTGTTGTTTCCTACCTTCACCAGCTGGGGGCGGCCTGTCAGGAAGTCCAGGGCCCAGGTGTACAGGGCGGGGTTCAGGGCCTCAAGCTTAATGATGAATTTGGAGGGTACTATGGTATTGAAAGCTGAGCTATAATCAAAGAACAGCATTCTGACATAGTAGGTATTCCTCTTGTCCAGATGGGATAGGGCAATGTGCAGTTCGATGGTGATTGCACCGTCTGTTGATCTATTGGGGGAGTATGCAAATTGAAGTGTGTCTAGGGTGTCAGGTAAGGTAGAGGTGATATGATCCTTAACTCTCAAAGCACTTCATGATGACAGCAGTGAGTGCTACGATGAGATAGTAATTTGGTTCAGTTACCTTTGCTTTCTTCGGTCCCGGAACAATGGTGGACATGTTAAAGCAAGTGGGGACAGCAGACTGGCATAGGGAGAGATTAAATATGTCTGTAAACACTCCAGCCAGCTGGTCTGCACATGCTCTGAGGACGCGGCTAGGGATGCCGTCTTGGCCAGCAGCCAGAGAGTCAACACGCTTAAATGTCTTACTCATGTCGGCTACAGAGAATGAGAGCCCACAGCCCTTGGTAGCGGGCCCCGTTGGTGGCACTGTGTTATCCTCAAAAGCGGGAGAAGAATGTGTTTAGCTTATTCAGAAGCAAGACGATGGTGCCCTAGTTTCGTGGCTGTTTTTGCCTTTGTAGTCTGTGATTGTCTGTAGACCCTGCCACATACGTCTCGTGTCTGAGCCGTTGAATTGTGACTCCACTTTGTCTCTGTACTGATGTTTTACTTGTTTGATTGCCTTACGGAGGGAAAACCTACACTGTCCGTATTCGGACAAATTCCCAGTCACCTTACCATGCTTAAATGGGATGGTTTGCGCTTTCCTTCTTGCGCGAATGCTGCCATCTATCCACGGATTCTGGTTAGGGTGGGCTTTAATAGTGGGTACAACATCTCCTATATACATCCTGATAAACTCAGTCATGTTATCAGTATATTCGTCAATGTTATTCTCGGTGGCAACCCGGAACATAAACCAGTCCGTGTGATCTTGAAGCATGGATTCCGATTGGTTAGACCAGCGTTGTATAGTCCTTAGCATGGGTACTTCCTGTTTGAGTTTCTGCCTATAGGAAGGGAGGAGCAAAATGGAGTCGTGATCAGATTTGCCGAACAGAGGGTAGGGCAGGGCCTTGTAGGCATCTCAGAAGTTGGAGTAGCAGTGCTCGAGTGTTTTAGCAGTGCGAGTACTACAATCAATGTGTTGATAGAACTTCGGTAGCATTTTCCTCAAATTTGCTTTTCAGTTTGCATAAAGTCCCTTGAAGTTCTTTGAGGGCCGTCGTGGTATCGGTATGAGGGGGAATATACATGGCTGTGACTATAACCGAAGATAATTAAGTTAACCGAGTTAGCCAAGTTAGCCATGTGCAACATAGGGCTCTGGGTGAGAATGGTGCCAGCTCACCTGGGGTGACGCCAGAGTGCCCTGCCTGCTGCTTCGATTCCCAGAGGAACCAACCCGGCACCGACCAGCAGTGTGACCTCTGCGGTCAGAGATTATGTTACATTGTGTGTGTAGGTGGCAGGGAAGTCAGGTGCAGGAGAAACAAACTTGGTGTAACTGGAGTAGTTTAATAAAGTAAAAACAAACTCCAAAACCAAAGTACATAATAAAATAAACCTGGGTACAATAACCTGTTGCGCACCAATCCAACAACACAAGCACATAACAACAAACAATCTCTGACAAGGACATGAGGGGAAACAGAGGGTTAAATACACATGTAATGAATGGGATTGGAACCAGGTGTGTAGGAAGACAAGACAAAACCAATGGAAAATGAAAAATGGATCAATGATGGCTGAAGACCGGTGACGTCGACCGCCGAGCACCGCCCAAACAAGGAGGGGCATCGACTTCGGCAGAAGTCTTGACAGAATCAGCCTATGGAATCAGTTCAATTGCCCTGGGGCGTACGAACAAAGTATCCGATTTGGAAAAGCCGTATTCCTGGTCGTAACAAAAAAATATATATATATTTAACTAGGCGAGTCACTTAGGAACAATTCTTATTTACAATGACGGCCTAGGAACAGTGGGTTAACTGGCTTGTTCAGGGGCTGAACAACAGATTTTTACATTGTCAGCTCAGGGATTCAATCTAGCAGCCTTTTGGTTACTGGCCTAACGTTCTAACCACTAGGCTACCTGCCGCCCCAAACGCTGGTAATGCTGGTGAGTTGCCGTCGCTCTGATATCCAAAAGTTCTTCCCAGCTGTATGTAATAGATGTATGTAATAACACAACATTTTCTGGGCTAATAATGTAAGAAATATCACATAAAATTTAAAAAGATACAGCAAAGTTACCTAGGAACTAGAAGCACGTCTGCCCTATCTGTCAGCGACATCTTGCAATCGTGATGTCACTCCAACAACTCTCTACAGACATGTTGATAGAAGTAGTATAAACCAGACTTTAGTCTTGAAATCTTTGGTTGTACACTACCATACTCACTGTTTAGCATATGGCCTCACATGAAGAGATGGGTGAGGCTAAGGCAAGAAGAGCTCTCCAGTAGGTGTCCCAAAAATATTCAAGGGCTATTTTCTCAAAAGTGGGGTTACAAGTTTATCAACGTTCATATCAGACTTACTTTCCTATTTGTTCCTCAACCGCAGTTTATGATATACCATTTTCTTACGCTCTACATTTTGCTACATCATATATTATACATGAATGATTCTTAATTTCCACCACTCAATTTTTCAGTATCTCTTTACTTTTCCTCCACCATAACCCCATTCTAGGAAACAGGGAAATGTGTGCTATTATAAAAATGTCTGAGTTGATGATCTGTGTTGTCCTGTACCGAGGGCTTTGGTAAAAAAAAATTATGTGACAGTAAAGAGGCCTCATTATAAACAGGTATATCCTACAGTCAGACAGAGCCAAAGTTGCAGTTCACAATGTGAAGACCTGCTGATACTAGAAGAAAGAAGGAACAAGATTCCCTCCCTCCACCTATTTCCCTCTCTCTCCTTCCAACACTTTCTCTCATTTCTCTTGATGTCTCCATCAGTCAGACGATCAATAGAGGTATGAAACTGGAAGGCACACTCAGTTCCAATGAGACAATGGCAAAGTACATTCAAAAACAGCTTGTTAGTAAAATGTTCCAGCCGACAACTGCCGACAGACTATTCTACCTAGTTCTAATATTTCCTCATTGGAGTTACAAAGAAAGCTCAAATTCCCATTGTCTCAGTATATCCAATTCATGGGTTTTATTTATTGGCTCTTTTTTGTTGTTGTCTTACACGTGCTAGTTATATCTTTGAGTTGTCTGTAGTCACAACAGAGCTCCACAAAGGAATTTGGATGGGCATTGTGTTAAGAAGCAGTGCGGTTTGGGTGGGTTGTGTTTCGGAGGATGCATGGCTCTCGACCTTCGCCTCTCCCGAGTCCGTACGGGAGTTGCAGCGATGAGACAAGACTAACTACTACCAATTGGATACCACGAAAATGGGGAGAAAAAAAGGGTGAAAAAAAACATACAGATGGATCCTGGAAAGGTGAGAGTGGTGGTGGATTGGCCACAACTCACCTCCAGAGTGCAGGTGCAAACTTCTTGGGGTTCGGCAATTTCTACCACAGGCTCGTCTGGGGTTACAGCACCATGGCTTCCCCCCTTTCAGCACTCAGCTCTCCCAAGGTCCTGTTCACATGGTCTCCAGCTGAAGACCGGAATTTATTGGACCTCAAGCACCAATTCACTAACGCCACCATCCTAATATATCTGGATCTGTCCCAGCAACTCAGGGTGGAGGTCGATGCCTCGGACATCAGAGTGGGGTCTGTCCTGTCCCAGCATTTGGCCCAAGACCAAAAACATCATCCCTGTGCTTTCCTCTCCCATGGTCTCAACAACATGGAAAGGAATTATGACGTGGGTAACCTGAGAACTAATCGAGGTGAAGATGGCGTTGGAGGAGTGGAGGCACTGGTTAGAGGGGGCGGAAGGTCCATTCATAGTATGGACAGATCACAAGAACCTAGAATATCTCTGCACCGCCAAGCGACTCAACTCCAGGCAAGCTCGATGGGCCCTGCTATTCACTTGATTCAACTTCACCATCTCCTACCGCCCGGGGTCCAAGAATGTGAAGCCTCCACGTTTGTCGCCGCCTGCACCGTGTGTGCCCAGAATAAAACACTGCGGCAAGCTCCGGCTAACCTCCTTCAACCTCTTCCCATTCCTCACCACCCCTGGTCCCATTTATTGCTGGACTTCGTAACGGGTCTCCCTCTATCAGATGGCAACACCACTATCCTCATGGTGATGGATAGGTTTTCCAAAAGTGCCCATTTCATTCCCCTTCCCAAGTTGCCCTCAGCCAAGGAAACATCCCAGCTCATGTTGCAGCACGTCTTCCCGATCCATTGACTTCCAGGTGGAATGGTCTCCGACCGTGGTCCTCAGTTTTCGTCTTGGTTCTGGAAGGCGTTCTGCACCCTCATTAAGGCATCGGCCAGCCTGTCCTCCGGGTTTCGCCCCCAATTTAACGGCCATTTGGAGAAAGCCAATCAGGACCTGGAGACGACTCTTCGTTGCATCGACTCCGCCAACCACACCACCTGGAGCCAGCAACTCATGTGGGAGGAATACGCCCACAACGCCCATCCCTGCTCGGCCATTGGTCTCTCGTCGTTTGAGTGTTCCATGGGTTATCAGCCTCCGCTCTTCCCTGAGCAGGAGGAAGAGGTCAGCATACCCTCAGCCAAGATGTTCATCTGCCACTGTCGCCGTTCCTGGAAGAGTGCCCAGTCCGTCCTCCTCAAGAACACCTCCAGCTATCGACGACAGGCGGACTGCCACCGGACCCCTGCTCCCCGCTATCGTCTTGGGCAGAGGGTATGGCTGTCCACTCGGGATCTGCCCCTCACAAACTTTCCCCTCATTTTATTGGCCCTTTCTACATCTCTAAGGTCCTCAGCCCCTCTGCTGTTCACCTTCTGATGCCCCACACTCTCCGTATACATCCCACTTTCCATGTTTCTAGAATTAACCTCTCTGGGCCAGTGGGACGTTAGCGTCCCACTCTATTCAACAGCCAGTGGAATAGTGTGGCGCGTAATACAAATACCTCAAAAATGTTATAACTTCAATTTCTCAAACATATTACTATTTTACACCATTTTAACCTGTTAGGGCTAGGGGGCAGTATTGACACGGCTGGATAAAAAACGCACCCGATTTAATCTGGTTACTACTCCTGCCCAGTAACTAGAATATGCATATAATTATTGGCTTTGGATAGAAAACACCCTAAAGTTTCTAAAACTGTTTGAATGGTGTCTGTGAGTATAACAGAACTCATATGGCAGGCCAAAACCTGAGAAGATTCCATGCAGGAAGTGGCCTGTCTGACAATTTCTTGCCCTTCTTGATTATCTCTATCCATTACAGAGGATCTCTGCTGTTACGTGACACTTCCTACGGCTCCCATGGGCTCTCAGAAGGCGGCAAAAAGCTGAATCGTGGCTTTGCAGGCTCTGGTTGAAAAAAAGTAGCGCGTTTGGGTAGTGGCTGGTTACAGAACTGTGAGACTCAGGCTCGTGCCCGCGTCAACAGAATGCTTTGTTTTCTTTTGTCTGTTTACCTAAACGCAGATTCCCGGTCGGAATATTATCGCTTTTTTACGAGAAAAATGGCATAAAAATGGATTTTAAACAGCGGTTGACATGCTTCGAGGTACGGTAATGGAATATTTAGAATTTTTTTGTCACGAATTGCACAATGCTCGTGACCCTTATTTACACTTCGGATAGTGTCTTGAACGCACGAACAAAAGGCCGCTATTTGGATATAACGATGGATTATTTTGAACCAAACCAACATTTGTTATTGAAGTAGCAGTCCTGGGAGTGCATTCTGACGAAGAACACCAAAGGTAATCAAACTTTTCTAATAGTAATCGGAGTTTGGTGAAGGCTAAACTTGCTGGGTGTCTAAATAGCTAGCCCTGTGATGCCGGGCTATGTACTCAGAATATTGCAAAATGTGCTTTCAAACATTTGACTATTTTACACCATTTTAAAGACAAGACTCTCCTTTATCGAACCACACTGTCCGATTTCAAAAAGGCTTTACAGCGAAAGCAAAACATTAGATTATGTCAGCAGAGTACCCAGCCAGAAATAATCAGACACCCATTTTTCAAGCTAGCATATAATGTCACAAAAAACAAAACCACAGCTAAATGCAGCACTAACGTTTGATGATCTTCATCAGATGACAACCCTAGGACATTATGTTATACAATACATGCATGTTTTGTTCAATCAAGTTCATATTTATATCAAAAACCAGCTTTTTACATTAGCATGTGACGTTCAGAACTAGCATACCCCCTGCAAACCTCCGGTGAATTTACTAAATTACTCACGATAAACGTTCACAAAAAACATAACAATTATTTTAAGAATTATAGATACAGAACTCCATTTGTGCAATCGAGGTGTCCGATTTTAAATTAGCTTTTCGGTGAAAGCACATTTTGCAATATTCTGAGTACATAGCCCGGCATCACGGGCTAGCTATTTAGACACCCAGCAAGTTTAGCCTTCACCAAAGTCAGATTTACTATTACAAAAGTTTGATTACCTTTGGTGTTCTTCGTCAGAATGCACTCCCAGGACTGCTACTTCAATAACAAATGTTGGTTTGGTTCAAAATAATGCATTGTTATATCCAAATAGCGGCGTTTTGTTCGTGCGTTCAAGACACTATCTGAAGTGTAAATAAGGGTTACGCGCATGACGCATTTCGTGACAAAAAATGTCTAAATATTCCATTACCGTACTTCAAGCATGTCAACCGCTGTTTAAAATCCATTTTTATGCCATTTTTCTCGTAAAAAAGCGATAATATTCCGACCGGGAATCTCCTTTTAGCTAAACAGAGGAAAGTAAACAAAGCTTTCGGTCGACGCGGGCACGAGCCTGAGTCTCACAGTACTGTAACCAGCCACTACCCAAACGCGCTACTTTTTTTCAGCCAGAGCCTGCAATGCCACGATTCAGCTTTTTACCGCCTTCTGAGACCCTATGGCAGCCGTAGGAAGTGTCACGGGACAGCTAAGATCCTCACTCTTCAATAAACAGAGACAAGAAGAACGACACCTTGTCAGACAGGCCACTTGCTGCCTGAAACCTTGTCAGGTTTTTGCCTGCCAAATGAGTTCTGTTATCCTGTTAGGGCTAGGGGGCAGTATTGACACGGCTGGATAAAAAAACATACCCGATTTAATCTGGTTACCACTCCTACCCAGTAACTAGAATATGCATATACTTATTACATATGGATAGAAAACACCCTAAATTTTCTAAAACTGTTTGAATGGTGTCTGTGAGTATAACAGAACTCATTTGGCAGGCAAAACCCTGAGACATTTTCTGACAGGAAGTGGATACCTGATGTGTTGTATTACCTTTAAACCTATCCCATTGAAAAACACAGGGGCTGAGGAATATTTTGGCACTTCCTATTGCTTCCACTAGATGTCACCAGCCTTTACAAAGTGTTTTGAGTCTTCTGGAGGGAGATCTGACCGAACAAGAGCCATGGAACGATGATGTCCCATTAGACACCTGGCGCGCGAGTTCATGTTGGGTACCCTCGTTCCAATACGTTATAAAAGAGTATGCATTCGTCCACCTTGAATATTATTCATGTTCTGGTTAAAAAAGGCCCTAATGATTTATGCTATACAACGTTTGACATGTTTGAACGAACGTAAATATATTTTTTCCCCTCGTTCATGACGAGAAGTCCGGCTGGCTTAGATCATGTGCTAACAAGACGGAGATTTTTGGACATAAATGATGAGCTTTTTTGAACAAAACTACATTCGTTATGGACCTGTGATACCTGGAAGTGACATCTGATGAAGAGAATCAAAGGTAATGGATTATTTACATAGTATTTTCGATTTTAGATCTCCCCAACATGACGTCTAGTCTGTATCGCAACGCGTATTTTTCTGGGCGCAGTGCTCAGATTATTGCAAAGTGTGATTTCCCAGTAAGGTTATTTTTAAATCTGGCAAGTTGATTGCGTTCAAGAGATGTAAATCTATAATTCTTTAAATGACAATATAATATTTTACCAATGTTTTCTAATTTTAATTATTTAATTTCTGACGCTGACTTGACTGCCGGTTATTGGAGGGAAACGATTTCCTCAACATCAATGCCATAGTAAAACGCTGTTTTTGGATATAAATATGAACTTGATAGAACTAAAAATGCATTCATTGTCTAACATAATGTCCTAGGAGTGTCATCTGATGGAGATTGTAAAAGGTTAGTGCATCATTTTAGCTGGTTTTATGGTTTTGGTGACCCTGTCTTTGAATTGACAAAACATTACACACAACTCTTGTAAATGTACTGTCCTAACATACTCTAAATTTATGCTTTCGCCGTAAAACCTTTTTGAAATCGTAAAACGTGGTTAGATTAAGGAGATGTTTATCTTTCAAAGGGTGTAAAATAGTTGTATGTTTGAAAAATTTGAATTTTGACATTTATTTGGATTCAAATTTGCCGCTCTTGAAATGCACCTGCTGTTGATGGAGTGCACCACGGGTGGCACGCTAGCGTCCCACCTAGCCCATAGAGGTTAAACTCACAGACACCATTCAAACAGTTTTAGAAACTTTAGGGTGTTTTCTATCCATATGTAATAAGTATATGCATATTCTAGTTACTGGGTAGGAGTGGTAACCAGATTAAATCGTGTACGTTTTTTATCCAGCCGTGAAAATACTGCCCCCTAGCCATAACAGGATAAATTAAATAAATAAATAAAGCACTGAATAAACTTCAGTTAGTGCTAAACACTGCTAGAATCTTGACTAGAACCAAAAAATGTGATCATATTATTCCAGTGCTAGCCTCTCTACACTGGCTTCCTGTTAAATAACACTAATATGTGAGAACACTATTTTTTGGTGAATTTTTTTTTAATTTTGGCATTATAATAAGGTTGGTAGCAACATGGAAAATCGTTGTGTAAATCTGTTGCATCTCAAGTCCACAATGCAATGCTCCCTCTATGGGTTGGCTGGCTGGCTAGCTAGCCAGCTCGCTAGGTAACTAGCAAACGTAGCTACACACAATAATACCAAAGACCATATCAGCATGTAAAATAGCTAGTTAGCTGTAAAATCGCCTAAACAAACTGCAGTATCAATTTAGGAGTCTACAATCTCACCATGTTCAACCTGCAGACTGAAGTGTCTCACAGAGTGGAGACTGACATTCGCAACGGCAGATATACTTTGAGGAGATGGGAAATGTTGCCCATGCTACGTCAAAGGGCAGTGTAGTGCATTCTGAGTGATTTTGGGACTAGGCACGCTCTCCTTCAAGGAGTAAATGGGAGTCTATTGGGTCACCAGGTGTATGGTGTTTCCTCTGACACATTGGTGCAGCTGGCTTCCAGGTTAAGCGGGCATTGTCTCAAGAAGCAGTGCGGCTTGGTGTAAAGGGGTGCGTAACTGATGGCAGGGAAGTCAGACGCAGGAGAGCAGAACTAGGTAGCAGTTTAACCTGTCTGGGATAGGGGGCAGTATTTTCACGGCCGGGTAAAAAAACGTACCCAATTTAAACTGGTTACTACTCTTGCCCAGAAATGAGAATATCCATATTATTAGTAGATTTGGATAGAAAACACTAACGTTTCTAAAACTGTTTGAATGGTGTCTGAGTATAACAGAACTCATATGGCAGGCAAAAACCTGACTAGATTCCAAGCAGGAAGTGGCCTGTCTGACAATTTGTAGTCCTTCTGTTGCATCTCTATCGAAATTACAGTATCTGTGCTGTTACGTGACACTTTCTAAGGCTTCCATTGGCTCTCTAAAGCCTTCAGAATCTGGATTGACGCGTCTCCTGTCTCTGGGCAGATAACAGCAGCAGAGTTTGTCAGTGGACTGCCTGGTGACAGAGAGACTGGAGATGCGCGTTCACGAGACCTCGCCATTGTTTCTCTTCCTTTTTGAATGAATACAGCATTGTCCGGTTGGAATATTATCGCTATTTTACGAGAAAATTTTAAACAGCGTTAGACATGCTTCTAAGTACAGTAATGGAACATTTTGAAATTTTTGGTCACGAAATGCGCTCGCGCGTTACCCTTTGGATAGTGACCTGAACGCACGAACAAAACAGAGGTATTTGAATATAAGTATGGATTATTTGGAACAAAAACAACATTTGTTGTAGTAGAAGTCCTGGGAGTGCATTCTGACGAAGAACAGCAACGGTAATACAATTTTTCTAATAGTAATTCTGAGTTTAGTGAGCCCCGAAGTTGGCGGGTGTCTGAATAGCTAGCCTGTTAATGCTGAGCTATGTACTCAGAATATTGCAAAATGTGCTTTCGCCAAAAAGCTATTTTAAAATCTGACATAGCGATTGCATAAAGGAGTTCTGTATCTATAATTCTTAAAATAATTGTTATGTATTTTGTCAACGTTTATGATTTAGTAAATTCACTGGAAGTTTCCGGTGGGAATGCTAATTCTGAACATCACATGCTAATGTAAAAAGCTGTTTTTGATATAAATATGAACTTGATTGAACAAAACATGCATGTATTGTATAACATAATGTCCTAGGAGTGTCATCTGATGAAGATCAAAGGTTAGTGCTGCATTTAGCTGTGGTTTGGGTTTTTGTGACATATATGCTTGCTTTGAAAATGGCTGTGTGATTATTTTTGGCTGGGTACTCTGCTGACATAATCTAATGTTTTGCTTTCGCTGTAAAGCCTTTTTGAAATCGGACAATGTGGTTCGATTAACGAGAGTCTTATCTTTCAAATGGTGTAAAATAGTCATATGTTTGAGAAATTGAAATTATAGCATTTTTAAGGTTTTGTATTTCGCGCCACGGGCTACCATTGGAATTTGATGAGGCGTTCCGCTAGCGGAACGTCTAGATGGAAGAGATAATCCAAAAACCAACGGCATAAAAATACAACAGAATATGGGTAAAACAAAAACGACGTGCACCAGTAAACAAGTGCACAAGCACTTACAACAAACAATCCCACACAAAGACATGGAGGGAACAGAGGGAAATGGAAACCAGGTGTATAGGAAAACAAGACAAAACAAATGGAAAATGAAAAGTGGATCAACGACAGCTAGAAGACCGGTGACGACGACCGCCGAAAGCTGCCCAATCAAGGAGAGGAACCGACTTCAGTGGAAGTCGTCACAGTACCCCCAACTTGATGCGCGGCTCCACACCGTCCTCAGGGACGACCCAGAGGGCGAGGTGCAGTGCAATCCGGACTGAGACGGTGGAACTCCCGCAGCATTGAAGGGTCCAACATGTCCTCCACCAGAACCCAGTATCTCTCCTCCGGACCGTACCCCTCCCAGTCCACGGGGTAATGAAGGCCCCTCGCCCGACGTCTCGAATCCAGTATGGATCGATCAAACGGAGTACGCCGGGGCCCCCTCGATGTCCAGAGGGGGCGGAGGAACCTCCCGCACCTCAGACTCCTGGAGCAGGCCAGCCACCACCGGCCTGAGGAGTGACACATGGAACGAGGGGTTAATACGGTAATCGGGGAGAAGCTGTAACCTGTAACTCACCTCGTTCAGTCTCCTCAGGACTTTAACCTGTTAGTGCTAGGGGGCAGTATTGACACGGCCGGATAAAAAACGTACCCGATTTGATCTGGTTACTACTCCTGCCCAGTAACTAGAATATACATATAATTATTGGCTTTGGATAGAAAACACCCTAAAGTTTCTAAAACTGTTTGAATGGTGTCTGTGAGTATAACACAACTCAAATGGCAGGCCAAAACCTGAGAAGATTACATGCAGGAAGTGGCCTGTCTGACAAGTTGTGTTTCATCTTGGCTCTTTTTATTGAAGACTGAGGATCTTTGCTCTAACGTGACACTTCCTACGGCTCCCATAGGCTCTAAGAGCCCGGGAAAAAGCTGAACGATATCGAGGCAGCCTCTGGCTGAAACACATTATCGCTTTTGGCAAGTGGCCGATCAGAGTACTATGGGCTTAGGCGCGTGCCCGAGTCGACCCCATGCTTTATTTTCTTTCGTCTGTTTACCTAAACGCAGATTCCCGGTCGGAATATTATCGCTTTTTTATGAGAAAAATGGCATAAAAGTTGATTTTAAACAGTGGTTGACATGCTTCGAAGTACGGTAATGGAATATTTAGATTTTTTTTGTCACGAAATGCGCCATGCTTGTCACCCTTATTTA
The DNA here is from genome assembly GCF_965601325.2 of Salmo salar. Taxonomy (NCBI): domain Eukaryota; kingdom Metazoa; phylum Chordata; class Actinopteri; order Salmoniformes; family Salmonidae; genus Salmo; species Salmo salar. Next base: position 8,754,621 of record NC_138300.1, on the reverse strand, counting down.
CACTTCGGATAGTGTCTTGAACGCACAAACAAAACGCAGCTATTTGGATATAACAATGGATTATTTTGAACCAAACCAACATTTGTTATTGAAGTAGAAGTCCTGGGAGTGCATTCTGACGAAGACAGCAAAGGTAATAACATTTTTCTTATAGTAAATCTGACTTTGGTGAGTGCTAAACTTGCTGGGTCTCTAAATAGCTAGCCCTGTGATGCCGGGCTATCTACTGAGAATATTGCAAAATGTGCTTTCACCGAAAAGCTATTTTAAAATCGGACATATCGAGTGCATAGAGGAGTTCTGTATCTATAATTCTTAAAATAATTGTTATGCTTTTTGTGAACGTTTATCGTGAGTAATTTAGTAAATTCACCGGCAGTGTTCGGTGAGAATGCTAGTCAAATGCTAGTCACATGCTAATGTAAAAAGCTGGTTTTTGATATAAATATGACCTTGATTGAACAAAACATGCATGTATTGTATAACATAATGTCATAGGGTTGTCATCTGATGAAGATCATCAAAGGTTAGTGCTGCATTTAGCTGTGGTTTGGGTTTATGTGACATTATATGCTAGCTTGAAAAATGGGTGTCTGATTATTTCTGGCTGGGTACTCTGCTGACATAATCTAATGTTTTGCTTTCGTTGTAAAGCCTTTTTGAAATTGGACAGTGTGGTTAGATTAACGAGAGTCTTGTCTTTAAAATGGTGTAAAATAGTCATATGTTTGAAAAATTGAAGTTTTTGCATTTTTGAGGTTTTTGAATAACGCGCCACGGGATTACACTGGCTGTTGAGTAGATGGGAAGCAAGAATCCCACCTAAGCCAATAGAGGTTAAATGGGACCACAAACTGCGGACCCAGCTTCCGGCAGGGCAGGCGAAGGTGCAGGTTTCGGGTCGAGAGCCAGACCCGGTCCCCCGGTGCCTCACTGCTGTGACGGTCTGCACTGGCTTTCTGGCGCAGCACGGTGCGCTGAAGGTGAACATGAGCGGAGTCCCATGTCTCTTCCGTGCGCCGAAACCAGTCATCCACCTCAGGAGCCTTGGTATGACTCTGATGCCAAGGAGCCAGAACCGGCTGATACCTCAGTACGCACTGGAAGGGGGAGAGTTTAGTGGAGGAGTGGCGGAGGGAGTTCTGGGCCATCTCTGCCCAGGGCACGAACACCGCCCACTCCCCTGGCCGGTCCTGGAAATAAGACCTCAGAAACCTACCCACATCCTGGTTAACTCTCTCCACCTGCCCGTTACTCTCAGGGTGAAAACCTGAGATAAGGCTTATCGAGACCCCCAGACGTTCCATGAATGCCCTCCAGATCCTCAAAGTGAACTGGGGACCCCAATCAGACACTATGTCCTCAGGCACCCCGTAGTGCCGGAAGACGTGTGTAAACAAGGCCTCTGCAGTCTGTAGGGCCATAGGGAGGAGACGGCAGGACTTAGAAAAATGGGGAGGAAGATCAGTAAGGAAATCTACCGACAGGTGTGACCACGGCCATTGTGGAACGGGTAAGGGGTGTAACTTACCTCTGGGCAAGTGCCTAGGAGCCATACACTGGGCACACACACCGAGCAGGAGGAAACATAAACCCTCACGTCCTTAGCCAAAGGGGCCACCAATATTTTCCACTCAGACAGCATACCGTCCGACCGATGCCTGGATGACCAGAGGAGGGTGGCTTGTGGGCCCAATAGATCAGCCGGTCACGGACAGCAGACGGAATGTACAGATGCCCAATAGGACACTGGAGGGCAGTGGGCTCTGCACGTAGCACCTGCTCAATGTCTGTGTCCAGCTCCCACACTACTGGCGCCACCAGGCAGGAGGCCGGGAGTATTGGGGTGGGATCCACGGGCCGCTCCTCTGTGTCATACAGCCGGGACAGTGCGTCTGCCTTGGCATTTTGGGAACCTGGTCTGTAAGAGAGGGTGAAAACAAAACGGGTGAAAAACATGGCCACCTTGCCTGGCGAGGGTTCAGTCTCCTCGCCGCCCAGATGTTCACGTGACTCCTGGGAAGTGCGGCGTCTACCAGGAGATTTATCACACAATCCTCCCGCCGATGGGGTGGTAATTGAGTCGCCTTCTTTTGGAGAAGGCGAGAGCCAAATCGGCATATTCAGGGGGGATGCGCATGGTGGAAACCTGGTCTGGACTCCACCGTAGTAGCACCAACGGAAACATTTACTTTACAATTACGTCATTTAGCAGACGCTCTTATCCAGAGCGACTTACAAATTGGTGCATTCACCTTATGATATCCAGTGGAACAACCACTTTACAATAGTACATCTATATCTTTTTCTTTTTTGGGGGGGGGGGTAGGGGGGAGGGGGGGTTAGAAGGATTACTTTATCCTATCCCAGGTATTCCTTAAAGAGGTGGGGTTTCAGGTGTCTCCGGAAGGTGGTGATTGACTCCGCTGTCCTGGTGTCGTGAGGGAGCTTGTTCCACCATTGGGGTGCCAGAGCAGTGAACAGTTTTGACTGGGCTGAGCGGGAACTGTGCTTCCGCAGAGGTAGGGAGGCGAGCATGCCAGAAGTGGATGAACGCAGTGCCCTTCTTTGGGTGTAGGAACTGATCAGAGCCTGAAGGTACGGAGGTGCCGTTCCCCTCCCTGCTCCGTAGGCAAGCACCATGGTCTTGTAGCAGATGCGAGCTTCAACTGGAAGCCAGTGGATTGTGCGGAGGAGCGGGGTGACATGAGAGAACTTGGGAAGGTTGAACACCAGACGGGCTGTGGCGTTCTGGATGAGTTGTAGGGGTTTAATGGCACAGGCAGGGAGCCCCGCCAGCAGCGAGTTGCAGTAATCCAGACGGGAGATTACAAGTGCCTGGATTAGGACCTGCGCCGCTTCCTGTGTAAGGCAGGGTCGTACTCTGCGAATGTTGTAGTGCATGAACCTACAGGATCGGGTCACCGCCTTGATGTTAGCGGAGAACGACAGGGTGTTGTCCAGGGTCAAGCCAAGGCTATTAGCACTCTGGGAGGAGGACAAAATGGAGTTGTCAACCGTGATGGCGAGATCATGGAACGGGCAGTCCTTCCCCGGGAGGAAGAACAGCTCCGTCTTGTCGAGGTTCAGCTTGAGGTGATGATCCGTCATCCGCACTGATATGTCTGCCAGACATGCAGAGATGTGATTCGCCATCTGGTTATCAGAAGGGGGAAAGGAGAAGATTAATTGTGTGTCGTCTGCGTAGCAATGATAGGAGAGACCATGTGAGGATATGACAGAGCCAAGTGACTTGGTGTATAGCGAGAATAGGAGAGGGCCTAGAACTGAGCCCTGGGGGACACCAGTGGTGAGAGCATGTGGTGCGGAGGCGGAGACGGATTCTCGCCACGCCACCTGGTAGGAGCGACCTGTCAGGTAGGACGCAATCCAAGAGTGAGCCGCGCTGGAGATGCCCAACTCGGAGAGGGTGGAGAAACCCCTAAACATCTACCCGAGCACTCTCGCGACCACCCCATGAGAGCCCTTTGTTGCCACGAGACAGTGGGGTCATGACAGGCTAACCAGGGTAGGCCTAGCACCACGGGAAACGCATGAGTCATTAAGGAAGAGACTGATTCTCTCCTTGTGATCCCCCTGCGTCAACATGCCCAGGGGAGCAGTGGCCTCCCTAATCAACCCTGACCCTAATGGTCAACTGTCTAAGGCGTGAACGGGGAAGGGCACAGCCACGGGAACAATGGGGATCCCTAAACTATGGGTGAACGATTTGTCTATAAAATACCCAGCCGCGCCTGAATCGACGAGGGCCTTATGCTGGGAATGCGGGGAGAATTCCGGAAAAGTGACATACAAGAACACGTGTGCAACAGAGGGCTCTGGGTGAGAATGGTGCCGGCTCACCTGGGGTGACACCAGAGTGCCCTGCCTACTGCCTCGATCCCCAGAGGAACCAACCCGGCACCGACCAGCATTGTGACCTCTGCGGCCACAGATGGTGCATGAGATGGAACCTCCTCCGGTCTCCCTGCGCACAGCACCTCCCAGCTCCATGGGCATCGGAGCAGTGGTGCTGGGGGATGGAACCGACAGACCCCAATCTGGACATCTGTGGGTAGCCAGCAGGTTATCCAAACGAATAGACAGGTCCACCAGCTGGTCCAAGGTGAGGGTGGTGTCCCTGCAGGCCAACTCCCGACGGACGTCCTCACACAAACTGCAGCGATAGTGGTCGATTAGGGACCTGTCGCTGTATCCCGTGCCGGTGGCCAGGGTTCGAAAGTCCATGGCGAACTCCTGGACGCTCCTCGTCCCCTGCCTCAGGTGGTAGAGACGTTCACCCGCCGCTCTACCCTCGGCGGATGGTCGAAGACTGCCCGGAAAGGGTGGGTGAAATCCTCGAAATGGTCCAGCGCCGCGTCTCCTCCTCCCCACACGGCGTTGGCCCACTCCAGGGCTTTCCCTGAGATGCACAAGACGAGGGCAGACACCCTCTCATGGCCCGAAGGAGCCGGGTGGATGGTTGCCAGGTAAAGCTCTAGCTGCAATAGGAAACCCTGGCAGCGTGCAGCCGTCCCGTTGTACTCCCGCGGAAGGGCGAGATGAATCCCACTTGGACCGGGTGAAGGGGAGGCGAGTAGTGGAGGCCCTGGTTGTGCTGGGGGAGGAGCTGGAGGAACTCCCTGTCTCTCCCAGCGGTCCATGGTTTGGACAACGCGGTCAATGGCGGCGCCGAGATGGTGGATCATCGTCGCTTGCTCCTGGACGCTCTCCTCGACCGCTATACCAGGGGCACCTGCTCCTGCTGACTCCATATGTTGGTGTGGGATTCTGTATAGGGGTGCGTAACTGGTGGCAGGGAAGTCAGACGCAGGAGAGCACAACTAGGTAGTAGCCGAAGCAGTTTAATCCAAAAACCAATGGCATAAAAATAGAATAGAATATGGGTACAAAAACAAAACGCGCACCAGTAAACAAGTGCACGAGCACTTACAACAAACAATCCCACACAAAGACATGGGGGTGGGAACAGAGGGTTAAATACACAACAAATAATGAAGGAAATGGAAACCAGGTGTGTAGGAAAACAAGACAAAACAAATGGAAAATGAAAAGTGGATCAACGATGGCTGGAAGACCGGTGACGCCGTCCGCCAAACACCGCCCGAACAAGGAGAGGAAACGACTTCGGTGAAAGTCGTGACACTTGGCCTTAGTTGTGCATCGGACCTTCGCCTCTCCCAAGTCCGTACGTGAGTTGCAGTGATGGGACAAGACTGTAAACTACCAATTGGATACCATCAAATTGGGGAGAAAAATGGGTATGAAAAAAACTACTATTACGTCAACAACAAGTACAACATTGCAAATCTTTTCTGAGATAATTACCTTGCTATCTGTAATATCGTATAGCTTTGGAATCGTGACATTACGTACTTTCAAGGAAAATAGTCACGTTTCTCGAAATATACTTTAAAAAGGGATTGCATGACGATTAGCTTAGCAACAGTGTGACGCAGCATGACAATGTGAACACGATTGGTCTGCTGGATGGGAAGTTATAGAGGTCCTTCATTCATTGGATTCTCCTTTTTACAATATCTCTGGCAACAGCACCATGCAATGGACCTTGGACTCAAGAGGCAGACAAATATAAAAAATGTGCTCGACACTCTGTTAAATTACAAATATTGCAAAAATATGATCAATGGCTCGTTTAAGAGAAGACATCGTACCGAGTTATGATATCGGCCCGTATTGAAATCTGACATGTATAATAGACATTTTTGCAATCTTAATGTAATTTTCCTATTAACTTCCAGTGTAGTGAGAGTGACTTTGTCACAGTGCTACGTCATACATTTTTTACATTTACATTTTACATTTTAGTCATTTAGCAGACGCTCTTATCCAGAGCGACTTACAGTAGTGAATGCATACATTTCATTAAAAAAATAATAATTCCGTACTGGTCCCCCGTGGGAATCGAACACACAAACCTGGCGTTGCAAACACCATGCGCTACCAACTGAGCAACACAGGACACCGCCCAGATTTCTTTCTGCTTGATCGCTAATAAACTCAGATACATGTGAAAACATGAAATTACTCAGGGAATCAATAGAACATCACTCAGAGATGCACAAAAACAATATAACATTCAAAATGGGTGAAACTTTGTATTAATTCCCTTGCCCAATGAGAGTGTGACCCAGACCAAATTACTCCGAAACCACGGCTCGATCTACAAGAAATAGAATTTGACTCAGGAAAAGTGTTATACACAGACGGCTCTAGTTACATGACTGCAGAAAGGTAACGAGTGACTGGGTATGCTGTGTGTGATGACAAAGGAGTGATTAATGCTGGCCCATTGCCAGCAATTATTTCTGCTCAGGAAGCTGAGCACTAGCAGAAGCCTGTCGGCAGGGGAGGATGTTACAATATACACAGACTCTCGCTATTCATTTGGGATAGTTCATGACTTTGTGACTCTGTGGTTACAACGGGGCATGTTAACAGCGACAGGAACAACAATTAACAATGGACATGAAGTAGAAGCATTACTAGAAGCATGTCAATTGCCCAGTAAACTAGCTGTGGTAAAATGTGAAGCCCACACGATAATGTGAAGCCGTACAGATAAAATAGCAGTAGGGAATTGCCGAGCAGACAAGGCGACCAAGGCACCTCCTCAAATACAAGATGCTATCAAACCTGCAAATAAATACTGTAAATACTGAAGCTGGGCTCCTCAGTTTGAGAGATCTTCAACCGCAAACTCCAAGGACAGAAACATGGGAGTGGTTAGATCATGGGTGTCAAGGAGACACAGAGTGGGTGTGGTATAACTCCACCCACGTGGAGTTCCAGGTCTCCGGCAGCCTCTGGAACTGCCGGTCTGCAGCCAACAAGGCTGAGTTCATCTCAGCCTATGCTACCCTCCAGTCCCTAGACTTCCTGGCGCTGACGGAAACATGGATTACCACAGATGACACTGCTACTCCTACTGCTCTCTCTTCGTCTGCCCACGTGTTCTCGCATACCCCTAGAGCATCGAGCCAGCGGGGTGGTGGCACTGGAATCCTCATCTCTCCCAAGTGGACATTCTCTCTTTCTCCCCTGACCCATCTGTCTATCTCCTCATTTGAATTCCATGCTGTCACAGTTACCAGCCCTTTCAAGCTTAACATCCTTATCATTTATCGCCCTCCAGGTTCCCTTGGAGAGTTCATCAATGAGCTTGACGCCTTGATAAGTTCCTTTCCTGAGGATGGCTCACCTCTCACAGTTCTGGGTGACTTTAACCTCCCCACGTCTACCTTTGACTCATTCCTCTCTGCCTCCTTCTTTCCACTCCTCTCCTCTTTTGACCTCACCCTCTCACCTTCCCCCCCTACTCACAAGGCAGGCAATACGCTTGACCTCATCTTTACTAGATGCTGTTCTTCCACTAATCTCATTGCAACTCCCCTCCAAATCTCCGACCACTACCTTGTATCCTTTTCCCTCTTGCTCTCATCCAACACTTCTCACTCTGCCCCTACTCGGATGGTATTGCGCCGTCCCAACCTTCGCTCTCTCTCTCCCGCTACTCTCTCCTCTTCCATCCTATCATCTCTTCCCTCTGCTCAAACCTTCTCCAACCTATCTCCTGATTCTGCCTCCTCAACCCTCCTCTCCTCCCTTTCTGCATCCTTTGATTTTCTCTGTCCCCTATCCTCCAGGCCGGCTCGGTCCTCCCCTCCTGCTCCGTGGCTCGACGACTCACTACGAGCTCACAGAACAAGGCTCCGGGCAGCCGAGCGGAAATGGAGGAAAACTCGCCTCCCTGCGGACCTGGCATCCTTTCACTCACTCCTCTCTACATTCTCCTCTTCTGTCTCTGCTGCTAAAGCCACTTTCTACCACTCTAAATTCCAAGCATCTGCCTCTAACCCTAGGAAGCTCTTTGCTACCTTCTCCTCCCTCCTGAATCCTCCTCCCCCTCCCCCCCCCCCCCCTCCTCCCTCTCTGCGGATGACTTCGTCAACCATTTTGAAAAGAAGGTTGACGATATCCGATCCTCGTTTGCTAAGTCAAACGACACCGCTGGTCCTGCTCACACTGCCCTACCCTGTGCTTTGACCTCTTTCTCCCCTCTCTCTCCAGATGAAATCTCGCGTCTTGTGACGGCCGGCCGCCCAACAACCTGCCCACTTGACCCTATCCCCTCCTCTCTTCTCCAGACCATTTCCGGAGACCTTCTCCCCTTCCTCACCTCGCTCATCAACTCATCCTTGACCGCTGGCTACGTCCCTTCCGTCTTCAAGAGAGCGAGAGTTGCACCCCTTCTGAAAAAACCTACACTCGATCCCTCCGATGTCAACAACTACAGACCAGTATCCCTTCTTTCTTTTCTCTCAAAAACTCTTGAACGTGCCGTCCTTGGCCAGCTCTCCTGCTATCTCTCTCAGAATGACCTTCTTGATCCTAATCAGTCAGGTTTCAAGACTGGGCATTCAACTGAGACTGCTCTTCTCTGTGTCACGGAGGCTCTCCGCACTGCTAAAGCTAACTCTCTCTCCTCTGCTCTCATCCTTCTAGACCTATCTGCTGCCTTTGATACTGTGAACCATCAGATCCTCCTCTCCACCCTCTCCGAGTTGGGCATCTCCGGCGCGGCCCACGCTTGGATTGCGTCCTACCTGACAGGTCGCTCCTACCAGGTGGCGTGGCGAGAATCTGTCTCCGCACCATGCGCTCTCACCACTGGTGTCCCCCAGGGCTCTGTTCTAGGCCCTCTCCTATTCTCGCTATACACCAAGTCACTTGGCTCTGTCATATCCTCACATGGTCTCTCCTATCATTGCTATGCAGACGACACACAATTAATCTTCTCCTTTCCCCCTTCTGATAACCAGGCGGCGAATCGCATCTCTGCATGTCTGTCAGACATATCAGTGTGGATGACGGATCACCAGCTCAAGCTGAACCTCGGCAAGACGGAGCTGCTCTTCCTCCCGGGGAAGGACTGCCCCTTCCATGATCTCGCCATCACGGTTGACAACTCCCTTGTGTCCTCCTCCCAGAGTGCTAAGAACCTTGGCGTGATCCTGGACAACACCCTGTCGTTCTCCACTAACATCAAGGCGGTGACCCGATCCTGTAGGTTCATGCTCTACAACATTCGCAGAGTACGACCCTGCCTCACACAGGAAGCGGCGCAGGTCCTAATCCAGGCACTTGTCATCTCCCGTCTGGATTACTGCAACTCGCTGTTGGCTGGGCTCCCTGCCTGTGCCATTAAACCCCTACAACTCATCCAGAACGCCGCAGCCCGTCTGGTGTTCAACCTTCCCAAGTTCTCTCACGTCACCCCGCTCCTCCGCTCTCTCCACTGGCTTCCAGTTGAAGCTCGCATCCGCTACAAGACCATGGTGATTGCCTACGGAGCTGTGAAGGGAACGGCACCTCCATACCTTCAGGCTCTGATCAGGCCCTACACCCAAACAAGGGCACTGCGTTCATCCACCACTGGCCTGCTGGCCCCCCTACCTCTGAGGAAGCACAGTTCCCGCTCAGCCCAGTCAAAACTGTTTGCTGCTCTGGCACCCCAATGGTGGAACAAGCTCCCTCACGACGCCAGGACAGCGGAGTCAATCACCACCTTCCGGAGACACCTGAAACCCCACCTCTTTAAGGAATACCTAGGATAGGATAAAGTAATCCTTCTAACCCCCCCCCCCCCCTTAAAAGATTTAGATGCACTATTGTAAAGTGGTTGTTCCACTGGATATCATAAGGTGAATGCACCATTTTGTAAGTCGCTCTGGATAAGAGCGTCTGCTAAATGACTTAAATGTAATGTAATGTAATGTATAACAGGACTACGGGGAAACCAGTAGTGCCGGGAGGGATTCATTACTACACTTTATGAAATATACCACGAACCGACCCACCAATCAGCGGTGAACATGTACTCTCAGTTAACCTGTTGGGGATAGGGGGCAGTATTTGCACGGCCGGATAAAAAACGTACCCGATTTAACCTGTTAGGGCTAGGGGGCAGTATTTACACCGCCGGATAAAAAACGTACCCGATTTAATCTGGTTACCACTCCTACCCAGTAACTAGAATATGCATATACTTATTACATATGGATAGAAAACACCCTAAAGTTTCTAAAACTGTTTGAATGGTGTCTGTGAGTATAACAGAACTAATTTGGCAGGCAAAAATCTGAGAAGGTTTCATTCAGGACGTGGCCTGTCTGACAAGGTGTCGTTCTTCTTGTCTCTGTTTATTGAAGAGTGAGGATCTTAGCTGTCCCGTGACACTTCCTACGGCTGCCATAGGGCCTCAGAAGGCGGTAAAAAGCTGAATCGTGGCTTTGCAGGCTGAAAAAAAGTAGCGGGTTTGGGTAGTGGCTGGTTACAGTACTGTGAGACTCAGGCTCGTGCCCGCGTCGACCGAAAGCTTTGTTTACTTTCCTCTGTTTAGCTAAATGGACATTCCCGGTCGGAATATTATCGCTTTTTTACGAGAAAAATTGCATAAAAATGGATTTTAAACAGCGGTTGACATGCTTCGAAGTACGGTAATGGAATATTTCGATTTTTTTTGTCACGAATTGCGCCATGCTCGCGACCCTGATTTACCATTTCAGATAGTCTCTGGGACGCACGAACAAAACGCTGCTATTCGGATATAACGATGGATTATTTTGGACCAAACCAACATTTGTTATTGAAGTAGCAGTCCTGCGAGTGCATTCTGACGAAGACAACAAAAGGTAATCAAACTTTTATAATAGTAAACCTGATATTGGTGAGTGCTAAACTTGCCGGGTGTCTAAATAGCTAGCCAGTGATGCCTGGGCTATGTACTTAGAATATTGCAAAATGTGCTTTCACCAAAAAGCTATTTTAAAATCGGACATATCGAGTGCATAGAGGAGTTCTGTATCTATAATTCTTAAAATAATTGTTATGCTTTTTGTGAACATTTATCGTGAGTAATTTAGAAAATTGTTAGTGAATTCGCCGGAAGTTTGCGTGGGGTATGCTAGTTCTGAACGTCACATGCTAATGTAAAAAGCTGGTTTTTGATATAAATATGAACTTGATTGAACAAAACATGCATGTATTGTATAACATAATGTCCTAGGGTTGTCATCTGATGAAGATCATCAAAGGTTAGTGCTGCATTTAGCTGTCTTCTGGGTTTTTGTGACATTATATGCTAGCTTGAAAAATGGGTGTCTGATTATTTCTGGCTTGGTACTCTGCTGACATAATCTAATGTTTTGCTTTCGTTGTAAAGCCTTTTTGAAATCGGACAGTGTGGTTAGATTAACGAGAGTGTCATGCACAAAGTAGATGTCCTGACTGACTTGCCAAAACGATAGTGTGTTAACAAGAAATTTGTGGAGTGGTTGAAAAACGAGTTTTAATGACTTCAACCTAAGTGTATGTAAACTTCCGACTTCATCTGTAAGTACCAACACTCTTTCTGATAGACTTTAATAAAGAAATGTTTTGACCACATTAATCTGCTCTTGTGTGTCAATAATTTGTGACATTGTGGTTACAATGAAGAATGTAAACAAAATAAATCCTATTCATAATGAATAATCAGTTGCGTGTTGCAAGCTTTATTTTCCTTATTTTATCTCCAGCGCCCGCATCACTCTCCGCCTCATGGCCTCAAACTGCACCATTTTGTTTCTCTCTGTCGCCCACACGCACTTTAACCCCTGGTCATCCAGCGAAAAATCCTATTGCATTAGCATAACGAAATGTAATATATATTTTTTTTCAAATATAGGACTATGTTATATCTATTTATAGATACACCTCTCCTGAATCGAACCACGTTGTCCGATTTCAAAAAGGCTTTACAGCAAAAGCAAAACATTAGATTATGTTAGAGGTGTATATCGTAAAAGTAGCCACATAGCCATTTTCCGACCAATCACAAATAACCAAAAAACAGCTAAATGCAGCACTAACCTTTGACAATCTTTATCAGAAGACACCACTAGGACATCATGTTACACAATACATGCATTATTTTGTTCGATAAAGTTCATATTTATATATAAAAACAGCATTTTACATTGGCGCGTAACGTTGACTAACTATTTTCCCTCAAATGCATCCGGTGAAACAGCACTACAATTTACTAAATTACTATTCGAAAACATTTTTAAAATGTAATATTGTCATTCTAAGATTTATAGATGAATATCTCTTGAAAGCACCTGTAATGCCAGATTTAAAAATAACTTTACTGGGTAATCACACTTTGCGATAAAAGGGGATGCGATACTCAGAACAATAGGCTAGCAATACATGTCAGCGCCATCTTGGAACAATCGCATATCAAATCTAGTCTTGTATACTATTGTCAATAATCCCTTACCTTTGATTATCTTCATCAGAAAGCACTTATAGGATTCCCAGGTCCACAACAAATGTATTTTCGTTCAAAAAAGTTAATCCTTTATGTTCCAATAGCTTGTTCTTGTTAGCGCGTTCTGAAGGCTGCACCAAAAGTTCCGTCGTGCGCGGGACTCCACTTTCGAAAAAATGCATTTTTTTTATTTATTTAGGTTTGTTCAAACATGTCAAACGTTGTATAACATAAATCTTTAGGGCCTTTTTCAACCAGAGCTCCAATAACATTCAAGGGGGATGATTGCATTGTGTTTCAAAACGTTTCGAAAGGGGAGGGTAGCCAGGGGCGCCGGCGTCATAATGGTGATGGCCCTCTCCGTGTGACCACGTTCCACTCTGTCTCATTCATTCAGTTTTCACAGTAGAAGGCTCAAATCACTTTGTAAAGACTGGGGACATCTAGTGGAAGCAATAGGAAGTGCTCAATGAACCATTGCTCACTGTGGGATTTACAGGCAAACTGATGAAGTTGAGTCCACAATTCAGAATTCCACTTCCTGTTACGATCGGTCTCTGGGTTTTGACTGCCATATGAGTTCTGTTATACTCACAGACACCATTCAAACAGTTTCAGAATCTTTAGGGTGTTTTCTATCCACAAGTATTAATTATATGCATATCCTAGCTTCTGAGTTTGAGTAGGAGGCCGTTTAAAATGGGCACGAATTTTTTCAGAAATCGCTGTAGCGCTCCCTATCCTAGGCGAACGACAAGAGGTTAAACATTTTGATAATAAAGAATTTAAAGGCCGACAGAGGTTGATTTTAATACTTCTGACAGACCAAATTTTAACTCCACCGATAAACTTTGGACTTTTTAACATTCCCAGAAGACAACCTATTGCAGGCCTTAAACCTATGGGTTTAACCTTCTGAATGAATGATTATATTGAAGATAGAAACAGCCTCTTAATGAGTTCCGAGAGCCGATCTGTTATCCAACGATTATTATTATCATCATCATTATTTTTAACCCTGCGTTATAATTATATAAAAGCCCCTTAGATATTCTCTGTAAGGTTTTACATTTCTAACAATATCACCAACCAGATTTGCCCTAACGAAAAATTATCTTCGATATTAATTTAGAATCCTCCAATCCTCTAAATGTAATTAGATCTACGGGGACATTTTATTGATCTGCAAGTATTTTAATCTTGAAGCCACCTCTTAATGAGTTCAGAGAGCCGTGTCATGCCAATTATTATTGGATTATTCACCATGGCAACCACTTGTTAGTATAACATTTTAAGTGATTTTTATCGAATTCAATATATTTGTACCACTGTTGATGCTGTGCTTTTATTTACAGTAGTGATGGACAGCTGGAGGCTTGGCTAGGTGTGAGCTTGGCTAGGTGTGAAAACCTTGGCTAGGTGTTGCTCCACTAAAAGTTTTGCGATTATGCTGCGGTACTTAGAGGTAATTTATAGTTTAGTACGGTACCCTGCGATGCCACTTCATTGCTCCAGACCAGCGCAAGGGGGAGTTAGAGCACTGATTATGCTTTTGGGTCCTACTGTGTCTCTAATTGACAATGAATGTGCGACATAAACCTAAATAGAAACTGATAATTGTGCAGGACTTCAGTATTACTTACTAACACTGTTGTTACACTAAGGTTTTTATTATTTTATTAGGATTATTTTGCTCTTACTGTAGTACCGTAGGCCTCTCTGGACTGGTCATATTTTACAGCGTCTGAGTGGTGGAATGGTCTAAGACCCTGCCTAGTAGTGCAAGCTGTGTTGCTACAGATGCTGGTTCAATCCCTTGACTGGGAGACCCATGAGATGACTAGGTTTTTGGTTTCTCTCCCTCTAAAAACAGAACTAAATAATTCTAAATAACTAACTGGCTTTATTTACAAATTAGTAACAATGTCTCACCCCATGTTCAAGAATTACCTTTTTCCTCGCTCATTTTACATTATTTGAAAACGAAATAATCTCCAAAATATTGTTATTTATTTAAACAAAGCGATTATTATTAATTTAGAATTATATAAAAGCCCCTTGGATATTCTCACAGATATTATTAACCCTGTTATTAGCAGGACAATATATTTTGCCAATATTGGTCATAGCTCCCAAGTGGCACACAATGGGATCGTCTTGCAGTTCTCCAACTGTATCCACTGAAAGCGAGCGAGGTTCAAGGCACGAGGGTAGAGGGCACAGAATGGGCCGCAGAGTCGCGCACAGAACACAGACCTACCCCATGGGGAAGGGAGGAGGAGGAGGGTTGGACCCCCACCCTGCCACACTGGGTAGGATAGAGCAACACTTTAATGGGAATTTCACTAATAATGGTGCTGACTAGGGTAACGTTCCCGCTGTTCTAGCAGGTAGCTGGACAATAGACTTGTCTAGATGGAGGGTAGGGAGGGGATTATATCGTAAAATGTATTCCTAAATTAGGTTCTAAGTTAATATTATAATGTATCACATCAGACCATGATTGAGAGTCCCATAGGGCGGCATACAATTGGCCCAGCGTTTCCCTCCCTCTAAAAACAGAAATACATTTCTGGGCCTTTACAAATATTATTTTAGCCTTTATTCAGATTACAATCGCTCACATTAGTTTTTTTGCAAATAACCTCCAAAATATCGTTATATATTATCAAGTTGATTGCATGGTCATATAGCCGGCACCTATATAAAGCTGAGTGACTCACTCATTCATGGCTTTGGTTCAAAATAAATAAGTACCCACATTCTGATAGTCTTTAATAAATAAATGTTTTGGTTATCCTGACCTGGAAACCATGTACAGTACAGTATTATAATAGCCCAACAGGTTGTTTTCAAACACTTGTAGCCCAATTAGCAGAACAATAGACTATTTATAGCCCAGCTACTGTCAGTGTGAACATCCCCCTACCTGGAATGTATTCAATGTTTAAGTACTGTGAAGTGTTACATTTGTAAATCAAAACAGCGGTACAGTATTTCTTCAAAAACATCTTTATGCTTTCGTTAATAAAATAACTAGAAAAAAGATATTCAAAATGCATATGGTTATTTAAACTACATTTTATTTGCACTTCCACCCAGCTCCAAGACCACGGGTTAAACCTTGCTGATATGATTAATGTATTTGTTGCATTGTAGTATTGTCAATTTCTCTAGCCAAAACGTCTTCATGGCCTCAAAAGTTTGGATACATCTACTCATTCCAGGGTTTTCCTTTATTTTTACTATTTTCTACATTGTAGACTAATAGTGAAGACATCACAACTATGAAGTGGCACATATGGAATCAGTTAAAACCTGTTGAGGACAGACGTTCCGCTAGCGGACGCCTAGCCAACATCCAATGGAACAGCATGGCGCGAAATACAAAACCTCAAAAATCTAATAATTTCAATTTCTCAAACATATGACTATTTTACACCATTTTAAAGATACACTTCTCCTTAATCCAACCACATTGTCCGATTTCAAAAAGGCTTTACAGTGAAAGCAAAACATTAGATTATGTTAGGAGAGTACATAGACAAAAATAACCACACAGCCATTTTCCAAGCAAGGATATATGTCACAAAAACCCAAAACACAGCTAAATGAAGCACTAACCTTTGACGATCTTCATCAGATGACACTCCTAGGACATCATGTTACACAATACATGTATGTTTTGTTCGATAAAGTTAATATCTTTATACAAAAACAGCATTTTACATTGGCGCGTGATGTTCAGAAAATGTATTCCCACCAAAAACTTCCGGTGAATTTACAAAAATACTCATCATAAACATTGACAAAATACATAAATTATTTTAAGAATTATGGATACAGTACTCCTTTATGCAACCGCTGTGTCAGATTTTAAAATAGCTTTACGGAGAAAGCAAATTTTTCAATATTCTGAGTACATAGCTCGCCATCACAGCAAGCTATACAAACACCTGCCAAGTTCGGGGTCACCTAAACTCAGAATTAGTATTATAAATATTCTCTTACCTTTGCTGATCTTCGTCAGAATGCACTCCCAGGACTGCTAATTCCACAAGAAATGTTGTTTTTGTTCGAAATAATCCATATTTATGTCCAAATTCGGGCGGGCCAGTCCATAGCATCAATGCCTTCCTCTTGCAGGAACTGCTGACACACTCCAGCCACATGAGGTATTGTAGAATAATAGTGAATACATCACAAGTATAAAATAACACATGGAATCAGTTAAGAACAAATTCTTATTTACGAGGACAGCCTACTCCTTCCTCCCCATCGGGGAATTAAACCCCGGTCTCCCACATGCCCACACAACATGGGGATTCTTTAGCTAAACAGCCCAGCACTGTAGCCTACTCCTGACCATTGTGTTGTACAGCGCCATATTTTCCATTCCATCCTAACGGAAACCCAGAGGGTTTTTCATTTTTCTTGAAATAGAAACACCATAATAGTAATCAAATTAATTAAGCGAAATGTCTTAAAATCAGTCCCATCTACTTTGTTTTTACAAAAAAATGTTTTAAATGATCTAGTACAGACACCATTGAAGGCTATCAAATGGTTCTCAAAGATGTCCTCTGGTGGTTAAACTAGCACTAACGAGCATTAATAGTACCAGTGGTTGGCACTTTAATCATGTGCCATAGAATTCTGCGGCTCCACTTTAAAAGGACGAACCACTGTAGGTGTGAGCTTGGCTATGTGTGAAAACAAATCCCCCCAACCTTGCAATGTATTAAGTACTCTAAAGTTTTACATTTCTAACTCCCAACTTCATGCAACTGCAAAATGTCGGATAAAGCATATACTGTACAGCAGGTATTTCCAAACATGGGTACGCGCAATGCCGTCGGGGGTATGCATAGAAAAAGGTGATTCACGTTTTCAAAAAGTCCATGTATATTTTGCAATTGATTATACATTTGGGTGAGGTTTTTTTCTTGCCCGAGTAGCCTCATTCACTGCCAAAAATATAATTCAACCATCTGTTTGAAAAATTGAAGTTTTTGCATTTTTGAGGTTTTTGAATAACGCGCCACGGGATTACACTGGCTATTACGTAGGTGGGACGATTTGGTGCCACCTATCCTAGAGAGGTTAACTTTGTTACATCTAGACGTTCCGCTAGCGGAACACCTGCTCCAATATCCAATGATGGGCGTGGCGCGAAATACAAAGTCCTCGAAAATCCGAAAACGTCAATTTTTCAAACATATGACTATTTTACACCATTTTAAAGACAAGACTCTCCTTTATCTAACCACAGCCAGCCAGAAATAATCAGACACCCATTTTTCAAGCTAGCATATAATGTCACAAAAAACAAAACCACAGCTAAATGCAGCACTAACCTTTGATGATCTTCATCAGATGACACTCCTAGGACATGATGTTATACAATACATGCATGTTTTGTTCAATCAAGTTCATATTTATATCAAAAAACTGCTTTTTACATTAGCATGTGACGTTCAGAACTAGCATACCCACCGAAATTTCCGGTGAATTTACTAAATTACTCACGATAAACGTTCACAAAAAACATAACAATTATTTTAAGAATTATAGATACAGAACTCCTTTATGCAATCGCTATGTCCGATTTTAAAATAGCTTTTCGGTGAAAGCACATTTTGCAATATTCTGAGTAGATAGCCCGCCATCACGGGGTAGCTATTTAGACACCCACCAAGTTTAGCCCTCACCAAAGTCAGATTTACTATAAGAAAAATTGGATTACCTTTGCTGTTCTTCGTCAGAATGCACTCCCAGGACTTCTACTTCAATAACAAATGTTGGTTTGGTTCCAAATAATCCATAGTTATATCCAAATATCGGTGTTTTGTTCGTGCGTTCAAGACACTATCCGAAGGGTGACGAAGGGTTACGCGCCCGATGCGTTTCGTGACAAAAAAATTCTAAATATTCCATTATCGTACTTCGAAGCATGTCAACTGCTGTTTAAAATCAATTTATATGCGATTTTTCTCGTAAAAATGTGGTAATATTCCGACCGGGAAACTCTGTTTTCGTTCAAAGACGAAAAAATAAAAACATGGTGTCGGCTCGTGCACGCGCCTCAGTCTCATTGTTCTCAGATCGACCACTATCCAAATGCGCTACTGTTTTTCAGCCTGGGCCTGCAGAGTCATCTTTCACCGTTTTGCCGCCTTCTGAGAGCCTATGAGAGCCGTAGGAAGTGTCACGTTACAGCAGAGATCCTCAGTTTTCAATAAAGAGAGTGTATAAGGCCAAGAAATGGTCAGAGAGGGCACTTCCTGTAAGGAATCTTCTCAGGTTTTGGCATGCCAAATGAGTTCTGTTATACTCACAGACACCATTCAAACAGTTTTAGAAACTTTGAAGTGTTTTCTATCCCAAGCTAATAATTATATGCCTATTCTAGTTTCTGGGCAGGAGTAATAATCAGATTAAAAACGGACCCGATTTATCCGGCCGTGAAAATACTGCCCCCTAGCCATAACAGGTTAAAGCAAGGCCCTTGAACTCTCATGTATTTTTTGTAATATGCAATGATATGGGCAGCAACCATGTAATGCTTTTACAACATACAGAAGTGCACTGGTTATCAAGGGGTAAAATATTGACACGTTTTTTAAATTGGGAGACGAGCTTAAAGTTCTTTACTGACCATAATTTTCACTTGTCTTACCGCTTGCATGATGACGAGTTTCTCACACGACTGGCCTATTTGGGTGATGTTTTTTCTTGCCTGAGTGATCTGAATCTAGGATTACAGGGACTCTCCGCAACTATTTTCAATGTGCGGGACAAAATTGAGGCTATGATGAAAAAGTTAGAGCTCTTCTCTGTCTCCAATAAAAAGGACAACACACAGGTCTTTCCATCATTGTATGATTTTTTTGTGTCCAAATGAACTTCGTCAAGGTCAAAACAGTAGAAGAGCACAATATTGGATAGTGCTAGAGGTTCCAAGGGTGGCTTCTGATTTAGGGAGAGCTGATTTTGGTTCATGTTCCACAGATGTGGAATGTGTTGCAAGGGAAGGCTTGATTGCCTGTTGCCCTTTAGGGAATTTAAAACATTAGTGGGAAATGCTCTAAGTGAAGATTTTGTTTTGTAATTTAGTATTTTATTGTGTTTTGTATTGATGTGTGTGTTTGTATTGTGCAGGGCTCATTTGAAAAAGACACCCTGTTAAAATAAAGGTTAATGAAATAAGATGAGAGTTTATCAATAATTCTAATATTTGGCTTAATACAAAAGCTGTGATGTAGGGCAGTAGTTGTTTAGGTGGCTAGGATGAACCGTTGTGAAGAGGAAAAATATATACTACTTTCCATACTTAAGGAATAATCCCATAAATAAGTTAAATAAAAAAGATTGTCTTCTTAAAAAAAAGGGCAAAAGGGCAAAATAGATTAAATCGAAACGTCAGATGAGACTTTCTAGACATCCTGTTTTTTGTATTTTAAACTTTCAATTCTCTCTCTTTTAAGTCTAATTTGGTTGGTGTGGTGGCAGCGAAGGTATTGTGATGAAGGCTGCCGCTTTCCCAGGCAAGGTCATGATTCACAGTGATTTAATTGGAATAATGTATAAAATAAGTTGCAGGCGGGAATGTTAACTTTGAGCTCTGCCAGCCTCGACAGAGATCAATTCACCTAACCTCAATTCAAGAAAACATTCTTTAATGGATCCCCCGGGACCTGCGCTGAGCGTCTTTCGCTGACTTATTTATTTAAATGTTTGTGCGACTGTGCCACAACACTTTTTAATTATCAGCCTGAGGATTGCCAGACCGGTGGGAGAGGACCATTTTTTATCTTGTCACGCCAAACAATGCCATTTTATCACGTCCTATCCATTTGCGATGACTGGAACTGTTTGTTGTCATCATTAGGACATGTTTTGTTTGACAGCATGGTCAGCATGGTCTGATCTCTTCTTGACTTTCAGGTTTAGTGCATGCTATAGCCACAATGTTTTGAGAGGGATATCCAGTAAATAATATCCAATATTTATCCAATTATTTTCTAAAGTGTAACAATTGTGCATGAGAAGTAGAATGATTACATTCTCTACATGTTTTATCTCAATGCAAAAAAAAAGTATCTCAAAAAAGGTTATCTGTGTGCCTTTGCGACTTTTTGGACCCCAGTTCTTCTTCAGTATGGCATTTGATGTCATTCCCTTTTTAGTTAAATTCATTTTCTCATTTGTTTTCTCCCTCTTCAGATTCCCATGTGAAAAACAAAGGGAACTACAGGCACTACAATGTCCCCCAGCATGTGCATTGCTATGCTATTTTATCACATTTCCCCCACAGACATCCCTACCATACTGCTGAGATAAAATACACAAACATTATTTTTATCAAACGTACAATATTTTATGAGGTTTAGTGTTGGGAATTTGTTTATATTATTTGCCGAGGACTCATTCACTGTTGCTTTGTATATTGTTCTATAGCTAGTAGTGACGGATACTTAAGTTACAAGTGACAAAATACTTGTAGAGATGCCATATGAGCGATTTGGCTCTATAATTGAAAAGCTAGAAGAGCTTAAGGATTGTATTAGAGTTTGCAGATGCACTAGGTTC
This sequence comes from Salmo salar, assembly GCF_965601325.2. NCBI lineage: Eukaryota > Metazoa > Chordata > Actinopteri > Salmoniformes > Salmonidae > Salmo > Salmo salar. Next base: position 8,733,671 of record NC_138300.1, on the reverse strand, counting down.
TCAATACATGACGTTTAATGTGCCATAGTATGTCTCAAAACATCTGTCAGACATGCAGTTTGTCATCGTCACTGGGGCTTTCCATTGGGGCCCTCAAATATTTTGTGAATTCTTTGCCATGAATTGCATTTAAATTGTCATATTGTCAGACACACAGAGCTCCATGTCACAAGGCCCAAGCCAAATACAAAATGGCAGTGTGCTCAAGATTTTCCTTCTTCCTTTTCTAATGTATCATCAGTGGGCTGGCTGCTTCCACCCCACATTGCCCATTGTCCGCCTGACATTCTTTCCTTCATCGTGCTTGGGGGAAAAGGGGGAAGGATGTGTCAGTGTGCTCTTTATTATTATTATTATTATTGCGGGGGCGATACCATTGGTTAAAGCTCAATGGTACATTTGAATCTCCCTACCATCATATTTAAGCCAATATGACACCAATGTCAATGAAAATGTGTAAATCAACTTGATTGGAGGTTCATGAGCTGTCCGGCCGTTACCGAAAACCACATAATGGATTTTTAACAGGGTCTTTAGCAATTGAGTTTTCAGAGTATTTTATGCGCTCACCTAGCTCAAATTCTAGAAGTCGGTTTAAAACGAGAGTATAGCATCCATAAAGTGACAATTGGACTGTGGGGGGGGGTCTCAGATGGTTGAGGGGCAGCTCTGGGAACTGTGGGGGGGATCTTGGATTGTTGGTGGCCTTGCGGTTGGGAACTTGGGCCATGTGGCCAACTTGACCGTGGTTGCTCCTGTGCGTCGTTCTGGATGATTTGCCAAAATTTCAAACACAGAACAACACATTTTGACATAGTGAATTTAAAATCAAGGAGTGATAAAAAAAGTTAATAATTTACAGTTTTAATACGATTAATGATATTGATTATGCCTAAAAAACAACCTAAATTTTTGCCATTGATTTAATATACTATGTTTTGAGGAAATTTCAAACCCGCATGAAGAAAAGTGTTGATCACTACGAACAGCAGATGGCAGCACATCTTCAAACCCACAGAAGAAGCCTTCAACAGGAAGTTATCTTTGTTACCATCCTCCAAGTTTTCAGGATTAGCATCACGGCAGCAACATTAGAAGTCCGTTTTTTTCCGATTTTGCTTTCAAAATAAAAGTGTGCAATTTTTTGCAACTTTGCATTGTTGTCACATCCTGACCATAGTAAGTTGTTATTTTCTATGGTAGAGTTGGTCAGGGCGTGACAGGGGGTGTTTGTCTATGTTTTGTATTTCTATGTTCAGTTTCTAGTTTTGTATTTCTATGTTGGTTTTGTTTGGTATGATCTCCAATTAGAGGCCGCCGGTTGTCATTGTCTCTAATTGGAGGTCATATTTAAGTTGATGTTTGTCCCACCTGTTTTTGTGGGTGATTAATGTTTGAGTAGTGTGTTTTCTCTCTGCGTCACGGTTTGTTGTTTTTGTGTATTGAAGTATTTAGTGTATTGCATTTAGTTTCACGGTAAATAAAATATGTGGAACTACGAACACGCTGCATTTTGGTCCGATCCTTTGAACAGGCGTGACAGAGGCGGAGGGATCTGCGGGCGGAACGGGGGTTACGCCCTGAGCCGGAGCCACCTCCGTTGCTGGAGGATCGGAGGGAGAGGAAGGTTCTGGGTGTAACACTAGAGCCGCCATAGACTTTTGTCATGCCTGTTCAAAGGATCGGACCAAAATGCAGCGTGTTCGTAGTTCCACATATTTTATTTACCGTGAAACTAAATGCAATACACTAAATACACAAAATACAAAACTAGAAACTGAACATAGAAATACAAAACATAGACAAACCCCCTGTCACACCCTGACCTACTCTACCATAGAAAGTAACAACCAACCGTGCTATTTAATTTTTTTTTTGCATTGTTTGTAACTTATTTTGTACATATTGTTGCTGCTACAGTCTCTTATGACCGAAAAGAGCTTCTGGACATCAGAACAGCGATTGCACACCTCAAACTGGATGAAGAGTTTATCTTTAATGAGTCTGAAGGGAAGGATATACTCCAAACACCCGAACAGGCACTCATCCCCATAATTCAGAAGAGAAAGAAAGAGATTTCGCGGAAAGAGATCGTGGCTAATCTGTCTTTGCCATCCGTATTGTTAGCCAATGTTCAATCGCTGTAAAATAAATGGGACAAAACACGCATATCCTACCAACGGGACATTAAAAACTGTAATATCTTATGTTTCACCGAGTCGTGGCTGAATGACAACATTAACCTCTTACATCTAGACGTTCCGCTAGCGGAACACCTGCTCCAATATCCAATGATAGGCGTGGCGCGAATTACAAATTCCTCAAAAATACAAAAACTTCAATTTTTCAAACATATGACTATTTCACAGCATTTTAAAGACAAGACTCTCCTTTATCTAACCACACTGTCCGATTTCAAAAAGGCTTTACAGCGAAAGCCAGAAATAATCAGACACCCATTTTTCAAGCTAGCATATAATGTCACAAAAACCCAGAAGACAGCTAAATGCAGCACTAACCTTTGATGATCTTCATCAGATGACACACCTAGGACATTATGTTATACAATACATGCATGTTTTGTTCAATCAAGTTCATATTTATATCAAAAAACAGCTTTTTACATTAGCATGTGACGTTCAGAACTAGCATACCCCCCGCAAACTTCCGGGGAATTTGCTAACAATTTACTAAATTACTCACGATAAACGTTCACAAAAAGCATAACAATTATTTTAAGAAGTATAGATACAGAACTCCTCTATGCACTCGATATATGCGATTTTAAAATAGCTTTTGGTGAAAGCACATTTTGCAATATTCTAAGTACATAGCCCAGCCATCACGGGCTAGCTATTTAGACACCCGGCAAGTTTAGCACTCACCAAAATCAGATTTACTATAAGAAAAATGGTCTTACCTTTCCTGTTCTTCGTCAGAATGCACTCCCAGGACTTCTACTTCAATAACAAATGTTGGTTTGGTCCAAAATAATCCATCGTTATATCCGAATAGCGGCGTTTTGTTCGTGCGTCCCAGACACTATCCGAAATGGTATATCAGGGTTGTGCGCATGGCGCAATTCGTGACCAAAAATGTCTAAATATTCCATTACCGTACATCGAAGCATGTCAACCGCTGTTTAAAATCAATTTTTATGCAATTTATCTCGTAAAAAAGCGATAATATTCCGACCGGGAATCTCCTTTTCGGCAAACAGAGGAAAAATCACAAAGACGGGGGCGGCCAGGGCACGCGCCTAAGCCCACAGTCCCTTGATCGGCCACTTGAGAAAGGCGATAATGTGTTTCAGCCTGGGGCTGGGATGACGACATTCAGGTTTTTCCCGGGCTCTGAGCGCCCATGGAAGACGTAGGAAGTGTCACGTTAGAGCAGAGATCCTTTGTAAAAGATAGAGATGGCAAAGAAGTTCAAGAAATGGTCAGACAGGCCACTTCCTGTAAAGGAATCTCTCAGGTTTTGACCTGCCATTTGAGTTCTGTTATACTCACAGACACCATTCAAACAGTTTTAGAAACTTTGGAGTGTTTTCTATCCAAAGCCAATAATTATATGCATATTCTAGTTACTGGGCAGGAGTAGTAACCAGATTAAATCGGGTACGTTTTTTATCCAGCCGTGAAAATACTGCCCCCTAGCCATAACAGGTTAATAACATACTGGTGGGTTATACACTATCGGCAGGATAAAACAGCAGCCTCTGTAAGACACGGGGTGGCAGCCTCTGTATATTTGTAAACAACAGCTGGTGCACGATATCTAAGGAAGTCTCGAGGTTTTGCTCGCCTGAGAGAGTAACTCATAATAAGCTATGGACCACACTTTCTACCTATAGAGTTTTCTGTACTTTCGTAGCTGTCTACATACCACCATAGACCGATGCTGGCACTAGGACCGCACTCAATGAGCTGCACACCACCTTAAGCAAACAGGAAAATGCTCATCCAGAGGCAACACTCCTGGTGTCCGGGAACTTTCATGCAGTTTTACCTAATTTCTATCAACATGTTAAAGGTGCAACCAGAGAGGAAAAAAAATCTAGACCACCTTTACACCACACAGAGAAGCATACAAAGCCCTCCGTTGCCCTCCATTTGCAAATCTGACCATAATTCTATCCTCCGGATTCCTGCTTACAAGCAAAAATTAAAGCAGGAAGCACCAGTGACTCGGTCTATGAAAAAGTGGTCAGATGAAGCAGATGCTAAACTAGAGGACTGTCTTGCTAGCACAGACTGGAATATGTTCGGGGATTCTTCCGATGGCATTGAGGAGTACACCACATCTGTCACTGGCTTCATCAATAAGTGCATCGAAGACGTTGTCCCCACAGTGAATGTACGTACATATCCCAACCTGAAGCAATGGATTACAGGCAACATTCGCACTGAGCTAAAAGGTAGAGCTGCTGATTTCAAAGAGCAGGACTCTAACCCGGAAGCTTATAAGAAATCCCGCTATGCCCTCCGACGAACCATCAAAAAGGCAAAGCGCCAATACAGGCCTACGCTCGAATCGTGCTACACCAGCTTTGACACTCATTGGATGTGGCAGGGCTTGCAAACAAATATAGACTACAAAAGGGAAGCACAGCCAAGAGCTTCCCAGTGACACGGGCCTACCAGACAAGCTAAATAACTTCTATGCTTGCTTCGAGGCAAGTAACACTGAAACATGCATGAGAGCATCAGCTGTTCCGGACGACTGTGTGATCACTCTCTCCACAGCCAATGTAAGTAAGTAACATTCACAAGGCCAGACGGATTACCAGGACATGTACTCCGAGCATGCGCTGCCCTAATGGCAAGTGTCTTCACTGACATTTTCAAACTCTCCCTGTCTGAGTCTGTAATACCAACATGTTTCAAGCAGACAACCATAGTGTTCTTGCTCACAGGGACTAAGGTAACCTGCCTAAATGACTATCGACCTGTAGCACTCACGTCTGTAGCAATGAAGTGCTTTGAAAGGATGGTCAGGGCTCACGTCAACACCATTATCCCAGAAACTCTAGACCCACTCAATTTGCATACCGCACCAACAGATTCACAGATGATGCAATCTCTATTGCACTCCACAGTGCCCTTTCACAACTGGAAAAACGTAACACCTCTGTGAGAATGCTATTCATTAAATTCAGCTCAGGGTTAAACCCCATAGTGCCCTCAAAGCTCATCACTAAGCTTAGGACCCTGGGATTAAACACCTCCCTCTGCAACTGGATACTGGACTTCCTGACGGGCCGCCCTCAGGTGTTAAAGGTAAGTAACAACACATCCGCCAACACGGGGCCCCTCAGGGGTGCATGCTGAGTCCCCTCCTGTACTCCCTGTTCACTCATGACTGAATGGCCAGGCACAACTCCAACACCATCATTAAGTTTGCTGATTACACAAGTGGTAGGCCTGATCACCGACAACGATGAGACAGCCTATAGGGAGGAGGTCAGAGACCTGGCCATGTGGTGCAAGGACAACAACCTCTCCCTCAACGTGATCAAGATAAAGGAGATGATTGTGGACTACAGGAAAAGGAGGACCGAGCACGCCCCCATTCTCATCAACAGGGCTGTAGTGGAGCAGGTTGAGAGCTTCAAGTTCCTTGGTATCCACATCACCAACAAACTAACATGGTCCCAGCACACCAAGACAGTCGTGAAGAGGGCACGACATAACATATTCCCCCTCATGAGACCGAAAAGATTTGGCATGGGTCTTGAGATCCTCAAAAGGTTTTACAGCTGCACCATCGAGAGCATCCTGACGGGTTGCATCACTTCCTGGTATTGCAACTGCTCGGCCTCCGACCGCAAGGCACTACAGAGGGCAGTGCGTATGGCACAGTACATCACTGGGGCCAAGCCTCCTGCCATCCATGACCTCTATACCAGGCAGTGTCAGAGGAAGGCCCTAAAAATTGTCAAAGATTCCAGCCACCCTAGTCATAGACTGTTCTCTCTGCTACCGCATGGTAAGCGGTACCGGAGCGTCAAGTCTATGTAGGTCCTAGAGGCTTCTAAACAGCTTCTACCCCGAAGCCATAAGACTCCTGAACATCTAATCAAACAGCTTCCCAGACTATTTGCATTGCCCCCCCTTCTTTTATGCTGCTGCTACTCTTTGTTATTAGCTATGAATAGTCACTTTAATAACTCCACCTACACTACCGTTAAAAAGTGTGTGGTCACTTAGAAATAATTATTTTTAATTTAAATAATAATTGTGTCCTTCAAACTTTGCTTTCGTGAAAGAATCCTCCATTTGCAGCAATTACAGACTTGCAGAACTTTAGCATTATAGTTGTCAATTCTAATGTACTTGTCCTCTTGCTCAGTTGTGCACCGGGGCCTCCCACTCCTCTTTCTATTCTGGTTAGAGCCAGTTTGTGCTGTTCTGTGAAGGGAGTAGAACACAGCGTTGAATGAGATCTTCAGTTTCTTGGCAGTTTCTCACATGGAATAGCCTTCATTTCTCAGAACAAGAATAGACTGATGAGTTTCAGAAGAAAGTTCTTTGTTTCTGGCCATTTTGAGCCTGTAATCGAATCCACAAATGCTGATGCTCCAGATACTTAACTAGTCTAAAGAAGGCCCGTTTTATTGCTTTTCTAAAATCAGTACAACAGTTTTCAGCTGTGCTAACATAATTGCAAAAGGTTTTTCTAACCATCAATTAGCCTTTTAACTTCTCTAGGGCCAGTGGGACGATTTCGTCCCACCTACGTAACAGCCAGTGGAATCCCGTGGCGCGTTATTCAAATACCTTAGAAATGCTATTACTTCAATTTCTCAAACATATGACTATTTTACACCATTTTAAAGACAAGACTCTCGTTAATCTAACCACACTGTCCGATTTCAAAAAGGCTTTACAACGAAAGCAAAACATTAGATTATGTCAGCAGAGTACCCAGCCAGAAATAATCAGACACCCATTTTTCAAGCTAGCATATAATGTCACATAAACCCAAACCACAGCTAAATGCAGCACTAACCTTTGATGATCTTCATCAGATGACAATCTTAGGACATTATGTTATACAATACATGCATGTTTTGTTCAATCAAGTTCATATTTATATCAAAAAACAGCTTTTTACATTAGCATGTGACGTTCAGAACTAGCATACCCCCCGCAAACATCCGGTGAATTTACTAAATTACTCACAATAAACGTTCACAAAAAACATAACAATTATTTTAAGAATTATAGATACAGAACTCCTCTATGCACTCGCTATGTCCGATTTTAAAATAGCTTTTCGGTGAAAGCACATTTTGCAATATTCTAAGTAGATAGCCCGGCATCACAGGGCTAGCTATTTAGACACCCACCAAGTTTAGCCCTCACCAAAGTCAGATTTACTATAACAAAAATGTTATTACCTTTGCTGTTCTTCGTCAGAATGCACTCCCGGGACTTCTACTTCAATAACAAATGTTGGTTTGGTTCAAAATAATCCATAGTTATTTTCAAATATCCTCTGTTTTGTTCGTGCGTTCAAGACACTATCCGAAGTGTAAAGAAGGGTGATGCGCACGATGCGTTTCGTGACAAAAAAAATTCTAAATATTCCATTACCGTACTTCGAAGCATGTCAACCGCTGTTTAAAATACATTTTTATGCCATTTTACTCGTAAAAAAGCGATAATATTCCGACCGGGAAAGCGTGTTTACGTTCAAAGAGAGAGAAAATAAAAACATGGGGTCGCCTTGTGCACGCGCCTCAGTCTGATTGTCCTCTGATAGACCACTTACCAAAGGCGCTAATGTTTTTCAGCCAGGGGCTGGAATTACATCATGCAGCTTTTTCCCGGGTTCTCGAGAGCCTATGGGAGCCGTAGGAAGTGTCACGTTACAGCAAAGATCCTCAGTTTTCAATAAAGAGAGTCAAGAAGAACAAGAACTTGTCAGACAGGCCACTTCCTGTAAGGAATCTTCTCAGGTTTTTGCCTGCCATATGAGTTCTGTTATACTCACAGACACCATTCAAACAGTTTTAGAAACTTTAGGGTCTTTTCTATCCAAAGCCAATAATTATATGCATATTCTAGTTTCTGGGCAGTAGTAATAACCAGATTAAATCGGGTATGTTTTTTATCCGGCCGTGTAAATACTGCCCCCTAGCCCTAACAGGTTCAAATAATAAACTTGGATTAGCTAACACAACGTGCCATTGGAACACAGGAGTGATTATGGGCCTAATGGCCCTATGTAGATATTCCATTTACAACATTAACAATGTCTACACTGTATTTCTGATCAATTTGCTGTTATTTTAAATGGACAAAAAAAAGGCTTTTCTGTCGAAAACAAGGACATTTCTAAGTGACCCCAAACTTTTGAACGGTAGTGTAGATGTACAGTTGAAGTCAGAAGTCATTAAAACTCATTTTTCAACCACTCCACAAATTTCTTGTTAACAAATTATAGTTTTGGCAAGTCGGCTACGACATCTACTTTGTGCATGACACGTACATTTTCCAACAATTGTTTACAGACATATTATTATTTCACTTATAACTCACTGTATCACAATTGCAGTAGGTCAGACGTTTACATACACTAAGTTGACTGTGCTTTTAAACTGCTTGGAAAATTCCAGAAAATTATGTCATGGCTGATAGGCGAATTGACATCATTTTAGAGTCAATCGGAGGTGTACCTGTGGATGTAATTCAAGGCCTACCTTCAAAGTCAGTGCCTCTTTGCTTGACATCATGGGAAAATCAAAAGAAATCAGCCAAGACCTCAGAAGAAAAATTGTAGACCTCCACAAGTCTGGTTCATCCTTGGGAGCAATTTCTAAACACCTGAAGGTACTACACGTTCATCTGTAAAACAATAGTACGCAAGTATAAACACCATGAGACCCCACAGCCGTCACACCGCTCAGGAAGGAGACGAGTTCTGTCTCCCAGAGATGAATGTACTTTGGTGCGAAAAGTGCAAATCAATCCCAGAACAACAGCAAAGGACCATGTGAAGATGCTGGAGGAAACAGGTACAGAAGTATCTCTATCCACAGTAAAACGAGCCCTATATCGACATAACCTGAATGGCCGCTCAGCAAGTAAGAAGCCACTGCTCCACAACCGCCATAAAAAAAGTCAGACCACGGTTTGCAACTGCACATGGGGACAAAGATAGTACTTTTTGTAGAAATGTCCTCTTGTCTGATGAAACAAAAGTAGAACTGTTTGGCCATAATGACCATCGTTATGTTTGGAGGAAAAAGGGGGTGGCTTGCAAGCTGGAGAACACCATCCCAACCGTGAAGCACAGGGTGGCAGCACCATGTTGTGGGTGTGATTTGCTGCAGGAGCTATTCGCAAAATAGATGGCTTCATGAGGACGGAAAATGATGTGGATATATTGAAGTAACATCTCAAGACAAGGAAATTAAAGCTTGGTCGCAAATGGGTCTTCCAAATGGACAATGACCCCAAGCATACTTCCAAAGTTGTGGCAAAATGGCTTAACAAACTCAAGGCATTGGAGTGGCCAACGCAAAGCCCTGACCTCAAACCTATAGAACATTTGTGGGCAGAACTGAAAAAGCGTGTGCGAGCAGGGAGGCCTACAAACCTGACTCAGTTACACCAGCTCTGTCAGGAGGAATGGGCCAAAATTCACCCAACTTATTGTGGGATGCTTGTGGAAGGCTACCCGAAACGTTTGACCCAAGTTAAACAATCTTTAAAGGCAATGCTACCAAACACTTAATGTATGTAAACTTCTGACCCACTGGGAATGTGATGAAAGAAATAAAATCTGAAATAAATCATTATTTTCTATTATTCAGAAATGTCACATTCTTAAAATAAAGTGGTGATTCTACAAGGATTAAATGTCAGGAAATGTGAAAAACTGAGTTTAAATGTGTTTGGCTAAGGTGTATGTAAACTTCTGACTTCAACTGTACATATTACCTCAATACCGGTGCCCCCGCACACTGATTCTGTAACGGTATGCCCTGTATATAGCTGCACTATTGTTATTTTACTGATGCTCTTTATCTATTTGTTACTTATCTTACTTTTTTGCAATTTTCTTAAAACTGCATTGTTGGTTAAGGGCTTGTAAGTAATTTTTTCACTGTAAGGTCTACAACTGTTGTATTCGGCGCATGTGACAAATACAATTTGATTTATAAGGTGGAGCACATTGAGAAATGGCTATGTTTTTAATATGTCATTGTACAGTAAGTTATGTGCTATGACTAGTGCTATGCTTTAAGTGTATTTAAGCCAATAGGGTGCCACTAATAAGACACATGAGGTAATAAGCCACTAGGGCGAGGCCATATTTTCATCCAGAAATACATTTTAAGCAAACTGGAAGTACATTTTATTAACTGTAATAAGATCTATAACAACCATTAATGCCTTGTGCCTTATCCTACTGTAGCTCTGTGAAACCATAACGCTATGTGCTGTGCCCAGCAGTTGTCTTACTATCTTTTGATAATAAATACAAATTATTTGGTAATTCAGAGTTTGTGACTGTTTACCCATGCAACAGAGCAAAGCCGACAACGCAATTAAATGTATACGGAAAACATATTGGACTGTAGAGGAAAATGTTTACTGCCTGTATCAGCTAAAGTGAGGTGGAAAAGACTCAGTAGGGTTCCTAACTAACCAAATATGTTTCGTTTTGGAGGGGGACTGTGGCGTACGGACTGTTATTGGCTTTTTCCATAGCCCCCAATGCAATACACTGTATTTGACTGTCTACTACCTGGCTCTGCTAAAGTGGGGTGGAAAAGACCAGGTAGAGTTTGGACAAAATGCTAAGTCATAGGAAGTGTTGCTGGACTTTTATTGTGGTCAAACAGCTTAAAATGTGGTGCCTGAACAGACAGTTTAAATACAGCACTGTGTCATAGGACATTTACATTTACATTTAAGTCATTTAGCAGACGCTCTTATCCAGAGCGACTTACAAATTGGTGCATTCACCTTATAATATCCAGTGGAACAACCACTTTACAATAGTGCATCTAAATCTTTTAAGGGGGGGGTTAGAAGGATTACTTTATCCTATCCCAGGTATTCCTTGAAGAGGTGGGGTTTCAGGTGTCTCCGGAAGGTGGTGATTGACTCCGCTGACCTGGCGTCGTGAGGGAGCTCGTTCCACCATTGGGGTGCCAGAGCAGCGAACAGTTTTGACTGGGCTGAGCGGGAACTGTGCTTCCTCAGAGGTAGGGAGGCGAGCAGGCCAGAGGAGGATGAATGGAGTGCCCTTGTTTGGGTGTAGGGCCTGATCAGAGCCTGAAGGTACGGAGGTGCCGTTCCCCTCACAGCTCCGTAGGCAAGCACCATGGTCTTGTAGCAGATGCGAGCTTCGACTGGAAGCCAGTGGAGAGAGCGGAGGAGCGGGGTGACGTGAGAGAACTTGGGAAGGTTGAACACCAGACGGGCTGCGGCGTTCTGGATGAGTTGTAGGGGTTTAATGGCACAGGCAGGGAGCCCAGCCAACAGCGAGTTGCAATAATCCAGACGGGAGATGACAAGTGCCTGGATTAGGACCTGCGCCGCTTCCTGTGTGAGGCAGGGTCGTACTCTGCGAATGTTGTAGAGCATGAACCTACAGGATCGGGTCACCGCCTTGATGTTGGTGGAGAACGACAGGGTGTTGTCCAGGGTCACGCCAAGGCTCTTAGCACTCTGGGAGGAGGACACAAGGGAGTTGTCAACCGTGATGGCGAGATCATGGAACGGGCAGTCCTTCCCCGGGAGGAAGAGCAGCTCCGTCTTGCCGAGGTTCAGCTTGAGGTGGTGATCCGTCATCCACACTGATATGTCTGCCAGACATGCAGAGATGCGATTCGCCACCTGGTTGTCAGAAGGGGGAAAGGAGAAGATTAATTGTGTGTCATCTGCATAGCAATGATATGAGAGACCATGTGAGGATATGACAGAGCCAAGTGACTTGGTGTATAGCGAGAATAGGAGTGGGCCAAGAACAGAGCCCTGGGGGACACCAGTGGTGAGAGCACGTGGTGCGGAGACAGATTCTCGCCATGCCACCTGGTAGGAGCGACCTGTCAGGTAGGACGCAATCCAAGCGTGGGCGGCGCCGGAGATGCCCAGCTCGGAGAGGGTGGAGAGGAGGATCTGATGGTTCACGGTATCAAAGGCAGCAGATAGGTCTAGAAGGATGAGAGCAGAGGAGAGAGAGTTAGCTTTAGCAGTGCGGAGAGCCTCCGTGACACAGAGAAGAGCAGTCTCAGTTAAATGCCCAGTCTTGAAACCTGACTGATTAGGAGATAGCAAGAGAGCTGGCCAAGGACGGCGCGTTCAAGAGTTTTGGAGAGAAAGGAAAGAAGGGATACTGGTCTGTAGTTGTTGACATCGGAGGGATCGAGTGTAGGTTTTTTCAGAAGGGGTGCAACTCTCGCTCTCTTGAAGACGGAAGGGACGTAGCCAGCGGTCAAGGATGCGTTGATGAGCGAGGTGAGGTAGGGGAGAAGGTCTCCGGAAATGGTCTGGAGAAGAGAGGAGGGGATAGGGTCAAGTGGGCAGGTTGTTGGGTGGCCGGCCGTCACAAGACGCGAGATTTCATCTGGAGAGAGAGGGGAGAAAGAGGTCAAAGCACAGGGTAGGGCAGTGTGAGCAGGACCAGCAGTGTCGTTTGACTTAGCAAACGAGGATCGGATGTCGTCAACCTTCTTTTCAAAATGGTTGACGAAGTCATCCGCAGAGAGGGAGGAGGGGGGGGGGAGGGGGAGGAGGATTCAGGAGGGAGGAGAAGGTAGCAAAGAGCTTCCTAGGGTTAGAGGCAGATGCTTGGAGTTTAGAGTGGTAGAAAGTGGCTTTAGCAGCAGAGACAGAAGAGGAAAATGTAGAGAGGAGGGAGTGAAAGGATGCCAGGTCCGCAGGGAGGCGAGTTTTCCTCCATTTCCGCTCGGCTGCCCGGAGCCCTGTTCTGTGAGCTCGCAGTGAGTCGTCGAGCCACGGAGCAGGAGGGGAGGACCGAGCCGGCCTGGAGGATAGGGGACAGAGGAAATCAAAGGATGCAGAGAGGGAGGAGAGGAGGGTTGAGGAGGCAGAATCAGGAGATAGGTTGGAGAAGGTTTGAGCAGAGGGAAGAGATGATAGGATGGAAGAGGAGAGAGTAGCGGGAGAGAGAGAGCGAAGGTTGGGACGGCGCAATACCATCCGAGTAGGGGGAGAGTGAGAAGTGTTGGATGAGAGCGAGAGGGAAAAGGATACAAGGTAGTGGTCGGAGACTTGGAGGGGAGTTGCAATGAGATTAGTGGAAGAACAGCATCTAGTAAAGATGAGGTCAAGCGTATTGCCTGCCTTGTGAGTAGGGGGGGAGGGTGAGAGGGTGAGGTCGAAAGAGGAGAGGAGTGGAAAGAAGGAGGCAGACAGGAATGAGTCGAAGGTAGACGTGGGGAGGTTAAAGTCACCCAGAACTGTGAGAGGTGAGCCATCCTCAGGAAAGGAACTTATCAAGGCGTCAAGCTCATTGATGAACTCTCCAAGGGAACCTGGAGGGCGATAAATGATAAGGATGTTAAGCTTGAAAGGGCTGGTAACTGTGACAGCATGGAATTCAAATGAGGAGATAGACAGATGGGTCAGGGGAGAAAGAGAGAATGTCCACTTGGGAGAGATGAGGATTCCAGTGCCACCACCCCGCTGGCTCGATGCTCTAGGGGTATGCGAGAACACGTAGTCAGACGAGGAGAGAGCAGTAGGAGTAGCAGTGTTATCTGTGGTGATCCATGTTTCCGTCAGCGCCAGGAAGTCTAGGGACTGGAGGGTAGCATAGGCTGAGATGAACTCAGCCTTGTTGGCCGCAGACCGGCAGTTCCAGAGGCTGCCGGAGACCTGGAACTCCACGTGGGTCGTGCGCGCTGGGACCACCAGGTTAGAGTGGCAGCGGCCACGCGGTGTGGAGCGTTTGTATGGCCTGTGCAGAGGAGAGAGAACAGGGATAGGCAGACACATAGTAGACAAGCTACAGAAGAGGCTACGCTAATGCAAATGAGATTGGAGTGACAAGTGGACTACACGTCTCGAATGTTCAGGAAGTTAAGCTTACGTTGCAAAAATGTTATTGACTAAAATGATACAGTACTGCTGGCTGGTGGAGTAGGCTAGCTAGCGGTGGCTGCGTTGTTGACTTTGAACGTGTAGCTGGCTAGGTAACCTCGGTAGTTTCAGTACTACACCTTGTCATGATAAAAAGCAACTTTGTAGCTAGCTAGCTAACATAACACTAATCAAGACGTTCCTTGTAGTGTATTTAGTTTCAACAATGCTGCTCGTCGGTAATAGTTGGCTAGGTTAGGAAAAATGGCGTCGCGGGGGACGGAAATAGCTGGCTAGCTAACCTCGATGGCTGGCTAGCTAACAATTATCAATTATCAAGCTATGACAAAGACAACTAGGTAGCTAGCTAGGTAACACTGCACTAGTCAAATCGTTCCGTTGTAAAGTATTAGTAACTACAGCGCTGCTAGTCGGTAACGGTTGGCTAGCTGGCAGTGGGTTAATGATGACTAGGTGTGTTGAGTAAGTCTGGTGCCGCGTCGCGGCTGGCTAGCACACCTCGATAATACTCAAACTCAAACTACACAATTATCTTAGATACAGAGACAGCAAAGACAACTATGTAGCTGGCTAACTAACACTAACACCACACTAATCAAGTCGTTGCGTTGTAATGTAATAGTTTCTGCGGTGCTGCTAGTCGGTAGAAGTTGGCTAGCTATGACATACCATATATAACGTAAAAGACAAATGTCTTATAATCTTCCTTCTGGTGGACACTGGAAAGAATACAACACAATATGTTTATACAAAAAGTCGAGAGCTGCAAGACAATTTGGTTAAAATAAGCATACTTTATTCATAATAAATATCACAATGAAGTCAATTATTCAAATTACTCATCAACAGTTAGAGAAGTTTCAAGTTGTATTGCCACGTGCACAAGTACAGTGAAATGCTTACTTGCTGTCTCCTTCCCAACAATGCAGTCAGTAATCAAATTAATAAAAAAAACAAATTTAAGTGAAATATTAGCTTTTGTCTGAAGCCGAAAACGACAGGAAATTCTAAAGCTAATTTGACCTATGCACTAAAGGCTTTTCAGCATAAGTAGCTTGACTACTGCTAGAGACCTGTAGCTTTATTTCTATAACAACAGCTGTGCTCACATTGGATGGGTTGATAAGATTTCAAACCTTCTCTCAAACAGCCTAATACATACTTTTAGAGTTGGTTTACCCCATTAACCTGTTATGGCTAGGGGGCAGTATTTTCACAGCCGGATAAAAAACGTACCCGATTTAATCTGATTATTACTCCTGCCCAGAAACTAGAATATGCATATAATTATTAGCTTTGGATAGAAAACACTCCAAAGTTTCTAAAACTGTTTGAATGGTGTCTGTGAGTATAACAGAACTCATTTGGCAGGCCAAAACCTGAGAAGATTCCATGCAGGAAGTGCCCTGTCTGACAATTTCTTGCCCTTCTTGATTATCTCTATCCATTACAGGGGATCTCTGCTGTTACGTGACACTTCCTACGGCTCCCATGGGCTCTCAGAAGGCGGCAAAAAGCTGAATCGTGGCTTTGCAGGCTCTGGCTGAAAAACATTAGCGCGTTTGGATAGTGGCTGGTCACAGTACTGTGAAACTGAGGCGCGTGCACGAGTCGACTTATTTTCTCTCTCTTTGAACGAAAACCACCACTCCCGGTCGGAATATTATCGCTTTTTTACGAGAAAAATGGCATAAAAATTGATTTTAAACAGCGGTTGACATGCTACGAAGTACGGTAATGGAATATTTAGAATTTTTTTGTCATGAAATGCGTCGTGCGCATGACCCTTATTTACACTTCGGATAGTGTCTTGAACGCACGAACAAAACGCCGCTATTTGGATATAACCAAACCATCATTTGTTATTGAAGTAGCAGTCCTGGGAGTGCATTCTGACGAAGATACCAAAGGTAATCAAACTTTTCTAATAGTAAATCGGAGTTTGGTGAAGGCTAAACTTGCTGGGGGTCTAAATAGCTAGCCCTGTGATGCCGGGCTATGTACTCAGAATATTGCAAAATGTGCTTTCACCGAAAAGCTATTTTAGAATCGGACACCTCGATTGCACAAAGGAGTTCTGTATCTATAATTCTTAAAATAATTGTTATGTTTTTTGTGAACGTTTATCGTGAGTAATTTAGTAAATTCACCGGAAGTGTTCGGTGGGAATGCTAGTTCTGAACGTCACATGCTAATGTAAAAAGCTGGATTTCGATTTAAATATGAACTTGATTGAACAAAACATGCATGTATTGTATAACATAATGTCCTAGGGTTATCATCTGATGAAGATCATCAAAGGTTAGTGCTGCATTTAGCTGTGGTTTTGTTTTTTGTGACATTATATGTTAGCTTTAAAAATGGGTGTCTGATTATTTCTGGCTGGGTACTCTGCTGACATAATCTAATGTTTTGCTTTCGTTGTAAAGCCTTTTTGAAATCGGACAGTGTGGTTAGATTAACGAGAGTCTTGTCTTTAAAATGGTGTAAAATAACCATATGTTTGAGAAATTGAAGAAATAGCATTTCTAAGGAATTTGAAAATCGCGCCACGGGATTCAACTGGCTGTTGCGTAGGTGGGACGATTTCATCCCGCCTAGCCCAGAGAGGTTAATATTTATCAACTCTGTTGTGCCTTCTCCGCTGCCCCCAACCCCCTTGTTTGTTTAACCTGTTAGGGCTAGGGGGCAGCATTGACACGGCTGGATAAAAAACGTACCCGATTTAATCTGGTTACTACTCCTGCCCAGTAACTAGAATATGCATATAATTATTGGCTGGTGGCTGGTTATTGGCTAGTGGCTGGTTACAGTACTGTGAGACTCAGGCCCGTGCCCGCGTCGACCCCATGCCTTGTTTTCTTTCGTCTGTTTACCGAAACACAGATTCCCGGTCGGAATATTATCGCTTTTTTATGAGAAAAATGGCATAAAAATGGATTTTAAACAGCGGTTGACATGCTTCGAAGTACGGTAATGGAATATTTTGACATTTTTTGTCACGAATTGCGCCATGCTCGTGACCCTTATTTACACTTCGGATGGTGTCTTGAACGCACGAACAAAACGCCGCTATTTGGATATAACGATGGATTATTTTGGACCAAACCACCATTTGTTATTGAAGTAGCAGTCCTGGGAGTGCATTCTGACGAAGACAACAAAGGTAATCAAACTTTTGTAATAGTAAATCGGAGTTTGGTCAGGGCTAAACTTGGTGGGTGTCTAAATGGCTAGCCGTGATGGCTGGGCTATCTACTGAGAATATTGCAAAATGTGCTTTCACCGAAAAGCTATTTTAGAATCGGACACCTCGATTGCACAAAGGAGTTCTGTATCTATAATTCTTAAAATAATTGTTATGTTTTTTGTGAACGTTTATCGTGAGTAATTTAGTAAATTCACCGGAAGTGTTCGGTGGGAATGCTAGTTCTGAACGTCACATGCTAATGTAAAAAAGCTGTTTTTTGATATAATCATGAACTTGATTGAACAAAACATGCATGCATTGTATAACATAATGTCCTAGGTTGTCATCTGATGAAGATCATCAAAGGTTAGTGCTGCATTTAGCTGTGGTTTTGTTTTTTGTGATATTATATGCTAGCTTGAAAAATGGGTGTCTGATTATTTCTGGCTGGGTACTCTGCTGACATAATCTAATATTTTGCTTTCGCTGTAAAGCCTTTTTGAAATCGGACAGTGTGGTTAGATTAACGAGTCTTGTCTTTAAAATGCTGTAAAATAGTCATATGTTTGAAAAATTGAAGTTTTCGGATTTTAGAGGAGTTTGTATTTCGCGCCACGCCCATCATTGGATATTGGAGCAGGTGTTCCGCTAGCGGAACGTCTAGATGTAAGAGGTTTTAATGCACTTGGTAATGTAAATGTGTTCTTTCATGTAAAACATAATCCCAGACACAGATTAAACCAGACTCTTGTGGATCGCCATGATGGCAGCATCCTTCTGCTGTGCTCTCCATACACTCATCATCCAGAGGAAAGGAGTCATCCAGACACGTAGCGGTAGTGTAAGTGCTGCACAAGGGAGGGCAAACATTGGCAGTCTCTGTAATCAGAGAAAGGGCATCTGGTACAACGTTCAGTTTTCCTTTGCTATACTCAATGATGAAGTCAAATAAGACGGCTGTTGGTCTTGCCTGATGCCAGAACCCACTGCGGAGCAGCGTGGTCTGTGACAATGGTGAAGACCTTCACCTCCAAGTAGTAGCTCCATTTCTCCAAAGCCCAGACCAGAGCGAGGCACTCCCTTTCAGTTGTTGAATAATTCCTCTCGGCTGAATTAGGGGTGCGACTTGCATAGGCAAGAACTTCTTCTGTTCCAAGTCCTGTTTGTTGAGCCAAGACTGCTCCAAGTCCTGTTTGTCTTGCATCCATGTACAGAATGAAATGAGCATTCAGGTTAGGATGTTCAAGCACTGGAGGAGTAATGAGACTGTTTTTGAGTGCCTCAAATGCACTTTAGCATGCAGGGCCCTTCTTCTTAGGTTCGGCGACCTTTTAAAAGTCAGGCAAAAACCTGTGGTACCATCCAGCCATATCCAGAAAGAGCTAAACAGCCTTGAGGGATGTGAGAATAGGGAATTCCTGCACTGCTGCAACTTTGGCTGGATACGCATGGATACCTTCAGCATTAACCACATGACCAAGGAACTTGAGTTCTGGCAAACACAAATGACACTTTTTCAAGTTCAAGGTCAAACCAGCAGCGTTTAGTCAGTCGAAAAGTATGTCTTGCAGATGATCTGCGACAGAGGAGGTATAGATTATGATATCATCCAGATACACAAGACATTGACTACCCCTCAGATCTCCCAGGATAGTCTCCATCAACCTTTGGAATGTTGCGGGAGCATTCTTCAAACCAAAAGGCATGACTTTGAAGGAGTACAAACCAGCAGGGATGACAAAGGCAGCCTTGTCCTGACTGGCGGGATCCATTGCAACCTGCCAATAGCCGCTGTTCAGATCCAGATTACTGAAGATGGATGCTCCTGCCAGAGATTCCAGTATGTCATTTATGTTTGGTAGAATGTAGGCATCACTTTCTGTTATGGCATTCGGCTTCCTGTAGTCCACACAGAATTGATATCCACCATCTTTCTTTGGAATCAGGACAACCGGAGAAGCCCATCTGGAAAAAAGAAGGTTCCACAAATTCATTCTCTAACATGCTTTTGAGCTGTTCATTGAGAATTTCCAGTTTGGCGGGGGACAGCCTGTAGGGACGCTGCTTAATGGGGACTTCATGCCAGGTATAGATTTTGTGTTTGAAGACGGTTGTACGGCCGGGTGTAAGAGTACAGACTTTACTGTTCATCTCCAACATCTGGGAGAGCTGCCACCTCTCAACAGACAAACATGACTGTTTCACTGCTTATTTGATGTAGAAATCAGCATCAGGTTTGCTTTTGCTCTCAGATAGAAGGGAGGGTACAGCGGTAATCAGGGTGATAGTTGGGTTCTCTGACTTCACTGTTTTTGTCTTTGTCTCTTTGCATTTTCTCTGTCTCCGACTTGACCTAGTGCGGACTCTGCATAATGTAGCAGGCTCCAGCCTGAAATCAGTACATTTCCAGGTTGAAATGGATGAGGCTGGGAATAGTCAGAGTGCAGCCGATAGGATGGTTCGGACATCAAGATGGTCAGTCCACTGAAGAACAGGAAGTCCAGGCCAAGGACTACAGCAAATGCAAAGCTCAAAACTGCAATAATAGCCACAGGAAGGTTAATGGTCTCATCATGCAGTTGTATTGTTATACCAATCCAGCCCAAGGGGGTGGTAGGTTCTCCATTGGCCAAGTACAATGGTCCCTCCTCCCATGTTCGTAGCTCCTCATGAGGTAATGCCATGTTTCGCCACTGGGCCTCCTGCATCAGGGTGTAAGTTGCTCCTGTGTCGATTATGGCCTTCCCTCTCCAGTTCCTAACAGTCAGAGGAACCAATAGTTGTTGCGGAATAGGAATAAGACCGCTAGTTGTGCTGTCTAAAGGCTTCATGGTGGGCATTAAAGCTGACCCAATTGTATGCAAGCCACCACGCCTGTCTAGACTGTCGGTCTTATGTCCTTTTCCTTTTCCTGACGCTGGCCATAGAGTGGGAAAGAACCTGGAGGATGTTGGACTTTACGCCTCCAGCACATCACTGGACTTTTGTCTTGAATCTTGGGCACAAATAGCAGAGACGGTTTAGCCCCAGGAGAGTTATGGGTATACTGGGATGAGGGAACACGGTTTTTAGTTTGGAGGTGGTGCTTTCAGTCCCCAGGCACACCAGATCATCCACATTCTACACACGTTCTCGAAGTTGACTAGCAAGGCAGGGAACCATGTTCTTAAGAATGAGTTTGACAATCTCCTGCTCAGTACAGTCAGCCTTCCATCTCCTACATAGAACTCGATAGGAGAAGGCAAAGTCCCGTATTGTCGCTGCTTCACCCTGGACTCTGTTACGAATACGTTCTGCCAGTTCATCTCCATAGCTCTCTGAGAGGAAGGCTGAGAGGAATATTTTTTGAAACTCCTCCCAGGTTGACACATGTTCACGGGCAATCTCTCAGTCTCTTGCTGTACCATGGAGAACACTGGGGAGGGTGGCAAGAACCTCCAAGTCAGTAAAGGGCTGGATTGAAAGAAAATCATTACACTTAGATAAGGAAAACAATGGATCAACATCATCTTCTGGGCTGCCAAAAGTGAGGAAAAGTAGTTTTATATGGAGGGAGCGCTCTAGAAGAAGCATGACAGTGGCAAGGGGTCTTGGGGAAACAGGAGTTCTGTTGTTTAACAGTATCAGAGAGGTTTTTGTAGTGCTACCTGTTCCTATTCCCTTAATGGCAGAGCCAGTGGCAAACCCTGAGGGAAGTGCAGAAGATTTGTCCAGAAGGGAAACACTGCATTTCCTCCTGGTGCAGCTCCGTGGCCTTCTGTGCTTTTTCCATCTCATTATCAGTGTCCTTTTGAGTCTGTCAAATCAAAAATCGTAGTTCCCGTGAGAGTTCCTCATATCCTCCATAACTTCTTTCAGATAAGAACACACTCCCTTCACAACAGAGGCAGACTCCTCTGCTCTATGTTTTTGTTCCTCCTCAAGATAGTCGTGGCCAAAAGTTTTGAGAATGACACAAATATTAATTTCCACAAAGTTTGCTGCTTCAGTGTCTTTAGATATTTTTGTCAGATGTTACTATGGAATACTGAAGTACAATTACAAGCATTTCATGAGTGTCAAAGGCTTTTATTGACAATTACATGAAGTTGATGCAAAGAGTCAATATTTGCAGTGTTGACCCTTCTTTTTCAAGACCTCTGCAATCCGCCCTGGCATGCTGTCAATTAACTTCTGGGCCACATCCTGACTGATGGCAGCCCATTCTTGCATAATCAACGCTTGGAAATTTTCAGAATTTGTGGGGTTTTGTTTGTCCACCCGCTTCTTAAGGATTGACCACAAGTTCTCAATGGGATTAAGGTCTGGGGAGTTGCCTGGCAATGGACCCAAAATATTGATGTTTTGTTCCCCGAGCAACTTTTGGCTTATCACTTTTGCCTTATGGCAAGGTGCTCCATCATGCTGGAAAAGGCATTGTTCATCACCAAACTGTTCCTGGATGGTTGGGAGAAGTTGCTCTCGGAGGATGTGTTGGTACCATTCTTTATTCAAGGCTGTGTTTAGGAAAAATTGTGAGTGAGCCCTTGGCTGAGAAGCAACCCCACCCATGCATGGTCTCAGGATGCTTTACTGTTGGCATGACACAGGACTCATGGTAGCGCTCACCTTGTCTTCTCCGGACAAGCTTCTTTCCGGATGCCCCAAACAATCGGAAAGGATATTCAGAGAAAATGTCTTTATCCCAGTCCTCAGCAGTCCAATCCCTGTAGCTTTTGCAGAATATCAGTCTGTCCCTGATGTTTTTCCTGGAGAGAAGTGGCTTCTTTGCTGCCCTTCTTGCCACCGGGCCATCCTCCAAAAGTCTTCGCCTCATCGGGCGTGCAGATGCACTCACACCTGCCTGCTGCCATTCCTGAGCAAGCTCTGTACTGGTGGTGCCCCGATCCCGCAGCTGAATCAACTTTAGGAGATGGTCCTGGAACTTGCTGGACTTTGTTGTGTGCCCTGAAGCCTTCTTCACAACAATTGAACCACTCTCCTTAAACTTCTTGATCATCCGATAAATGGTTGATTAAGGTGCAAACTTACTGGCACCAATATCCTTGCCTGTGAAGACCTTTTTTGTGCAAAGCAATGACGATGGCACATGTTTCCTTGCAGGTAACCATGATTGACAGAGGAAGAACAATGATTCCAAGCACCACCTTCCTTTTGAAGCTTCCAGTCTGTTATTCGAACTCAATCAGCATGACAGAGTGATCTCCAGCCTTGTCCTCGTCAACACTCACACCTCATGATGTCAGCTGGTCCTTTTGTGGCAGGGCTGAAATGCAGTGGAAATGTTTTTGGGGGATTCAGTTCATTTGCATGGCAAAGAGGTATTTTGCAATTAATTGCAATTCATCTGATCACTCTTCATAACATTCTGGAGTTTATGCAAATTGCTATCATACAAACTGAGGCAGCAGACATTGTGAAAATGTATATTTGTGTCATTCTCAAAACTTTTGGCCACGACTGTAGATTATGACATGATGATGGTTAGTTTCCATTTGTTTTGAACATGTGCAGTTTTCCTTGAAAATCCTGCTTCAGAGAATCTGAACAATTTGTTGTTGGTTTTCCTTCATTTGACAGGGAAGGTAAGCCAACCTCTGCTGCACATCTATCTGATGAGCCTCCACACTTTCACTGAGTTTGCGAATGTCGTTCTCCTGCATTGTCAAACTATGATTGGTGTGTGTCCGTTGATGTTCCATTTGTCCAGTGATCACGGCCTCCAAACCCTCAAGCTGCATACTGGACCCCATTCCAACTAAACTACTGAAAGAGCTGCTTCCTGTGCTTGGCCCTCCTATTTTGAACATAATAAACGGCTCTCTATCCACCGGATGTGTACCAAGCTCACTAAAAGTGGCAGTAATATAGCCTCTCTTGAAAAAGCCGAATCTTGATCCAGAAATTATTACTATATCGAATCTTCCATTCCTCTCAATATCAGTTTGTCTCTGTGAATGGTTTGTCCTCTGACAAATCAATTGTAAATTTCGGTGTTCCTCAAGGTTCCGTTTTAGGACCACTATTGTTTTCACTATATATTTTACCTCTTGGGGATGTCATTCGAAAACATAATGTTACATTTCACTGCTATGCGGACGACACACAGCTGTACATTTCAATGAAACATGGTGAAGCCCCAAAATTGCCCTCGCTAGAAGCCTGTGTTTCAGACATAAAGAAGTGGATGGCTGCAAACTTTCTACTTTTAAACTCGGACAAAACAGAGATGCTTGTTCTAGGTCCCAAGAAACAAAGAGATCTTCTGTTGAATCTGACAATTAATCTGGATGGTTGTACAGTCGTCTCAAATAAAACTGTGAAGGACCTCGGCGTTACTCTGGACCCTGATCTCTCTTTTGAAGAACATATCAAGACTGTTTCAAGGACAGCTTTTTTCCATCTACGTAACATTGCAAAAATCAGAAACTTTCTGTCCAAAAATGACGCAGAAAAATTAATCCATGCTTTTGTTACTTCTAGGCTGGACTACTGCAATGCTCTACTTTCCGGCTACCCGGATAAAGCACTAAATAAACTTCAGTTAGTGCTAAATACGGCTGCTAGAATCCTGACTAGAACCAAAAAATTTGATCATATTACTCCAGTGCTAGCCTCCCTACACTGGCTTCCTGTTAAGGCAAGGGCTGATTTCAAGGTTTTACTGCTAACCTACAAAGCATTACATGGGCTTGCTCCTACCTATCTTTCCGATTTGGTCCTGCCGTACATACCTACACGTACGCTACGGTCACAAGACGCAGGCCTCCTAATTGTCCCTAGAATTTCTAAGCAAACGGCTGGAGGTAGGGCTTTCTCCTATAGAGCTCCATTTTTATGGAATGGTCTGCCTACCAATGTGAGAGACGCAGACTCAGTCTCAACCTTTAAGTCTTTACTGAAGACTTATCTCTTCAGTAGGTCCTATGATTAAGTATAGTCTGGCCCAGGAGTGTGAAGGTGAACGGAAAGGCTGGAGCAACGAACCGCCCTTGCTGTCTCTGCCTTGCCGGTTCCCCTCTTTCCACTGGGATTCTCTGCCTCTAACCCTTTTACAGGGGCTGAGTCACTGGCTTACTGGTGTTCTTCCATGCCGTCCATGGGAGGGGTGCGTCACTTCAGTGGGTTGAGTCACTGACGTGGTCTTCCTGTCTGGGTTGGCGCCCCACCTTGGGTTGTGTCATGGCGGAGATCGTTGTGGGCTATACTCGGCCTTGTCTTAGGACGGTAAGTTGGTGGTTGGAGACATCCCTCTAGTGGTGTGGGGGCTGTGCTTTGGCAAAGTGGGTGGGGTTATATCCTGCCTGTTTGGCCCTGTCCGGGGGTATCATCGGATGGGGCCACAGTGTCTTCTGATCCCTCCTGTCTCAGCCTCCAGTATTTATGCTGCAGTAGTTTATGTGTCGGGGGGCTAGGGTCAGTCTGTTACATCTGGAGTATTTCTCTTGTCTTATCCGGTGTCCTGTGTGAATTTAAATATGCTCTCTCTAATTCTCTCTTTCTCTCTTTCTGTCTTTCTCTCGGAGGACCTGAGCCCTAGGACCATGCCTCAGGACTACCTGGTATGATGACTCCTTGCTGTCCCCAGTCCACCTGTCTCTCACTGTTCAAATAAACCTACCATTAAAATTATAGACTGATCATTTCTTTGTAAGTGGGCAAACGTACAAAATCAGCAGGGGATCAAATACTTTTTTCCCCCACTGTATAAAACCCACATCACAGCACAGGGGTAACCCCACCAATAATACCTCATACAATAATAATAATCATTATTATAATGGCAGAGCAATTGAACGGCAACTTCATAGAAGAAATTTACCAGAAACAACCCAGTTATCAGAGGATATGCAATAATCTGTATTACCTTCCAGTGGAGGACTGTGAAGGGTATGAATGTGGGGGGTGTTCATAGACCAAACAAAGACTTTAAAATGTCCACCATCTTCTCGGCCACGTCATTAGCACACACCACCTCAATCCAGTTCAAATACAATACACAACTTGCAAGCAACCTCCCTTTTAACTAAAATGTAAACCCAAATACTTCTGGCAGGGCAATAATTGTCCAGCGCTAATGAACATCAACGGGAAGTGCATTTGAAAATAGAAAGTCTGCTGCAGTGTAAAGCACTGGAACAATAGAGGGGAGAGAGATAGAGATCTTAGCTGTTGACTTCAGGCTTGCAGTTGTACTGTCTAACCGTCTGATGGTTTGTATGTCAAAGCTTCGCAAACAATGTTGCTACTAATCTAAGCGATCCATAACCGGTGCGGTCACAAACGACAACAACCACGACCTAGAGCGGTCACACGATGATTGAGTTAAACACTTTATAAACTAAACACGCTGAAAATAAACAAGGACTTCTGCAACATAGAACACACAATCAAACTGTCATGCCAACCAAGAGCTCCTCCCCCAGAGAGCTGAAAGAGCTGTCTTTATCTCCTCCTTCCTTACTGCTGATGTGCTCTTAAAGTGGCAGCGCACGGTGAAGGCTCCGTGCAGGATTTCGCCACAAGGTCAAAAGCATTAAATATTTTTGACAATTTAACTAGCTAGCATTCTGTTGCTAGCTAATTTGTCCTGGGATATAATCTTTGGGTTGTTATTTGACCTGAAATGCACAAGGTCCACTACTCCGACAATTAATCCACAGAAAAAAAGGTAAACCGAGTTTGTTTCTAGTAACCTCTCCTCCTTCAGGGTTCTTCTTCTTTGGACTTTATATGGCGGTTAGCAACCATCTTTAAGAAGCATTACCACCACCACCAACTGGACTGGAGTGTGGACCTCAGTTCATCTTTCAATCACCCACGTGTGTATATGCTCCTAAAAACCAATGAGGAGATGTGAGAGGCAGGATTTGCAGTGGGTCAAGGGACACAAATAGAACCAAGTTCTATTTTAGCGCCTGGCTATGCGGACGCTATTTGGCTACGCAGACGCTATGCAGACGCGTGCTGGCAGCGTGGGTGCAATGATTGAATAACATGTATGTATGAATTTATTTTGCAACGCTCGCGCACAGGACGTGAGCGGTGTGGTCAACATATAAGACTACCAAGAAACATTATGTGTGACCCTGATTTAGCCCACTACAGTAAATGGTTAAGATTTTACATTTTAGCAGACGCTCTTATCCAGAGCGACTTACAGTAGTGAATGCATACATTTCATACATTTTTTTTTTCCGTACTGGAAAAACCCACACAACCCTGGCGTTTGTAAACACCATGCTCTACCAACTGAGCCACACATAGTTTAACATCTTTTATTTCCATGTTTTTTCCTGGAAAGGTCTGATAATAGCACAAGTCCTACCACCAAACATGATTACTGTGCATTATAACTATTTGAAATGCCATGATACAATATGGCTGTCAATGACAGCCCAAAGTGGTTGATTTACAAAATGGTACAGCTCTTTCACAGTTTAAGTTACAGACACTGAACTAGACCAACGTTAAAAAGGTCTTACATAACTATATTGATAAAAAAATATAAACGCAACATGTAAAGTGTTGGTCCCATGTTTCATGAGCTGAAATAAAAGATCCCAGAAATGTTCTATAAGTTTATACCCCTGTTAGTGAGCATGTCTCCTTTCCCAAGATAATCCATCCACCTGAAAGGTGTGGCAGATCAAGAAGCTGATTAAACAGTTTTACACTGGTGCCACATTGTGCTGGGGACAATAAAAGGCCACTCTAATATGTGCAGTTTTGTCACACAACACAATGCCACAGATGTCTCAAGTTTTGAGGGAGCGTGCAATTGGCTTGCTGACTGCAGGAATGTCCACCAGAGCTGTTGCCAGAGAATTTAATGTTAATTTCTCTACCATATGTCGCCTCCAATGGCATTTTAGAGAATTTGGTAGTACGTTCAATCGGCCACAAAACCGCAGGCCCCACGTGTAACCAAGCCAGCCCAGGACCTCCACATCCGGCTTCTTCACATGCGGCGGGATTGTCTGAGACCAGCCACCCGAACAGCTGAGGAAACAGAATCGTTTTTCTGTCTGTAAAAAAGCCCCTTTGTGAAGAAAAAAATATTCTGATTGGCAGGTCCTGGCTCCCAAGTGGATGGGCCTGGCTCCCAAGTGAGTGGGCCTATGTCCTGCCCAGGCATGTGAAATCCATAAATTAGGGACTAATTAATTTATTTAAATTGACTGATTTCATTATATGAACTGTAACTCAGTAAAATCGTTGAAAGTGTTGCATGTTGCGTTTATATTTTTGTTCAGTATAGTTTAGGAAATATGTAATGATTTAAATGAGCATACATTTGGATAAAAGGAATATCTTTACCATAGTACCTAACTTCTCCCATGATGGATTCTTGGAATATCTTGCCGAGCCGAACAACGCCATTTACCTGTTTATGTGTTTATTCTTCCTGGGGTCCACAAAAAACATTGAACATGACAAGTAACAAAACCCTGATACACTGATAGACAAGGACAGTCACACAAATGTAAAATACAATGATATAGAAACAATACAACAAAATAAGTTGTGTTAGAGTGTCTGTGTGTACATGTGTTTGTGTGCATGTTCTCTCACAGTCCAGCCGTTCCATGAGATGTTGTTTAATCAATTTTTTTAAAGGTAATTTCGTTGTTTGCATCATGGATGCTGATTGGATGAGCAGTGTTCCAAGCCATGCTGTATTGACCGTCACACTATGCTTGTTAACAGTTCCATCTGAATTATCACAGCGCCTTCATAATACCAACATGGTCTTGTTGCTGTCCCGAATCACCTGCGACTGTATTCATGATACAGTACTGCCTCACGTGCCTTATTGCTTTTATAAAATGGTTACCAACAGGTTAAAATAACAATTAATTAGATATATTCATAACATTTATTTTGGTAGATAAATTCGTAAAATGTCATTCTTTCACCAGAATACATAGTTTCTTAGTTCATAAAGTTCTTGTCACTTGCTAGCCATCTAGCCAACTTCAGCTAAGTCAGTCACATCAAACATAGCACCTGAAATGACAGTACACTAGCTGCATTTTTGTGTTTTAGCTTTTTTCTATTGGCATTCACCTGAATATATCCATGTTAATGACGTTAATGTGTGATTTCTCCTGGCTCAGAAAGAGTTGTCTCATCTTATCTGGGCATCTCTGTATGTATGCTTTTTTCAACAATTAATTATTTAAAAAAACTGAAAATTGGTGCGTCCATGTGTATTCAGCCCCTTTGCTATGAAGTCCCTAAATAAGATCTGGTGCAACCAATTACTGTCAGAAGTCACATAATTAGTCAAATAAAGTCCATCTATGTGCAATCTAAGTGTCACATGATCTCAGTATATATACACCTGTTCTGAAAGACCCCAGAGTCTGCAACACCACTAAGCAAGGGGCACCACAAAGCAAGCGGCACCATGAAGATCAAGGAGCTCTCCAAACAGGACAGGGACAAAGTTGTGGAGAAGTACAGATCAGGGTTGGGTTATAAAAAAAATGTCCAAAACTTTGACATCCCACGCACCACCATTAAATCCATTATTAAAAAATGGAAAGAATATGGCATCACAACAAACCTGCCAAGACAGGGCTGCCCACCAAAACTCAAGGAGGGCATTAATCAGAGAGGCAACAAAGAGACCAAAGATAACCCTGAAGGAGCTGCGAAGCTCCACAGCGGAGATTGGAGTGTCTGTCCATAGTCCACTGTAAGCCGAACACGCCACAGAGCTGGGCTTTACGGAAGAGTGGCCAGAAAAAAAGCCATTGCTTGAAGAAAAAAGTAAGCAAACACGTTTGGTGTTCGCTAAAAGGCATGTGGGAGACTCCCCAAACATATGGACGAAGGTACGCTGGTCAGATGATACTAAAATATAATTTTTAGGCCATCAAGGAAAACGCTATGTCTGGTGCAAACTCAACACCTCTCATCGCCTCAAACACCATCTCTAGCATGGTGGTGGCAGTATCATGCTGTGGGGATGTTTTTCATCGACAGGGACTGGGAAACTGGTCAGAATTGAAGGAATGATGGATGGTGCTAAATACAGGGAAATTTTTGAGGGAAACCTGTTTCAGTCTTCCAGAGATTTGAGACTGGGACGGAGGTTCACCTTCCAGCAGGATAATGACCCTAAGCATACTGCTAAAGCAACACTTGCGTGGTTTCAGGGGAAACATTTAATTGTCTTGGAATGGCTTAGTCAAAGCCCAGACCTCAATCCAATTGAGAATCTGTGGTATGACTTAAATATTGCTGTACACCAGCGGAACTCATCCAACTTGAAGGAGCTGGAGCAGTTTTGCCTTGAAGAATGGGCAAAAATCCCAGTGGCTAGATGTGCCAAGCGTATAAAGACATACCCCAAAAGACTTGCAGCTGAAATTGCTGCAAAAGGTGGATCTACAAAGTATTGACTTTGGGGGTGTGAATAGTTATGCACGCTCAGGTTTTGTGTCTTATTTCTTTCACCAGAAAAAATATTTTGCATCTTCAAAGCGGAAAGCATGTTGTGTAAATCAAATGATACAAACTCCCCCAAAAATCCATTTTAATTCCAGATTGTAAGGCAACAAAATAGGGAAAATGCCTAGGGGGGTGATGACTTTCGCACGCCACTGTACTGTCTGAGTCCGTTCAGCCAGTTTGGTTCTCAGTTCGTCGTGCAGACAGAAATACATATCTCTTCAGGAAGAAGAAGGGCTGGGGTGTATATTTCATTATTAACTAGTCATTGTGTGATGGTGATAACATATATGAACTCAAGTCTTTCTGTTCACCCGACCTAGAATACCTCACAATCAAACGCCGAATGTATTACCTCCCAAGAGAATTCTCTTCGGTTATAGTCACAGCCATGTGTTCTCCCCCTCAAGCTGATACCACGACAGCCCTCAATGAACTTCACTGGACTTTATGCAAACTGGAAACGACATATCCTGATTCTGCATTTATTGAAGCTGGGGATTTTAACAACGACAATTTGAAGAAAATGCTACCGAAGTTTTATCAACACATTGCCTGTAGTACTCGCGCTGCTAAAACACTCAACCACTGCTACTACAACTTCTGGGATGCCTAAAAGGCCCTTCTCCACCCTCACGTCGGCAAATCTGATCACGACTCGATTTTGCTCCTCCCTTCTTATAGGCAAAAACTCAAACAGGAAGTACCCATGCTAATGACTACTCAACGCTGGTTTGACCAATCAGAATCCAAGCTTCAAGATTATTTTGATCACGAGACTTGGATATGTTCCGTGTAGCCTCCGAGAACAACATAGACAAATATACTGATATGGTGTCTGAGTTTATCCGGAAGTGTATCGGAGATGTTGTACCCACTGTGCCTATTAAAACCTACCCTAGCCAAAAACTGTGGATAGATGGCAGCATCCGCACAAAACTGAAAGTGTGAACCATAGCATTTAACCTCTCTAGGGTATCTGGGACAAAATCGTCCCACCTACTCAACAGCCAGTGGAATCCCGTGGCGCGATATTCAAATACCTTAGAAATGCTATTACTTCAATTTCTCAAATATATGACTATTTTACACCATTTTAAAGACAAGACTCTCGTTAACCTCTATGGGCTAGGCGGGACGAATTCGTCCCACCTACGTAACAGCCACTTGAAGCCTGTGGCGCGATTTTCAAAAACATAAAAATCCTATTACTTCAATTTCTCAAACATATGACTATTTTACAGCTATTTAAAGACAAGACTCTCGTTAATCTAACCACACTGTCCGATTTCAAAAAGGCTTTACAAGGAAAGCAAAACATTAGATTATGTCAGCAGAGTACCAAGCCAGAAATAATCAGACACCCATTTTTCAAGCTAGCATATAATGTCAAAAAAAAACAGAAGACAGCTAAATGCAGCACTCACCTTTGATGATCTTCATCAGATGACAACCCTAGGACATTATGTTATACAATACATGCATGTTTTGTTCAATCAAGTTCATATTTATATCAAACACCAGCTTTTTACATTAGCATGTGACGTTCAGAACTAGCATACCCCCCGCAAACTTCCGGGGAATTCGCTAACATTTTACTAAATTACTCACGATAAACGTTCACAAAAAGCATAACAATTATTTTAAGAATTATAGATACAGACCTCCTCTATGCACTCGATATGTCCGATTTTAAAATAGCTTTTTGGTGAAAGCACATTTTGCAATATTCTAAGTACATAGCCCAGGCATCACGGGCTCGCTATTTAGACACCCGGCAAGTTTAGCACTCACCATAATCATATTTACTATTATAAAAGTTTGATTACCTTTTGTTGTCTTTGTCAGAATGCACTCCCAGGACTGCTACTTCAATAACAAATGTTGGTTTGGTCCAAAATAATCCATCGTTATATCCGAATAGCGGCGTTTTGTTCGTGCGTTCCAGACACTATCCGAAATGGTAAAGAAGTGTCGCGCGCATGGCGCAATTCGTGACAATAAAATTCTAAATATTCCATTACCGTACTTCGAAGCATGTCAACCGCTGTTTAAAATCAATTTTTACGCCATTTTTCTCGTAGAAAAGCGATAATATTCCGACAGGGAATCTCCTTTTCGGCAAACAGAGGAAAAAATCACAAAGGCGGGGGCGGTCGGGTCACGCGCATAAGCCCAGAGTCCCTTGATCGGCCACTTGAGAAAGGCGATAATGTGTTTCAGCCTGGGGCTGGAATGACGACATTCTGTTTTTTCCCGGGCTCTGAGCGCCTATGGACGACGTGGGAAGTGTCACGTTAGAGCAGAGATCCTTAGTAAAAGATAGAGATGGAAAAGAAGTTCAAGAAATGGTCAGACAGGCCACTTCCTGTAAAGGAATCTCTCAGGTTTTGACCTGCCAATTGAGTTCTGTTATACTCACAGACACCATTCAAACAGTTTTAGAAACTTTAGGGTGTTTTCTATCCATATGTAATAAGTATATGCATATTCTAGTTACTGGGTAGGAGTGGTAACCAGATTAAATCGGGTATGTTTTTTATCCAGCCGTGTCAATACTGCCCCCTAGCCCTAACAGGTTAATGCAACCGCTGTGACAGATTTCAAAAAAGCTTCACGGGGAAAGCACACTTTGCAATAATCTGAGTACGGCGCTTAGAAAAATACATAAGGCAATACAGATACCCACCAATTTTGGAGTCATCTAAAATCATAAATAGCATTATAAATATTCACTTACCTTTGATGATCTTCATCAGAAGGCACTTCCAGGAATCCTAGGTCCACAATAAATGTTGTTTTGTTCGATAAAGTCCATAACTTATGTCCAAATACCTCCTTGTTGTTTGCACGTTGAGTATACTCCAAATGTAGGAAGCGCGCCGAATATTTCACGACAAAAAGTCAAAAAGAGTTCTATTTACGTTCGTAGAAACGTCAAAACGTTGTATAGCATCAATTTTTAGGGCCTTTTTAACATAAAACTTCAATAAAATTCCAATCGGACGATTCCAATGTCTTGAAAAACATTATGGAACACCTCACACGTGAACGCACGCCAATGAACTCATGTCATTTTCTGAGTCAACAACTTCCCGGCCTTCTTGTTCGCTCTCTGTTCACTGCAAAAGCCTGAAACAAGGTTCTAAAGACTGTTGACATCTAGTGGAAGACTTAGGAAGTGCAAAATGAACCCTAAGTCACTGTGTGTGAGGTAGGCAATGACTTGAAAAGACTACAAGCATCAGATTTCCCACTTCCTGGTTGGATTTTTCTCAGTTTTTTGCCTGCCATATGAGTTCTGTTATACTCACAGACATCATTCAAACAGTTTTAGAAACTTCAGAGTGTGTCTATCCAAATCTACTAATAATATGCAAATATTTGACTCTGGGCCCGAGTATTAGGCAGTTTACTCTGGGCACTCTTTTCATCCGAAATCGAAAATACTGCTCCCTATACCTTAACCTCTCACCTACGCAACAGCCAGTTGAATCCCGTGGCGCGATTTTCAAATACCTTAGAAATGCTATTACTTCAATTTCTCAAACATATGACTATTTTACAGCATTTTAAAGACAAGACTCTCGTTAATCTAACCACACTGTCCGATTTCAAAAAGGCTTTACAACGAAAACAAAACATTAGATTATGTCAGCAGAGTACCCAGCCAGAAATAATCAGACACCCATTTTTCAAGCTAGCATATAATGTCACAAAAACCCAGAAGACAGCTAAATGCAGCACTAACCTTTGATGATCTTCATCAGATGACAATCCTAGGACATTATGTTATACAATACATGCATTTTTTGTTCAATCAAGTTCATACTTATATCAAAAACCAGCTTTTTACATTAGCATGTGACGTTCAGAACTAGCATACCCCCCGCAAACTTCCGGGGAATTTACTAACAATTTACTAAATTACTCACGATAAACGTTCACAAAAAGCATAACAATTATTTTAAGAATTATAGATACAGAACTCCTCTATGCACTCGATATGTCCGATTTTAAAATAGCTTTTCGGTGAAAGCACATTTTGCAATATTCTGAGTACATAGCCCAGCCATCACAGCTAGCCATTTAGACACCCACCAAGTTTAGCCCTGACCAAAGTCAGATTTACTATTACAAAAGTTTGATTACCTTTGTTGTCTTCGTCAGAATGCACTCCCAGGACAGCTACTTCAATAACAAATGTTGGTTTGGTCCAAAATAATCCATCGTTATATCCAAATAGCGGCGTTTTGTTCGTGCGTTCCAGACACTATCCGAAATGGTAAATCAGGGTTACGAGCATGGCGCAATTCGTGACAAAAGATTTCTAAATATTCCATTACCTAACTTCGAAGCATGTCAACCGCTGTTTAAAATCAATTTTTATGCCATTTTTCTCGTAAAAAATATAATAATAATAATATTCCGACCGGGAATCTCCGTTTAGGTAAACAGAGGAAAGAAAACAAAGCATTCGGTCGACGCGGGCACGAGCCTGAGTCTCACACTACTGTAAACAGCCACTACCCAAACGCGCTACTTTTTTTCAGCCATAGCCTGCAAAGCCACGATTCAGCTTTTTGCCGCCTTCCGAGAGCCCATTGGAGCCGTAGGAAGTGTCACGTAACAGCAGAGATCCTTTGTAATGGATAGAGATGGCAAAGAAGGCCAAGAAATGGTCAGACAGGGTACTTCCTGTACAGAATCTTCTCTGGTTTTGACCTGCCATTTGAGTTCTGTTATACTCACAGACACCATTCAAACAGTTTTAGAAACTTTGGAGTGTTTTCTATCGAAAGCCAATAATTATATGCATATTCTATATACTGGGCAGGAGTAGTAACCAGATTAAATCGGGTACGTTTTTTATCCAGCCGTGTCAATACTGCCCCCTAGCCCTAACAGGTTAAAAAGGTTTAAGCTGGCTAGTTTGCTATCTGAATGTGTCCTTGCTTGCCAAGTTCCCTAGCTAGCTAGCTTGCTAATGTTAGATAATTTGCTAATATCTTTAATAATCTTATATTGGCTAATTTGAAGAATCTCAAATATAAAATATATTTTGATTTGTCTAACACTTTTTTGGTTAATACATGATTCTATATGTGTTATTTCATAGTTTTTATGTCTTCACTATTGATCTAGAATGAAGAAAATAGTAAAAATAAAGAAAGGCCCTAGAATGAGGTGTGTTCAAACTTTTGACTGGTACTATATATATACTATATATACATATATAGCATCCCGGAGTTGCCTCTTCACTGTTGATGTTGAGACTGGTGTTTTGCGGGTACTATTTAATGAAGCTGCCAGTTGAGGACTTGTGAGGTGTCTGTTTCTCATTGGCTATTTAGCTAGCTATGTTTCAAAACGATAGGTGATCATTGGACCAAGACACTGTCAATCAAGTGAACACCGCTCGTCTCATTGGTGTGTAATGATGGCTGTCCTTCATTGGCAATTTGACCTGTTGTGTAGCCAATACGTAATGTAGAAGGATGAAAAAAGGTGGTTGCCTTCTAGAGTGTCTGAAGATGCACAGAAACCGAACTTGACCAGGTTAGGCAATGTTTTGCCAATTAGATTTCATAAATTGTTTTGTTGCAAGCTGAAAGACTCGGAATTCATGCAAAACGCTATGTACAACATGTATCGTGTTAGGATATAAAAATTGATTTTATCAAACAAAAATATGCTACATTTTATCTCTGGGACTCTCAGGATGACAAATCAGATCAAGATTACTGAATGTAAGTACATTATTTACCGCCAGAGGTGAATGTATCAAACCAGTTGCCTTAACCTGTTTAGGATAGGGGGCAGTATTTTCACGTCCGGATAAAAAACGTACCCGATTTGATCTGGTTATTACTCCTGCCCAGAAACTAGAAAATGCATATAATTGTTTGATTTGGATAGAAAACCCCCAAAAGTTTCTAAAACTGCACAAATTTTTGGTCACGATACGCGCCGGCGCGTCACCCTTCGGATAGTGTCTTGAACGCAAGAACAAACGCAGCTATTTGGATATAACTATGGATTATTTGGAACCAAAACATTAGATTATGTCAGCAGAGTACCCAGCCAGAAATAATCAGACACCCATTTTTCAAGCTAGCATATAATGTCACATAAACCCAAACCACAGCTAAATGCAGCACTAACCTTTGATGATCTTCATCAGATGACACTCCTAGGACATTATGTTATACAATACATGCATGTTTTGTTCAATCAAGTTCATATTTATATCAAAAACCAGCTTTTTACATTAGCATGTGATGTTCAGAACTAGCATACCCACCGCAAACTTCCTGTGAATTTACTAAATTACTCACGATAAATGTTCACAAAAAACATAATTATTTTAAGAATTATAGATACAGAACTCCTTTATGCAATCGCTATGTCCGATTTTAAAATAGCTTTTCGGCAAAAGCACATTTTGCAATATTCTGAGTAGATAGCTCGCCATCAAGGACTAGCTATTTTGACAGCAACCAAGTTTGGCACTCACCAAAGTCAGATTTACTATTAGAAAAATTGGATTACCTTTTCTGTTCTTCGTCAGAATGCACTCCCAGGACTTCTACTTCAATAACAAATGTTGGTTTGGTTCAAAATAATCCATAGTTATGTTCAATTATCCTCTGTTTTGTTCGTGCGTTCAAGACACTATCCGAAGGGTAACGAAGGGTGACGCGCCCGGCGCGTATCGTGACAAAACATTTCTAAATATTCCATTACCGTACTTCGAAGCATGTTTAAAATCAATTTTTATGCGATTTTTCTCGTAAAAAAGCGATAATATTCAGACCGGGAAACCCTGTTTTCGTTCAAAGACTAAAAATCTTAAATGGACTCTTCACGTACACGCGCACCCCCGTCTCATTGTTCTCAGATCGACCACTTACCAAATGCGCTACTGTTTTTCAGCCATGGCCTGCAAAGTCCTCATTCAACGTTCTGGCGCCCTCTGAGAGCCTATGGGAGCCGTAGGAAGTGTCACGTTACAGCAGAGATCCTCAGTTTTCAATAAAGAGAGTGTAGAAGGCCAAGAAATGGTCAGAGAGGGCACTTCCTGTTTGGAATCTTCTCAGGTTTTTGCCTGCCATATGAGTTCTGTTATACTCACAGACACCATTCAAACAGTTTTAGAAACTTTAGGGTGTTTTCTATCCAAATCAAACAATTATATGCATATTCTAGTTTCTGGGCAGTAGTAATAACCAGATTAAATCGGGTACGTTTTTTATCCGGCCGTGCAAATACTGCCCCCTACCCTTGAGAGGTTAACCTGTTTCCTCCACTTCATCTAGACTGATTTAAAGTTGATTTAAGTTAATAAGGGATCATAGCTTTCACCTGGATTCACCTGCTCAGTCTAAGTCATGTAAAGAATAATGTTTTGTATACACATCAGGAAGCCAGATCTGAAGCCATTGATGAGGGCACCCCCTTGCCAACCCCAGCCTCTCTGTAGGCGCTGTGGTAAACTACTCCTCCAACATCATATAGCACCCACCTGGGGGATGCCAGCTTGGTGCCGCTACGGCGCCAAAGCCTCACTGCACATCAGTTACTGGAAAAGTCCACCTTGGAGTAACCACTCGAGAGAGCCGCTCAATTTCAAAAAGCTTTTGCTATCTCCAAGCCAACGATTCTGTTTTTATTAAAATACAAACAATTGCTAGCTAGCTAGTTAGCTACGCTCTCAGTTGTCTTAGCAAACAAACTGACTTGCCAGTTTTACAACACTGTGGATCAACATATTCATAATCAATACAAAAAATAAATACAAGTTGACGAAAAACAAAAATCCTATCAAAAGACCTTTTAAGGTCATTATTATGTCTTATTAGCCATATATTAGGTCTTAATTGTTTTCTTATTCAAAAAGTATAATTCATGTTCTACTGGCAAATCCTTAAGAACCTCAAATAAAGGCATATTACTACTTAATATAAGGAAAAGTACACAAGAAACAGACCCTTGGTACGCTGTCTTTATGTGGGTGTCACGCCCTGACCATAGAGAGCCTTTTATTCTCTATGTTGGTTGGTCAGGGTGTGACAAGGGTGGGTTATCTAGGTTGTTTTATGTCTATGTTGGCCTGGTATGGTTCCCAATCAGAGGCAGCTGTTTATCGTTGTCTCTGATTGGGAATCATATTTAGGCAGCCATTTCCCCACTGGTTTTTGTGGGATCTTATTTTGAGTTAGTGCATGCTGCACCTTTTATGTTACCGTTTGTTGTTTAGTTCCTTTTTGTTTCGTAAGTTTCACCCAAAAAAAGATGTGGAACTCAGAGCACGCTGCGCCTTGGTCAGTCTCTCCACACAATTGTGACAGTGGGACTAACAAGGGCATAGTACCTCAATATATGTTCCCTTTTCTGAAGTGTGACCATACTGTACATTTTCATTAAGATACAGGAAGCATTCACAATTAGGATTTCATGATATGCTTGCTCTGCTTATCGTACCATGAGCAGGTGAATCATTATTTCCTGAGGGGCATCTCATTCTTAAAAGGCAGATGCCTCTGACTTGTATAATACTGAAAAAAATAACTAAAAACAAGTGCCTAGCACTGATTGAACCCAAGCTCCTCGGAGCCATAGCTTGCGGTTTTTTATTTGGTACAATATCTTAAAATATTACTCAAAATGGTATGAAAGCAGTGGAGGCTGCTGAAGGGAGGATGGCTCATAATAATGGCTGGAATGGTGTAAATGAAATGGTATCAAACACACCATGTGGTTGATATCATTCCATCCATTACTATGAGCCGTCCTCCTCTCAGCAGCCTCCATATATGAGAGAGATTATTCAAACCCACCATACAAACTGTCATCGGTGTCTCGGACAGAGCAAGAAGCTAAAGCAGTTAGCACAGGGGAGTTATGAATTATGCTTTCAGTCAGCAGGTTTGGAGTGATTCCGCAGGTCCTCTTATCCTCAGGTGAAAAAACGAGTGGAGGAAAGTGGCAAAGAGCGATTAGCCGCTTATTATGGCAAGGCATTCTGGGGGAGTCAAGGTGAGGGACAAATGCATTCATTATCTTCACATCCTACCGAAATCATTAAGAGACCTCCATGACTTGGCCACGATTATTACAGCGAAGCAGCTCAGCCATGTTAAAGATTAATCATATGAAAATATATGACACGGAATAATGACAACAAGTCTGCTTCAAATTTCATTCTAAGAATGTAGTGAAAAATGATTGACAGACAGTGTAAAACGTTTTATTTGTCTAAGTTCTCTTGGAAATCCATACAACACATACATATTCGAGACCCCTTAATCTAGGTATATTTCCACACTATGAGTTTGGAATAATACTGTGAAATTGTGAATATTTTGATAATGCACTTTTAGTGTAAGCGGTTCAGCCGTTTTTTTTGTGGGATTGTGTTTTGGCCTGCCTGGAGACATCACCAGGTGGTAAATTAGTTAATAGACCAATAAAAAAAGATTTCAAAACCTCTCTGCCAATAACAGCTAGTTTTCAGACCCCCCCACTTTGACCACTCCCAGACAGCCCTAGCAAAAATATTGCTTGAGAAATTGCCCTCGGCTAAGAATCAATTTTTGCTTATTTCTAACCATTTAATTGAAAACAGTCACAGTAAGGTACATAAATGTTACTCTGAAGTTATTTGATATTGAGATAAAAATGGCTGCATTGGACCTTTAAGTGCCTTGCTAAAGGGAACAATGGTAGGATGGGTCTGAATCCAACAGCCCTCCAACTAATTCAGACTATTTAGCGCATGGCTCGAGATTCAAATCAGCAACTCTCTGGCTATAGGTCTACCTCTCTGACGTCTATGGTACCTACCGCCTTAATTGTGAGCAGCACTATGTTGCTTCAGCCCATAAATCTGGAAAGAAGGCGCTTGTGACAGAAAGCTTGCTTTATCTTAAATCACCAAACTTGTCTTTTATACCTGTTTAGACAATACACACCCCAACACAGTAGACAGTGGTATGCACTTTTTCAATTAATTTACGAACTGCCAATACATTCATAGAAGTAGAAGAAAACATTGACTACTTTAAAATAGAGATAGCCCTCAATGGCGCTGACGATGCTGTCACAGAAGAGGCCATTGTATAAATAGGAGATGGGCTCTCTAGTATCTCTATTCTTCAGTCACACGTCGGACCATGTTTTCATTGGGCTCGTTTGAGTGGTAAGGCTAAAGCAACTGACTGTAGATGCATGGCCGGCCCTGGTTATAAGCAACAGGGCCCCTGATCTCCCCGATCCCACTGTTCTGTCCCTGGGCAAGGCAGTTAACCCACTGTTCCATGGGCACCGATGACGTGGATGTTGATTAAGGCAGCCCTCCATACCTCTCTGATTCAGAGGGGTTGGGTTAAATGCAGAAGACACATTTCAGTTGAATGCAGTCAGTTGTTCAACTGACTAGGTACCCCCCCCCCCCCCCCCCCCCCCAAAAAAAGAAACTTGGTCGGGGTCTCAACTTACTGTTCTTACTGTTGAGCATTAGAATAGTAGAATATACAAGGTACAATTTTGGTTGTGCATCAGCAGTCACTGACAGTCACTCAATTAGCTCATGTCAGCTAAAAATTGTCACAGTTTCTGTTTTATTTGATTGTTGTTTCCTTGGGTTACCGCCGGAGGGCACCCTTACCTTGTTTTCTAGGTTCCAGATTACCCTGATTATTACTTATTGGTTTCACCTGTGTTTGATTACATTCTTTCTTCACTTAGTTGCCTTGCTATTTAGGTTCCTCTGTTGTGTGTATCTGTGCTTAGGTCTCATGTTTTCTTAGTGTACTCTTGTGCGGTTACTTGTTTCTGTCAAGACTTTAAGTAAAGATTTGGATTTAACATTACCTCTGCTTGCTGTGTTTTTCTGCACCTGGGTTCGAGTTCGAACAAGCATTATTGTAACAAAAATGTTTTGATTGGTAAGTTAGCTGGGTAGACTATCTAAACTTGTAGTTATCATGGCCGAATTACTGACTGGGCATGAAGGTCACGGGCCCAGGGTTCCTGACCTCCAGAGGGCCTTCATTAATGTTGTTAGTCACTCTCACTCATGTCATATTAGCATGGAATAAGTCATGGCAAAATGTGCAGAATTTCACAATTTGCTTTAACTGAAAAAAAATTCTCCACCTTATGGCAAAATGCGTTGAATTGCTAGTAATGTGTTATAACATGTATGATTCATTAAGATACAGGAACCTTGTACATGTGACTATTATCCCCTAAGGTTGATGTTTGCGCACCCACAGAAATAATGAAATAAAAATCTCAGTTTAAGCTAGCGATATCTGTTTTTGCATTGGATGCATCTCAATCCACCACATCTGCCTATGTCGCACTTTCATAACTGCGGTGAAAGGTGACAGAGCAATGTTTGTCCATGAGACATGGCCTACAAACTATTATGACCCCTATGTGGAAAGATGAGACTCTCACTAACAAAATGGTGTTCTCCATTTTACCCTATGACACCCCAAAAGCTTCTTGGGACTCGTCTGAAGTCGGTACAGCCAATCTGTTAACTTCTGTTTGTAGCGTCCGAACAGTTTGGGGTACACAGTAGTCTGTTATATATATTGTGGCAAAGAAGGGGGTCGAGTCAGGGGCGAAAATCTGATATCAACTTTGGAGGGGACAATTACATGAAATTTTCTCAAGAGCAATTCCTGAGGGGGACACCAAAAGTAGTGCTGTAACACATAGCCTACATTGTAATATGGTAAATGTATATTGAGGAACCAAAGAAATAAGGTGTTTGCCGTACTCCTAACTACTGGTACCCAAAACTACACAACTAATCACAACAGCAATACCATTGCCTTTAACAAATCTTAGTTCAGTCACCAGTTTAAGTTGAGAGTGGTCTAGTCTTTGAGATATTAGGCTACTAGGGTTCTTACTATGCATTTTGGTGTATTGAAAAATACTCTGATGTCCGTCTTTTA
The DNA here is from genome assembly GCF_965601325.2 of Salmo salar. Classification (NCBI taxonomy): domain Eukaryota; kingdom Metazoa; phylum Chordata; class Actinopteri; order Salmoniformes; family Salmonidae; genus Salmo; species Salmo salar. Next base: position 8,691,954 of record NC_138300.1, on the reverse strand, counting down.
TTTTTCTGTCATTTTTCTACCTGGCTGGCTAGCTGGCTAAACACACACAGTGTGTAGGTTATTTACAGTAGGAGATGGGCTTCTATCATCTTCTATCATTCTATTTGGGCTTCGATCTAAAAGGTAGCTAACAAATGTGAAACGGATTAAAATGACAAGAGTTGACAGCTGTATGAGTTCACCATTTACACAACATATGCTGCAACCTTTTGTAATTTTAATAGTTTGTTTCATATTGGCTGGCTTCCAACAATAGCTGAATTTGCAAAGCTAGCGAGCACCAATTCAGTTTCAGTGGTGTTTGCTATAATCTTTGCTACCCAGGTTAAATAAAGGTGAAATAAAATAAATAAATAAAAGTTCACTTGCGACAATTTAGCTTTTGCAACGAGACCATTAAATATATTTAAGACAATGGTAGATGAGAGTGTAGTTCTGTTCAGTTTGGATTTCAGTTTATCGCTAACCTTATCACAGGGACTTGAAGCACTAACTTACATCATCTGCATGCTGATTCCATCTTTGACGATGCCACATAAATGGAATAGGTACTAGCTAGCTTAATAGTTAATATCTGCGCGCTAGCTCTGCATATTCAGCTAGTGTGTGTGTGCGATTGACTAGATTAACCTCACGTCAGTTACGTGCATTGAGTGCCAACTAAGGAACTGGCAGTCGATCAAACCATTGTGGGGGGGTTGCAATCTTTTGAAACTTAAAAACGCGTTATTAAATGTCTATAATCAGCACAATTGCTTTCATTGCGTATTATTAATATTATTTAAATTACATAGTTATGTTTCACTGATATATTAGGGGGGACAAATCATATTTTTCCCAGGGTGGGGGGGTCGTGTCCCCCCCGTCCCCCCCGGGATTTCCGCCCCTGGGTTGAGTGATAAATGGCAGATATGTGAGAGCAGAACTAATAAACGGGCTCTGCCCTATCACTAAAATGGCCGACCCGATCAGAACTACAGATCAAAATGGCCACCCCAATCAGAACTACAGATCACAAAATGGCCGACTGCCAAAACTACAATTCCCAGAAGGGGAACCCTCAAGTGGGGCCGACCCACAGATAAAGGGTCAAGACAAACCAGGAAGAGAGAGAAAGGGTTGGAAGGATCTGTGAACCATAGAGAAAGAGACGATATATATATATATATATATATATATATATATATATATCGGCAGGATTTACCGTGTATGACCTGGACTGTTTGGACTTACCTGTTGGCGTTTGGACCTGGACCTACCAAGAACCCGATTCGTGTACCGTACCCTGCTATCCTTGACCTTGCCTGCAACCTGGGTGGACCAGGATAGAGAAACAAACACACAGGTACTGTCCTGTTCGAAATAACTCTCATTCTGGGGTGATTTTGGTGACAGTTTCCCACTTAATTTGTGACAAACGCTCCTAATCTTGAAGAGATTTGCCACAATATATAACATTCTCTTATTACCTCTCATTCCCAGGTGTCCATCTCAATAAACCTGGGTGTACCTGGAACTACCACCACTCGTTGTCAGAAAGTTAGAGAATGCATTCGGCATCATGGCAGCAAGGATGAGGATTCTTGATGGACACACAGACTCAGTACTTTGTGTGCACTTTGAACCAGTAGTTTTAATCTTGCTATTAACCTCTATGGGCTAGGTGGGACGCTAGCGTCCCACCCGTGGTGCACTCCATCAACAGCAGGTGCATTTCAAGAGCGGCAAATTTGAATCCAAATAAATGTCAAAATTCAAATTTTTCAAACATACAACTATCTTACACCCTTTGAAAGATAAACATCTCCTTAATCTAACCACGTTGTCCGATTTCAAAAAGGTTTTACGGCGAAAGCATACATTTTTAGTATGTTAGGACAGTACATTTACAAGAGTTGTGTGTAATGTTTTGTCAATTCAAAGACAGGGTCACCAAAACCATAAAACCAGCTAAAATGATGCACTAACCTTTTACAATCTCCATCAGATGACACTCCTAGGACATTATGTTAGACAATGCATGCATTTTTAGTTCTATCAAGTTCATATTTATATCCAAAAACAGCGTTTTACTATGGCATTGATGTTGAGGAAATCGTTTCCCTCCAATAACCGGCAGTCAAGTCAGCAACACAAATTAAATAATTAAAATTAGAAAACATTGGTAAAATATTATATTGTCATTTAAAGAATTATAGATTTACATCTCTTGAACGCAATCAACTTGCCAGATTTAAAAATAACCTTACTGGGAAATCACACTTTGCAATAATCTGAGCACTGCGCCCAGAAAAATACGCGTTGCGATACAGACAAGCCGTCATGTTGGGGAGATCTAAAATCGAAAATACTATGTAAATAATCCATTACCTTTGATTCTCTTCATCAGATGTCACTTCCAGGTATCACAGGTCCATAACGAATGTAGTTTTGTTCAAAAAAGCTCATCATTTATGTCCAAAAATCTCCGTCTTGTTAGCACATGATCTAAGCCCGCCGGACTTCACTTCATGAACGAGGGGAAAAAATATATTTCCGTTCGTTCAAACATGTCAAACGTTGTATAGCATAAATCATTAGGGCCTTTTTTAACCAGAACATGAATAATATTCAAGGTGGACGAATGCATTCTCTTTTATAACGTATTGGAACGAGGGTACCCAACATGAACTCGCGCGCCAGGTGTCTAATGGGCCTTCATCGTTCCTTGGCTCTTGTTCGGTCAGATCTCCCTCCAGAAGACTCAAAACACTTTGTAAAGGCTGGTGACATCTAGTGGAAGCAATCGGAAGTGCCAAAATATTCCTCAGCCCCTGTGTTTTTCAATGGCATAGGTTTAAAGGTAATACAACACATCAGGTATCCACTTCCTGTCAGAAAATGTCTCAGGGTTTTGCCTGCCAAATGAGTTCTGTTATACTCACAGACACCATTCAAACAGTTTTAGAAACTTTAGAGTGTTTTCTATCCATATATAATAAGTATATGCATATTCTCGTTACTGGGTAGGATTAGTAACCACATTAAATCGGGTACATTTTTTTATCCAGCCGTGCAAATACTGCCCCCCTAGCCCTAACAGGTTAATGATTGTTTTTGGTCACGCGGACTGGACTATGTTCCGGGTAGCCTTGGAGGATAACATTGATGAATACACGTACACGGTGGCTGAGTTCATCAGGAAGTGTATAAGGGATGTTGTTCCCACTGTGACAATTAAAACCTACCCAAACCAGAAACCATAGATAGATGGCAGCTTTCGCGCTAAACTGAAAGCAAGAACCACCGCAATTAACCATTGCAAGGTGACTGAGAGTATTGTCGAATACAAACAGTATAGTTTTTCCCTCTGTAAGGCAATCAAACAGGTAACACGTCAGTACAGAGAGAAAGTGGAGTCGCAATACAACGGTTCACACACAAGACTTGTGGCAGGGTGTCTACCTTACCTGACACCCTAGTACCAGGTAAATGTGCTTATCGTCCCAATAGGTATACAGACGATGCAATCAGTGGGCTCTCCTTCTCCATGGCCGACTGAGTAAGCACCTTTTCTGACACTTTAGACCCACTTCAATTTGCTTACCGCCCCAACAGATGCACAGACGATACAATCACCATCGCACTGCACACTGTCCTATCCCATCTGGACAAGAGGAATACATATGTAAGAATGCTGTTCATTGACTAAAGCTCAGCCTTCAACACCATTGTACTCCTCCAAGCTCATCATTAAGCTCGTGGCCCTGGGTCTGAACCCCGCCCTGTGCAACTGGGTCCTGGACTTCCTGACGGGCCACCCCCAGGTGGCGAAGGCCCCAGAAGGGTGCATGCTCAGCCCCCTCCTGTACTCCCTGTTCACCCATGACTGCGTGGCCACACACGCCTCCAACACAAATCATCCATTTTGCATACGACACAACCATAGTAGGCCCAATTACCAACATTGACGAGACAGCCAACAGGGAGAAGGTGAGGGCCCTTGTGGAGTCATGCCAGGAAAATAACCTCTCCCTCAACGTCAACAAAACGAAGGAGATTATTGTGGACTTCAGGAAAAAGCAGAGGCAGCACACCCCTATCCACATTGACGGGACCACAGTGGAGAAGGTGGAAAGCTTCAAATTCCTCGGCGCACACATCACTGACGATCTGAAATGGCCACCCACACAGACAGTGTGGTGAAGAAGGCGTGACAGCTACAGGCATTTCCACTGCATTTCAGCCCTGCCACAAAAGGACCAGCTGACATCATGTCAGTGATTCTCTCGTTAACACAGGTGTGAGTGTTGACGAAGACAAGGCTGGAGATCACTGTCATGCTGATTGAGTTAAAATAATAGACTGGAAGCTTCAAAAGGAGGATGGTGCTTGGAATCATTGTTCTTCCTCTGTCAATCATGTCAATCAGGGCTTCACAGGCAAGGATATTGCTGCCAGTAAGATTGCATCTAAATCAACCATTTATCGGATCATCAAGAACTTCAAGGAGAGCGGCTCAATTGTTGTGTAGAAGGCTTCAGGGCGCCCAAGAAAGTCCAGCAAGCGCCAGGACCGTCTCCTAAAGTTGATTCAGCTGCGGGATCGGGGCACCACCAGTACAGAGCTTGCTCAGGAATGGCAGCAGGCAGGTGTGAGTGCATCTGCATGCACAGTGAGGTGAAGACTTTTGGAGGATGGCCTGGTGCAAAGAAGCCACTTCTCTCCAGGAAAAATATCAGGGACAGACTGATATTCTGCAAAAGCTACAAGGATTGGACTGCTGAGGACTGGGGTAATGTCATTTTCTCTGATGAATCCCCTTTCCGATTGTTTAGGGCATCCGGAAAAGAAGCTTGTCCGGAGAAGACGAGGTGAGCGCTACCATCAGTCCTGTGTCATGCCAACAGTAAAGCATCCTGAGACCATTCTTGGGTGGGGTTGCTTCTCAGCCAAGGGAGTGGGCTCACTCACAATTTTGCCTAAGAACACAGCCATGAATAAAGAATGGTACCAACACATCCTCCAAGAGCAACTTCTCCCAACCATCCAGGAACAGTTTGGTGTCGAACAATGCCTTTTCCAGCATGATGGAGCACCTTGCCATAAGGAAAAAGTGATAACTAAGTGGCTCGGGGAACAAAACATCAATATTTTGGGTCCATGGCCAGGAAACTCCTCAGACCTTAATCCCATTGAGAACTTGTGGTCAATCCTCAAGAGGCGGGTGGACAAACAAAAACCCACAAATTCTGACAAACTCCAAGCATTGATTATGCAAGAATGAGCTGCCATCAGTCAGGATGTGGCCCAGAAGTTAATTGACAGCATGCCAGGGCGGATTGCAGAGTTCTTAAAAAGAAGGGTCAACACTGCAAATATTGACTCTTTGCATCAACTTCATGTAATTGTCAATAAAAGCCTTTGACACTTATGAAAGGCTTGAAATTATACTTCAGTGTTCCATAGTAACATCTGACAAAAGTATTTAAAGACACTGAAGCAGCAAACTGTGGAAATTAATATTTGTGTCATTCTCAAAATTTGGGCCACGGCTGTACATTATAGAATAATAGTGAAGACAACAAAACCATAAAATAACACATATGGAACTATGCAGTAACAAAAAATATATTTTAGATTTTAGATTGTTCATAGTATCCACCCTTTGTCTTGATGACAGCTTTGCACACTCTTGGCATTCTCTCAGCCAGCTTCACCTGAAGGGACTGAGCACGCACCCCTGAGGGGCCCCCGTTTTGAGGATCAGCATGGCAGATGTTACCTACCCTTACCACCAGGGGGCGGCCCGTCAGGAAGCCCAGGATCCAGTTGCAGAGGGAGTTGTTTAGTCCCAGGGTCCATAGCTTAGAATGAGCTTTGAGGGCACTATGGTGTGAATTAATAGTATTCTCACATAGGTGTCCATTTTGTCCAGGTGGGAAAGGGCAATGTGGAGTGCAATAAAGATTGCATCATCCATGGATCTGTTGGGGCAGTATGCAAATTGGAGTGGGTCTTAGGGTTTCTGGGATAATGGTGTTGATGTGAGCCATGACCAGCCTTTCAAAGCATTTCATGGCTACAGACGTGAGTGCTACGGGTCGGTAATAATTTACGCAGGTTACCTTGGTGTTCTTGGGCACAGGGATATGCTGCTCTGCTTGAAACATGCTGGTATTGCAGACTTGGTCAGGGACAGGTTGAAAATGTCAGTGAAACAATTGGCCCTGCGTCGTCCGGGTTAGGGAGGGTTTGGTCGACAGGGATATCCTTGTCTCATCGCGCACTAGCAACTCCTGTGGCGGGCCGGGTGCAGTGCACATTGACCAGGTCGCTAGGTGTACGGTGTTTCCTCCGACACATTGGTGCGGCTGGCTTCCGGGTTGGATGTGCGTTGTGTCAAGAAGCAGTGCGGCTTGTTTGGGGTTTTGTTTCGGAGGACGCATGGCTCTCAACCTTCGCCTCTCGATTCTTTATGGGAGTTGCAGCGATGAGACAAGACAGTAACTACTACCAATTGGATACCACAAAAAAAAATGTCAGTGAAGACACTTGCCAGTTGGTCAGTGCATGCTCGGAGTACACGTCCTGGTAATCAGTCTGGCCCTGCGGCCTTGTGAATGTTGGCCTGTTTAAAGGTCTTACTCACATCAGCTATGGAGAGCATGATCACCTAGTCGTCCGGAACAGCTGGTGCCTGCTTCAATGTTGCTTGCCTCGAAGCGGGCATAGAAGTCCTTTATCTCGTCTGGTAGGCTCTTGTCACTGGGAAGCTCCCGGCTGTGCTTCCCTTTGTAGTCCGTAATAGTTTGCAAGCCCTGCCACATCCGACGAGCGTTGGAGCCGGTGAAGTAGGATTCAATCTTAGTCCTGTATTGATGCTTTGCCTGTTTGATGGTTCATCGGAGGGCATAGCGGGATTTCTTATAAGCGTCTGGGTTAGAGTCCAGCTCCTTGAATGTGGCAGTTCTCCCCTTTAGCTCAATTCGGATGTTGCCTGTAATCCATGGCTTCTGGTTGGGATACGTACGGTCACTGTGGGGACAAAGTCATCAATGCACTTATTGATGAAGCCAGTGACTGAGGTGGTGTACTCCTCAATGCCATCGGAAGAATCCCGGAACATATTCCAGTCTGTGCTAGAAAAACAGTCCTGTAGCTTAGCATCTGCGTCATCTGACAACTTCCGTAATGAGCGAGTCACTGGTACTTCCTGCTTTAGTGTTTGCTTGCAAGCAGGAATCAGGAGGATATAGTTATGGTCAGATTTGCCAAATGGAGGGTGAGGAAGAGCTTTATACGCGTCTCTGTGTGGGGAGTAAAGGAGGTTTCGAGTTTTTTTTCTGCTGGGTACACATGCTGGTAGAAATTAGGCAAAACTGTTTTATATTTGCCTGCATTTAAGTCCCCGGCCACTAGGAGTGCCGCCTCTGGATGAGCATTTTCTTGTTTGCTCATGACCTTATTAATCCTAATCATATTTTTAAAAATCTAACACTAAAAGGCATTATTTTTCACAATTTCACAGTATTATTCTAACCTCATAGTGTGGAAATATAAAACATAGGAAATAACATTTGACTACACTGGGCCTTTAAGTTTGAGCTTTTTTCAACTTCAAGGGTTATGTCCTTTCATCCAACGTGTTAGTCATTTCATTTGGCTTTTTTTGTTGTTGGAATTTCCAAAATGCAGAAATGCTAAATGCACATTCCATCTACGTAGATAAGAACAAAATAATATGGTCGTGACCTTGTTTGAGAAATTTGAATGTAGGAAAAACCCTGCATTTCACTCCCTATTCTAGACCAAATTGACCCTTAATTACCATGAAAATGGGTTGAGCTAACATACCCATTTTATAGCAAAGATAACACCATGAATAGACTGCCATGACATCATATTTGTCTCACTGTCAAATCAGGTTAATACATTACTAAACAGGCCATTCTCCAAACTAATCATTGGGAAGTACCCACATGAATATTTCTGTATGCAAATGAATGTTTGTGTAGTACATTGTAAATATTATTTATATTATTGAAGTTGACACTAGTTTTTATGACTACACTACAGGTTTAAATTGTTTGTTAACCATGGCAGGCCTGAATAAAATTAGACCTTTGTTGCCAGCAGGGCCTATTCACTAGGTATGTTAGGCCTCTGGTATGAAGAATGTTCTTTGTTCGAGAATGGAAATGTGTCTATTTACCTTTTTTAGGGGTTGGTAGCACAGTGCCCTTTGAGCAGTTGGTGGCAAGAGATGGATATGAATGCCAGAAACCAGAGATTTCCTGTCAGATCTGGGATACAAACTTCTTACTGGCTGCATCTTTAACCGTTAGGCTACCTGCCACCCATATGTGCGAAGGTCACATTAGTTCAGTGTTGTTACTCTGTTACTTTTTATTTCATGAAGCTGGTACAGCAGAAAACAATTGATATTATTTAGGTGCCAAGTGGATAGTGTTATTCATTCTTGGTTCAAAGAGACGTGGGAAGAAAATGACACTTGTCAATGAGGTGCGAACGGCACAATCTGCAGAAGAGGGGCTCATAATGTGGATGTCAGGCACAGAAGGTCGTGAGACTTATGAGCTAAGACCAGGCTAAAAGCAACATCTCTTATCCAAGTCATAATGGGATGCACAGATGTTATGGAGTGAGAATGCACACTCCACCCCCTGCAGCCACCGTCGGCACCATCGTAAATTAGCACCTGTCATATCGCCGACATTTCAGATATGGTGGAGATATGGACTTGAGCGATTTTCTGGAGTTTTGCTGCCAGCCCATGCCAGAAGCCCAGATTGGAGCCCTAACTCTGTTTTATCAGTCTCCTCCATCTTAAAAGGATAGATCAAACATAAAACACTTGCAGCATAGAAACTGAGATCAGAGTTCAGATTGACTAATCTGGAATACAGCATGTCTAATCTCCATCAATGGAGATGACTGTTTCAAAAAAGTCAACAGCCTCAAGTATCTGCAGACACAAGGTGAGCATGACGCTGTGCTCCCAAATAGATTACAGGCAAACATGTACAACAAAAATAAAATAAAAATGTGTTTCCTCACAGCCACAAAAGTTTTATTTAACCTTTATTTTGATGTCAGTAGGGCTTTATAAATAAATGTGAGTTTAATTGATATACAGATCAATTTATACATCAATACACGAAAAGTAAAACATAATCAAATAAAGCAAAATGTATTCAGACCCCTTCACTTGTTAGGTTATAGCCTTCTTCTAAAATTGATTAAATCATATTTTTCTCTCAATCTACACACAATGCCCCATAATGACAAAGCGAAAACAGGTTTCTAGATGTTTGATCATTTATAAAAAAATATATACAATTCAGACCCTTTGCTATGGACTCGAAATTGAGCTCAGGTGCATCCTGTTTCCATTGATCATCCTTGAGATGTTTTTACAACTTGTTTGGAGTCCACCTGTGGTAAATTCAATTGATTGGACATGATTTGGAAAGGCACACACCTGTCTATATAAGGTCCCACAGTTGACAGTGCATGTCAGAGCAAAAACCAAGCCATGAGGTCGAAGGAATTTTCCCTTGAGCGCCGAGTCAGGATTGTGTCAAGACACAGATCTGGGGAAGGATACCAAAACATTTCTGCAGTCATTGAAGGTCCACAAGAACACAGTGGCCTCCATCATTCTTAAATGGAAGAAGATTGGAACCACTAAGACTCTTCCTAGAGCTGGCCGCCTGGCCAAACTGAGCAATCGGGGAAGAAGGGCCTTTGTCAGGGAGGTGACCAAGAACCGGATGGTCACTCTGACAGAGCTCCAGAGTTCCTCTGTGGAGATGGCAGAACGTTCCAGAGGACAACCATCTCTGCAGCACTCCACCAATCAGTAGAGTGGCCAGACGGAAGCCATTCCTCAGTAAAAGGCACATGACAGCCTGCTTGGAGTTTGCCAAAACGCACTTAAAGGACACTCAGACCATGAGAAACAAGATTCTCAGGTCTGATGAAACCAAGACTCAACACTTCAGCATGAATGCCAAGCGTCAAGTCTGGAGGAAACCTGGCACCATCCCTACGGTGAAGCATGGTGGTGGCAGAATCATGCTATTAGGATGTTTTTCAGCAGCAGGGACTGGGAGACTAGTTGGGATCAAGGGAAAGATTAACGGAGCAAAGTACAGAGTATTCCTTGATGAAAACCTGTTCCCGAGTGCTCAGGACCTCAGACTGGGGCGAAGGTTCACCTTCCAACAGGACAACAACCCTAAGCACATAGCCAAGACAACGCAGGAGTGGCTTCGGGTCAAGTCTCTGAATGTCCTGAGGGGCAGCCTATCCCCAGCCAGAGCCCGGACTTGAACCAGAGCCCGGACTTGAACTTGAACCGGACTTTGATCTCAGAAATGTTCCATATGCACTCAAATGTTGTGCACAAATTTGTTTGCATCCCTGTCAGTTAACATTTCTCCTTTGCCAAGAGAATCCATCTACCTGACAGGTGTGGAATATCAAGATGCTGATTAAACAGCATGATCGATACACAGGTACACCTTGTCCTGGGGATAATAATTGGCCACTACAAAATGTGCAGTTTTGTCACACAACACAATGGCACTGATGTCTCAATTTGAGGGAGTGTGTAATTGGCATGCTGACTGCAATTATGTCCACCAGAGCTGTTGCAAGAGAATGGAATATTCATTTGTCTTCCATAAGCAATGCCATTTTAGAAAGTGTGGCATTACGTCCAACTGGCCACACAACCATGCCAGCCCAGGACCTCCACATCTGCTTTTTTACCTGCGGGATCGTATGAGACCAGCTACACAGACAGATAATGAAACTGTGGGTTTCTCAGGGAAGCTCATCTGTCCTCAGCAGTGTCTTGACCTGACTGCAGTTTAGCATCGTAACCTACTTCAGTGGGAAAAGGCTCACCTTCAATGTGGGCGAGCGGTTTGCTAATGTCAATGTTGTGAACAGAATGCACCATGGTGGAGGTGGGGTTATGGTATGAGCAGGCATAAGCTACGGACAACAAACACAATTGCATTTTATCCATTGCAATTTGAATGCACAAAGACACTGATGAGATCCTGAGGCCCACTGTCGTGCCATTCATCCGTTTCCATCACCACATGTTTCATCATAACAATGAACAGCCCCATGTCGCAAGGATCTGTACACAGTTCCTGGAAGCTGAAAACATCCCAGTTCTTCCATGTTCTGCATACTCACCATGTCACCCATTGAGCATGTTTGTGATGCTCTGGATCGACATGTACGACAGCGTGTTCCAGTTCCCGCCAATATCCAGAAACTTTGCACAGCCATTAAAGAGGAGTGGGACAACATTCCACTGGCCACAATCAACAGTCTGATCAAGTCTACGCGAAGGAGATGTGTCAAGCTGCATGAGACAAATGGTGGTCACACCAGATTCTGACTGGTTTTCTGATCCACGCTCCTACTTTAAGGTATCTGTTTTCCCAGTCATGTGAAATCCATAGATTAGGGCCTAATGAATTTTTCAATTGACTGATTTCCTTATATGAACGGTAACTCAGTAAAATATTTGAATTGTTGCATAAAATTAGGCTGTATGTATTTCTAGATACAGGCCTATTATAAATCTGTATTGTAGTGTCGCCATCTTTATTGCAGAAATAAATACACATTTAAACATACCTTTAAGCTACATATTCATTGTCAGAGGTAATGAACTGCCCATTGATCAGCACAGCAATTGATAAACACTAGGCGAAATGGGTCAATAACAGGGGATATCTTTATCATGATATCTGACATTTTATAAGATATAAGGAGTAGTAGACATGTTCCAGATACGCATGTCCTTAATTTCATATATGGAGCTAGGATATTCTCTGTAATGGGACAGTTTCTACATGCATCCAATCCAGAATTCAGAAACCTCACTATCATATGAGTCCAGGGAGATATGGGGTGAGATCCCTTCAAGACACTCCTGATGCGCGTGCACCCGCTTACATATTTGTAGAGTATTTTAACTCCAGAAAGGTTGTCAACATGCTGACATATGTAAGCCCTTATACTTAGACATGAACAAATCCTTAACTGATCATTTATGGATCCGTATTTCTCAAAACATTCATGATTTCAATAGAAATCCTTACATGATATGTAATATTCATCCTCATACACTACCGTTCAAAAGTTTGGGGTCACTTAGAAATGTCCTTGTTTTAAAAGAAAAATATTTTGTGTGCTTTTCTTTCAAAAGCAAGGACATTTCCAAGTGACCCCAAACTTTTGAACGGTAGTGTATATTGCTCTTTCCTCCATCACCTGATTGGCTCTAGAACTTCTCATCTATTTCCATTTCTCTGGCAGACAAACACCCTCCTTTTAAATGCCTTAAGAGGTAAAAATAGAACAAATCCTTGATTCTCTATAGAACTTCTAGATCTTATTATGGTGAGAATTATGGTGAGAATTCAGGCTTGCGACTCAGTAGCTGATTGTCAGAGTTTCAGTCATAATGACAAGTACTTTCTCTCATGGCTAAATACCAGGAAGTTTGAAAAGACAGGCTGAGTGGGCGGGAAGCTTATATTCATAAGCTCACCTCAACTGACAGCTCTTTGAAATGCCAATGTCATGCAAATTAGATGCAGTGAACGGTGTTGCAGTAATATCATCTCAAGCTAATTTGGTGACACAGTCACTGAAACATTGAAATTGCATCAATGAGATATATTTTGGCACCAGTAGAGTAGCTATATAAACCACGCCCTTCTGCAAACTGGCTTCTCCTAAGAGAATATCATGTTACCATTGGTGTATTAAAATGAGAGTTAAGGTGATGCCACCTTGTGTTAATAATGAATCCAAGTGTTTGACATGGGGAGGGGACCAGACATTTTTATTTCACGAGGTAGGCCAGTTAAGAACAAGTTTAACAACTGCGACCTGGCCAAGATAAAGCAAAGCAGTGTGACAGAGTTACACATGGAATAAACAAATGTACAGTCAATAACACAATAAGGGAAGAAAAAAAAATCTAAGATTAGAGAGGTAAGGCAATAAATAGGCCGTAGTGGCGAAGTAATTCAAATTTAGCAATTAAAACACTGGTGTGATAGATGTGCAGAAGATGAATGTGCAAGTAGAGATACTGGGGTGCAAAGGAGCAAAATAAAAAAACAATATGGGGATGAGCTAGTTGGATGGGCTATTTACAGATGCAATGATCTGTGACCTGCTCTGACAGCTGGTGCTTAAAGTTAGTGAGGGAGATAAGTCTCCAGCTTCAGTGATTTTTGCAATTCGTTCCAGTCATTGGCAGCAAAGAACTGGAAGGAAAGGCAGCCAAAGGAGGATTTGGCTTTGAGGGTGACCAGTGAAATATACCTGCTGGAGCGTGTGGTACGGGTGGGTGCTGCTATGGTGACCAGTGAGCTGAGATAAGGCGGGGCTTTACCTAGCAAAGACTTATAGATGACCTGGAGCCAGTGGGTTTGGCGACGAATATGAAGCGAGGGCCAGCTAACGAGAGCATATAGGTTGCAGTGGTGGGTAGTATCTAAGGGCTGCCTGGTTGGCTTGGCTGGTGCGTATGTTGGTGTTTGGGTCTGTGTTTGGTTAAATCCAAGATGGCGTAGCAGTCAGACGTCTTTTGTCCTCGTCTTGTCCCGTGTATACATCTTTTTTCTTCGCATATATTTAAAAAAATATTTTTCTTAACCTCAACATAATCTCCTGCAATCCACCTCACCCAATGTGGTATGGATCAACTATTTTCTTTACTTTTGAACCGGAACCCCCAACAGAAGGTTGCCAGCTAACTAGCTAGAATTCAGCTAGCCACTGTTAGCGTCACCAGCTACCTTTTAGCCCGGACAACTCTTGCCAGTCTGCACAGCGCGACTCAAACCAAAGCAAATCGGACTTATTTTTCTTCATATCTCCGGATTCCTACCGCAAGCGCTGAACCTTTTCAGCTGGATCATCGCAGCTAGTTAGCTGCTATCCGAGTGGCTACCGTCTCTGTCCTGAAGCAAGAACCAATTAGCCTGGAGCTAGCCTTTGCTAGGCCCATCTCCCGTCTAGCCGATGAGGTCCATCAGCCACTCCTTGGGCTACAATACCATGGGGCTTTGGTGACAACGGATGGCACTGTGATAGACTTCATCCAATTTGCTGAGTAGTATTGGAGGCTTTTGTAAATGACGTCACCGAAGTCAAGGATAGTCAGTTTTACTAGGGTATGTTTGGCAGCATGAGTGAAGGATGCTTTGTTACGAAATAGGAAGCCGATTCTAGATTGGAGATGCTTAATGCGAGTCTGGAAGGAGAGTTGACAGTAACCAGACACCTAGGTAGTTGTCCACATATTCTAAGTCAGAACTGTCCAGAGTAGTGATGCTGGAGGGGAAGGTACGTGCAGGTAGCGAATGGTTGAAGAGCATGAATTTAGTTTTACTTGTATTTAAGAGCAGTTGAGGACACAGGAGAGTTGTATGGTATTGAAGCTCGTCTGGAGGTTAGTTAACCTGTTGGGGGTAGGGGGCAGTATTGACACGGCCGGATAAAAAACGTACCCGATTTAATCTGGTTACGACTCCTGCCCAGTAACTAGAATAAGCATATAATTATTGGCTTTGGATAGAAAACACCCTAAAGTTTCTAAAACTGTTTGAATGGTGTCTGAGTATAACAGAACTCATATGGCAGGCAAAAACCTGAGAAGATTCCTTACAGGAAGTGCCCTCTCTGACAAGATCTTGTTCTTCTTGTCTCTGTTTATTGAAGACTGAGGATCTTTGCTATAACGTGACACTTCCTACGGCTCCCATAGGCTCTCAGAGCCCGGGAAAAAGCTGAACGATATCGAGGCAGCCCCAGGCTGAAACACATTTGCGCGTTTGGCAAGTGGCCGATCAGAGGACAATGGGCTTAGGCGCGTGCACGAGTCGACTCCATGCTTTATTTTCTTTCGTCTTTTTACCTAAACGCAGATTCCCGGTCGGAATATCATCGCTTTTTTACGAGAAAAATGGCATAAAAATTTATTTTAAACAGCGGTTGACATGCTTCGAAGTACGGTAATGGAATATTTAGAATTTTTTTGTCACGAAATGCGTCGTGCTCGTCACCCTTCTTTTACCCTTTCGGATAGTGTCTTGAACGCACGAACAAAACGCCACTGTTTGGATATAACTATGGATTATTTGGGACCAAACCAACATTTGTTATTGAAGTAGAAGTCCTGGGAGTGCATTCTGACGAAGAAAACAAAAGGTAATAACATTTTTCTTATAGTAAATCTGACTTTGTTGAGTGCTAAACTTGCTGGGTGTCTAAATAGCTAGCCCTGTGATGCCGGGCTATCTACTTAGAATATTGCAAAATGTGCTTTCAACGAAAAGCTATTTTAAAATCGGACTGTATTCAACATCCTACCATACCCTTGTCTGTTCATTATGCCTTGAATCTATTCTTCCGCACCCAGAAACCTGCTCCTTTTACACTCTGTTCCAAACGCATCAGACGACCAGTTCTTATAGCCTTTAGCCATGTCCTTATCCTACTCCTCCTCTGTTCCTCTGGTGATGTAGAGGTTAACCTCTCTAGGCTAGGCGGGACGAATTCGTCCCACCTACGTAACAGCCACTGCTATCCTGTGGCGCGATTTTCAAAATCTTAAAAATCCTATTACTTCAATTTCTCAAACATATGACTATTTTACAGCCATTTAAAGATAAGACTCTCGTTAATCTAACCACACTGTCCGATTTCAAAAAGGCTTTACAACGAAAGCAAAACATTAGATTATGTCAGCAGAGTACCAAGCCAGAAATAATCAGACACCCATTTTTCAAGCCAGCATATAATGTCACCAAAACCCAGAAGACAGCTAAATGCAGCACTCACCTTTGATGATCTTCATCAGATGACAACCCTAGGACATTATGTTATACAATACATGCATGTTTTGTTCAATCAAGTTCATATTTATATCAAAAACCAGCTTTTTACATTAGCATGTGACGTTCAGAACTAGCACACCCCCCTTCAAACTTCCGGGGAATTCGCTAACATTTTACTAAATTACTCACGATAAACGTTCACAAAAAGCATAACAATTATTTTAAGAATTATAAATACCGACCTCCTCTATGCACTCGATATGTCCGATTTTAAAATAGCTTTTTGGTGAAAGCACATTTTGCAATATTCTAAGTACATAGCCCAGGCATCACGGGCTCGCTATTTAGACACCCGGCAAGTTTAGCACTCACCATAATCATATTTACTATTATAAAAATTTCGTTACCTTTTGTTGTCTTCGTCAGAATACACACCCAGGACAGCTAATTCAATAACAAATGTTGGTTTGGTCCAAAATAATCCATCGTTATATCCGAATAGCGGCGTTTTGTTCGTGCGTTCCAGACACTATCCGAAATAGTAAAGAAGTGTCACGCGCTTGGCGCAATTCGTGACAATAAAATTCTAAGTATTCCATTACCGTACTTCTAAGCATGTCAACCGCTGTTTAAAATCAATTTTTACGACATTTTTCTCGTAGAAAAGCGATAATATTCCGACAGGGAATCTCCTTTTCGGCAAACAGAGGAAAAAATCCCAAAGGCGGGGGCGGTCGGGGTCACGCGCATAAGCTAGTGTCTCTTGATGGGCCACTTGAGAAAGGCGATAATGTGTTTCAGCCTGGGGCTGGAATGACGACATTCTGTTTTTTCCCGGGCTCTGAGCGCCTATGGACGACGTGGGAAGTGTCACGTTAGAGCAGAGATCCTTAGTAAATGATAGAGATGGAAAAGAAGTTCAACAAATGGTCAGACAGGCCACTTCCTGTAAAGGAATCTCTCAGGTTTTGACCTGCCATTTGAGTTCTGTTATACTCACAGACACCATTCAAACAGTTTTAGAAAATGTAGGGTGTTTTCTATCCATATGTAATAAGTATATGCATATTCTAGTTACTGAGTAGGAGTGGTAACCAGATTAAATCGGGTATGTTTTTTATCCAGCCGTGTCAATGCTGCCCCCTAGCCCTAACAGGTTAACCTCTCTAGGGTCGGCGGGACGAAATCGTCCCACCTACTCAACAGCCAGTTGAATCCCGTGGCGCGTTATTCAAATACCTTAGAAATGCTATTACTTCAATTTCTCAAACATATGACTATTTAACACCATTTTAAAGACAAGACTCTCCTTTATCTAACCACACTGTCCGATTTCAAAAAGGCTTTACAGCGAAAGCAAAACATTAGATTATGTCAGCAGAGTACCAAGCCAGAAATAATCAGACACCCATTTTTCAAGCTAGCATATAATGTCACAAAAACCCAGAAGACACCTAAATGCAGCACTAACCTTTGATCTTCATCAGATGACACACCTAGGACATTATGTTATACAATACATGCATGTTTTGTTCAATCAAGTTCATATTTATATCAAAAAACAGCTTTTTACATTAGCATGTGACGTTCAGAACTAGCATACCCCCCGCAAACTTCCGGGGAATTTACTAACAATTTACTAAATTACTCACGATAAACGTTCACAAAAAGCATAACAATTATTTTAAGAATTATAGATACAGAACTCCTCTATGCACTCGATATGTCCGATTTTAAAATAGCTTTTTGGTGAAAGCACATTTTGCAATATTCTAAGTACATAGCCCAGCCATCACGGGCTAGCTATTTAGACACCCGGCAAGTTTAGCCTTCACCAAAATCAGATTTACTATTATAAAAGTTTGATTACCTTTTGTTGTCTTCGTCAGAATGCACTCCCAGGACTGCTACTTCAATAACAAATGTTGGTTTGGTCCAAAATAATCCATCGTTATATCCGAATAGCGGCGTTTTGTTTGTGCGTCCCAGACACTATCCGAAATGGTAAATCAGGGTCGCGCGAATGGCGCAATTCGTGACAAAAAAATTCTAAATATTCCATTACCTTACTTCGAAGCATGTCATTTTTTTATGCAATTTATCTCGTAAAACAGTGATAATATTCCGACCGGGAATCTCCTTTTCGGCAAACAGAGGAAAAATCACAAAGACGGGGGCGGCCAGGGCACGCGCCTAAGCCCACAGTCCCTTGATCGGCCACTTGAGAAAGGCGATAATGTGTTTCAGCCTGGGGCTGGGATGACGACATTCAGGTTTTTCCCGGGCTCTGAGCGCCCATGGAAGACGTAGGAAGTGTCACGTTAGATCAGAGATCCTTTGTAAAAGATAGAGATGGCAAAGAAGTTCAAGAAATGGTCAGACAGGCCACTTCCTGTAAAGGAATCTCTCAGGTTTTGACCTGCCATTTGAGTTCTGTTATACTCACAGACACCATTCAAACAGTTTTAGAAACTTTGGAGTGTTTTCTATCCAAAGCCAATAATTACATGCATATTCTAGTTACTGGGCAGGAGTAGTAACCAGATTAAATCGGGTACGTTTTTTATCCAGCCGTGAAAATACTGCCCCCTAGCCATAACAGGTTAACGGCGTTCCAGGTTTCCCTTGAGCGCTGGACCCAGTCCTCCACCGCAGGGGCCTCCATCTGGCTCTGATGCCAGGGCCCCAGGACCGGCTGATAACCCAACACACATTGAAAAGGTGAAAGATCGGTCGAGGAGTGGCGAAGAGAGTTCTGAGCTAACTCGGCCTCACGGCACGAACCTCGCCCACTCCCCTGGCCGGTCCCGGCAGTAGGACTGCAGAAACCTGCCCACATCCTGGTTTATCCTCTCCACCTGCCCATTACTTTCGGGGTGAAAACCTGAGGTCAAGCTGACCGAGACCCTCAGTCGCTCCATAAATGCACTCCACACTCGGGACGTGAACTGGGGACCTCGATCCGAAATTATGTCCTCAGGCACCCCGTAGTGCCGGAAAACGTGGGTGAATAGTGCTTCCGCGGTCTGCAGAGCTGTAGGAAGACCAGGTAAAGGGAGCAGACGGCAGGACTTAGAGAACCGGTCCACAACGACCAGGATCGCGTTGTTGCCCTGAGACGGCGGGAGATCGGTGAGGAAATCCTCCGCCAGGTGGGACCATGGTCGCTGTGGAACCGGAAGGAGCTGTAATTTCCCTCTAGGCAAATGCCTAGGAGCCTTACTCTGGGCGCACACCGAACAGGAGGAGACATAGCGCCTCACGTCCTTCACCAAGGTGGGCCACCAATATTTCCCACTAAGACCACGCCCCGTACGCTCAATCCCCGGGTAACCCGAGGAGGATAGCGTGTGCGCCCACTGAATCAACCAATCGCGGACACCGAGCGGGACGTTCTTATGGCCCACGGGACACTGAGGAGGAGTGGGTTCCGCCCGTAACCCCCGCTCGATATCCGCATCCACCTCCCAGACCACTGGTGCCACCAGGCCGGAGGGTGGAAGTATGGGGGTGGACTCGGTGGACCGTTCCTCAGGGTCATGGAGACGAGATAGTGTGTCGGCCTTAGTGTTCCGGGAACCTGGGATGTACGAGATTGTGAACTGAAATCTCATAAAGAACATCGACCACCTGGCTTGACGAGGGTTCAGTCTCCTCGCCGCCCGGATGTACTCCAGGTTACGGTGGTCGGTCCAGATGAGAAAAGGGAGACGCGCCCCCTCAAGCCAATGTCTCCACACCTTCAGAGCTTTTACCACAGCCAGCAACTCCCTGTCCCCCGCGTCATAGTTACACTCCGCCAGACTTAACTTCTTAGAGAAGAAAGCGCAGGGGCGAAGCTTCGGTGGCGCGCCCGAGCGTTGTGATAGCACAGCTCCCACCCCAGCCTCGGACGCGTCCACCTCTACTATGAATGGCAAAGAGGGATCCGGATGCGCCAGCACCGGCGCATCGGTGAACAGAGCCTTCAGCCGACTAAAGGCCCTGTCCGCCTCCGCCGACCACCGTAGCCGCACCGGGCCCCCCTTCATCAGTGAGGTAATGGGAGCCGCCACCTACCCAAAGCCCCGGATAAACCTCCGATAGTAGTTGTCAAAACCCAAAATCGCTGCACTTCCCTCACCGTGGTGGGAGTCGGCCAATTATGCACGGCCGAAATGCGGTCACATTCCATCTCCACCCCGGACGTGGAAATGCAATATCCCAGGAAAGAGACGGCTGGTTTGGAGAACTCACATTTCTCCGCCTTGACGTATAGGTCATGCTCCACCAGTCGTTCAAGCACTTTACGCACCAGAGACACATGCTCGGCGCGTGTAGCGGAGTAGATCAGAATATCATCGATGTACACCACCACACCCTGACCGAGCAGGTCCCAGAGAACCTCGTTCACAAAGGACTGAAAGATGGCGGGAGCATTCTTTAACCCATACGGCATGACGAGGTACTCATAATGGCCAGATGTGGTACTAAATGCTGTTTTCCACTCGTCTCCCCCTTGGATATGCACCAGATTGTATGCACTCCTGAGATCTAACTTCGTGAAGAAGTGCGCCCCGTGAAATGACTCTATCGCCAATGCGATGAGAGGTAGCGGATAACTGAAACCCACCGTGATGGCATTTAGACCTCTATAGTCAATGCACGGGCGCAGACCCCCCTCCTTCTTCTTCACAAAGAAGAAGCTCGAGGAGATGGGTGAGTTAGATGGCCGAATGTATCCCTGCCTCAAGGATTCAGTGACATATGTTTCCATAGCCACTGTCTCCTCCTGAGACAAGGGATACACCTGACTACGGGGAAGTGCAGCGCCTACCTGGAGATCTATCGCACAGTCTCCTCGTCGATGAGGTGGTAATTGGGTCGCCTTCGTTTTACTGAAGGCGATAGCCAAATCGGCATACTCTGAGGGAATGTGCACGGTAGAGACTTGGTCTGGACTCTCCATCGTAGTCGCACCAACAGAAACCACTATGCATCTGCCCAAGCACTCCCTTGACCGCCCCTTAAGAGCCCTCTGTCTCCACAAAATCTTAGGGTTGTGAGTGGCTAGCCAGGGGATCCCTAGTACCGCCGGAAATGCCGGGGAATCAATGAGGAAGAGACTGATACTCTCCTCATGATCCCCCTGCATTGACATTACCAGAGGCACGGTAACCTCCCTGACCCGGACCCTAGTGGTCGACTATCTAAGGCGTGCACAGGGAAGGGTTGGCCCAGCTGAACCAAGGGAATCTCTAACTTAGTGGCGACCCCACGGTCCATAAAACTCCTGACCGCGCCTGAATCGACTAGTGCCTTAAGCCGGGAGTGAGGGGAAAAAGCGGGAAAGGACACTAATGCATACATATGACTGACAGAGGGGTCTGGGTGAAGCTGGTGCTGACTCACCTGAGGTGTCAAAGAAGTGCTCTGCCTGCCATCTAGACTCCCGGGTGAGCTCCTCCAGCACCGGTCCACAGTGTGTCCTCTGCGACCACAGGCAGTACAGGAGAGACCCCCCCCCCCCTTCCGGCCTTCCTGGCGGCAGCCCCCCCCTATCTCCATAGGCGTGGGAGCAGGAGGGCTAGGAGGTGGAATGAGCAGGGCCCGGTTCGGATGCCCGCGGGCTGCCAGCAGACGGATCGACAAGTCAATCAGCTGGTCCAGAGAGACTGTAATGTCCCTACATGCTAACTCCCGGCGGACGTCCTCCCTCAAACTACACCTGTAGTGATCTATAAGGGCCCTCTCATTCCACCCCGCTCCAGGAGCCAGGGTCCGGAACTCAAGAGCAAAGTCCTGCGCGCTCCTCGTCTCCTGTCTCAGGTGGAACAGCCGCTCCCCCGCCGCTCTCCCCTCCGGGGGATGATCGAACACTGCCCGGAAGCGACGGGTGAACTCCGGGTAGTTGTCCCTGGCTGAGTCCGGACAGTCCCAGACGGTGTTGGCCCATACCAGGGCTCTACCCGTGAGACACGAGACGAGGACGCTGACACTCTCCTCCTCCGAGGGAGGAGGACGGACGGTCACTAGGTACAACTCCAGCTGGAGTAGGAACCCCTTACACCCAGCGGCCGTGCCATCATACTCCCTAGGAGGGGAGAGTTTAACCCCGCTGGCACTGGGTGCTGGAGGTGCTGGTTGAGGTGCCGGCTGTTGAACCGGCTGGTTAGTGGGGCCGGAAGCGCTTCGGTCCCATCTCTCTAGGCGCGCCAGCGCCTGGTCCATGGCAGTACCCAGACGGTGGAGGAGGGTGGAGTGTTGGTCAATCCGCTCCTCTATGGACGGGGCTGGTCTTGAAGCTCCTGCTGACTCCATGTTGTGGTGCGGGATTCTGTCACAATGGGTGGCTTGAGTAATCAGGAGAGGTGGAGTCAGGCGCAGGAGACAGATGATTCCGGGAATACATTTTAATAAAATATTCACATGGAAAAATATGCAAAGAACAGAGTGCAGGGTGTGCAAAAATAAAGGCACCACCCTTAACCTCTCTGGGCTAGGTGGGACGAATTCGTCCCACCCACGTAACAGCCAGTTGAATCCTGTGGCGCGATTTTCAAAACCTTTGAAATGCGATTACTTCAATTTCTCAAACATATGACTATTTTACAGCTATTTAAAGACAAGACTCTCGTTAATCTAACCACACTGTCCGATTTCAAAAAGGCTTTACAACGAAAGCAAAACATTAGATTATGTCAGCAGACTACCCAGCCAGAAATAATCAGACACCCATTTTTCAAGCTAGCATATAATGTCACAAAAACCCAGAAGACAGCTAAATGCAGCACTAACCTTTGATGATCTTCATCAGATGACAACCCTAGGACATTATGTTATATAATACATGCATGTTTTGTTCAATCAAGTTCATATTTATATAAAAAAACAGCTTTTTACATTAGCATGTGACGTTCAGAACTAGCATACCCCCGCAAACTTCCGGGGAATTCGCTAACAATTTACTAAATTACTCACGATAAACGTTCACAAAAAGCATAACAATTATTTTAAGAATTATAGATACAGAACTCCTCTATGCACTCGATATGTCCGATTTTAAAATAGCTTTTCGGATGAAGCACATTTTGCAATATTCTAAGTACATAGCCCGGCATCACAGGGCTAGCTATTTAGACACCCAGCAACTTTAGCATTCACCATAATCAGATTTACTATAAGAAAAATGGTCTTACCTTTCCTGTTCTTCGTCAGAATGCACTCCCAGGACTTCTACTTCAATAACAAATGTTGGTTTGGTCCCAAATAATCCATCGTTATATCCGAATAGCGGCGTTTTGTTCGTGCGTTCCAGAAACTATCCGAAATGGTAAATAACGGTCGTGCGCATGGTGCATTTAGTGACAAAAAAATTCTAAATATTCCTTTACCGTACTTCGAAGCATGTCAACCGCTGTTTAAAATCCATTTTTATGCCATTTTTCTCGTAGAAAAGCGATAATATTCCGACCGGGAATCTCCTTTTCGGCAAACAGAGGAAAAAATCACAAAGACGGGGGCAGCCAGGTCACGCGCCTAAGCCCAGAGTCCCTTGATCGGCCACTTGAGAAAGGCGATAATGTGTTTCAGCCTGGGGCTGGGATGACGACATTCTGTTCTTTCCCGGGCTCTGAGCGCCCATGGACGACGTAGGAAGTGTCACGTTAGAGCAGAGATCCTTTGTAAAAGATAGAGATGGCAAAGAAGTTCCAGAAATGGTCAGACAGGCCACTTCCTGTAAAGGAATCTCTCAGGTTTTGACCTGCCATTTGAGTTCTGTTATACTCACAGACACCATTCAAACAGTTTTAGAAACTTTAGGGTGTTCTCTATCCATATATAATAACTATATGAATATTCTAGTTACTGGGTAGGATTAGTAACCAGATTAAATCGGGTACGTTTTTTATCCTGCCGTGAAAATACTGCCCCCTAGCCCCAACAGGTTAAAAGAACGTTCACCAGGGACGCAGCCCAAAAACAATACAACGTAACTCCAAGAGGGAAAAACACAGAACCTCATAACAAACAATCAACCCTGACAATGAACAATCCCGCCGAAACCACAAACCTAACTAGCTAGCCTAAATACCCTTCCCCACTAACAACTAACACAAAACAGGTGCGTAACTAATCTAGACCTAACTAACAGAACGTGAAACATAAATCGGTGGCAGCTAATAGGCCGGCGACGACGACCGCCGAGCGCCGCCCGGGCAAGGAGGGGCGCCACCTTCCGTAGGTGTCGTGACAGTATCCTCCGCAGTTTTTTATCCTCTTACATCTAGACGTTCCGCTAGCGGAACACCTGCTCCAGTATCCAATGATGGGCGTGGCGCAAAATACAAACTCCTCTAAAATCCGAAAACTTCCATTTTTCAAACATATGACTATTTTACAGCATTTTAAAGACAAGACTCTCGTTAATCTAACCACACTGTCCGATTTCAAAAAGGCTTTACAGCGAAAGCAAAACATTAGATTACGTCAGCAGAGTACACAGCCAGAAAAAATCAGACACCCATTTTTCAAGCTAGCATATAATGTCACAGAAAACAAAACCACAGCTAAATGCAGCACTAACCTTTGATGATCTTCATCAGATGACAACCCTAGGACATTATGTTATACAATGCATGCATGTTTTGTTCAATCAAGTTCATATTTATATCAAATACCAGCTTTTTTACATTAGCATGTGACGTTCAGAACTAGCATACCCCCCGTAAACATCCGGTGAATTTACTAAATTACTCACGATAAACGTTCACAAAAAGCATAACAATTATTTTAAGAATTATAGATACAGAACTCCTCTATGCACTCGATATGTCCGATTTTAAAATAGCTTTTCGGTGAAAGCACATTTTTGCAATATTCTCAGTAGATAGCCCAGCCATCACGGCTAGCCATTTAGACACCGACCAAGTTTAGCCCTGACCAAACTCCGATTTACTATTACAAAAGTTTGATTACCTTTGGTGGTCTTCGTCAGAATGCACTCCCAGGACTGCTACTTCAATAACAAATGTTGGTTTGGTCCAAAATAATCCATCGTTATATCCAAATAGCGGCGTTTTGTTCGTGCGTTCAAGACACTATCCGAAAGGGTAAATAAGGGTCACGAGCATGGCGCAATTCGTGACAAAAGATTTCTAAATATTCCATTACCGTACTTCGAAGCATGTCAACCGCTGTTTAAAATCAATTTTTATGCCATTTTTCTCCTAAAAAAGCGATAATATTCCGACCGGGAATCTGCGTTTAGGTAAACAGATGAAAGAAAACAAGGCATGGGGTCGACGCGGGCATGCGCCTGAGTCTCACCGTACTGTAACCAGCCACTACCCAAACACGCTACTTTTTTTCAGCCAGTGCCTGCAAAGCCACGATTCAGCTTTTTGCCGCCTTCTGAGAGCCCATGGGAGCCATAGGAAGTGTCACGTAACAGCAGAGATCCTCTGTAATGGATAGAGATAATCAAGAAGGGCAAGAAATTGTCAGACAGGGCACTTCCTGCATGGAATCTTCTCAGGTTTTGGCCTGCCAAATGAGTTCTGTTATACTCACAGACACCATTCAAACAGTTTTAGAAACTTTGGAGTGTTTTCTATCCAAAGGTAATTATATGCATATTCTAGTTTCTGGGCAGGAGTAATAATCTGATTAAATTGGGTATGTTTTTTATCCGGCTGTGAAAATACTGCCCCCTAGCCATAACAGGTCAACAGATAGACAATATTATTTATATAAATAGTGAAGAGAATAGGGCCCAAAATCAACCCATGCAGCACACCTTTCATAATATTGAGGAAACTAGATTTGACACTGTCAGTAAGCACACATTGTGTGCTGTCCGTTAGATAGTTCTTGAAACAATTGCAAGATGCCTGATCTAGGCCTATTTCAGAATCTTTCAACAAAACCGTAACAAATGCCTTCAAAAGGTCAACAAATAAGGCAGCAAAATTCTAATATCATAATATAGCACATCTTCTAAGACAAGTTTGGCCACTAAAATATGTCCAGGTCTAAAACCAGATTTGTGCTCATTAAGAATAGAATGAGAAGCAGAGAGTAGGCCAGGGACTCTAAAACTCTGAAAAAGCAAGATAGCTTGGAAATTGGACAGTAGTTATCCAAGTCAGAAGGGCCTCTCCCTTTGTGTTGGGGGAAGACTTGTGCCATTTTCAGATCTTAAGGATAACCCCAGAAACAATTGTGAAGTAAAACATATAGGTAAATGATTCTGCAATAAGTGGGGCAGACAGCTACAGCAAAAAGGGATTAAATGAGTCAGACCCAGTGGATTGTTTTTACATTTTTACATCCATCTTCAATAAGGTTGAAATGAAAATGTGGAATGTGTATCTGGGAATGTCTTGTTCTCTGCAACCTGACTCGGGGTGAGTAAAGGAGTCCCTCTGCTGGAATCAGAGTTTTCAGAAGCTATTCTTTCAAATGTTATTGCCTGCTGAGGCAAAGTGGTTATTAAAAGCACCACAAATGTCCATCTTATCTGTGAGGCTGTCATAGCCTGCTGGGGTAATGAGGGGATGGAGTTTTGTTTCAGAGATTTGACTACCTTCCGAAAGGCAGCTGAATTTCCACCATTCTCCAATACACAGTTCAAGAAGTATGTAGCTTTTGCTTTTCTAACCAGGGATAGACATATTTCTCAAGCATCTGAAGGACTGCCAGTTAGACGTAGAATCAGTCAGCCTAGCCTTAGCCCAAGCTAAATTTCTCTTCTGAAGTTTCTGTTATAGTTCATGCCTGAACCAGAGATTAGTTTACCCTTAGTTTTTTGAACGGAGCATGCTTATCTACAATAGAGTTGAGCAAAGAAGTAAAATAATTTAGTGCCTGGTCCGAGTCAGAGATATGTGACACAGCCCATCCATTCACACAATCCCAGATCAGGCAAGAATTGTTGCTCATTGAAATTTCTATAATTTCTCTTTGTAGTAATGTGAGGGTGAGATTTAGGTAGCTTTGCATCTCTTATGCATGCAACGGGACAATGGTCACAGAACTCATTAGCAAAAATACCATTGGCTGTATACTTATGAGGGGTATTTGTCAAATAATACTGTATCTTAAAGAGTAGATTCTTCAGGGTGTTTAAAGTTGGTTCAGTTATCAGATGTGTTCAATTTAGCTCAATGCAGACATATTTCGGCCTATCAGAAGCTGGCATCAACCAATCCAGATTATGATTACCCAAAATGAAGAATTCAGATTTAGTATAGTTAGCAAGTCAGACAACTGGCTAAGAGCACATGTTGAGGCAGAGGGAGGACAATAAATTCCCACTTGCGGTAATTGGGCATTATTACTAAGGCCCACATTTAGGACTAGAGATTAAAATTGCTTAGGGACAGAGGTACTGAGATATACAGAACACCAGAGAAGCCCCCCACATCACAGCGTCATTCCATTTTTTTATTTTATTTAACCAGGTAGGGCAGTTGAGAACAAGTTGTCATTTACAACTGCGACCTGGCCAAGACAAAGCAACGCAGTGCGACAAAAACAACACAGAGTTACACATGGGATAAACAAACGTACAGTCAATAACACAATAGAAAATCTGTATACAATGTGTGCAAATAAAGTAAGGAGGTAGGCAATAAATCGGCCAATAGTGGCGAAGTAATTACAATTTAGCAATTTACACTGGAGTGAAATACAGTTGAAGTCAGAAGTTTACATACACTTAGGTTGGAGTCATTGAAACTCGTTTTTCAACCACTCCACAAATATCTTGTTAACAAACTATAGTTTTGGCAAGTCGGTTAGGACATCTACTTTGTGCATGACACAAGTCATTTTTCCAACAATTGTTTACAGACAGATTATTTCACTTATAATTCACAATTCCAGTGGGTCAGAAGTTTACATACACTAAGTTGACTGTGCCTTCAAACCGATTAGACAATTCCAGAAAATGATGTCATGGCGTTAGAATCTTCTGATAAGCTAATTGACATCATTTGAGTCAATTGGAGGTGTACCTGTGGATGCATTTCAAGGAAAATCAAAAGAAACCAGCCAAGACCTCAGAAAAGAAATTGTAGACCTCCACAAGTCTGGTTCATCTTTGGGAGCAATTTAAAAACGCCTGAAGGTGCCACGTTCATCTGTACAAACAATAGTACGCAAGTATAAACACCATGGGACCACGCAGCCATCATACTGCTCAGGAAGGAGACGTGTTCTGTCTCCTAGAGATGAATGTACTTAGGTGTGAAAAGTGCAAATCAGTCCCAGAACAACAGCAAAGGACCTTTTGAAGATGCTGGAGGAAACAGGTACAAAAGTATCTATATCCACCGTCAAACGAGTCCTATATCGACATAACCTGAATGGCCGCTCAGCAAAGAAGAAGCTACTGCTCCAAAACCACCATAAAAAAAGCCAGACTACGGTTTGCAACTGCACATGGAGAAATGTCCTCTGGCCTGATGAAACAAATAGAACTGTTTGGCCATATTGACCATCGTTATGTTTGGAGGAAAAGGGGGAGGCTTGCAAGCCGAAGAACACCATCCCAATCGTGAAGCACGGGATTGGCAGCATCATGTTGTGGGGGTGCTTTGCTGCAGGAGGGATTGGTGCACTTCACAAGATCGATGGCATCATGAGGGCGGAAAATTATGTGGATATATTGAAGCAACATCTCAAGACATCGGTCAGGAAGTTAAAGCTTGGTCGCAAATGGGTGTTCCAATTGGACAATGTCCACAAGCATACTTCCAAAGTTTTGACAAAATGGCTTAAGAACAACAAAGTCAAGGTATTGGAGTGGCCATCACAAAGCCTTGACCTCAATCTCATAGAAAATTTGTGGGCAGAACTGAAAAAGCATGTGCGAGTAGGGAGGCCTACAAACCAGAGTTTGTTACACCAGCTCTGTCAGGAGGAATGGGCCAAAATTCACCCAACTTATTGTGGGAAGCTTGTGGAAGGCTACCTGAAACGTTTGACCCAAGTTAAACAATTTGAAGGCAATGCTGCCAAATACTAATTGAGTGTATGTAAACTTCTGACCCACTGGGAATGTGATGAAAGAAATAAAATCTGAAATAAATCATTCTCTGTACTATTATTCTGACATTTCACATTCTTAAAATAAAATGGTGATCCTAACTGACCTAAGACAAGGAATTTTTACTTGGATTAAATGTCAGGAGTTTTGAAAAAATGAGTTTAAATGTATTTGGCTAAGGTGTATGTAAACTTCCGACTTCAACTCTATGTGCAGATGAGAATGTGCAAGTAGAAATACTGGTGTGCAAAAGAGCAGAAAAACAAAAAAAAATATGGGGATGAGGTAGGTAGTTGGCCTACGGTAGGTGATGTGCTTCCATGGTTGGGCAGCAGGACTGGTGACTGTACAATCTGCTAAATCCACCAGAACCAACGGTCCTGCTCCATTCCTAGGGGAGTGGGAGACTTCTTCGAGGGGTCCCTGGAAGGCATTGGCCATTTAGTCAAGGAGTGTTGACACGGTGGTGATACTCTTAACACATCGGAACGGCGTCCAGCCTGTGGTGTAGAGAAGGAGAAGGTAGGCAGAGGTACTTTCCCCAGTAGATTGTGCAAGTTTTTTATCTGTTTCCTAAGAGTAGCCACTTCATCCCTATAGTCCTCTGATAGATGGTAGCTTTCTGGTTGGCTGGATGTCCTTTGGGTGGTGGACCATTCTTGATACACACGGGAAACTGTTGAGCGTGAAAAACCCAGCAGCATTGCAGTACTTGACACAAACCAGTGCGCTTTGCACCTACTACCATATCCCGTTCAAAGGCGCTTACATCTTTTGTCTTGCCCATTCACCCTCTGAATGGCACACATACACAACCCATGTCTCAAGGCTTAAACATCCTTCTTTAACCTGTCTCCTCCACTTCATCCACACTGATTGAAGTGGATTTAACAAGTGACATCAATAAGGGATTATAGCTTTTGCCTGGAATCACCTGGTCAGTCTATGTAAAACTACTACCACACAGCCCGGACACCCATGCATACCCCACAAGACATGGCACAAGAGGTCTCTTCACAGAAAATACTATGGGAGGCGTACAGTACTACATAGAGCCATGACTACATGGAAATCTATTCTGCATAATGTAACTGATGCAAGCAGAACAATCAGATTTAAAAAAAACGGATAAAAATACACCTTACGGAACAGCGGGGACTGTGAAGAGACACACACACACACACACACAGGTACCGACACATGCATACGCACATGGGCAGTCTACACACTCTACACACATACATTGTAATATTATTGCATGGTGGTATCATACATTTTGTGTTGTAGTGGTGTAACAATGTAGTATGATGTACTGTTTTATCTTTTGTTTTATGTGTAATGTAAGTGCCTTAATGTGTTTGGTCCCCAGGAAGAGTAGCTGCTGTCTTGGCGGAAGCTAATGGGGATCCCTAATAAATACAAAGATCAGGTGTCCTTAATGTTTTGTACAGTCAGTGTATGTTAGCTAGCTAACCCCAGTTAGATAATGTGTTTTCACTTATTGCATCTGCATGCTTGTTGCGATCTCCCTGGTGCACGCATTCATTCGTGACATGAGCTGACTGGCCATCCTAAATAGTATAATTCAATCTGTTCAAAACAGTGGCAGCATGTGCAGTAGTGGTGTAGGTGTATTTATGCTGTTGTTCAAGTGCACAGATCGCTTTATATATCTTCTCAAAGAAACTAGCAGTAGTTTGAAAACTTGGCACCATATTTCTGTCATGCTGCTTTATTGACAACTCCGCGTGCCCCAGGTATTCAGCCAGTCAGTGGCCCCCATGCTTGTGTGTAACTCTGAGGTTGCCTTATTCCCCTCTTACCAGCGTAGGTGCTAGCGGGTTACAGATCAGCCCAAACAGAGAGTCTCTCTCTTTCAACATTCATACCGGTTATAGACTATGGGTATATTGTCTATATGAATGCAGCTGCCACCGTATAGAAGCCATTGGACACAGTTTATCATAGCGTACTACATTTTATTACAGGCAATAGGTTTGGTACACATCATTGTTGTGTGATTGTGAGATATGACATATTAAGCTGATTGAAATTTGGCTGATTGAAATTTGGATAATAAGTTAGATTGAAATTTGCTATAACATACTGAGTGAGTGAGAGCTGACAGGGGACTAGCTCCAGTATGAATGTGAGCTCAGTTTTCCAATTCTATGTGAGAGAGTTTTTCAAACTATAACGTTATCTACAGGTTCCGTCCACCATAACCCATCGTAGTCTGGGACTACTAATAATATCACGTGGTTATTGAACCCAATGTTGTTTTATATGTAGCGGTCTATAGGCATTTCTGAATTGTTTATGTGGTCTGGGACCACTGTCTCTGGGAGGCTAGAACTGTTGAAGATACATATGGTGCATACCTAAGTATAGTTATATAGGGAAAATAATGAATACCCCAACCAGTTCTGTGAGCTGAGTTTTTAGATTGACAATGTTACAAGATTCATAACGTTATATAGGGATTCTGTATGGAGATATGTGTAACAACCTCTTTCAAGAGGGGGGTGTGTGTGGAATCAGGAGCAGGAGAGCAGATGGGTTCCAGGGAATCAAATGTATTTTAATATAGGCAGTCCCAAAAGCACAGCACAAAACGCACAAGGTAACCACACTAAATGATTTATCCACCCACAGGGAATGGGAACACAGTTCACACAGAGGAGAAATCTCAACTCCGAATCTAGCGAACACAAGTGTCCACGGTAAAACACATACCGTTCAAAACGAAACCAAAATCCCTTGGTCCAGGCACGCACCCCTTACTGTACTAACTAGTAACAATCCCGCACACAGCCTACCCTGCAGCGGGGAATTATAAACCTACCGAATCAGACACAACACGACACAGGTGTGACAAACCAGACAGTGCTAAATGAAAAAGGAAAATGAGATTGGTGGCAGCTAGTAGGCCGGCGACGACGACCGCCGAGCACCGCTCGAACAGGGAGAGGAGCCACCTTCGGTGGATGTCGTGACAATATGAAAGAAGATAGTATTATTCTGAATATACTATTAAATAGAACAACTAGTGTAAATATCTAAACCCCTGTATGAATAAAACACTAGTCTAAGGGAGGAATTTGTGATGTAACACAAATGTATAATGGGTTAGAGATAAAGTAACATAATATTGAGTATAATGAGTTATTAAATGATGATGAAGTAACAATAGAAGTAACAATAGAAAAATAATAATATTCAACTTGCACACCCACACATAGACAGACATATGTAAGTGGTGCAAAAAGTATTCTGAGAAATGTTCAGAGTGGTCCCTTTATGGATCATTTGATGAAGATGAGGCTAAAGCATTGTAAAGGAAATTTTTTTTTACCCCTAACCAATGACATTTCCTCCACCCTGGTAATACATTTTGAAATAAGCCCATACACTGTTAAATAGAACCAATGATTTTCTTTATTCACCTACTCAACCGTTTAACGTGCTAGGTAGAGACTTATTATGGACAGAGCATGCCATCTACAGGGGACTGATAGACAGTGCAACCCAGTTAATACATATTGATTCCTCCAATGTATTACATATGAATCTTCAAATAATAAACATTTAATAAATATTTAAGCAGAAAGTCAATATCCCACAGAAATTTGAAATAAATATAGAGCAACTTTTTAAGTTATACTAAGATAAAAACAATGCCTTCCAATACGGAGAAAGTTATCATGTTTGTTTAGTTTTGTTTTAAACCTTGCAAGAGGTGGAAAAGTAGAATGTTTGAGAGTGAGCCATGTGTTTTAAGCGATTGAGATCTTCCTATGGGGAAGGAAGTCCAAGTTGAGGTAGACAGATATGGAGACTAGTGAAAGTAACAAAGTGAATGGTAATTGTCTTTCAGATAGCGTTCCAATAATGCAATACCTTTAGTAATTTGAATAAGTAAGACAGAGGGATTGAGCATTGTGACTTAAATTAGAGGCTGCTCACTCTTCAAGGCCTGGTCCACTGCTCTCATGTTTAAGTAATCTGTTTATGATTTAAGATAATCTTCCTGTGGAACAATAGATAGCCGCCAATGCACACTGAACTCAAACAAGCTGTAAGAGAGACAGTGGGGACTTTGGGGGCAGTTTGTACAGAATGCAACAGGTCAAACTGACAATGTTTACTTTAGAAGGTACCTATTCAGCTTGGCAAGACACGATCATCTGATGTGTCTGAAGTATAATTCTGTATACGACTGATGGAATGTCCGCTACCAAGTTTTTTTCATGTTTATCAATGATTCTGTATCCCTCCCTTTGAAAGGCTTTGGGAGAGCTGTTAAAGGTACCCGGATCCAGGTGTTAAGGGAGCTCCCAAATTAAGTAAGGCCTGGCAATTTTGTTTGTTTTTACCCTACGATTTACCACACATGCCAGTACCCACACACAACCCACCTGTTATGAATATTTCTTAGTGGTGTTAATGCTGATTTATGATGTGTATTTTTACACATTTGGTTTTAGTGGGATTTTCACCTGTCTCTAGTCTATTACCTTAGCCTATTACCTTACCATTACCTTGTGGGATACAATTATTTCCTTACGGAGTTATCAAGAGTTGTCATTCTAATTTGATTTGTTATTCTAAATTGTTTATTTAACAGGCAGTGTTATTTTTTGGACACATGAGTCACGATGTGAGTCATGTGTCCAAGGGGAGAATTACCAGGCCCCTGGGACCCTTTTGTAAATATGCAAATACATTTTATTCACATGCCTGCCTGTAAATGGCAAAAAGAGATGTTGGTAATGGTTGACAGTTACTCCAAATGGATTGAAGTTTCCCCCACATTGAGTGATATATGTGTATTGCTGTTGTTGTTTTCTTTTCTTTGTTTTTGTCTTGCTTCACTAACAAATCTCCCCAGATTGGGTCTGCTGGATGGACGGGATTTCTCCCTAAGGATTACTGACCTGTAACTCTGCAGTGAGATCGCCAAGATGATAGGGTAGTATTAATAAACAAAATGTTTTGTGTTTTGACTAGTCTCAGGGACAGTCACTGCAACCGAATGTGGTAAGAGCTATGCAAACAATGGTTAAACATTGAGAGATTTACTCAACTCTGATGTATGTGTGTATCTTAGATTGTAAAACCCAGAATGAAGGGTTTGAAATGAAGTGTCTGATTTTATGTGTTGATTTCCATTTCTACATTTTTACATTTGCGTCATTTAGCAGATGCTCTTATCCAGAGTGACTTACAAATTGGTGCATTCACCTTAAGATATCCAGTGGAACAACCACTTTACAATAGTACATCTAAATCTTTTTTTGGGGGGGGGGTTAGAAGGATTACTATATCCTATCCCAGGTATTCCTTAAAGAGGTGGGGTTTCAGGTGTCTACGGAAGGTGGTGATTGACTCCGCTGTCCTGGCGTCGTGAGGGAGCTTGTTCCACCATTGGGGTGCCAGAGCAGCGAACAGTTTTGACTGGGCTGAGCGGGAACTGTGCTTCCGCAGAGGTAGGGGGGCCAGCAGGCCAGAGGTGGATGAACGCAGTGCCCTTGTTTGGGTGTAGGGCCTGATCAGAGCCTGAAGGTACGGAGGTGCCGTTCCCCTCACAGCTCCGTAGGCAAGCACCATGGTCCCTTACTTTAATAGAAGCTAAAATGCTTACATTAAATGTAATGAATATTATCACAGACGTTATAAGAGTATGGAATGTGATGGAAATGTTATACTTGAGCTTTTCTAATAACTCATTTCTGTGTTCTGTTCATGTGCTGTTCTAATAACCAATTTCTGTGTTCATGCAAGTGACTGATTGAACGAATCAGTATCTGCAATTTGGCAGTACGCCCAGGCCTTATTTTGAGAATGAAAGATATCTCAGTTTCAAGGTCTCAGCTTAGACCAATACCTCACGAGGTTTCTTCTCTCTGTCACATGCATGACCCAGTATTTGTCGGTCACATTAATTAATCAAACGTTAATGATTAATTCATTATGAATAAGCTATATCATGCAAATATGACTTGTCAGTATATAAGAGAGCTAGTGGGACTGCCCCGTTAGAGCTTCTGATAGAAGTTCACAATGGTGCATTGAGTTTGTTGGAACCTCTCCAGCGCGCTGACAACAATTATTAATTTAAGCTTGACTTTGATTGTCCCAGTGTTAAATAATTTCCACAACAACTACATTCTGTATCAGAAAGTAGGCTGGCACACTTGGAGTCTCATAGATCCATGCATTACACACTTTTTAACCTCTCTGGGCTAGGTGGGACGAAATCGTCCCGCCTACGCAACAGCCAGTGTAATCCCGTGGCGCGATATTCAAATACCTTAGAAATGCTATTACTTCAATTTCTCAAACATATGACTATTTTACACCATTTTAAAGACAAGACTCTCGTTAATCTAACCACACTGTCCGATTTCAAAAAGGCTTTACAACGAAAGCAAAACATTAGATTATGTCAGCAGAGTACCCAGCCAGAAATAATCAGACACCCATTTTTCAAGCTAGCATATAATGTCACAAAAACCCAGAAGACAGCTAAATGCAGCAATAACCTTTGATGATCTTCATTAGATGACAACCCTAGGACATTATGTTATACAATACATGCATGTTTTGTTCAATCAAGGTCATATTTATATCAAAAACCAGCTTTTTACATTAGCATGTGACGTTCAGAACTAGCATACCCCCCGCAAACTTCCGGCGAATTCACTAACAATTTACTAAATTACTCACGATAAACGTTCATAAAAAGCATAACAATTATTTAAAGAATTATAAATACAGAACTGCTCTATGCACTCGATATGTCCGATTTTAACCTGTTGGGGCTAGGGGGCAGTATTTTCACGGCTGGATAAAAAAACGTACCCGATTTAATCTGGTTACTAATCCTACCCAGTAACTAGAATATGCATATACTTATTATATATGGATAGAAAACACCCTAAAGTTTCTAAAACTGTTTGAATGGTGTCTGTGAGTATAACAGAACTCATTTGGCAGGCAAAACCCTGAGACATTTTCTGACAGGAAGTGGATACCTGATTTGTTGAATTACCTTTAAGCCTATGCCATTGAAACACACAGGGGTTGATTAATGTTTTGGCACTTCCTATTGCTTCCACTAGATGTCACCAGCCTTTACAAAGTGTTTTGAGTCTTTTACTGTGAGATCTGACCGAACAAGAGCCATGGAACGGTGATGGCCGATTAGACTCTGGCGCGCGAGTTCATGTTGGGTACCCACGTTCCAATACGTTATAAAAGAGAATGCATTCGTCCACCTTGAATATTATTCATGTTCTGGTTAAAAAAGGCACTAATGATTTATGCTATACAACGTTTGACATGTTTGAACGAACGTAAATATATTTTATCCCCTCGTTCATGACGAGAAGTCCGGCTGGCTTAGATCATGTGCTAACAACACGGATCTTTTTGGATATAAATTATGAGCTTTTTTGAACAAAACTACATTCGTTATGGACCTGGGATTCCTGGAAGTGACATCTGATGAAGAGAATCAAAGGTAATGGATTATTTACATAGTATTTTCGATTTTAGATCTCTCCAACATGGCCGTTTGTCTGTATAGCAAAGCATATTTTTCTGGGCGCAGTGCTCAGATTATTGCAAAGTGTGATTTCCCAGTAAGGTTATTTTTAAATCTGGCAAGTTGATTGCGTTCAAGAGATGTAAATCTATAATTCTTTAAATGACAATATAATATTTTACCAATGTTTTCTAATTTTAATTATTTAATTTGTCGTGCTGACTTGACTGCCGGTTATTGGAGGGAAACGATTTCCTCAACATCAATGCCATAGTAAAACGCAGTTTTTGGATATAAATATGAACTTGATAGAACTAAAAATGCATGCATTGTCTAACATAATGTCCTAGGAGTGTCATCTGATGGAGATTGTAAAAGGTTAGTGCATCATTTTAGCTGGTTTTATGGTTTTGGTGACCCTGTCTTTGAAATGACAAAACATTACACACAGCTATTGTCAATGTACTCTCCTAACATAATCTAACTTTATGCTTTCGCCGTAAAACCTTTTTGAAATCGGACAACGTGGTTAGATTAAGGAGATGTTTATCTTTCAAAGGGTGTAAGATAGTTGTATGTTTGAAAAATTTGAATTTTGACATTTATTTGGTTTCAAATTTGCCGCTCTTGAAATGCACCTGCTGTTGATAGGGTGCACCACGGGTGGCACGCTAGCGTCCCACATAACCCCAAGAAGTTAAAATAGCTTTTTGGTGAAAGCACATTTTGCAATATTCAAAGGATGTTGTGAAGATGCTGGAGGAAACAGGTACAAAATCTATATCTATATCCACAGTGAAATGAGTCCAATATCGACACAACCTGAATGGCCGCTCAGCAAGGAAGAAGCCACTGCTCCAAAACCACCATTCCAAAAAATCCAGACTACGGCTCGCAACTGCACATGGGGAGAAAGATCTTACTCTTTGGAGAAATGTCCTCTGGTATGATGAAACAAAAATAGAACTGTTTGGCCATATTGACCATCGTTATGTTTCGAGGAGAAAGGGGGAGGATTGCAAGCCGAAGAACACCATCCCAACCATGAAGTACGGGGATGGCAGCATCATGTTGTGGGGGTGCTTTGCTGCAGGAGGGACTGGTGCACTTCACAAAATAGATGGCATCATGAGGACGGTAAATTTCCCATCTCAAGACATCAGTCAGGAAGTTAAAGCTTGGTCGCAAATGGGTCTTCCAAATGGACAATGACCCCAAGCATACTTCATAAAGTTGTGGCAAAATGGCTTAACCTGTCTGGGAACCTGGGACACTTGCGTCCCACCCTAGTCAACATCCAGTGGAATCGCGTCGCGCGAAATACAAATACCTCTATATGCTATAACTTCAATTTCTCAAACATATGACTATTTTACACCATTTTATAGATACACCTCTCCTGAATCGAACCACGTTGTCCGATTTCAAAAAGGCTTTACAGCAAAAGCAAAACATTAGATTATGTTAGGAGAGTACCCTGCTAAAAAAAAATCACACTGCCATTTTCAAAGCAACTAACATGCATCACAAATACCCAAAACACAGCTAAATGCAGCACTAACCTTTGACAATCTTCATCAAATGACACTCCTAGGACATCATGTTACACAATACATGCATTTTTTTTTCGATAAAGTTCATATTTATATCTAAAAACAACATTTTACATCGGCGTGTGACGTTCAGAAATGCTTCCGGTGAATCAGCGCTACAATTTACAAAATTACTATTCCAAAACATTGTTAAAATGTAATATTGCCATTCAAAGAATTATAGATTAACATCTCGTGAATGCAACCGCATTGCCAGATTTAAAAATAACTTTACTGGGAAACACACTTTGCAATAAACGACGTGGTATGCCCAGAAAAATAGGCTAGGCGATACATGTTAGCGCCATCTTGGAACCATCTAAAATCAAATATACTATTGTAAATATTCCCTTACCTTTGATTATCTTCATCAGAAGGCACTTCCAGGAATCCCAGGTCCACAACAAATGTAGTTTTGTTCGAAAAAGTTAATAATTTATGTCCTAATAGTTCCTTCTTGTTAGCGCGTTCCGAATGCTACTCATAATGTACTGAAGCGCGCGGGACTTGTCGTCACGAATGTGCAAAAAAATATATTTACGTTCGTTCAAACATGTCAAACGTTGTATAACATAAATCTTTAGGGCCTTTTTCAACCAGAGCTTCAATAATATTCAAGGCGGAAGATTGCATTGTCTTACTAAACGTTTCGGAACAAAAGGGTTCCCATGGGCGCCCGCGTCATAGTGTTAATGGCCCTCCCCCTGTGACCAACTTCCCAAGCCTCTCTTTGGGTCAGTTTCTTCCATAGAAGACTCAAACCACTTTGTAAAGACTGTTGACATCTAGTGGAAGCCTTAGGAAGTGCTAAATGATTAATAAGTCCCTATGTGTTTCAATTGCAAAGGCTTGAAAGTGATTCCACAAATCAGATTTCCAGTTCCTGCATGGAATCTTCTCAGGTTTTTGCCAGCCATATGAGTTTTGTTATACTCACAGACACCATTCAAACAGTTTTAGAAACTTTAGAGTGTTTTCTATCCAAATCTACTAATTATATGCATATTCTAGTTACTGGGCAGGAGTATGAAATGAAAATGAAATGAAAATAGTAACCAGATTAAATCGGGTACGTTTTTTCTCCGGCCGTGCAAATACTGCCCCCTATCCCCAACAGGTTTTAAGGACAACAAAGTCAAGGTATTGGAGTGGCCATCACAAAGCCCTGATCTCAATCCTATAGACAATTTGTGGGCAGAACTGAAAAAGCGTGTGCGAGCAAGGAGGCCTACAAACCTGACTCAGTTACACCTGCTCTGTCAGGAGGAATGGGCCAAAATTGAAGCTTGTGTAAGGCTACTCAAAATGTTTGACCCAAGTTAAACAATTTGAAGGCAATGCTACCAAATACTATTTGAGTGTATGTAAACTTCTGACCCACTGGGAATGTGATGAAAGAAATAAAATCTGAAATAAATCATTCTCTCGACTATTATTCTGACATTTCACATTCTTACAATAAAGTGGTGATCCTAACTGACCTAAAACAGGGAATTTCTGCTAGGATTAAATGTCAGGAACTGTGAAAAACTGAGTTTAAATGTATTTGGCTAAGGTGTATGTAAACTTCCTACTTCAACTGTACCTGAAAATGTAGCTGGATAGACTATCATGCATGATGGACGCGTCTCCCTGTCACGGATGCCATGCCACGGTTTCCCTTAGTTTGAAGATGTAATCCAGAGACCGGTGTTTTCTCCATCTCTTTAGCTATCATACTCTAATTCCATTGGTTTCAAAACTCGATCCTCCAGCAAGTGGAGAGCAACACTTACGCAGCTCCACTACATAATATATTTTTTTAAAAGCCGTGCTCGACAGGATTGCCAACACAGACTGACCAGCTCAAGTAGACAGAAGCCTTCTGTATGGCAGACCAATCCTCTTTCCCCTCTCGCCATGTCCAGCCAACTTATTATCTCAGCCAATCATGGCTAGTGGGAAGGTTGCTGACTTTTTCTGTGGCGTAACCAACAAGTCTCGTAATTTAACAATTTTATTTGTAGTTACAGATGGCATACACGTTTGTTATTAAGTCACATGAAAGTTCACATGTTCCAGAAGGCATTTCTGCCAAAAAACACATTTTGATAAAAATCTTTAAATAAATGTTTAAATGGCTCTCCTGTGAAATCGTAACTTGCGACACACGCCTAGTTTCCTGAAACGGTCACATATAGCTAATATCATCAGAATCCACCACAGTGTTAAAACTGAATCTGGCAAGTAATTTGTTTGTTTGGGTAGCTAGCTAACATTTTGATTTGAATGCAACAACTGCTCTATTTTGTTATCAAAGCTCGAGATCACTGTGTCTGAATGTTGAGGATGGAGAGAACCCGAAAAAGCAAGACGGCAGAAGTGTGCAGTGATGAGGATCGTAGGAAAGACAAAGTTACAAGGCTGCTAATAAAACTCGAGCTTGGGTAACAAAATCAACCAGTTGTTGTATCACTTGCGAGACACAGCTGAGCGTTAATTGAAATAATTTGCAAATAATTAGATTTTTTATTTTACTGGACTGATGGTACCTGCATCTGATAGTTAGTTTCAGCGGAGGGAGGGAAAGAGCAACAAAAGGTCCACCTCTCACGGTCCGTGCTCTCTCCTTTCCTCCAGTTAAACTGACGAGAAAGGGGAAACCGTCTTCCACCTGATGGCGAGTCGCATCGCATTATTCCTGCCTCATGCACAAACTCATGTTGTTCCTATGACCAGAGAAAGTGAAATATTCCACAATATTAAAATAGACATGACGAGCTGCTGAGAATAAAAACACAGTCCTATCGATACATTTGGCTAATCATTCATTGCAGCTGCAGTACAAGTGGAAGTATGAAGAAGCGTGTTTTATGTTTTGTAAAAGTGTTGAATAAAAACAGTGTTGACAGAGCTGAATAAAAACTTAAACCAGAACCTAGGAAACCAAAGTTCCAAAGGCTGGGCCTAATATATTGTTTAAGAGGTCATACAAGAAGTTTTGTAGTGAATCTTATGTTGATGATGTAAATAATATCTGCTGGTCTGTGGTGTGTACTGAGGAGCAACCAGACACTTATTCTAGTTACTAATAATTATGCACCCATTAAGAAAATGACTGTAAAAACTGTTAATTAAATCCCCTTGGATTGATGACGAATTGAAAAATTGTATGGTTCAGAGGGATGAGGCAAGAGGTATGGCAAATACAGTGCATTCGGAAAGTATTCAGACCCTTTGACTTTTCCACAAAAATAATTACGTTACAACCTTATTCTAAAATGGGTTTAAAAAAATCCTCATCAATCTACACACAATACTCAATAATAAAAAGGCAAAAACATTAATATTACATTTACATAAGTATTCAGACCCTTTACTCAGTACTTTGTTGAAGCACCTTTGGCAGTGATTACAGCTTTTAGTCTTCTATGACACTTGGCACACCTGTATTTGGGGAGTTTCACCAATTCTTCTCTCAAGCTCTGTCAGGTTGGATGGGGAGCGTCGCTGCACAGCTATTTTCAGGTCTCTCCAGAAATGTTCGTTCAGGATCACATCAAATAAAATAAAATAAAATGTTATTTGTCACGGGCTCTGGCTGGGGATAAATCTAAGATAACTCAAGAAGTCTGTAATTCATTTTGACGTTTTTGCCGTGGATGTTTTAGTTGCACAATTATATACCTAACTAAGGTGATTGGTGCAGTATTTCTCAAGTAAAAATATGTGCGACATGTTGTCTTATGTAAAGAAAGTCAGAGCTGCTGGCCAGGTCTGTCTCACTGTCTATGCTACTGGATAGACAGCAATCACCACAGCTGTTCACCCATGTTAGTGGGCAAATGGACATCATCAAATCAGAACCCAACCTTCATTTAACCATTGTGACGCACGAATGTTCCAAACTCCATGTTAGACGAGACTGACTTTATGACCGACATTTTCCTATTTACACTTTGTAGTCAATTTTGACACTAGAATAACTGTTGCTGACTGATATCGATGCCACATAGGCCATTTTCAAAGGGATTGATTGCATCTTATTGCAATTGCATTTTAACACTTTGCCTACCCAGCACGCAGGTCTTCTGAATCAAGAGCACTTAGCACCAACAGTTTAAGATTAATAAAACAAACAGGAGCGCAAGGCTTTATTGTTGTCTTTTCTACAGAAATGTATTGTTGTGTATTATAATGTGTATTTTAATGTATTGTTGTGCTAAACAGAACTCATCTGGAAAAGAGACCTTGGTAGTGTAATATAGATGTGTAGTTTAATGTGTATATTGTATTTTGATGTTTATTGCTGTGCTAAACAGGGCTCATCTGGAAAAGAGACCTTGGTCTCAGCATTGATTCCCTCTCAAACTAAAGGTTCAATAAAAAAATCTAACAATCAACAACATATCAGTTGTCAACACGGCCTCCCTAAAATAAATAGCATTAGCAC
Source organism: Salmo salar (assembly GCF_965601325.2). Lineage (NCBI taxonomy): Eukaryota > Metazoa > Chordata > Actinopteri > Salmoniformes > Salmonidae > Salmo > Salmo salar. Next base: position 8,649,458 of record NC_138300.1, on the reverse strand, counting down.
CTTTCTGTTATTTGTTATCGGTTGCATTATGGAATCCTCTCCTGTCAATGGTTACATTTCCATTAGCCATGCTTACCAGTTGTCGTGGCAGAGAGTGAGCTGGGATATTGACATGGTGGCATGATTTTAGGACACGCACTCTGTGACAGTGTGTCTCTTTCGAGTGCATTTGTAGATCCTCTCCAAAAATATGCACCACGTGAAATGATCCATTGGAACATTTGGAAGATAAATAATCTTCAGGACATCTTCGGTTTTGTTGGCCCTGAATCGTTCAAATCCCATAATAATACAAATGAGTAATCTATGTTTAAACATGTTGGTAATTCTTCATCGTGGTATTAGTCTCAGAGCCTCTCTCTGGTCCTCTTAATGACTGGCTGGATTAACTAGCGTGGGGATGATGGGAGGCCGAGTGGTCTGCTCACTCATTAGTCTCAGTGAGTAGGTGTTCTGGACACCTCGGCAGCCCTCTACACTATACCTAGCACAGGGAAGACTGAGAAGAGAGACCGCTCCCACGGTATCCATCTTAGGAGCTGTGGCCACACAGGACGAGGGCTCACAAAAGTGACCAAGAGTGACAGAAGAAGATAGAGTATGTGATGGGAGTTCGATTGTGTGGAGTGCTCCAACTGTTTTTCATCATGATAAAATGGTTGCATATTGTTAAACGTGGTTCAAATGATGATGCCTTCATGTTCTTGTACGGCTCCCTGACACAATGCATTTGAATTTCACTACATCTTAGTAAAGTAAGATGAGAATATATTCATAAGAGTAACGAGCATAGCTAACCTATCTGGACCCTGTATGTGTGTAACCTTTGAAAGCCGTGTTGGTGATGTGATAATGGTTTCGACACCATTCACTTTGCAACAGTATATTAACAAGTGTGGTTGCAGCCTAAGGGCTCTATTGTATCGCGTAAGTTCAGCGTTACGGTGTGATTGAAATTTAAACGCAATGTTCCCGCGTTAGCAGAGACTGCATTCATGGTAAATGCTGCGTATGTTAGCTCAATCAGAAATTGCCTTTACAATCTGTAAGAATCAAAGGATAAAATCTTTGTGCTATACATTGGCATGTTCCCAAGAAGGTCTATTCATCTGCAAAACCTCTTAAGAGCAGTTGTTGAGTGACAATATTTCAAAAAGTAAAAGACAGGAAAAGCTAGATAGCTGGCATCCAGCTTGTCATAGACATCCTAATTGATGGTAAAACCATGAATCACCCTGGAATAGAGGTCTCATTATACTGACTTTAATTTCACAAATACTTTGCTTAAGTGTCTCTTTCAGACTTTAGCTGCTGTCATTTATTGTTCTAGCTCAGAACAGAGCTGTTCTGGATCATAAACTCCATCTCTGCCAATTTGCATATTCTCGGCAAGGTGAAGGGATTACGGTTCCACTTTACATTCCAGCTCGGTAATAACCGGGTAATAAGATGCAGTGTTTTCCATAAGCACATGGAATAGCTAGAGTGTATTTTCAACCAGCAACTATCAGGAAATCAGGAAACACAGATTTTTTTTAAAACACACACATTAAGCTACCTTTTAAGAGGCATTTTCCCAGCTATCTGCAATACAGGTATGATTTGAAGAATGAAGCAAGTGTTAAACGTTGGCTTTGCTACGCAGAAAGCAGCAGCTGACTACTGCATTGTCAACACTTTGATTAAATCAGTAGACCTAGATCAATATGTTTGAAAATAGCTTTTAAAACAATTTAATCTGTTTTGTTGTATCATATTTTGAAACCACTAGCCTACCTATTGTTCTGCATTGAGGAGGATTTATCATCTTTATTGAATGTTTTCATTATTTATCTGCAGATAATCACCAAAAAGCCTACCAGTGTGCAAAATAGGGAGCCAAATGAACAGCTCTCTTACTAATACAATTCGGTAAGCTACTGATGAGTCACTCACTTTAACATCACTGCCTGGCAAGTCCTTATGGACTTCATATCAAAAATACAAACGAGATCTTTAGTTTACGTGTCCCGATGCAATATCATGGACATATAACAACGTTGTATATGATGTAGGATATATGAGATCAACTTTCAGTCAGTTCGACACCTTTTCTAAACCAGTCAAGCTTGCTGTTCGTCAATCAAAGCACAGGAAATAGACTATTTATCACCACACTGTGGTTGCATTTGAAACACGCCAAGGTCCAACATGAACTTTTCTTCTCACTGGCCCAGTTGGGCTAGTTTGCCAAAAATCTACTGGCACAAACAGAATTTCTACTGGCCCGGACATGTTGTAGTTTTTAAATGAATTGGGGTCATGCAGGGCTAATTAGGTTGGCATGCTTTCTCTCTATAAATTAATAGGATACATCCAAATTCCAAGATGGCGTAGCAGTTAGACGTCTTTGTCTTGTCCCGTGTATATATAGTTTTCTTCATATATATTTCGTATATATTTTTTAGATTTTTAATCTCAATTTCAACATACTCTCCTGCACCCCGCCTCACCCAATGTGGTATGGATCTGCTATTTTTTATACTTTAGAACTGGAACCCACATCAGAAGCTAGCCAGCTAACTAGTTACTAGCTAGTAGTCAGTTAGCCACTGCTAGCAGTCATCACCGTTAACCTGTTATGGCTAGGGGGCAGTATTTTCACAGACGGATAAAAAACATACCCGATTTAATCTGATTAGTACTCCTGCCCAGAAACTAGAATATGCATATAATTATTAGCTTTGGATAGAAAACACTCCAAAGTTTCTAAAACTGTTTGAATGGTGTCTGTGAGTATAACAGAACTCATTTGGCAGGCCAAAACCTGAGAAGATTCTGTACAGGAAGTACCCTGTCTGACCATTTCTTGGCCTTGTTGATTATCTCTATCTATTACAGGGGATCTCTGCTCTTACGTGACACTTTCTACGGCTCACATGGACTCTCAGAAGGCGGCAAAAAGCTGAATCGTGGCTTTGCAGGCTCTGGCTGAAACAAAGTAGAGCGTTTGGATAGTGGCTGGTTACAGTACTGTGAGACTCAGGCTCGTGCCCGCGTCGACCGAAAGCTTTGTTTTCTTTCCTCTGTTTAGCTAAACGGAGATTCCCGGTCGGAATATTATCGCTTTTTTACGAGAAAAATGGCATAAAAATGGATTTTAACCTGTTATGGCTAGGGGGCAGTATTTTCACGGCTGGATAAAAAACGTACCCGATTTAATCTGGTTACTACTCCTGCCCAGTAACTAGAATATGCATATAATTATTGGCTTTGGATAGAAAACACTCCAAAGTTTCTAAAACTGTTTGAATGGTGTCTGTGAGTATAACAGAACTCATATGGCAGGCAAAAACCTGAGAACATTTCATGCAGGAAGTGGCCTGTCTGACAAGGTGTCGTTGTTCTTGTCTCTGTTTATTGAAGAGTGAGGATCTTAGCTGTCCCGTGACACTTCCTATGGCTGCCATAGGGTCTCAGAAGGCGGTAAAAAGCTGAATCGTGGCTTTGCAGGCTCTGGCTGAAAAAAAGTAGCGCGTTTGGGTAGTGGCTGGTTACAGTACTGTGAGACTCAGGCTCGTGCCCGCGTCGACCGAAAGCTTTGTTTACTTTCCTCTGTTTAGCTAAATGGACATTCCCGGTCTGAATATTATCGCTTTTTTCAGAGAAAAATGGCATAAAAATGGATTTTAAACAGCGGTTGACATGCTTCGAAGTACGGTAATGGAATATTTCGATTTTTTTTGTCACGAATTGCGCCATGCGCACGACCCTTATTTACCCTTTCAGATAGTGTCTGCGACGCACGAACAAAACGCCGCAATTCGGATATAACGATGGATAATTTTGGACCAAACCAACATTTGTTATTGAAGTAGCAGTCCTGGGAGTGCATTCTGACGAAGACAACAAAGGTAATCAAACTTTTATCATAGTAAATATGATTATGGTGAGTGCTAAACTTGCCGGGTGTCTAAATAGCTAGCCCGTGATGCCTGGGCTATGTACTTAGAATATTGCAAAATGTGCTTTCACCAAAAAGCTATTTTAAAATCGGACATATCGAGTGAATGGAGGAGTTATGTATCTATAACTCTTAAAATAATTGTTATGCTTTTTGTGAACGTTTATCGTGAGTAATTTAGTAAATTGTTAGCAAATTCCCCGGAAGTTTGCAGGGGGTATGCTAGTTCTAGAAACCTTTTACAGGGGCTGAGTCACTGGCTTACTGGTGTTCTTCCATGCCGTCCATGGGAGGGGTGTGTCACTTGAGTGGGTTGAGTCACTGACGTGGTCTTTCTGTCTGGGTTGGCGCCCCCCCTTGGGTTGTGCCATGGCGGAGATCGTTGTGGGCTATACTCAGCCTTGTCTTAGGACGGTAAGTTGGTGGTTGGAGACATCCCTCTAGTGGTGTGGGGGCTGTGCTTTGGCAAAGTGGGTGGGGTTATATCCTGCCTGTTTGGCCCTGTCCGGGGGTATCATCGGATGGGGCCACAGTGTCTTCTGATCCCTCCTGTCTCAGCCTCCAGTATTTATGCTGCAGTAGTTTATGTGTCGGGGAGCTAGGGTCAGTCTGTTACATCTGGAGTATTTCTCTTGTCTTATCCGGTGTCCTGTGTGAATTTAAATATGCTCTCTCTAATTCTCTCTTTCTCTCTTTCTGTCTTTCTCTCGGAGGACCTGAGCCCTAGGACCATGCCTCAGGACTACCTGGTATGATGACTCCTTGCTGTCCCCAGTCCACCTGGCCGTGCTGCTGCTCCAGTTTCAACTGTTCTGCCTGCGGCTATGGAACCCTGACCTGTTCACCGGACGTGCTTGTTGCACCCTCGACAACTACTATGATTATTATTATTTGACCATGCTGGTCATTTATGAACATTTTAACATCTTGACCATGTTCTGTTATAATATCCACCCTGCACAGCCAGAAGAGGACTGGCCACCCCTCATAGCCTGGTTCCTCTCTAGGTTTCTTCCTAGGTTTTTGGCCTTTCTAGGGAGTTTTTCCTAGGGAGTTTTTCCTAGCCACCGTGCTTCTTACACATGCATTGCTTGCTGTTTGGGGTTTTAGGCTGGGTTTCTGTACAGCACTTTGAGATATCAGCTGATGTACGAAGGGCTATATAAATACATTTGATTTGATTTGATTTGGTTCAAAGGGGTGGTACATCCGTTCATTGTGTGGACCGACCACAAAAACATGGTGTATCTCCACACCGCCAAGCGCCTCAACACCAGACAGGCGAGATGGGCCCCGGTGTTTACCCAGTTCAACTTTTCCTTCTCCTACAGGTCGGGGTCCAAGAACATCAAGCCAGATGCCCTGTCTTGCCACTATAACCCCACGGCTACCACCCCGGACCCGAGACCATCCTTCCCACCTCGTGCCTGGCAATGGCACTCAGCTGGGGTATCGGGAAACAGGTCCGGGAGGTGCAGCGGTCCCAGCCGAACCCTGGGTGGGGCCCAGATAACCAGATGTTTGTGCCTGACGCTGTCCGCTCGACGGGCCTGGAGTGGGCCCATTCCTCCAGGCTTGCCTACCACCCGGGCTCCCAGCGGTCCCTGCCTTCGTGCGACAATGCTTTTGGTAGCCTACCATGGATCCGGATGTCGCCGCCTTTGTCGCTGCCTGCACAGTCTTTGCGTGGCACAAGACCCCTCGACAAGCTCCGGCTGGCCTCCTCCAACCTCTGCCCATCTCTCATCACCTCTGGTCTCACATCTCCCTGGACTTTGTCACGGGTCTCCCCCCGTCTGATTGCAACACCGCCATCCTGACCCTGGTGGATCGGTTTTCAAAGGCCGCCCACTTCATTCCTCTACCCTAGTTACCCTCTGCCAAGGAGACGGCCCAGCTCATGGTGCAGCAAGTCTTCCGGATCCATGGACTGCCCGTGGATATGGTCTCTGACCGCGGCCCTCAGTTCTCGTCTCAGTTCTGGAAGGCGTTCTGCACCCTCATTGGGTCATCGGCCAGCCTGTCCTCCAGGTTCCACCCCTAGTCTAACGGCCAGTCGGAGCGAGCCAACTAGGACCTCGAGACCACTTTGCACTGCCTGGTCTCCGCCAACCCCACCACCTGGAGCCTGCAGCTGGTGTGGGTGGAATATGCCCGCAACACCCTTCCCTGCTCTGCCACCAGCCTATCACTGTTTGAGTGTTCCCTGGGGTATCTGCCCCCGCAATTCCCTGAGCAGGAAGAGGAGGTCAGGAATACCTTCTGCCCAGATGTTTGTGCAAGCCGCTGTCGTCGTACCTGGAGGAGAGCCTGGTCGGCCCTCCTTAAAGCCATCTCCAGGTATCAATGACAAGCGGATCGCCATCGGACCCCGGCTCCCCGGTATCGTCTCGGGCAGAAGGTATACGGGATCTGTCCCTCCGGGTGGAATCCTGCAAACTCTCCTGGTTTATCGACCTGTTCCCCCATCTCCGAGATCATTAGCCTCTCTGGTGTTCATCTTCTGTTGCCTCGTACCCTTTGTATACATCCCACCTTTCATGTGTCCAGAGTCAAACCAATGTCTCACAGCTCTTTGTCTCCTGTTTGTGATTGTCTCCACCCCCCTCTAGGGGTCGCCCATCTTCCCCACTATCTCCTGTGTATTTATGCCTGTATTCTCTGTTTGTCTGTTGCCAGTTGGTCTTGTTTGTCCGAGTCAACCTGCGTTTTGTGTCTCAGCTCCTGCTTTTTCCAGTCTCTCTTTTCTCACCCTCCTGGTTTTGACCCTTGCCTATCCTGACTCGGAGCCCGCCTGCCTGGCCACTCTGCCTGACCTTGAGTCTGCCTGCCAACCTGTACCTTTGCCCCCCTCTGGATTACCGACCTATGCCTTACCCTGACGCTGAGCCTGCCTGCCTTCCAGTACCGTTGCCCCACCTCTGGTTTGCTGACCCCTGCCTGCCTTGATCTGTCTATCGCCTTCCCCTGTTGAAATATTAAACCATTGTTTATTCGACATGGTCTGCATCTGGGTCTTACCTTCATCCCTGATACCCTGTACTTGCTTCTGGTCTCCCAGTGTCTGTCCTTACAGGCTTTTCCATTTTTGCAGTAATGCTGCAAATAGTTGGTTGTAATTTTGGTTAGAGCAGACATTTCCATATATTTTTGTTAGCTGCTTGTGACATAACTCCACAAGTAAATTTTTTTTATTTCACTTCGCCAATTTTGACTATTTTGTGTAGTCGTGGACAAAAGTTTTGAGAATGACACAAATATTAATTTTCACAAAGTCTGCTGCTTCAGTTTGTATGATGGCAATTTGCATATACTCCAGAATGTTATGAAGAGTGGTCAGATGAATTGCAATTAATTGCAAAGTCCCTCTTTGCCATGCAAATAAACAGAATCCCCCAAAACATTTCCAATGCATTTAATTCCTGACACAAAAGGACCAGCTGACATAATTTCAGTGATTCTCTCGTTAACACAGGTATGAGTGTTGACGAGGACAAGGCTGGAGATCGCTCTGTCATGCTGATTGAGTTCGAATTACAGACTGGAAGCTTCAAAAGGAGGGTGGTGCTTGGAATCATTGTTCTTCCTCTGTCAATCATGGTTAACTGCAAGGAAACACGTGCCGTCATCATTGCTTTGCACAAAAAGGGCTTCACAGGCAAGGATATTGCTGCCAGTACGATTGCACCTAAATCAACCATTTTTCGGATCATCAAGAACTTCAAGGAGAGCGGCTCAATTGTTGTGAAGAAGGCTTCAGGGCGCCCAAGAAAGTCCAGCAAGCGCCAGGACCGTCTCCTAAAGTTGATTCAGCTGCGGGATCGGGGCACCACCAGTACAGAGCTGGCTCAGGAATGGCAGCAGGCAGGCGTGAGTGCATCTGCACGCACAGTGAGGCAAAGTCTTTTGGAGGATGGCCTGGTATCAAGAAGGGCAGCAAAGAAGCCACTTCTCTCCAGGAAAAACATCAGGGACAGACTGATATTCTGCAAAAGTTACAGGGATTGGACTGCTGAGGACTGGGGTAAAGTCATTTTCTCTGATGAATCCCCTTTCCGATTGTTTAGGGCATCCCTAAAAAAGCTTGTCCGGAGAAGACGAGGTGAGCGCTACCATCAGTCCTGTGTCATGCCAACAGTAAAGCATCCTGAGACCATTCATATGTGGGGTTGCTTCTCAGCCAAGGGAGTGGGCTCACTCACAATTTTGCCTAAGAACACAGCCATGAATAAAGAATGGTACCAACACATCCTCCGAAAGCAACTTCTCCCAACCATCTAGGAACAGTTTGGTGACTAACAATGCCTTTTCCAGCATGATGGAGCACCTTGCCATAAGGCAAAAGTGATAACTAAGTGGCTCGGGGAACAAAACATCAATATTTTGGGTCCATTGCCAGGCAACTCCCCAGACCTTAATCCCATTGAGAACTTGTGGTCAATCCTCAAGAGGCGGGTGGACAAACAAAAACCCACAAATTCTGACAAACTCCAAGCATTGATTATGCAAGAATGGGCTGCCAACAGTCAGGATGTGGCCCAGAAGTTAATTGATAGCATGCCAGGGCAGATTGCAGAGGTCTTTAAAAAGAAGGGTCAACACTGCAAATATTGATTCTTTGCAGACTCTCTCAACTTCATGTAATTGTCAATAAAAGCCTTTGACACTGTAATTATACTTCAGTATTCCATAGTAACATCTGACAAAAATATCTAAAGACACTGAAGCAGCAAACTTTGTGGAAATTAATATTGGTGTCATTCTCAAAGCTTTTGGCCACGACTGTATGTCCATTACATGAAACCCAAAGAAAAATCTATTTAAATTACAGGTTGTAATACAACAAAATAGGAAAAATGCCAAGGGGGATGAATACTTTTGCATGGCACTGTAATCTTTGTAAAAGTATATTTTTTCTTAGATCTGCAAATACGATGACAGATTCATGCAACGCTTTTACTATATAGGAGATCTTTCCACCCCTACTCTGGTCCACGGTGGTCTGCAAACCCATAACCTTCTGGCCCGCAGTCCTGAGCATGATCAATATTCCCGCATTGTCATGTAATGCTAATGGGACGAAGAAGAGTTTCTAAAACTAAATATCTAAGACTCTGGTCTGTCCAACAAGTGAGTGTAAACGGTAGACATTTTCTCTGCTATCCACGTTGTTTGAATTATTATTTTGTGTATAGGGGAGAGTCACTTGTTTATTTTGTTCAAGCGTTCAGGGAGGGTTTAGGTCAAATACATTTTGCTGAAGGGAGGGCCATCCATTTTCATTTCAGAGAGGTCCAATTTTCTCCATGTAACCCTTCTTTAAAATAACATTCACTCCCTAACACAACAAAATGTGAATGAAGTGAAGGGGTGTAAAAACCTTTTGAAGGCACTGTATATATTTCTGCCGAGGCACACTTTTAAAAGGGATAGTGTGAGATTGTGGCAATAGTGTGAGATTTCTACTTACCCAGAGTCAGATGACTGGTTGTGTTACAGCAAAAAAATAATAATATGTACATTTCCTTGAAGAACAGTGCATATGCAAAGTTTGGCAACAGAATGACGATTTGTGCTGTTTGTGGGCTGGTTGGGATGTCTGGAAAGGGGGGAAACAACATGGTAACTACTAATGGTAATTACTAGCTAATTACCTAGTAAATACCTAATTATTACCATCTTATTACCCAGTTATTACCGAAGTGGTACCAGGATTATATACTCCTCTCCGCCAGAAGCCACTTGTGGATTTGATAGCTTTAACACAATTCCACTGCTATATAGATGTTGGCTAAAGCGGTTCTGATTGAATAGAGTCAATGGTTTGGAATAATTATTGCTCTATACACCTACAGAATAGCTGTGAAACCATGGCAGTTTTTTAATCGTGGGGGATCTAAAGAGTGTGATGTAGACTTCATCAGTACTCTGTAGCACTCAGCATCAGGCCACTGCAAATTAGATGTATGGGTGGGTGGGGGGGGTGGGGGGGGGGGCAATTAGACTGTATAGCAGGACTACTCAGTGCTGGTCCCAGAGGACTGCTGTCTCCAGATTTTGGTTCCAGTCAGTTATTCAGCCACCGACCAAACTGATTTAGCCCTCTTTTCTCAGCTCTGATATTATTAATGATTTGAGAGGGGCTGAAGTGTCAGTCAATGGCCACTTGTACTTGATTTGGCTGGACAGTGAAATTCAGCCTTGATGGAGGTACTCTTCATACCGGAGCACCTAAAGTCTAGGTAGACAAATGTTGCATACATTTCTGTGTGAAATAACAACGTGCACATATCAGTGTCTCTGGTGATAGTGGCCGAAAAGTCACTTCACTGCTCAAATCAGACAATACAGAGCATCCTACAGTTCCATCATAAACTGCCATTTATTAGTATCAAACCACTGCTACAAAAATTACATCAAACATGATGAAAATTAACTTGCATACGTGCTATACACAATGTAAGCTTTAAAGTAATTAAAGTACATGATTTTTTTTGTTGTTGACAAATATCAATATATATCAATGCCACTTAAAGCCATATATGTCATTCCAGTGATCTAGAGCCTATAAATATACAACTATATCCCTGGTGGCTAAAGGACCTTCATACACATTTGAGTAAAGATAACCATTTCAAATTTCTCATCACAGAATTTTCTAAATGATGATTTGAGGATGAAATAAATTGCCACATTTTTTAATCTCTACACAAATATTTTTTGTTATGGTGTAACCATCTACTCCACATAATCATCAACATCGTTGTAAAAAAAAAGGATATAATGAAATAAACATATGTACAGAGAGAAAGATATATAAGACAGGGAAATGCTGCACCTCATATTTCGAAGACCCCAGTATCAGAGATTATTGGGAAATAGACTTGCGAATTGGAAATTCGTGACAGGCACACAAAAAAGTATATATTTTAGTGATTAGTACACGATTTTCAATCACAGATAAAGATAGTAGGTTACTTAAGACAAATAAAATAGGAAGGAGGTTGGTCGGGCGTATGTCTAGCAAGCCAAAGGTTGCGTGTTTGAATTTCATCACCGACAACCTTTGGATTTGAACTAATTTGCAACTACTTAGTGTGTTAGCTAACCCTTCCCCTAACCTTAACCCTTTAAGCTAACTCCCAACCTTAACCCTAACCTTAACCCTTAACTACTTAGCTAGCATGTTACCTAACCTCTAGCCCTAGCCCCTAAACCTAACTCTAACCTTAACTCCTAACCCTAACCGTAACCCCTAGCCTAGCTAACGTTAGCCACCTAGCTAGTCTAGCTAACGTTAGCCACCTAGCTAGTCTAGCTAATATTAGCCACAACAAATTGGAATTCGTATAATGCACACAAATGCGTTATGAAGAAGATTGTGTAATACACATTTAATATGTTGTGATGAAAATCTTGTAATACACACAAAAAAGTGTATTTTTTGTGTGCATGTCACGAATTTTGAATAAATAATGATAGTGTGTTGATTTTGAAAGGTTGCCTGGGTGAAAAGCAAATCATTGTCTACTCTGTGCTTCATTCCATAGAAACTAATGGCTCAGTGAAATGTCATAAATTGTTCCCTCTTACACTCAACATCATGTGGTAGTTGGTTATGATTAAATCAATGATTTAAAGATCATCCTGGCAAGAACTCAGGATTTGCCATGTCATTCAGTATGAAACAATAAAATGTGCCATCGGAGGCACAATAACAAAAAAACAAATTGGATTGTACTGTATTTAGTTTCATAGTGATATTTTTTATACAACACCCTGCTTGGTCCTTTTTGAAACTGACAATTGCTCTCAAAGTTTACATAAAAACATTTCTCACTGTGCGATTCAGTCATCAACTGCACATGGAGACTCTCTATGATTAGATAGCTTGCTTTAAAATGTAGCATTATCGGAGTCTCTGCATCAGTGCCTTGCTAACTTATTTTCCAGCTCAGTGAAAGTATTGAGGGAGAGATTGACAAATACTTCATAGTATGCCTTTTAAAGCCACACGTTCCACTTTTTAGCAGCTATTGTACTGCCGAAAAGGATACTATCAACAGCGAGATACATTCACGCCAGTCACAAATAAAAAATTGACAATTTGAAAAGTTCAAGACAGATGCTGCAAACCAGATATATATATTTTTTACATGACTATTTTCCACCACACAATGCTGTATGAAGACTCGCCTGACGATCAGTTATCAAAAATGTAGAAGGGGTCTGTGGCTCGGGTTGACAGGGGCGAGGAGAGCTCTTGCCTGCTGTGCTACAAGCGTATTCACTGAGTTGAATGTGAGTACTTTAAAAACACAGAGGTTTTTACTCAGTATGCTGCTCAGGGAGTGGACACAGAGGGCCCGAGCAGGCAGCACCTCCAGCGTTTGACAAAATCGGCCAGTAAAAATTGACAAAGGCACAGGAAGGATTTTATTAACCGCAGGGTCAGAGGAATCGCCTCTCTCAAAACGGCTCTGGCCATTCTCCATTCACTCAGCCAACAGATGCCTTTGTGAAGAGCCAGGCAAAAGCAAGAGAGAAAAAGGCCGGACAGCATCCTAATCATCTCGATAAACCACAGCATATCCTCTCATACTGCCAATCAAGCAATAGCAAGTTGTTCGAGGACAGGAAATAAACTGTTTTCAATACTCAAAGCCTGAGTAACAGTCACCAATGTAAATTCTCAAATTTTGACATAGCATAAACAGGTTTCAAATAACTCTTCCAGGTCATTTAGTCTAAGTATGATTGTATAACCGGCGCCAGTGTGCTAGGTTAGCATAAAAGCTTTGCCTCCCTGAACTTGCCTCTGACTGGGCTTGAACCAGCATCCTCTACCTCGCCAACACACGTGACCGCCCGCATGACAAAATATAAACTGTTCTAGCTATACAAAAGATGCGCCATCGGAGACATTTCAAGCTAGCTGTGGAGTGAGGTTATGGTATGTCCTTAACTCTGTTACGCATGTTTTACAAGACAATAGTAGAGTTACAAACGAAGCTGTTTTAATTACTATTGTGTGTGTTGATGAGATAACAATCGGGAGTGGCCACGCACTTCGGTTTTGGCACTGTGATTCAATGGAATCTTACATTAGCTACTGAGTTTTACATTAAATTGACAGTTCACTCCAAAATGTAAGTTTGTCATATGTTGAGATTAGTCCACGTCCCAGACCATGTACCTTGTAGAGCCATCTGTAAGCCCCAACTCCAAATTAATGGAAAAGAAAGGCATATGGCTGGATCTACACAACAGATGACATGGGAAATTGACTCATCTTGACATTATTCTACTTTTGGGGTCTGAAAACTTCACTAATTGTAGAGAGAGTCTGATAAATGACTAACACGTCAAATACTTTTCTATCCATTGGCAGCTGGTATGAAGAGTTTTGTCTGCTTGAACGGCAATAGCTCAGATACACAATAAAATGACCCCAGGAATTGATTTAACATCGCTCAGAGATGCACACCAACGATATAACATAAAAAAATGGGCATATCTTTCCTGAGGTCTGAGTATTGTGCAGTAATTTTTTTATTAGACAAGTCAGTTAAGAGCAAATTTTTATTTTACAATGGCCTACCCCGGCCAAACCCTCCCCTAACCCGGACGACGCTGGGCCAATTGTGCACCGCCCTATGGGACTCCTGATCACGGCCAGGATCGAACCAGGGTCTGTAGTGACACCACTAGCACTGAGATGCAGTGCCTTAGACCGCTGCGCCACTCGGGAGCTATGAAGGGGTAATCAGTAATCAAATTATAAAGATTCAATAAAAACACACTTAAATAAGGTTTGCCCATACTCTCATTGAGTTCCTATAACGATGTGAATTGATTTTTGCTGAGGATGCTTTAGACTAACTGAGTGTTGTTTTACTGTATTTTGCTTGGAATGTAACTATTACACTATCTACAAGAAATAAACTGTTTTCACAGCATACTGCAATGAAATGCTGTATGAAGCCTGATCATGTTTTATTTTTTTTTTACATTTTACCACATAAACCCAATACAAGCAAATAGTTGGAGACAAAATGGGGGAAATTATCCACATCGGATCAAATGATCTTAACCTGCATGTAGCACATTGCTTGTATTATTGAAAAGCTTAATATGACTGGTGATATTTAAGCGATAACATACAGCGAATTCAAGATATGGAATGATTAAGCAATCATGAATCTTTTGATATTGTTGAAATACATATGCCCTGTAAATGACCCTTCTCCAAGGGCCTTATCTAGAGGTGCAATAATTGTTTTATAAATGAGGCTAGGATATGGTATTTAACGTATTATTTAAATACTTTAAAGGCACATTCAGTACATTACTTGTTCCCCTTGTGGACTCATTTGACAGCTGTTGTTTCATTATTCAAAACAATGCCTTCTATTCTGTATTCAAAGCATTGCACATTTAAATTGAGGGATTATCACAATATCAGGTGAGTTGAAGAGCACTCTTTGAAGTCGTCCCCAATACTGCAGTGGTAAAACTCAAGGGAAAATTCAGAGCTTGGCCTGGTCGTAATTGCATGAATACTTAAATATCCTCTTATCTGAAATGTGAAAGCTGAATGATTTTCTGTTAACAGCTAGCACAGAGACAGGTCACCTTATTCACAGGGGGATAACCTCTGCAGATGTGTGCCAGGGCCTCATTTTTGACAAAGTGAGGAATGAACATGGTTCATTCCTCTTTTGAAGCCTAATAAACACAACCTTGGTTTTCAAATATACTCTGATTTGGATTATCCTCTGTTGAAATTACAACTGTTGTTGTGACCCACCTCTTAAAGTTAGAGTGGAAAAGTCATGTTAATTTATCTCTTTGTCAAAAAAGAAACCATGTTCCTTCCTGTCCAATAAGAAACACTCAATTTAGTTTTCCATTGCAAAACATTTTAAAGCATTTTTTCTGTTGTGTGCCCTAATGAACATGACCCAGGTATGTTAGTCTAATTTAAACAGCACAAGCTTTTTACCCAAATGCATCCTGGATTGGTATAGTGGACTGTGGCACAGTGGTGTCCGCATCAAACACTGTCTAGGAAACATCTCAATAGATGGAGGGGGGGACTCATTATTATTTTGTTGTTTACCTGTGGTACAGACAGCTATATCGGTCCGCTAATACAGCACTACTTTTGTGAAGAAGAAAAAAATGTGTGTTCACACGTGGCAAGTGTTTGCACATTCACTCAAAATATGCACCCAGGGGGGTCCCAGGACCGAGTTTGGAAAACCCTGTTCTAGATAACTTGAAACAGTCTAACCAGGTATTGTATCCTGAAATTGCCTAGGCTAGCTATTTCTAGCCAACTTCATTCACCAATTAGCTTCAGCTGGCTGGTGTGGGACTGTGGCAGAGTTGGTTTGACTTTGGATAGCCTATCTTTGGGGCTAGTTAGGGACTGTCAAGAAATTACACAATGTAAATGGGACAATATTTTTATGTTGCACACCTTTTAGTCTCACCTTTTAGTCTCTTATGCTTTCAATAATTGTATATGAATTTCTACAATTTTTTGTTGGTTTGAGGTTAAGTTATTGAAATTTGGAGCTATTGAAATGCCCCATAGGGATATCGAATGTCAAACCAAATTGGCCATAGGCCAGCTGCACTCTGAATTGATGATTACTTGAGTGCTGCCAGCTGTGGGCAGGATTGAAATAAACCCAACCCAAGGAAAACTGTTAAGGTAACCTTCATTCCATTACATAACATTTTTCCCTATCATCTCGCAAATCTCGGTTTTGGACAAGACTGACTTTATGACCAAAATTATCCTATTTAATCAAATCGATACCGCATAGGCTGTTTTTAAAAGGAGTAGTTGGTTTTTAGGGGCAGTTGCTCTTTAACTCAAATGTGTAATTTTAAGTCTGTTAACATCAGGAAACATCAGGAAATTGCAAATAATAGTGACTATATAAATGGTCTTGGTTAATGCCAAATTGTATAATCAAAATAATGAAAACACAGTACATTTTACATGATGAAATAATTCCATGTTCTGAGCTGCTTAGACAGGCAACCAACACACTCCATGCTGTCACCAATGTGCCACTCTTACTAAGACTTGAAAATAGCAACACAGTATTGTCACATAAATACTCAAGTTAGATTCAAACAAAACACAAATGGATGTAGCCTGGTGAGTTTTAGTATGCAATGCTCTTTTTTTGTCATAGAGCTGAAACATTCTTAAAACTGGTTTTACCCATAAAAGTATTGATTATTTGTAAACTGGCCACCTTAAAACACAGGTTAATTTTGACATGCAGCACAATCATACTCTCTGCACATCATCAAACAAGTGTGTGAAAACTAAACTACACACCGGCTCTACCAATAAGATCAAAAGGAATCCTATTTTCTCCAAATATACACACAATTTACTCATTTCTATAATACTGTTATATTGGTTCACACCACCTCAGTTTCAAAAAGTAGATAATTAGATTGCAAACATCTCTTTTTTAATCTATTGTTTTGACAAGAATCAACAACAGTGATGGCATCTAAATTAATTGACAACATTATAAACTATGCCATACTGTGCTTCATTGAAATAATTTCACATATCCAGATTCACGTTTTAAATCGTTTTTTTGTTGTTGTTTTTTTACAGTGTTTTCACAAAGGAAGATAATAAATATATTTCTGACCCATTTTGCATCATACTTACATTTAAACAAGATTATATGGTGCAGTATTTTCATATACCACCAAACAGGCTGAAAACAATTCCAGTACAAACAAAATAATAAAAACAGAAAATTAATCAAACAAAAATGTCTTCACTATATATTTTAAAAACAAAACACTACACAATCAAAAATAACAGCAAGTACAGTATTTGTGCTTTCAGATTTATATCTCGATGGCTATGTTGTCTCCGGTTTTATAGTACACGTTTTGTTCATTAGACCAATCTGTGTTTTAAGAAGTTGGCAGACATAATTCCCTTGTCCTGTGGAAGATATGATTCATAAAACTCAAACTGAAACACATCATAATGCATAAATCCTCTTTATCCTCCATTTACCAATCCCATCTTAGTTATTTAAAAGTTTGATCTTAAATTACAAGGCTAATGTTATTTGTAAATTTCGGGATGGAAAATATTTGCATCTGTCTAGAACCATAGTTAGTCAGTGTTAAATGTTGTCTTAAACTTTACTATATTGGAAGATCTTTACTAATACCTAAGTATCCCTTCATCAGAGGTCTTCCTCTTCATGTTCAGTACCTCTGTAAACTTGTAAACGCATCTCTCTCAAACCATAGAAATTCAAATGAAAAACTGTAAACTTGTACTTTCTTGTCCTCAGAGAGGAAAACTGTCTTCCCTTCAGTATTGAAAATGAGTGAGCTGTTTTCTGATGAAATGGTAATTATGTAAATTATATTACCCCCCAGACTACAGTATCTTACCAGTACTAACGTAAACACTTGCTACTCTGTTCACTGCCTGGTCAAATATGAGTGTCAAGTATATATCATACATTTAGGACCCATGCCTGGAAAGAAAGATTACTATTCCAATAGTCAAAAGAGGAAAAATTATTTGGGACAGATGATGAAAGGCTCTGCATTCAAATAGAATATGGCCAAGATCAAATATGTCTGAAATGTTCCCTTTCCAATGTCTATTGTGCAGCATTTCAGCTATTGTATTATTATACTAGCACATCTCAAAATATGTCATCATTCTACCATGCTCTAACCTTAATTTGTAATGAATGGTATCTAAAATGATGCTTTCCTTTTTAACCCTGTATACTTTCAATACTGGCCACAACATTAGTATGGAAATGATGCATTGATGTATTGAGGGACACACAATGGCATCTTTTGAGCCATTTACAAAAACTGAGATGAAAATGTCAATTTCCGCATCACCACCTCCTGGTGAGAGAATAATAAAATAACAAATTTCGGAGCTTTCATGGTCTTTGAAAGGGGACAATGAGCACTGATTCACAAAGTGGACAATCAAAATAAAAAAACGAACGATTTTTAAGTATTTACATGATGAGAAATTCCACAGAAATAAAACGATCATCCCCACATAAGTAATGCTGATTATATCCCACACTGCTTTCAACAAACTGTACCAGATTTGATCCAGACATGAGCATTGTCAAAGGATTCATAAATGCTTGAAGGGCTCTTTACAGTCATTGTGTATGGCTGCCCTTCCACTAGTACACACTGATGAAGGAGGAGAGAGCCAGGATCAGGTACCGACAGGCCAGCAGGACTTCCGCTCTTCCTGTACTCCCATACGGCGCAGTGTTTGGCGCTGCGGGCAGGAAACAAGAGACACACTGATTAGTATGATTGCACTTTCACCACACCACACCTCTTTTTCAGTCATTTTGTTCAGTCATTTGTTTCAGTCGTTAGCAAACCACCAATAACTACTACCGTTTACCTAAGCTCTTATGAAGATTGTGAGTCAGATGACAAACAAATCCATTCTGTTCCAAGAAACAATGTTCTTGCTGTGTTAAGACACTGCATTTTGACATCTCAATTCATGTTTAAACCATATTCCTTCCCTCTACTGAGTCCTTTTATATATGTGGAAACATACGTGTGACTCTCATATTGACACAGTGGGTAAAAGAGGTAACAGGGAATGAGGAGAGGAGGAAAGGAAGCAACTAATTCTACTTGAATGTGGCGTTTGAATGTGCTAGTCAGACACAGCTGTGCTCTCTGCTTTCTAAGGAAATTATGATCCTGACCAGTGGAAAGAACCCAAAATAGCCAGACTACAGTATGTTACCAGTACAAACGTAAACACTCGCTACTCTGTTCACTGGCTGGCCAAAAACAAGTGTCAAGTATATATCACACATTTAGGACCCCTGCCTGAAAAGAAAGATGACTAATCTAATAGTCAAAAGAGGAAAAATACTTTGGGAAAGACACATGTTATGAGGGTGTGATGAAGGGCTCTGCATTTAAATAGAATATGGCCAAGATCAAATACACTCTTAAAAGGCTGCATTTCGACATCTCAATGAATGTTTCAACCATATTCCTTCCCTCTATCGAGTCCTTTCATGTATGTGGAAACATACGTGTGACTGATATTGACACTGTAGGTAAAATAGGCAACAAGGGAAGAAGGAGAGGAGGGAAGGAAGCAACAAATGCTACATGAATGTGGTATTTGAATGTGTTAGTCAGATGCAGCTGTGCCATCTGCTGTTTCCAAGGAAATTCTGATCCTGACCAGTGGACACTAGTACACTGGTGCTTCATGAGCAAACACATCTCTCTGGTCTCTGGAGAGATGCTTCAGAGCAGGAGGGAATGGAAAGGCTTTCATTTTGAGGGAGGGGGAGGATCACACACAGACTCACACACGTGCTACCCGGCAGGCTCAGCCCTACCTGGGGAAATCATGTGGAGCACAGCCCATCACAGTAGGGTGCCTCTATTTACACACCTATGTAATTAGTTAATGTAACTCCTCCAATGTGGACTTTGGTTTGCATATATATACTGCACTGGTGTATACGCAAGCAGTTACTTACTCTCTTACATACACACAAGCAAACACACATTGCAACAACTTCTACAAATGTCTTCAGATTTGTCCACATACATCTGTATTTTATATGTTGAGGATCAACATCATGTTGAGCTATTGTCAATTTATTTTGTGTTTGAATTCAATAAGATTCCTGTAATGGATTATATATCTTAGTGTCATGTGGTGAGTTGCTTAATGACAGGAAAGTGTAGTACATATTTCAGTTTGTTGGTGTTCACATAACAACTTGGTGGTGACAGTTATTTTTGTGAATTACAGAAATTTGACAGCAAATGTGAAAAGCTACACATCCCATTTCAGCCTGCTATTTTTCCTGAATTTTCCTCTGGTATTATGCTTGTTGTTTACCTATTACTGTGAAAACTGTACTCTCCAACAAATGGAAAGCAAAAAAAGAAAGGTTTGAATAGAGGAGAGAAATTGTGCAAATTGTGATGGGGTTTGTAAGATGCATGAGCAGGCTGTGGACTGCAGCCTCTCTCTTTCTCACTTTGCTCCAATCCATAGCGGAGGATAATGACACAGTTTTCCTGGGCTGCTAGAGCCGAGATGGTTACCATGGCAACAGCTCATGTCCTGCATGGCCCTATTGCCGGAGCTTGAGTGTGCATTGTGTAGCCATGCTAACAAAATAATTCGGGGGCCATATAAGCAGATCCTCTTCCCCTTCTCGGCTATAGGATTCCTTATCCGAGCTGTGGACATGGCATGGCATGGCATGGCTGCTGGGTCAAAAGCACAATCAGTGTAATCTCCTGTACAATTTTCTTTTTATCCTCTTTTTTTAAGCACATGTGCATAATAATATCTATCCTGAGTGTTTTTTCTGGTCTACAGTCAAGTGTGCCAACAAACACCATAGCCTTCTCTAGCAGAAGTAATTAAAGAGAGTCTATATTACCTGCTTCTTAGCAGTGCTTTATTTTGTGCTTGTTTAATATCCCCCTGCGCTTTTTCTAAACCGGGCATCCATTGTTTTGACTGTGTGGGTTGCAACTTGCCATTTTAATTAACTCCCCAACCAGGATCTGCCTCGAACACGATTCCTCTCAGCTTTTAACATGAAGGGAATGGGAGGGAGGGATGGAGAGGGGAGGGGGAAAGGAAGAGGGAGAGAGAGAGAGATATAATTGTGCATGTACATCAGCAAACCTACAATGAAGCACTAGAATCCAAGACAATATATCACACAGAAAACAAGGCGATGAGACAAGCCTGTTCAGAGAAAAGCGCTTTCCAAAAGGAAATAGGCTAGTGGCAAGGCATCCACATTTTTTAGATACCCATACCTGAGGTAGAACAAAACACAACCGTGATTTTTTTTTTTCAATCTCTAATTTTTCAATCTCCCATTAATGAAAAGGATGGTTATGAAAACAAAAAAAATTGTACTGCAAAAGTGGTTAAAAGTGGTTACATTTATAGCTATTGTGACACAGCCTCTAAACTCAAAACATCCAGAATGATGCCAGGCTGGAGGGGTGGTGGGCCACATAAGCTCATGTAACCCAATATTGCAAGCTCTGATTTTGGCAAAAATGAGGAATACAAGTAGTCAATTGTCTGTCCTACATACACAAACTGAACAACATTAGGATATCTTAATGCATCTTAGAAATATAGACCTGTAAGCACAGAGATAAAATATACGGACAGTTTTGGTAGCTAGACAACTTTCTTAGTCAAAGTTGCTCTCATTTAGTGCTGTATGGTCCTGCCTGACAAGAATACATATAGTTACATGTCTTTTGATGTTGTGCTATTGTTATCGACTCTAAAATTAAATCAAATGAAATTGTATTTGTCACATGCGCCGAATACATAAAAAAATTAAGGAGAGCCGCACACTCTAGGAGCTCAGATGCAAAAATATTTATGTCCAACGTTTCGACAGACAAGCTGTTTTCATCAGGGTATAATGACAAACACTGCGGGATGACTCATTTATATAGTGTCAAAAGACACACAGGTGTCTGTAATCATGGCCGGGTGTGGGCTGAAATCATTGCTTAATTCTCATATATTAAAATAGTATACAAAAAACATAAATGGATAGCTTCCGATCATAGATACAATTTGGCTACATAAGCCTACAAACATTTACAATAGCAAAATCACAATAATCACAAGAATGGCTTCAGATCAAAGTCTACGATGAGACCGAAGGGAGCAAGGGTCTTTAAATTAAAGATTCAGGCAGCCTCTCGTTTTAACAATAAATTGTTGAGGTCACCCCATCTCCTAGGGAGGGTGACATGTTCGATGCCAATATAACGTAGAGACGATATCTTCCAAAAAGTGGGCCGCAACTGGGCAAGTCGAGTTTTTGCACCTAATGGTGCTCGATGCTCGGAGATACGTACTTTTAATTCACGCTTTGTTTTACCCACATAATTTTTACCACAAGAACAAGTTATGAGATAAATAACTGCCTTAGTGGAGCACGTGATAACACCTTTGATTGGGATCTGTTTCCCTGTTTGGGGGTGTTTGAAGGATCTACATTTATAAGTGCCATTCCATTGAGCACAGCCATTCCACTTGTAGTTTCCATCCAGTAGGGGCGCAAATACACATTGTGCAGGGATATCTTGGGGTGGTAAATCAGAGTTTACCTGTTGATCTCTGAGGTTTCTTCCCCGCGAGAATACGACCAAGGGAAGATCCGAAAACACATTACCGATACTATCATCGGATCTTAGAACGTGCCAATGTTTGTGAACAATTCCTTTAATTTGTTCAGAGCACTTTGAATAGTGGGTAGTTAGAATACAAGAATGCTTATTTGTGCGAGACTGACCTTGAAAAAGGTCATGTCTCATTTTGTTTTGCATTTTCTCAATGGCAGTATTAATCTGACCATTTTTGTACCCCCTTTTTTTATTTTCTTTGCGTCTCAGCCATATTTCTGTCAAAATCTGATTGTTTTTTTTACAAATTCTTTTGATTCGACAGAATTGGCTGAAGGCAAATTGTTTTTCAAGGGAAGTGGGTGACAACTATCAGCCCTCAACAAACTGTTATGATCAGTAGGTTTCCTGTAAAGATCAGTGTATAGAACATTATCTTCACACAAGATCAGAAGATCAAGAAAACTGATTTGACGTGTATCAGATTGCATAGTAAATCTCAGATGCTCAGAACTGGAGTTAAGAAAATCATGGAACGCTTGGAGCTGTTTTGCATTTCGCTTCTACGTTATATTGGCATCGAACATGTCACCCTCCCTAGGATAGGGGGTTACCTCGACAATGTATTGTTAAAACGAGAAGCTGCCTGGATCTTTAATTTAAAGACCCTTGCTCCCTTCGGTCTCAACATAGACTTTGATCTGAAGCCATTCTGGTGATTATTGTGATTTTGCTGTTGTAAATGTTTGTAGGCTTATGTAGCCAAATTGTATCTATGATCGGGAGCTTCCATTTATGTTTATTGTATACTATTTTAATATATGAGAATTAACCAATGATATCAGCCCACACCCGGCCATGATTAGACACCTGTGTGTCTTTTGACACTATATAAATGAGTCATCCCGCAGTGTTTGTCATTATACCCTGATGAAGACAGCTTGTCTGTCGAAATATTGGACATAAATATTTTTGCATCTGAGCTCCTAGAGTGTGTGGACCTCCTTTCTTTTTTTAAGAGTTCCACTCCGCTAGCCAGCGCCTTGCCTAAATCGGTGTGCGTTTCTTTCGCCTCTAGACATGCGCCGAATACAACAGCTGTAGACCTTACAGTGAAATGCTTACTTACAAGCCCTTAACCAACAATGCTTTAAGAAGTTAGAAAAAAATAAATACATAAAAATAGATAAGTAAAAAATTTAAAATAAAAGAAACAATGAATTAAATACCAGCACCTAAAATAACAAGCAAGGCTATATACAGGGGGCAGCGGTAGAGAGTCAATGTGCGGGGGCACAGTTTAGTTGAGGCAGTTGAGGTAATATGTACATGTAGGTAGAGTTAAAGTGACTATGCATAGATTATGAACAGAGCGTAGCAGCAGCGTAAAAGAGTGGCATGGGTAGCCCTTTGATTAGCTGTTCAGGAGTCTTATGGCTTGGGGGTAGAAGCTGTGAAGAAGCCTTTTGGACATAGACTTGGCGCTCCGCGTGCGGTAGCAGAGAGGACAGTCTATGACTAGGGTGGCTAGAGACTTTGACAATTTTTAGGGCCTTCCTCTGACACTGCCTGATATAGAGGTCCTGGATGGCAGGAAGTTTGGCCCCAGTGATGTACTGGGACGTACGCACTACCCTCTGTAGGGCCTTGCGGTCAGAGCCCGAGCAATTGCCATACCAGGCAGTGATGCGACCAGTTGATGATCTCGCTGGTGCAGCTGTAGAACCTTTTGAGGATCTGAGGACCCATGCCAAATCTTTTCAGTCTCCTGAGGGGGAATAGGCTTTGTCGTGCCCTCTTCACGACTGTCTTAATGTGTTTGGACCATGATAGTTTGTTGGTGATGTGGACAACAAGGAACTTGAAGCTCTCAACCTTTTCCACTACAGCCCTGTTGATGAGAATGGGGGAGTGCTCAGTCCTCCTTTTCCTGTAGTACGCAATCATCTCCTTTGTCTTGATCACGTTGAGGGAGATATTGTTGTCCTGGCACCACATGACCTCCTCCCTATTAGCTGTCTCATCGTTGTCGGTGATCAGGCCTACCACTGTTGTGTCATCGGCAAACTTGATGATGGTGTTGGAGTCATGCCTGGCCATGCAGTCATGAGTGAACAGGGAGTACAGGAGGGGACTGAGCATGCACCCCTGAGGGGCCCCCTGTTGAGGATCAGCGTGGCGGATGTGTTGTTCCCTACCCTTACCACCTGGGGGCGGACCATCAGGAAGTCCAGGATCCAGTTGCAGAGGGAGGTGTTTAGTCCCAGGGTCCTTAGCTTATTGATGAGCTTTGAGGGCACTATGGTGTTGAACGCTGAGCTGTAGTCAATGAATAGCATTCTCACATAGGTGTTCCTTTTGTCCAGGTGGGAAAGGGAAGTGTTGAGTGCAATAGAGATTGCATCATCTGTGGATCTGTTTGGGGCGGTATGCAAAATTAAATGGGTCTAGGGTTTCTGGGATAATGGTGTTGATGTGAGCCATGACCAGCCTTTCGAAGCACTTCATGGCTACAGATGTGAGTGCTACAGGCAGGTTGCCTTTGTGTTCTTGGGCACAGGGACTATGATGGTCTGCTTGAAACATGTTGGTATTACAGACTCAGTCACGGACAGGTTGAAAATGTCAGTGAAGACACTTTCCAGTTGGTCAGCACGTGCTCGAGGTACATGCCCTTAAATCCATCTGGCCCTGCAGTCTTGTGAATGTTGACCTGTTTAACCTCTATGGGCTAGGTGGGACGCTTGCGTCCCACCTACGTAACAGCCACTGCCAGCCTGTGGCGCGATTTTCAAAACCTTAAAAATCCTATTACTTCAATTTCTCAAACATATGACTATTTTACAGCCATTTAAAGACAAGACTCTCGTTAATCTAACCACACTGTCCGATTTCAAAAAGGCTTTACAACGAAAGCAAAACATTAGATTATGTCAGCAGAGTACCAAGCCAGAAATAATCAGACACCCATTTTTCAAGCCAGCATATAATGTCACCAAAACCCAGAAGACAGCTAAATGCAGCACTCACCTTTGATGATCTTCATCAGATGACAACCCTAGGACATTATGTTATACAATACATGCATGTTTTGTTCAATCAAGTTCATATTTATATCAAAAACCAGCTTTTTACGTTAGCATGTGACGTTCAGAACTAGCATACCCCCCGCAAACTTCCGGGGAATTCGCTAACATTTTACTAAATTACTCACGATAAACGTTCACAAAAAGCATAACAATTATTTTAAGAATTATAGATACAGACCTCCTCTATGCACTCGATATGTCCGATTTTAAAATAGCTTTTTGGTGAAAGCACATTTTGCAATATTCTAAGTAAATAGCCCAGGCATCACGGGCTCGCTATTTAGACACCCGGCAAGTTTAGCACTCACCATAATCATATTTACTATTATAAAAGTTTGATTACCTTTTGTTGTCTTCGTCAGAATGCACACCCAGGACTGCTACTTCAATAACAAATGTTGGTTTGGTCCAAAATAATCCATCGTTATATCCGAATAGCGGCGTTTTGTTCGTGCGTTCCAGACACTATCCGAAATAGTAAAGAAGTGTCGCGCGCATGGCGCAATTCGTGACAATAAAATTCTAAATATTCCATTACCGTACTTCGAAGCATGTCAACCGCTGTTTAAAATCAATTTTTACGACATTTTTCTCGTAGAAAAGCGATAATATTCCGACAGGGAATCTCCTTTTCGGCAAAAAGAGGAAAAAATCCCAAAGGCGGGGGCGGTCGGGGTCACGCGCATAAGCCCAGTGTCCCTTGATCGGCCACTTGAGAAAGGCGATAATGTGTTTCAGCCTGGGGCTGGAATGACGACATTCTGTTTTTTCCCGGGCTCTGAGCGCCTATGGACGACGTGGGAAGTGTCACGTTAGAGCAGAGATCCTTAGTAAATGATAGAGATGGAAAAGAAGTTCAAGAAATGGTCAGACAGGCCACTTCCTGTAAAGGAATCTCTCAGGTTTTGACCTGCCATTTGAGTTCTGTTATACTCACAGACACCATTCAAACAGTTTTAGAAAATGTAGGGTGTTTTCTATCCATATGTAATAAGTATATGCATATTCTAGTTACTGGGTAGGAGTGGTAACCAGATTAAATCGGGTATGTTTTTTATCCAGCCGTGTCAATACTGCCCCCTAGCCCTAACAGGTTAAAGGTCTTACTCACATCAGCTACAGAGAGCGTGATCACACAGTCGTCCGGAACAGCTGGTGCTCTCAAGCATTCTTCAGTGTTACTTGCCTCGAAGCGAGCATAGAAGTAATTTAGCTCGTCTGGTAGGTTTGTGTCACTGGGCAGCTTGTGGCTGTGCTTCCCTTTGTAGTCTGTATTAGTTTCCAAGCCCTGCCTCTTCCGACGAGCATCCTAGCCGGTGTAGTACGATTCAATCTTAGTCCTGTATTGATGCTTTGTATGATGGTTCATCGGAGGGATTTCTTATAAGCTTCCGGGTTAGAGTCCCACTCCTTGAAAGCGGCAGCTCTACCCTTTAGCTCAGAGTGGATGTTGCCTGTAATCCATGGCTTCTGGTTGGGGTATGTACATACGGTCACTGTGAGGACGACGTCATCGATGCACTTATTGATGAAGCCAGTGACTGATGTGGTGTACTCCTCAATGCCATAGGAAGAATCCTGGAACATATTCCAGTCTGTGCTAGCAAAACAGTCCTGTAGCTCAGCATCTGCTTCATCTGACCACTTTCTTATTGATCGAGTCACTGGTGCTTCCTGCTTTAGTTTTTGCTTGTAAGCCGGAATCAGGAGGATAGAATTATGGTCAGATTTGCCAAATAGAGGGTGTATGAGAGCTTTGTACGCGTCTCTGTGTGGAGTAAAGGTGGTCTTGAGTTTTTTTCCCACAGGTTGCACATTTAACATGCTGATAGAAATGAGGTAGAACTGATTTGAGTTTCCCTGCATTAAAGTCCCCAGCCACTAGGAGGGCCGCCTCTGGATGAGCGATTTTTCTGTTTGCTTATGGCTGTATACAGGTCATTGAGTGCGGTCTTAGTGCCAGCATCGGTTTGCAGTGTTATATAGACATCAACGAAAAATATAGATGTAAACTCTGGTAACTCTGAAACATAAGATATTACAGTTTTTAATGTCCCGTTGGTAGGATATATACGTGCTTGTGAATCGTCTATTTTATTATCGATTGATTGTAAATTGGCTAATAGGACCGATGGTAAAGGTAGATTACCCTCTCTGCGACGGATCCTTATAAGGCACCCGGACCGTCGTTCACAATACCTCTGTCTTTCCTCCTGCAAATGACAGTGATGAGGGCCTTGTCGGGTGTCTGGAGTAAATCCTTCTCATCCGACTCGTTGAAGAAGAAGAATTCCTCCAGTACGGGGTGAATAATCACTGCCTTGATATCAAGCTCTTTTCGGTCATAAGACACGGTGGAAGAAACATTATGTACAAAATAAGTTACAAATAACGCAAAAAAACATATTCAATAGCACAATTGGTTATGGGATCGTAAAGCGGCGGGCATCTTCTTCCGCGCCACTATCTAAGGAAAACAAGTGGGCTCAGACATTGAAATTAAATGTTTTGGGGTCCAAGGTTCCTTCATTTTATATCTTTAGCCCCTGCTCTTGTGATTTAGTCAGGGGGCCACTACAGATTATATTTGTGGCCACCCTGGATTTTGTTTCAAATCCATTATGGCGTCCAAAATACAATATCACTCATGCACATAACGACTGTTTTGGTGTAAATCTATTTTATTCAGAATCCAATATGGCCAACATAATTACATTCAAACACCATCGCCTGCATATAAATTGCCTGGTTTATTTTGTGTTGTGTTATTCGTCTTTAAAAGGGTTTCATACAACTTTTGGTATAACTAGGACTATGAGTGGCACTGCCATGCCCCTGTTGTGTTAAATAGCTGAAGCCAACTAGCGTTTCAAAGGGTGTTCATGTTTTTCAGGACAAAAGCACGTAGTAGCATAACCAAGTTATAGGAAAGCAACCTGTAATACAACAGTCAGCTACTCTAGTAGCGTATATGTACAGCTCTAACATTTCCCCTCTTTTCCTCACTGAAACTAAGTGTGCAAAGTTGATTCAAAGTCTTTGAGGTGGCCAAGACATCATTGTGTCCTAACACGGTGAGGAGACAAAGTAGCCATTCTTGAGCTCCGAGCTCCAACAATGCAGGACAAAGTGAAATAAAACAATAAAATATATAATAATAATAATATTACTGAACAGTTTACCAGACCAATGCATTAGTCACCACAACATGAGAGCTCATTCTTCACATGCGAGTCCAGTTCAGGTGTCACATGAGCTGGCCACCCATGGGTGGTAGCAAAATAGGTACATATGAGGACAATGAACGCCAGCTAAGGCCCACTAAGTTTATGGTATTTGTTGTCAATGATTGTCAGGTTGTGTTGGTTTATTATAGTGAGCACTTGCCTTATGTGTTTGTTATCATGTGTGGTTTCATCCACCCCATACATCACAATGTCACTGTGGCACCGTGAGAGGCATGGGCATAAGTGTGGCTGAAGGACTCAGCCACACTTGTGCAGCACCATGGACAGAGCCACCCACCACAGCACAGGAGACAGGTGCACTCACTTCAGCACCATGGACAGCGGCACTGGCTGCATGACAGTGGACTGTGGAAAGCTGCACTACCTTCAGAACCAGGCCAGCCGAAGATGGCAACACAGCTCTGCTCACCCAACACACCTGTGCAGGATTAATCAACTGACCGGCACAAGACCGCAGCCTGGACCTCACTCAAGTGGAGCAGTTAGGAAGGCACAGCGACAGTGCGCCTACTCTTACACTGTGTTTCTCTCTCCTTCCACAGACTCCTCAGAATGAGAGTTATGGATGCAAGAGACTACAGGTGGCCACCATCTTTATCCACCCTCTTGCCTGAATGGCTTGTGGACTAGAATGCCAGAGACACTAAAAGCTAATGTAAAAGCATTTTGTTGTGTTTACTCATTGCCGTTGTGTAGTCGGGCACACCCACTCTTCCCGACATATGGTGGAAAATGCGTGCACCTGAGTAAACACAACATTCTTTTTAAATCTGTTTCTTTTTGCGCAAGAGTGGAACCATGTTTAATCGTGGAGTTGGAAACTTGAAAAACATGCTGGGACAACTCATAAATCTTCATGGAGTCAGTCAACAGACCTCCAATATCATAGCAGAAAAAAATGGCTGAAGCCACAAGGCAACTCTGTGGATGAGGTGATCGACAAAGTTGTCCTGGATCAGTTCATGAGAGGCCTTCCCTATGTTCTGCACAAATCAGCCACCAAACAATGCCCTAAGCCTTACCAGGACATGATTCAGCTAGTGGAAAAGTTGGAGGCCTCAAAAGATGCACTTAACCTGTTAGGGCTAGGGGGCAGTATTGACACGGCCGGATAAAAAACGTACCCGATTAATCTGGTTACTACTCCTGCCCAGTAACTAGAATATGCATATAATTATTGGCTTTGGATAGAAAACACCCTAAAGTTTCTAAAACTGTTTGAATGGTGTCTGTGAGTATAACAGAACTCATATGGCAGGCCAAAACCTGAGAAGATTCCATGCAGGAAGTGGCCTGTCTGACAAGTTGTTGTTCATCTTGGCTCTTTTTATTGAAGACTGAGGATCTTTGCTATAACGTGACACTTCCTACGGCTCCCATAGGCTTTCAGAGCCTGGGAAAAAGCTGAATGATATCGAGGCAGCCTCTGGCTGAAACACATTATCGCGTTTGGTAAGTGGCCGATCAGAGTACTATGGGCTTAGGCGCGTGCACAAGTCGACCCCGTGCTTTATTTTCTTTCCTCTTTTTACCTAAACGCAGATTCCCGGTCGGAATATTATCGCTTTTTTACGAGAAAAATTGCATAAAAATTGATTTTAAACAGCGGTTGACATGCTTCGAAGTACGGTAATGGAATATTTAGACAATTTTTGTCACGAAATGCGCCATGCTCGTCACCCTTATTTACCCTTTCGGATAGTGTCTTGAACGCACGAACAAAACGCTGCTATTTGGATATAACAATGGATTATTTGAGACCAAACCAACATTTGTTATTGAAGTAGAAGTCCTGGGAGTGCATTCTGACGAAGAACAGCAAAGGTAATAACATTTTTCTTGTAGTAAATCTGACTTTGGTGAGTGCTAAACTTGCTGGGTGTCTAAATAGCTAGCCCTGTGATGCCGGGCTATCTACTGAGAATATTGGCAAATGTGCTTTCACCGAAAAGCTATTTTAAAATCGGACATATCGAGTGCATAGAGGAGTTCTGTATCTATAATTCTTAAGATAATTGTTATGCTTTTTTGTGAACGTTTATCGTGAGTAATTTAGTAAATTCACTGGCAGTGTTCGGTGGGAATGCTAGTCACATGCTAATGTAAAAAGCTGGTTTTTGATATAAATATGTACTTGATTGAACAAAACATGCATGTATTGTATAACATAATGTCCTAGGGTTGTCATCTGATGAAGATCATCAAAGGTTAGTGCTGCATTTAGCTGTGGTTTGGATTTATGTGACATTATATGCTAGCTTGAAAAATGGGTGTCTGATTATTTCTGGCTGGGTACTCTGCTGACATAATCTAATGTTTTGCTTTCGTTGTAAAGCCTTTTTGAAATCGGACAGTGTGGTTAGATTAACGAGAGTCTTGTCTTTAAAATGGTGTAAAATAGTCATATGTTTGAAAAATTGAATTTTTTGCATTTTTGAGGTATTTGAATATCGCGCCACGGGATTACACTGGCTGTTGAGTAGGTGGGACGCAAGCGTCCCACCTAGCCCATAGAGGTTAAGTTAACAAACAGGAACAACCTCCACCTATATAACACAACATTTTAACTCAAGAAAATATGAGCTTCTGAAAACAACCGCTTACTTCCCAGCCAGAGAGAAGCGACAAAATGTTGGCTGGTGCGGAAAATGTGGTGCCAAAGGAGACCATACTCATTAGTGTTGACTAACAGATGAGCCAATGACTACAAACCCAAGGGTGGCTGGCCAACCCTCTCATACCAGGGATTGCCACCTGCCAGACCTGAGGGAGGGGGGAAGTGAGGTACCCACTTGCCAGTATCTAGTGCAGGTGGGCTCCCATAACCTAATGGCTCTCTTGGATTCTGGCAATTCCATCACCCTGATATGCCCAGAATGGATTCCTGTAGGGTCTCTTCAAAACCACAACACCCTACCCCTCACCTGTATCCATGGGGACATCTGGGACATACCGACAGCTTGCATCCGTCTCAACACTGATTGTGGGGCACGAACGGTCATTGCAGAGAAAATGCAGAATTTATAACCCCTCTGCTCCTAGGTCGAAACTGCCTGTGATTTGACACGGTCTTTGAGGCTGCTGGGGTAAGCAAAAAATGCCTTTCGCACTACCTCTGTTCTTCACCACACTCATAGACCCAAGCCTTTGCTGCCTGTTCAGAAGGGGCGACATACTAAAAACTGTTCTTGCAGCAGAGGTAAGTGAAGGTGCTGCTGGGTGATGCGGCACAACCAGACCAGCCTGATGACAGCGGAGATCCCGCTGATGTGGAAGGTGAGCCTCCCTCTACTTATCAATTACTTAGCAGTTCTGTTGCAGAGTCTATTCGGCGTGCCCAACTGAGAGACCAAAACCTCCCAAGTGCCTTAGCCTCTTACATCTAGACGTTCCGCTAGCGGAACACCTGCTCCAATATCCAATGATGGGCGTGGCGCGAAATACAAACTCCTCTAAAATCAGAAAACTTCCATTTTTCAAACATATGACTATTTTACAGCATTTTAAAGACAAGACTCTCGTTAATCTAACCACACTGTCCGATTTCAAAAAGGCTTTACAGCGAAAGCAAAACATTAGATTATGTCAGCAGAGTACCCAGCCAGAAATAATCAGACACCCATTTTTCAAGCTAGCATATAATGTCACAAAAAACAAAACCACAGCTAAATGCAGCACTAACCTTTGATGATCTTCATCAGATGACAACCCTAGGACATTATGTTATACAATACATGCATGTTTTGTTCAATCAAGTTCATATTTATATCAAAAACCAGCTTTTTACATTAGCATGTGACGTTCAGAACTAGCATACCCCCCGCAAACATCCAGTGAATTTACTAAATTACTCACGATAAACGTTCACAAAAAAACATAACAATTATTTTAAGAATTATAGATACAGAACTCCTCTATGCACTCGATATGTCCGATTTTAAAATAGCTTTTCGGTGAAAGCACATTTTGCAATATTCTCAGTAGATAGCCCGGCCATCACGGCTAGCCATTTAGACAGCGACCAAGTTTAGCCCTGACCAAACTCCGATTTACTATTACAAAAGTTTGATTACCTTTGTTGTCTTCGTCAGAATGCACTCCCAGGACTGCTACTTCAATAACAAATATTGGTTTGGTCCAAAATAATCCATCGTTATATCCAAATAGCGTTTTGTTCGTGCGTTCAAGACACTATCCGAAGTGTAAATAAGGGTCACGAGCATGGCGCAATTCGTGACAAAAGATTTCTAAATATTCCATTACCGTACTTCGAAGCATGTCAACCGCTGTTTAAAATCAATTTTTATGCCATTTTTTCGTAAAAAAGCGATAATATTCCGACTGGGAATCTGCGTTTAGGTAAACAGACGAAAGAAAACAAAGCATGAGGTCGACTCGGGCACGCGCCTGAGTCTCACAGTACTGTAACCAGCCACTACCCAAACGCGCTACTTTTTTTCAGCCAGAGCCTGCAAAGCCACGATTCAGCTTTTTGCCGCCTTCTGAGAGCCCATGGGAGCCGTAGGAAGTGTCACGTAACAGCAGAGATCCTCTGTAATAGGTAGAGATAATCAAGAAGGGCAAGAAATTGTCAGACAGGGCACTTCCTGCATGGAATCTTCTCAGGTTTTGGCCTGCCAAATGAGTTCTGTTATACTCACAGACACCATTCAAACCGTTTTAGAAACTTTGGAGTGTTTTCTATCCAAAGCTAATAATTATATGCATAGTCTAGTTTCTGGGCAGGAGTAATAATCAGATTAAATCGGGTAAGTTTTTTATCCGGCTGTGAAAATACTGCCCCCTAGCCATAACAGGTTAGAAAGGGTCCAGGAGGTGGATGGTAAAGTCCTGGGAGACTGGCCATTGGTGACTCCTTACTTCGTCCTTCGTCAAGGGCTACCCTACAGGATTACAGCAGTAGGTTGTATCCCAGCTCCTAGTGCTCAAAATGTATGTTCCAGTTGTTCTCTAACTGGCCCATTCGTACGCCTTGGGCACTCATTTGGGTAAGGAAAAGACAAGGGAACGGATCCTACAGAAGTTTTACTGGCACGGAATATACATGGCAAGTTACTTTTCGGAGGTATCACACCTGTCAGCGGACTGCCCCAGTAGGGCATTCCTGAGCTCCTCTCATTCCGCTACCCATCATTGAGACCTCATTTGATAGAATAGGGATAGACCTAGTTTGACCTCTCCCAAAGTCTGGGCGAGGATACAACATATCCTGGTGGTGGTAGACTACGACACCAGGTGCCCGGAGACGATTCCCCCAAGAACC
Source organism: Salmo salar (assembly GCF_965601325.2). Classification (NCBI taxonomy): domain Eukaryota; kingdom Metazoa; phylum Chordata; class Actinopteri; order Salmoniformes; family Salmonidae; genus Salmo; species Salmo salar. The sequence continues at coordinate 8,615,666 of NC_138300.1, read as the reverse complement.
ATTACCACTAAGGCTATAACCAAGGAGTTGGTACATATGTTCGCCAGAGTTGGCCTTCCTAGAGAAATCTGATGGACCAGGGGACCCTTTTCATGTCAAGAATCATGTGGAACATGTGTAAGCTCCTGAGGATCAAATAGATGCGACTTCGGTCTACCATCCACAAACTGATGGACTGGTAGAGTAGTTCAACCATACCCTCAAATAGAATGTTGAAAAGGGTGTCAGACCAAGGAAAGGACAGGGATCAGCTACTGCCTTATGTCCTCTTTCCCATTCATGAAGTGCCCCAGTCCTCCACAGGGTTCTCCTTTTGAGCTCCTCTACGCTCACCACCCAAGAAGGGCAGACACTTAATGTGTTGTGAAAAGTGTTATAAAATGTAATGTCATGTAATATTTGTAATAGTGTATATACTATAACTGCCTTAATAATGTTGCTGGACCCCAGGAAGAGTAGCTTCTGCCTTGGCACCAACAAATGGGGATCCTTAATGAATACAAATACAAGAGAACTCCTCAATGTCACCAGGGAAGCCTGGGAAGACCAGCTGTCTGCCCATCGTACCCTGGTTGAACATGTGGTGGGGATGCAGATTAGGATTGCCACAGAGGACTCAAAAAGTAAATGGGCCTGCCCCGTCGTCCTGGTATCCAAGCCAGATTGTACACTGTGCTTCTGCAACGACTTCCGACAACTAAATGAGGTGTCAGAGTTCGACTCTCATCCCATGCCAAGGGTTGATGAGCTCAGTGGCTCGGACGAGCTCGCAACATAACTACCCTAGACCTTTACCAAAGGGTACTGGCAGGTCCCACTTACTGCCCCAGCCTGTGAGAAAACTGCTTTCTCCACACCTGATGGGCAATTCTTGTTGGCCATCATAGGGCACCAGCCACCTACAGTGCCTTGCAAAAGTCCCCCTTGGCATTTTTCCTATTTTGTTGCATTACAACCTGTAATAAAAAATTTATTTTTATTTGGATTTAAAGTAATGGATATAAACAAAATAGTCCAAATTGGTGAAGTAAAATTAAAAAATAACTTGTTTCAAAAAAGAAGTAAAAAAGAAAAAGTGGTGAGAAAATACATGTACAATGAGGGAAAAAAGTATTTGATCCCCTGCTGATTTTGTACGTTTGCCCACTGACAAAGAAATTATCAGTCTATAATTTTAATGGTAGGTTTATTTGAACAGTGAGAGAGAGAATAACAATAAAAAAAATCCAGAAAAATGCATGTCAAAAATGTTATAAATTGATTTGCATTTTAATGAGGGAAATAAGTATTTGACCCCCTCTCAATCAGAAAGATTTCTGGCTCCCAAGTGTCTTTTATACAGGTAACAAGCTGAGATTAGGAGCACACTCTTAAAGGGAGTGCTCCTAATCTCAGTTTGTTACCTGTATAAAAGACACCTGTCCACAGAAGCAATCAATCAATCAGATTCCAAACTCTCCACCATGGCCAAGACCAAAGAGCTCTCCAAGGATGTCAGTGACAAGATTGTAGACCTACACAGGGCTGGAATGGGCTACAAGACCATCGCCAAGCAGCTTGGTGAGAAGGTGACAACAGTTGGTGTGATTATTTGCAAATGGAAGAAACACAAAAGAACTGTCAATCTCCCTCAGGCTGGGGCTCCATGCAATATCTCACCTCGTGGAGTTGCAATGATCATGAGAACAGTGAGGAATCAGCCCAGAACTACATGGGAGGATCTTATTAATGATCTCAAGGCAGCGGGGACCATAGTCACCAAGAAAACAATTCTGTTACACACTACGCCATGAAGGACTGAAATCCTGCAGCGCCCGCAAGGTCCCCCTGCTCAAGAAAGCACATATACATGCCCGCCTGAAGTTTGCCAATGAACATCTGAATGATTCAGAGGACAACTGGGTGAAAGTGTTGAGGTCAGATGAGACCAAAATGGAGCTCTTTGGCATCAACTCAACTCGCCATGTTTGGAGGAGGAGGAATGCTGCCAATGACCCCAATAACACCATCCTCACCGTCAAACATGGAGGTGGAAACATTATGCTTTGGGGGTGTTTTTCTCCTAAGGGGACAGGACAACTTCACCGCATCAAAGGGACGATGGACGGGGCCATGTACCGTCAAATCTTGGGTGAGAACCTCCTGCCCTCAGCCAGGGCATTGAAAATGGGTCGTGGATGGGAATTCCAGCATGACAATGACCCAAAACACACGGCCAAGGCAACAAAGGAGTGGCTCAAGAAGAAGCACATTAAGGTCCTGGAGTGGCCTAGCCAGTCTCCAGACCTTAATTCCATAGAAAATCTGTGGAGGGAGCTGAAGGTTTGAGTTGCTAAACGTCAGCCTCGAAACCTTAATGACTTGGAGAAGATCTGCAAAGAGGAGTGGGACAAAATCCCTCCTGAGATGTGTGCAAACCTGGTGGCCAACTACAAGAAACGTCTGACCTCTGTGATTGCCAACAAGGGTTTTGCCACAAAGTACTAAGTCATGTTTTGCAGAGGGGTCAAATACTTTTTTCCGTCATTAAAATGCAAATCATTTTATAAAATTTTTGCCATGCATTTTTATGGATTTTTTTGTTGTTATTCTGTCTCTCACTGTTCAAATAAACCTACCATTAAAATTATAGACTGATCATTTCTTTGTCAGTGGGCAAACGTACAAAATCAGCAGGGGATCAAATACTTTTTTCCCTCACTGTATTCCCTCCTTTGCTATGAAGCCCCAAAATAAGATCTGGTGAAACAAATTACCTTCAGAAGTCAGATAATTAGTTAAATGAAATCCACCTGTGTAAAATCTAAGTGTCACAGGATCTCAGGATATACAGTTGAAGTCGGAAGTTTACATACACCTTAGCCATATACATTTAAACTCAGTTATTCACAATTTCTGACATTTAATCCTTGTAAAAATTCCGTCTTATAACCGACTTGCCAAAACTATAGTATGTTAACAAGAAATTTGTAAACTTCCGACGTCAACTGTATATACAGTTGAAGTCAGAAGTTTACATACACTTAGGTTGGAGTCATTAAAACTCATTTTTTCAACCACTCCACACATTTCTTGTTAACAAACTATAGTTTTGGCAAGTCGGTTAGGATATCTACTTTGTGTGCATGACACAAGTAATTTCTAAAACATATGTTTACAGACTGATTATTTTACTTATACTTCACTGTATCACAATTCCAGTGGGTCAGAAGTTTACATACACTAAGTGACTGTGCCTTTCAACTGCTTGGAAAATTCCATAAAATTATGTCATGGCTTTAGAAGCTTCTGATAGGCTAATTTACATCATTTCAGTCAATTGGAGGTGTTCCTGTGGATGTATTTCAAGGCCTACCTTCAAACTCAGTGCCTCTTTGCTTGACATGATGGGAAAATCAAAATAAACCAGCCAAGACCTCAGAAAAAAATTGTAGACCTCCACAAGTCTGGTTCATCATTGGGAGCAATTTCCAAACGCCTGTAGTTACCACGTTCATCTGTATAAAAAAAAGTACACAAGTATAAACACCATGGGACCACGCAGCAGTCATAACGCTCAGGAAGGAGATGTGTTCTGTCTCCTAGAGATGAACGTACTTTGGTACGAAGAGTGCAAATCAATACCAGAACAACAGAAAAGGACCTTGTGAAGATGCTGGAGGAAACAGGTACAAAAGTATCTATATAGCAGGACAAGGACCCCAGGTCCCGTGTGGCTCAGTTGGTAGAGCATGGTGTTTGCAACGCCAGGGTTGTGGGTTCGATTCCCACGGGGGACCAGTACGGAGAAAAAAATATATGAAATGTATGCATTCACTACTGTAAGTCGCTCTGGGTAAGAGCGTCTGCTAAATGACTAAAATGTAAAATGTATATCCACAATAAAACGAGTCCTATATCGACATAACCTGAAAGGCCGCTCAGCAAGGAAAAAAACACTGCTCCAAAACCGCCATAAAACAGCCAGACTACGGTTTGCAACTGCACATGGGGACAAAGATTGTACTTTTTGGAGAAATGTCCTCTGGTCTGATGAAACAAAAATAGAACTGTTTGGCCATAATGACCATCGTTATGTTTGGAGGAAAAAGGGGGAGGCTTGCAAGCTGAAGAACACCATCCCAACCGTGAAGCACGGGGGTGGCAGCATCATGTTGTGCGGGTGCTTTGCTGCAGGAATGACTGGTGAACTTCACAAAATAGATGGCATCATGAGGACGAAAAATTACGTCGACATATTGAAGCAACATCTCAAGACATCAGTCAGGAAGTTAAAGCTTGGTCGCAAATGGGTCTTCCAAATGGAGAATGACCCCAAGCAAAGTTCCAAAGTCGTGGCAACATGGCTTAAGGACAACAAAATCAAGGTATTGCAGTAGCCATCACAAAGCCGTGACCTCAATCCTATAGAAAATTTGTGGTCAGAACTGAAAAAGCGTGTGCGAGCAAGGAGACCTACAAACCTGACTCAGTTATACAAGCTCTGTCAGGAGGAATGGGACGAAATTCGCCCAACTTATTGGAGGAAGCTTGTGGAAGCCTACGCGAAACGTTTGACCCAAGTTCAACAATTTAAAGGCAAAGCAATGCTACCAAATACTAATTGAGTGTATGTAAACTTCTGACCCACTGGGAATGTGATGAAAGAAATAAAAGCTGAAATAAATCCTTCTCTCTACTATTATTCAGAAATGTCACATTCTTAAAATAAAGTGGTGATCCTAATTGACCTAAGACAGAGAATTTTTACTTGGATTAAATATCAGGAATTGTGAAACTGAGTTTAAATGTATTTGGCTAAGATGTATGTCACCTTTAGACGTCAACTGTACACCTCTTCTGAAAGGCCCCAGAATCTGCAACATCACTAAGCAAGGGGCACCACCAAGTAAGCGGCACCATGAAGACCAAGGAGCTCTCCAAACAGGTCAGGGACAAAGTTGTGGAGAAGTACAGATTAGGGTTGGGTTATAAAAAAATATCAGAAACTTTGAACATCCCACGGAGGAACAAGAAATCATTATAAAAAAATGGAAAGAATATGAAACCACAACAAACCTGCCAAGTGAGGGCCGCCCACAAAAACTCACGGACCAGGCAAGGAGGGCATTAATCAGAGAGGCAACAAAGAGAAAAAGGATAACCCTGAAGGAGCTGCAAAGCTCCACAGCAGAGATTGGAGTATCTGTCCATAGGACCTCTTTAAGCCGTACACTCCATATAGCTTGGCTTTACGGAAGAGTGGCCAGAAAAAAGCCATTGCTTTTTTTTTTCTTTAATAAGCAATCACGTTTGGTTTTTGCCAAAAGACATGTGGGAGACTCCCAAACATATGGATTTTTGTATTTTATTTTACCTTTATTTAACTCGGCAAGCCAGTTAAGAACAAATTCTTATTTTCAATGATGGCCTAGGAACAGTGGGTTAACTGCCTTGTTCAGGGGCAGAACGACAGATTTTTACCTTGTCAGCTCGGGGATTCGATCTTGCAACCTTCCGGTATTTAGGATGAGACTAAAATTGAGCTTTTTGGCCATCAAGGGAAACGTATGTCTGGCGCAAACCCAACACCTCTCATCACCCCGAGAAAACCATGTTGTTTTTCATCGGCAGGGACTGGGAAACTGGTCAGAATTGAAGGAATGATGGCTAGCGCTAAATACAGGGAAATTGCTGAGGGAAACCTGTTTCAGTCTTCCAGAGATTTGAGACTGGGACGAAGGTTCACCTTCCAGCAGGACAAGGACCGTAAGCATACTGCTAAAGCAACACTCGAGTGGTTTCAGGGGAAACATTTACATTTCTTGGAATGGCCTAGTCAAAGCCCAGACCTCAATCCAATTGAGAATATGTGGTATGACTTAAATATTGCTTTACACCAGCGGAACCCATCCAACTTGAAGGAGCTGGAGCAGTTTTGCCTTGAAGAATGGGCAAGAATCTGAAGGCATAGGTGTGACTGAAGGACTCCCAGTGCAGCACCATGGACAGAGCCACCCACCTCATTATGTTCAACCAGGGTACGATGAGCAGACAGCGGCACTGGCTGTAGTACAGCGGACAGCGGCACTCAGTTCAACACTGTGGAAGGCTGCACTATCTTCATTACCAGGCCAGCCGAAGTCGGCGCCACAGGTCTGCCCACCCAACACACCTGTGCAGAATTACTAATCAGCACACATGCAAGGCATTCCCTAATCAACTGACCGGCACAAAAGTGCAGCATGGACCACACTCAAGTGAAGCAGTTAGGAAGACAGCCACAGCGTGCCTACTCTCCAACTTACAGTGTTTTTTGCGCTCTCCTTCCACAGACTCATCAGAAGGAGAGTTACGGACTCTGCCAGTGAGGCCACACCGCCGCAAGAGTCTACAGGTGACCGCCATCTTTAACCACCCTCTTGCCTGAATGGTTGTGGACTAGAATGCCAGGGACGCTAAAATCTAAAGTAAAAGCATCTGAAACATGAACTAATTTGTTGTGTTTACTCATTGCCGCTTGTGTAGTTGGCGACAGCCCACTCTTCCCGACAGTCACCATATGGCAACTCCAGGGCAGACAGCCAAGATAGGATAGTGGACATGTTTTAAAAAAAAATGTATTACATTTTTTTTATGTGCCAGCTCAACCCAAACAGCAAAAGAGTGCACCGGAACATCCCTATGCGCATCAGAAATGCAGTGAGCCAGCGGAAGGTTGTGTTGAATTCAGGCAGCCATAATGGACTAGCAATGAATCAAAGCTTACTTCTAAATAATGAGGTGATGGCAGCAGTGTATGTGCAAAGTTTTAGACTAATCCAATGAGTCTAAAACTTGAACTTTCTGTTCAAAATTGTGCATCAAGACTGCCCAAATGTGCCTAATTGGTTTATTAATACATTTTCAAATTCATAACTGTGCACTCTCCTCAAACAATAGCATGGTATTATTTCACTGTAATAGTGATAAAGGAATGTATATGTTTAAAGTAATGACTAAAGAATTCCACCCTGAAACATATTTATTAACGGTGTGAAATGTATTAGAATTATAAGAATATAATCCAATAATGTGTGTGTGAGACAAGTTAAGGGTGAGAAATGTATGGTTGAGAAAACAAAGGACAATTGAACTACACATGACCTGGTTGTAACTCTGAAAACTGACAACAGGAAAGAGGGCCCTTCCAAGGCCCCTCTAATCTAGGGAGGAGAGGAACGGCTATAAACTGCCAGTCTGGTAGAAAAGTGATAAACTGTGTGTGTGTGTGTGTAAGTGGGGGGGGGGGGGGGGAGTTATAAAATGACTGTGTTTGCATTTTTTACTATTGTAAAGTGGTTGTTCCACTGGATATCTTAAGGTGAATGCACCAATTTGTAAGTCGCTCTGGATAAGGGCGTCTGCTAAATGACGTAAATGTCAATGTAAATGTAACTTACCTTTTGCAATATCTGAGACTTTGCCTAATTCTTATTTTGAACCCGGGATTTACAACCTCGGGTGAATTGGTCAAAGCTATAAAATAGTTCGGTTAGAACATTGGGAAAAAATGATCGTGACAACTTGGTCCTCTCAATACCTTTTTATGTCGTCCCATGGGACACCGAAATCGTGCACGGGTGGATTAAATATCCGTAGATTAAAGACCTGGCCCCATTCTGAGGGTTCTTTACAGGCCGGTGGCAAACTGGTACACGACAGAAACGGTGACGAGATCCAACCTACATTGAAATCTCACCTGCAAGCATAAAGTCAGTAATCTTTATTCATTAGTTTGGGATTAAATTCTAAATGTACTAAAATTGATTTAGAATGGACTGGATTAAATTCCTATAAAGCATTGTTCAAGATAAATGTGAGGGAGGATTTTAACTGTAAAACTAAGAGTAAGTAAGATTTGTATCAGGTATACCGTCTATATAATCTAATGTAGAGAAAGTTTAAGACAAAAGTATCTATGTTAGTGTTGGCGGCACTGGGTCACAGATCTCAGTAAGTAAGTTTGGGTCCGAAATGACTCAGGGTAGTTGAGGCCATTACCAAAATGAACTAAGTAAGTCACGTTAGTCTAGGACTAACGGAAGAAAATTAGATTATGTATAGTAACAGTAAGAGCACACACAGAGATTGTGAGATTAAGTATAATAACAGTAAGAGCACACACATAGATTGTGAGATTTAAGTATAATAACAGTAAGAGCACACACATAGATTGTGAGAATAAGCATAATAACAAGGAAAGTAATTGAATAACATGGGTGGTAAATCCTCAAAGGAGGTCCCGGGGTTAACCGGGGATGAAAGGTATATGGAGTCTAAGGATAAAATGAATGTGTTTATGGACCTAAGTGGATGAACAAATACGGGTTTATGGGGCGTCTAGATGTAGACAAGCTGGAGGTTATGATAAAACAGATGTATGAAACCTGTGGTAATAACATCCAGAAACAACAGGCAGAAGGTTTAGATACAGCCAGGGTGTGGCTGTCAGAGGCCTGGAAAAGAGTAGAAGGTAATAATAAAAAGGCAAGTGAAAAGAAGGAAGAGGAAAGTAGGAAAGAGAGGGAGACAGTACCCACAGCCCCTGTAGAAAGTCCACCCAGGGGTGGGGAGAAGTTATATCCAGTCCTAGCAGAACAGGCATGGGTAGATAATCCAGATAATGAGGTAGTGGTAGTCAGACAGAGAGAGAGAGAACAGAGCAGATTGAGAGAAAGGGAGCCAAGTAAGAGTAGAGAGATATGGAGATGAGACAGCACCAACTTTTTAAAGGTTTTAGATTTGTTGAACAACAGGATTCTTTCTTCCGGAACGGATAGAAGTCACCTAAAGTATGTTTAAGGAGACATAGGAGGACTCGTCTACATTTTTATTAAATGCCTGGGATTAAATATCACTGATTCCTTACGCTGAGAAATGTACTACATTTGAGAAGAAAAAAAATATGTTGCATTTAGTGGGGTAACAGGAACAATCTAAGGAGAAAAAGCAATCGCATATTTGTTGGACATGTGTCTAGTAAGGATACCAGGATAATTGAATCTAAGGATAGCGCATGTTCAATTGAGTACATATAAACATTGAGGAAGATTAAAACTAATGATTTGAGGGAGTACAGTGGAATTATCATTATTATTAGGTTTTGTTTGAAGTTAACTTTTGGGTTTCTGTATCAGTGTAGTATAATAAATGCTGACGAAGTGTTTGTGTTTTTTTCTGGGAAAATGGGTGTTTCATTGTCTCTCTTTGGAATGTTTTCCTGGGGCTATAATTTTGGGGAGAGTGAGTGAGTTTGAGGCCGAAAACTACCAAACTGAAAAGGCCTGGCAAGTTTTTGTTTGTTTTTACCTTAGGGTTTGCAAATACCCACACACAACACATAGTGTATAACTATTTGTTGGTATTTTTAAAATACTATGTTTGATTCGTGTGTACTATTTCTTTTGAGTTTGGTGAGATTTCCATTTGTCTTAGTGCCAAGGTATCTTAAAGGGGAACGCACACACATGAAATTTTAGAAGTTTTAATTAAACACGTGAATTCTTTTCATAAAGGAATGTTCTGGGAACCTGGGATACAACATGTAGGAAATGTTTGATGCTTTTTCTTTAATTTGTCTAATATAGTAAGAAACACTTCTTTGAAGGGTTTGTATGACCTATGACCTCTATCATGACTTTCCATTGTGGTTTGATCAGCCTCATTGGAAAGCCATTTGGATAATGAATTTAAGGTCATTTATAATACTGATTTTGAGGTAATTTGTGTAATTGATAATTATGATGGAGTTTAAAGTTCTTAGACATATTTGTAATTTGGACCAATGAGAAAAAAGAAAGGGCATTGCCTTTGACTAAGGGTAGGCTTCCTTAAGTGTATTTTCCTATGACCATAAGGGTACAAAAAAAATTCTTTGGGGAGTTTTTCCAGGGTTGTGATATTAATTTGATTGTTATTTGTTATTATCTTTTGACCAGTAGTATTTTTTTTATACATTACTCTCATGGAGAGTTATGTGTTTAAAAATGGGGCGAAGGTGGGTTTCTAAAAAATTGTTATAAGGTTATTTTGAAACTCCCACTATTTTGGCTTAAGGAATGTTTAGTGACCTAAGATATCCTGATGCTGTTTGTTTGTGTATGTAGGGCAGACAACTGATTATTTACTTGTATTACAAATGCAATTTATGTTGCCCACCCCCCTTCCAACCAGACTATATTCTGAACGTTTTGAGTTTAGGGGGTGTGTCACAATATCTATAAAGTTAATGGTTCAAATGCCATTTGTTTTCATTATTTATGCTCTTGCCCTTCCGATTTGGTTTGGCTTGTGACCTTACACACTACAGCAATACAGTATACAATTGTTTGAATAGCAACTTTAATAGCATATTTAATAATAATTTAAGTAATTCTTAAATTCATGAATGTCAAAGTAGTGTCCGAATTCAAAAACCATGCATATTGTTTGTTGAAAGTACATAAAGTACATAAAGTAGCATACTTTACATTGACTTGCTTGCAAATTATTTACTTTATATGTGGTAACTCCACAAAACACAGAATTCAAATCCCCACTGAACTTTGTATCTCAACATTTAAAATTTAAAATCAAGTTGCACATCTTGCTTATTCAAAACACAGCCTGCATTGGGAATAAACATAGTGAGTCTGTTCAATCTGGATTGATCATTGTGAAAGCAAAGGTTTTCAGTAGTGGCATAATTATCATATTACTTGAGTGCTTTGGCAAAATCCGTTAATGTTTGGAGTCTAATGAAATGCATTGGGACACAAATGAAATGCGTCAGCACTGAAGTTAATGTTGTAGATGTAACGAGTACAGCCTCATTTTGGGCCTTGCTCTACTAAACTCTGTCTTTCTCCCTCTCCTCTTTCTCCCTGTCTCTCTCTTGCTCTCTTTTAATGTTTGTTATGCTTTTTTTTTTCTCTGAGGGAGCCTGTTCCAAGCCCTCAGATGTGCTGAGTCAGACATCACTTAACTCATGGCCCCTTATGATGACAGCTCCAACTGGCTGTGAAGGATTCCTTATGGGACATCAACACCACTATGCATCCTCAAGAAATTAGCTATCAACAGTCTGGATCGGATCTGAACTCAAGCCAAGAGGTATCCCTTTCCCTCCCTCCTTCCTCTCACCCGTCCTGTCCCTTTACCTGCATGGAGAAAATGTACCTCAAGTCTACTTTTTAAGCCATGCGTCTGTATTATGATAAATGTGAGTTGTTATTATCTATTTGTACTACTTGATGGTAGGGTTAATTTCAGAATGGGGGATTAGAGTACTGATGGATTTACAAGATAACTTTATCATTCAAGGTTGGGTATATCTTATTTTGGTTATGGTCATTTGAGCCTGGCTAGAATAATATCTATTTCTGAACAACTTTGCACAAGGGTATTAATCACAGTCTGGATTTGCTTGGATGGACATTTGCAGAACAAATCAATATATTTACCTCCAATGTGCTGTTAATTGATTTCTACATAATCAATCCTGTAGTTTACATACTGTGCATTTGGAAAGTATTCTTACCTGCTTACTTTTTCCACATTTTGTTATGTTACAGCCTTATTCTAAAATAGTTTAAATGTTTTTTTTCCATCATCAATCTAAACACAATACCCCATAATTACAAAGCAAAAACAGGTTTTTAGACATTTTTGCAAATTGATGAAGAATAAACCCCCGGAAATATCACATTTACGTAAGTATTCAGACCCTTTACTCAGTACTTTGTTGAAGCACCTTTGGCAGCGATTACAGCCTCGAGTCTTTACAAGATTGGGACACTTATATTTGGGGAGTTTCTCCCATTTTTCTCTGCAGATCCTCTCAAGCTCTGTCAGGTTGGACAACTATTTTCAGGTCTCTCCAGAGATGTTCGATCGGGTTCAAGTCCGGGCTCTCGCTGGGCCACTCAAGGAAATTCAGAGACTTGGCCCGAAGCCAATCCTGCATTGTCTTGGCTGTGTGCTTAGGGTTGTTGTCCTGTTGGAAGGTGAACCTTCACCCCAGTCTGAGGTCTGAAGCTCTCTGGAGCAGGTTTTCATCAAGGATCTCGCTGTACTTTGCTCCATTAATCTTTGCCTCGATCCTGACTAGTCTCCCAGTGCCTGCAGCTGAAAAACATCCCCACAGCATGATGCTGCCACCACTGTGCTTCACCATAGGGATGGTCCCAGGTTTCCTCCAGATTGGCATTCAGGCTAAAGAGTTTAATCTTGGTTTCATCAGACCAGATAATCTTGTTTCTCATGGTTCGCCAGCAGTGTACCACCCTGCATCCCACTGCTGGCTTGCTTCTGAAGCTAAAAAGGGTTGGTCCTGGATGGGAGACCAGATGCTGCTGGAAGTGGTGTTGGAGGGCCAGTAGGAGGCACCCTTTCGTCTGGTCTAAAAAAATATCCCAATGCTCCAGGGCAGTGACTGGGGACATTTCCCTGTGTAGGGTGCTGTCTTTTGGATGGGACGTTAAACGGGTGTCCTGACTCTCTGTGGTCACTAAAGTTCCCATGGCACTTATTGTAAGAGTAGGGGTGTTAACCCTGGTGTCTTGGCTAAATTCCCAATCTGGCCCTCATACCTTCATGGACACCTAATCATCCCCAGCTTACAATTGGCTCATTCACCCCCCTCCTCTCCCCTGTAACGACTCCCCAGGTTGTTGCTGTAAATGAGAATATGTTCTCAGTCAACTTACCTGGCAAAATAAGGGTTAAATAAATGGTCTGAGAGTACTTTAGGTGCCTTTTGGCAAACTCCAAGTGGGCTGTCTTGCCTTTTACTAAGGAGTGGCTTCTGTCTGGCAACTCTACCATAAAGGCCTGATTGGTGGAGTGCTGCAGAGATGGTTGTCCTTCTGGAAGGTTTTCCCATCTCCACAGAGGAACTTTGGAGCTCTCTCTGAGTGGCCATCGGGTTCTTGGTCACCTCCCTGACCAAGGCCCTTCTCCCTTCTTGGTGGTTCCAAACGTATTCCACTTAAGAATGCCTTGACACAATCCTGTCTCGGAGCTCTACGGACAATATCTTCGTCCTCATGGATTGGTTTTTGCTCTGACATGCATTGTCAACTGCGAGACCTTATATAGACAAGTGTGTTCCTTTCCAAATCATGTCCAATAAATGTAATTTACCACAGGTGGACTCCAATCAAGATGTAGAAACATCTCAAGGATGAGCAATGGAAACAGGATGCACCTGAGCTCAATTTTGAGTCTCATTGCAAAGGGTCTGAATACTTATGTAAATAAGGTATCTGTCTTGTATCATCTATAAATTTGCTAAAATGTCTAAAAACCTGTTTTCACTTTGTCATTATGGGGTATTGTGTGTATAGATTAATGAGGAAAACATTTTATTTAATCCATTTTAGAATAAGGATGTAACGAAACAAAATGTAGAAAAAGTCAAGTGGTCTGAATACTTTCTGAATGCACTGTAAATGATTATACCCAACTGAAAAAAGGGTATAATCAGATGCCTGGTGATTAGCATACGATGTAGTCTAATTCTAGCTATTTTGAGTATAGTTGCATTTAATGTGAGTACATCGCCATATTTTTGCATTAATTATTGTTATCTGAGCCTGTGCTATATGGTTGTTACCCCCATAGGCTACCAGTGTGTCACACATGAAATATATCTTTATTACGCCAAAACAAAACTTGGGGCCGTAAACACACTCAGTTTTATACTCACCCCCTGTGAGCCGCTCCAGGTATGTACAGATAAAAGAGGTGGTGTCTTGGAGAAAGCTCCATTCATACAAGATCTTGGATATTTCATGCAGCACTTCAAGGGGGTTCTCTCACAAAATACAAAAAATATATTTGGCCTGTGTTTGTGAATGCCTTGTTATTCTCCCATTGCCTGCTGAGGGATCATTTCACAGACAATACCTAACAGCGCAAGGCCAAAAAATGGAAATGGACATTTACACCCCATTCATCACAGACCACACTGTGCGATACTCCTGTGCCAAAAACACACTTTGTATCAAAAGGAACCTCTTGATGAACATGCCTGTGAGATCAGAGTCACAAATAAGAATGAGCCACCATTTGGCACATGAGAATACTAATTGCTAAGCTGTAATTAATAGTTAAATAGTCAGGGAGTCTGCAGTCAGGGAGACAGTTGCTGAGGCTACACTAATAAGAGGAAAAATTAAGTATCCAATGCAATATAGAGATCGTTAAGGGAGTAGTCAAACATATGTCACAATAGAGTAGTAAGATCTAGAAGAGCTTGGTCAGATCTAAACAGAGAAGTTAGAGTAACAGCAGAGTACAGAAGTGTACTGCACAGCAGAGTAGAGAGTAGATAATTAGACACATTTGATATATAGGGGAGAAGTCCAATTCAATACTAGAAAAGTGAGGGATAATAAGAGACCTTCTGTATAGTGGAACAGTAATATCAACAGACAGATATTTAATTCACCCCAGAAATGGCAGGACGTGAACCTAGCAAAGGCAGACAATATCAACTACTTCAATCGAAAAGTGTAAAAGCGCACACACAAAAAAATCCTTCAACTGTTTTCAACTCCAAATCCACTAAATCCTTTCTTCTGCAAGCTTATCCTCTCCGGCACACTGACACTATCTGTGTGTGACTTACACTGCTGTATAAATACCACATCCAGCACCAGTGACACATGCACTTTCCCTTGATATGGGCGCTGTTAGTCGTCTGCAGCTGGCAGCATTACTGAAGAAGAATGAGTGTGTTTATGGACAAATGATGCCCAGATGATTGACCCCAGTTCAACCTTAGCCAGGAGCTCAGCAGCAGCTCATATCAATACATTTGTGAGAAAGCAGGTCAAACTGATTCCAATAAACATATTCATCATGCACGTGCACAGATATGGGTCGACCTGTGCTGGAGCACCTGCCCCTTTGCCCCTTCCCACTCAGCAAGTGCCCTTTTGAATGTGTTTTATTTATTTATAGGGGACAATGCACATTAATCAACATCAATATTACAATAATGCAACATCCATGTAAATGTGCCAAGGTTAGCTAAAAGCTAATTTGCACTCGTGGTCCCAGGGCAGGTAAGGGCAATTACACAGCCACAATACACATACTCACTAAAACAATACAAAATACAAATACATTACATCCAATAATATATAATACTAATGACAACAACAACAACACTATCATCAACTGTCATCTTACATATGAGGAACCACAGATAACTTGTGTACAGGTTTGGATAGATTTTAGCCATGTTTTCAATTCAAATTTAAAAGTACAATAATCAGTGCAGCTTCTCAATTCCATGGGAATTGCATTCCAGTATATTGTAGCTCTTAAAGAGAAGGCTGATTGGCCGATTTTACTGTGTTGAAAAGGGACAGCGTAATTCCCTCTAGTTACTGCCCTTGTTATCCTGGAGGTGCTTTCCTTGAGCATGATATGCCGGCATAACCATGCAGGATCTTAAAGGCTTGCATCTACATACTGCTTAAAGCTATCCAGACTAAATAAATTATGTTTGTAAATGATATAGATTCCAAGATAGCGTATCAGTAGGACATGTGTGTTTGTCTTTGTCTTATCCTGTATCTTATCCCGTGTAAATAGCCGGTCTTTTTCTTATATATCTTAATCTCACTTTCTATCTACGAACTAAATATACTTTCCTGCAACCCGCCTCACCCAATGTGGTGCAGATCTGCTATTTTTATTCCTTATAACTGGAACTTCCATCAGGAGCTAGCCAGCTAACTAGCTACTAGTCTTTGTTAGCCACAGCTAGCGGTCTTCACCTTTTTCTCGGTCACCAGCCAGCCTTAGCTCGGACAACACCTGCCAGTCTGCACAGCGCGATATCAACCCAGAACATATCGGACTGCTTCTCTCTACCACATCAACGGATTCCTGCCGCTCTGGATCATTACACTAGATCATTGCAGCTAGCTAGCTGCAAACGAGTGGCTACTGTTAGCTAACGCCTCTGTCACCAGCTAGCCTTGAGCTATCCTCGAGCTAGGCCCATATACCAGCTAATTCTAGGGCTACAATACCTCCTTTGCCAATTGGCCTAGACCATTTATTGTCGGCACGGAGCCTCGCCGATCCATCACAACTGGACTGCCGACGTGATTGCCCGATGTGCTCTCAACAGGCTATTCTGTTACGATGTTGCCGAAGAACCATCTACTAGCCCCGGCCCGCTAGCTTTTCTGAACGCTGTGCCCCCTGCTCACCTAGCGTAGTAGTGACTACCGAACGGCACCCTGACTTATCCTGCCTGTTCACCCCGCTATCATCCAGAAGGCGAGGTCAGTACAGGTGCATCAAAGCCGGGACCGAGAGACTGAAAAACAGCTTCTATCTCAAGGCCATCAGACTGTTAAACAGCCATCACTAACATTGAGTGGCTGCTGCCAACATACTGACTCATTTCTAGCCACTTTAATAATAAAACATTGGCTGTAATAAATGTATCACTAGCCACTTTAAACAATGCCACTTTATATAATGTTTACATACCCTACATTACTCATCTCATATGTATATACTGTACTCTTTGCCATCTACTGCATCTTGTCTATGCCGTTCGGCCATCGCTCATCCATATATTTTTATGTACATATTCTTATTCATTCCTTGTGTGTATAAGGTAGTTGTTGTGAAATTGTTAGATTACTTGTTAGATATTACTGCATGGTCAGAACTAGAAGCACAAGCATTTCGCTAAAATCTGCTAATCATGTGTATTTGTTAAATGAAATTTGATTTGAATTCATTTGACTCACCTATTGCTGCTCTTTTGACCCTACTCAGCTACACAGCTGATGCCCCCTGTATTGTTTCAATAACAAGGTACCTCATTTAGTTTACCCGTCTCGGCCCCAACCTTGAACTCAGGTCCTGTATGTACCTAACTGACCCGCTTTGCCCATTCATTGCCATTTACCCGTTGTCATCTTAGCTCTCCTGATCAACACCTGTGATTGCTTTATGCCTCTCCCTAATGTCAATATGCTTTGTCTACTGCTGTCTTGGCTAGTTCTTATTGTAGAGTCCTCAGTCCCGCTCAAAATGCCTGAGATAGCTCTTTTGTCCCACCCCACACACATGCGGAGACCTCACCTGGCTTAACTGGTGCCTCCAGAGACAAAGCCTCTCTCATCATCACTCAACGCCTAGGTTTATCTCCACTGTACTCACATCCTACCATACCATTGTCTGTACATTATGACTTGAATCTATTCTACCATGACCAGAAATCTGCTCCTCTTATTCTCTGTCCCCAAAGCACTAGACGACCAGTTCTTATAGCCTTTAGCCGTACCCTTATCCTACTCATCCTCTGTGGCTCTGGTGATGTAGAGGTTAGCTCAGGCCCTGTAGCCACCAGTTCCACTCCTATTCCCCAGGCGCTATCATTCTGTAACCGTAAAAGCCTTGGTTTCATGCATGTTAACATCAGAAGCCTCCTCCCTAAGTTTGTTTTATTCACTGATTTAGCACACTCCGCCAACCCTGATGTCCTAGCCTGTAACCGTAAAAGCCTTGGTTCCATGCATGTTAACATCAGAAGCCTCCTCCCTAAGTTAGTTTTATTCACTGCTATAGCACACTCCGCAAACCCTGATGTCCTAGCCGTGTCTGAATCCTGGCTTAGGAAGGCCACCAAAAATTCTGACATAGAACTGCCAAAGGGGGTGGAGTTGCAATCTACTGCAGAGATAGCCTGCAGAGTTTTGTCATGCAACCCAGATCTGTGCCCAAACAGTTCGAGCTTCTACTTTTAAAAACCCCCTTTTCCAGAAATACGTATTTCACTGTTGTCGCTTGTTATAGACTCCCGTCAGCCCCCAACTGTGCCCTGGACACCATATATGAATTAATTGCCCCCCATTTATTTTCAGAGTTTGTACTGTTAGGTGACCTAAACTGGGATATGCTTAACACCCCGGCCATCCTACAATCTAAGATAGATGCCCTCAATCTCACACAAATTATCAAGTAACCTACCAGGTACAACCCTAAATCCGTAAACACAGGCACCCTCATAGATATCATCCTGACCAACCTGCCCTCTAAATACACCTCTGCTGTCTTCAACCAGGATCTCAGTGATCACTGCCTCATTGCCTGCATCCGTAATGGGTCCGCAGTCAAACGACCACCCCTCATCACTGTCAAACGCTCCCTAAAACACTTCAGCGAGAAAGGCCTTTCTAATTGACCTGGCCCAGGTATCCTGGAAGGATATTGACCTGATTCCATCAGTAGAGGATGCCTGGTTATTCTTTAAAAGTGCCTTCCTCACCATCTTAACCTGTTAGGGCTAGGGGGCAGTATTGACACGGCTGGATAAAAAACGTACCCGATTTAATCTGGTTACTACTCCTGCCCAGTAACTAGAATATGCATATAATTATTGGATTTGGATAGAAAACACTCCAAAGTTTCTAAAACTGTTTGAATGGTGTCTGTGAGTATAACAGAACTCAAATGGCAGGTCAAAACCTGAGAAGATTCTGTACAGGAAGTACCCTGTCTGACCATTTCTTGGCCTTCTTTGCCATCTCTATCCATTACAAAGGATCTCTGCTGTTACGTGACACTTCCTACGGCTCACATGGTCTCTCAGAAGGCGGCAAAAAGCTGAATCGTGGCTTTGCAGGCTCTGGTTGAAACAAAGTAGCGCGTTTGGGTAGTGGCTGGTTACAGTACTGTGAGAGTCAGGCGCGTGCCCGCGTCGACTGAATGCTTTGTTTTCTTTCCTCTGTTTACCTAAACGGAGATTCCCGGTCGGAATATTATCGCTTTTTTACGAAAAAAATGGCATAAAAATGGATTTTAAACAGCGGTTGACATGCTTCGAAGTACGGTAATGGAATATTTAGAATTTTTTTGTCACGAATTGCGCCATGCTCGTGACCCTGATTTACCATTTCGGATAGTGTCTGGAACGCACGAACAAAACGCCGCTATTTGGATATAACGATGGATTATTTTGGACCAAACCAACATTTGTTATTGAAGTAGCAGTCCTGGGAGTGCATTCTGACGAAGACAACAAAGGTAATCAAACTTTTGTAATAGTAAATCTGACTTTGGTCAGGGCTAAACTTGGTGGGTGTCTAAATGGCTAGCCGTGATGGCTGGGCTATCTACTGAGAATATTGCAAAATGTGCTTTCACCGAAAAGCTATTTTAAAATCGGACACCTCGATTGCACAAAGGAGTTCTGTATCTATAATTCTTAAAATAATTGTTATGTTTTTTGTGAACGTTTATCGTGAGTAATTTAGTAAATTGTTAGTAAATTCCCCGGAAGTTGCGGGGATGCTAGTTCTGAACGTCACATGCTAATGTAAAAAAGCTGGTTTTTGATATAAATATGAACTTGATTGAACAAAACATGCATGTATTGTGTAACATAATGTCCTAGGGTGTGTCATCTGATGAAGATCATCAAAGGTTAGTGCTGGATTTAGCTGTGGTTCTTGTTTTTTGTGACATTATATGCTAGCTTGAAAAATGGGTGTCTGATTATTTCTGGCTGGGTACTCTGCTGACATAATCTAATGTTTTGCTTTCGTTGTAAAGCCTTTTTGAAATCGGACAGTGTGGTTAGATTAACGAGAGTCTTGTCTTTAAAATGCTGTAAAATAGTCATATGTTTGAGAAATTGAAGTAATAGCATTTCTAAGGTATTTGAAAATCGCGCCACGGGATTCAACTGGCTGTTGCGTAGGTGGGACGAATTCGTCCCGCCTAGCCCAGAGAGGTTAAATAAGCACGCCCCATTCAAAAAATGTAGAACTAAGAACAGATATAGCCCTTGGTTCACTCCAGACTTGACTGTCTTCCCTTGACCAGCACAAAAACATCCTGTGGCGTACTGCATTTAGCATCGAATGGCCCGCACAATATGCAACTTTTCAGGGAAGTTAGGAACCAATATAGACAGGCAGTTAGGAAAGCAAAGGCTAGCTTTTTCAAACATACATTTGCATCCTATAGCACAAACTCCAAAAAGTTCTGGGACACTGTAAAGTCCATAGAAAATAAGAGCACCTCCTCCCAGCTGCCCACTGCACGGAGGCTAGGAAACACTATCACCCCCCATAAATCTACGATAATCGAGAATTTCAAGAAGCATTTTTCTACAGCTGGCCATGCTTTCCACCTGACTACCCCTACCCCGGTCAACAACTTTGCACCCCCAGCAGCAACTTTCCCAAGCCTCCCCCATTTCTCCTTCACCCAAATCCAGATAGCTGATGTTCTGAAAGAGCTGCAAAATCTGGACCCCTATAAATCAGCTGGGCTAGACAATCTGGACCCTCTCTTTCTACAATTATCCGCCTCAATTGTTGCAACCCCTATTACTAGCCTGTTCAACCTCTCTTTCATATCGTCTAAGATTCCCAAAGATTGGAAAGCTGCCACGGTCATCCCCCTCTTCAAAGGGGGATGACCCAGACTGTTACAGACCTATATCTATCCTACCCTGCCTTCCTAAAGTCTTTGAGCCAAGTTAACAAACAGATAGCCGACCATTTCGAATCCCACCCGGGCCTTCTACGCTATGCAATCTGGTGTCAGAGCTGGTCATGGCTGCACCTCAGCCACGCTCAAGGTCCTAAATGATAGCATAACCGCCATCGATAAAATACAACACTATGCAGCCGTCTTCATCAACCTGGCCAAGGCTTTCGACTCTGTCAATCACTGCATTCTTATCGGCAGACTCAACAGCCTTGGTTTCTCAAACGACTGCCTTGGCTGGTTCACCAACTACTTCTCAGATAGAGTTCAGTGTGTCAAATCGGAGGGCCTGTTGTCCGGACCTCTGGCAGTCTCTATGTGGGTGCCACAGGGTTCAATTCTCAGGCCGACTCTTTTCTCTGTATACATCAATGATGTCGCTCTTGCTGCTGGTGATTCTCTGATCCACCTCTACGCAGACGACACCATTCTGTATACTTCTGGCCCTTCTTTGGACACTGTGTTAACAAACCTCCAGATGAGCTTCAATGCCATACAACACTCCTTCCGTGGCCTCCAACTGCTCTTAAATGCAAGTAAAACTAAATGCATGCTCTTCAACCGATCGCTACCTGCACCTGTCCGCCTGTCTAGCATCACTACACTGGATGGTTCTGACTTAGAATATGTGGACAACTACAAATACCTAGGTGTCTGGTTAGACTGTAAACTCTCCTTCCAGACTCACATTAAGCATCTCCAATCTAAATCTAGAAACGGCTTCCTATTTCGCAACACAGCATCCTTCGCTCATTCTGCCAAACATACCCTCGTAAAACTGACCATCCTACCGATCCTTGACATCGGCGATGTCATTTAGAAAATAGCCTCCAACACTCTACTCAGCAAATTGGATGTAGTCTATCACAGTGCCATCTGTTTTGTCACCAAAGCCCCATATACTACCCACCACTGTGACCTGTATGGTCTCGTCGGCTGGCCCTCGCTACATATTCGTCACCAAACCCACTGGCTCCAGGTCATCTATGTCTTTGCTAGGTAAAGCCCTGCCTTATCTCAGCTCACTGGTCACCATAGCAACACCCACCCGTAGCACGTGCTCCAGCAGGTATATTTCACTGGTTAACCCCAAAGTCAACTCCTCTTTGGCCGCCTTTCCTTCCAGTCCTCTGCTGCCAATGACTGGAACGAATTGCAAAAATCATCAATCAATCTTATCAATCTTATCTCTCCCTCACTAACTTTAAGCATCAGCTGTCAGAGCAGCTTACCGATCACTGCACCTGTACACAGCCCATCTGTAAATAGCCCACCCAACTACCTCATCCGCATATTGTTATATCCCCATTTGCTCCTTTGCACCCCAGTATCTCTACTTGCACATTCATCTTCTGCACATCTATCACTCCAGTGTTTAATTGCTAAATTGTAATTATTTCGCCAGTATGACCTATTTACTGCCTTAACTCCCTAATCTAACTACATTTGCACACATTGAATATAGATTTTCTATTGTGTTATTGACTGTACCTTTGTTGATCCCATGTGTAACTCTGTGTTGTTTGTGTCGCACTGCTTTGCTTTATCTTGGCCAGGTCGCAGTTGTAAATGAGAACTTGTTCTCAACTGGCCTACCTGGTTAAATAAAGGTGAAATAAAAAACAATATGTGGTATGAACAGTGGTGATAAGAACAATATTCAGTTCACATTTTGTTACGTTACAGCCTTATTCTAAAATGGATAAAACAAAAACAATCCTCATGAATCTAAACACAATACCCCATAAAGACAACACGAAAACAGATTTTATGAAATGTTGGGAAATGTATTAAAAATAAAAATCAGAAATACCTTATTTAGATAAGTATTCAGAACCTTTGCTATGAGACTTGAAATTGAGCTCTGGTGCACACTTTTTAATAAAGTACACGATTGGAGTCCACCTGTGGTAAATTCAAATGATTGGACATCATTTAGAAAGGCACACACCTGTCTAAAAAAGGTCCCACAGTTGAAAGTGCATGTCAGAGAAAAAAAACAAGCCATGAGGTCCTTAGAGCTCCGAGACAGTAGCTTTTGCTCTGACATGCACTGTCAACTATGGGACCTAATATAGACTCTTGTGTGCCTTTCCATATTTACCAGAGGTGGACTCCAATCAAGTTGTAAAAGCATGTCAAGGATGATCAATGGAAACAGGATGCACCAGAGCTCAATTTTGAGTCTCATAGCAAAGGGTCTAAAATAAGGTCATTTTTTTTATATAAATGTGCAAAAATGTGTAGATTGCTAATGATTTTTATTTACAGTTGAAGTCGGAAGTTTACATACACCTTAGACAAATACATTTAAACTTTTTCACAATTCCTGACATTTAATCCTAGCAAAAATTCTCTGTCTTAGGTCAGTTAGGATCACCAATATATTTTAAGAATGTGAACTGTCAAAATAATAGTGGAGCGATTTATTTCAGCTTTTATTTCATTCCTCACATTCCCAGTGGGTCAGAAGTTTACATACACTCAATTAGTACTTGGTAGCATAACCTTTAAATTATTTAACTTGGGTCAAACATTTTGGGTAGCCTTCCACAAGCTTCCCACAATAAGTTGGGTGAATTTTGGCCCATTCCTCCTGACAGAGCAGGTGTAACTGAGTCAGGTTTGTAGGCCTTGTTGTTCTGGGATTGATTTGCACTTTTTAGCACCGAAGTACGTTCATCTGTAGGAGACAGAACGCGTCTCCTTCCTGAGCAGTATGACGGCTGCGTGGTCCCATGGTGTTTATACTTGTGTACTATTGCTTGTACAGATGAACGATGTACTTTCAGGCGTTTGGAAATTGCTCCCAAGGATGAACCAGGCCTACAATTTTTTGGTCTTGGCTGATTTCTTTTGATTTTCCCATGATGTCAAGCAAAGAGGCAGGTAGGCCTTGAAATACATCCACAGGTACACCTCCAATTGACTCAAATTATGGCAATTAGCCTATCAGAAGCTTCTAAAGCCATGACATCATTAACTGGAATTTTCCAAGCAGTTGAAAGGCACAGTCAACTTAGTATATGTAAACTTCTGACCCACTGGAATTGTGATACAGTGAGTTATAAGTGAAATAATCTGTCTGTAAACAATTGTTGGAAAAATTACTTGTGCAATGCACACAGTTAACAAGAAAATTGTAGAGTGGTTGAAAAACAAGTTTTAATGACTCCAACCTAAGTGTATGTAAACTTCCGATTTCAACTGTAAGTATTTTACAATTTAATCAATTTTAGAATAAGGCTGTAACGTAACAAAATGTGGAAAAAGTCAAGGGGTCTGAATACTTTCCGAAGGCACTGCATATATTTTTGTATACAGTTTTTGTTGTTGTTGTTCTGAACCCAATGCCCCAATGTCATCGTGACGTCGTCAACTTCGCCAGCCCCACCCCTACCGCTACCCCCACCCCGTCCGTTGGTCTAACCTGTACCGAGCTCACATGAGCCCAGTTGTGTGCCTTTTTCCCAGTCTGCCCTGTATGGAGATTGCACCTGGTATCCAAACATGCATGGTCACCAGTGTGTGTAGCAAACTACCTAGTTTAAATACTGCCACAGCAGCATAACATTTGATTAACTCTTGATAACACTTGATTTACATCATCATCAATATTCAGTCTGGTTGTCTAATAGCCTACCCGCAGCAGCACTTCATAAATTCTTTCCTTATAGAATCTTAGCCGTGGGAAGGGTGCTGGAGGTGCTGCAGCACCCCTGGTAAATTGAAATAAATTTGCCTAAGTTATAGAATTACTGCTGTCTGTTCAGAAATAAATTAAATAATTCAGAATAGCCTACTACTTTGTAGGAGCACATCGGTGGTGTGAGTAAGCTGCTCATCATTGGGTGAGTCAGTGAAACTGGAAAGCATTTTTAGGAATATAATTTACTCCTCATATTGTACAATATGTGTGTCTCCACACACCTAGGCCATTGATGGATTCAAGACAAGGTTGTTTTTATTAATCTCAGATTCTCAGTTTGTCTATCATTTTGATCATTTGTGCAGTATTAACAAATATTCTGCCAGTCTCCAGCAATATAAAATGACATAGAATGGCATGACATGCCTTCGTAAAAGGCCCTCCAAAAATTGTCCACCTGTGTGCAACCTCTGTATGTGCCTCTATTCTACTCTACTGTTTTACACCACTATGGAAATGCGATGATATGCATGCTATGCTTTATTATAAAGGTTAAAAAAAACATAATCTCATGCGTTCTGGTACTTCAGAGCTCCCTAGTTCAGCACCCCCACGCGCTCACTTTTTTGTTCCAGCATCTCCCGATTTACAAATGAAGCACTGAACACAAGTAGTCTAGACTCTAGCTAAACACCATATATTAAAATATCCACACAAGCCATTAGCCAGCCAGCCATATGTCACGAGTTAGTTAAGAGCATTGACGATAAATCCCAATCAGTAAAAAAAAAGATCAGCTAACTTGCAGATTTACATCATTCATCAACATCAATGATCAGCTGATGGCCTACCCTCTTTTCCCAATGTCAATCATGTCTTTAGGAGGCACTGTAACTAGCTTGCTTACATTTACTTACCTGCCCCCTGAAAGATCTGTGCACGGCCCTGATATTCATCAGCACCACCACCACCACCACTCACTTAGTTGATTCACGCTTCCTCTTTAATTCTCTTTTGGCAACAAAAAATGTAAGCATTGTAAATTCCATTTCAATTATCTAATTTTCAGTGGAGCAATTACTGGAGAAGCTAAAATGCTATACAAGCTACAATGCCAATTATATGACCACCTACCCAGAAACCTATTATCAAAAGTTTCACAATACTTTTTTGTGTCTTTTTTCGCTCGAGTGTTACCCAAATAACTCTTGCTGATATCTTAATCTACATCTACTTAAGGTATATGGTGTCCCATGCCTAAAATATAATTTACAATGTAAAAAATATTGAAATTTCCACTTCAGAACTTAATAAAAATATTGTTCTCTTGCCTCACTCCCTTCTCCCTATTCTCGTGCCTCTTTGACACGTGCCTCTTTTTTAGATTCCTTGATTTAATGGGCATATCACAACAGACATGCAGTAAATCCTGTACAGTAAAAAATGGCTATCGATTTGACCAAGCCACCCCCACCCCAGAAGATTCATGACAACTTTCTCTATAGCATTTAGCTACTTGTACCTTTTAATTAAATTATTTCTCACGTTCAAAACCAAATTCATATGTTTTCAAACCAGTGCCATGTTTCCATCAGATAATGACAACAGGGTGATCATTCTGTGTCCCATTATGGTCATAATAAGAGCCTAAATTAAGCCTAAGCTCACAAAAACGGACACTTTATAAACACCCCCACACTAAACAATGCAATAAAGTATAATAAAGTACACGATAACAGTATGTCTATTAATATTATGCTCCCAAAAATATTATGTGACAAATTCCCATTTACAGAACAGATGCAACATACTTTTATTTATATTTATTTAAATGTATGTATGTATGTATGTATGTATGTATGTATGTATGTATGTATGTATGTATGTATGTATGTATGTGTGTGTGTGTGTGTGTGTGTGTGTGTGTGTGTGTGTGTGTGTGTGTGTGTGTGTGTGTGTGTGTGTGTGTGTGTGTGTATATATATATATATATATATATATATATATATATATATATATATATATATATATATATATATATGTGTTTGTGTGTGTGTATATGTGGACACCCCTTCAAATTACACACACACACACATACACATACACACACATACATATGGATTCGGCTACTTCAGCCACACCGGTTGCTGACAGTTATATAAAATCGAACACACAGCCATGCAATCTCCATCGAGAAACATTGGCAGTAGAATGGCCTTACTGAAGAGCTCAGTGACTTTCAACGTGGCACCGTCATAGAATGCCACGTTTCCAACAAGTCAGTTTGTCAAATGTCTGCCCTGCTAGAGCTGCCCCGGTCAACTGTAAGTGCTGTTAAGCAACGTCAGAGCAAGAACTGTTTGTCGGAAGATTCATGAAATGGGTTTCCATGGCTGAGCAGCCGCACACAAGACTAAGATCACTAATGCACAATGCCAAGTGTTGGCTGGAGTGGTGTAAATCTCGCCGCCATTGGACTCTGGAGCAGTAGAAACGGGTTCTCTGGAGTGATGAATCACGCTTCAACATCTTGCAGTCCGAAGGATGAATCTGGGTTTGGTGGATGCCAGAAAAACGCTACCTGCCCCAATGCATAGTGCCAACTGTAAAGTTTGGTGAAGGAGGAATAATGGTCTGGGGCTCTTTATCATGGTTCGGGCTAGGTCCCTTAGTTCCAGTGAAGATACATCTTAATGCTACAGCATACAATGACATTGTAGACAATTCTGTGCTTCCAACTTTGTGGCAACAGTTTGGGGAAGTCCCTTTCCTGTTTCAGCATGCCCCTTTCCTGTTTCAGCATGCCCCCGTGCACAAAGTGAGGTACATACAGAAATAGTTTGTCGAGATCGGTGTGGAAGAACTTAACTGGCCTGCACAGAGCCCTGACCTCAACGCCATCAAACAACTTTGGGATGAATTGGAACGGCAACTGCGAGCCAGGCCTAATCGTCCGACATCAGTCCCCGACCTCACTAATACTCTTATTTCTAGCCAAAATTCATTCTAAATGCCACATTATTTGTATCAGTTGTTACGTTTTATAACAGCTATTCATTGTTTATTTCCACACGCAAGGGCAAAAAGAACAATAACTATTTAATAACTGTTTTCTTTTCGTATTGGCAGCCGGTGGAAATCAAGGTTTCATCTGAGCTGGGTAGGTGTGAGTGCTGCTATTCATCTACCAACCCACATCAATCACCCAAATGTCACAAACAAAGTAAAGGACAGACTATCAAAATCTAATCTCATCGCAGACATGTACAAGTGCTCCAAATAAACAACCCTGGAAGTAAACATCCTTGGATATTTCCTCTGACAGGATGCGCTGCTTGCAACACACACAATGGCCAATTCCAGTATTAATTAATACCAAAAACAGTTTTAAGTGAAATATTAGCTTTTGTCTGAAGCCAAAATTGACAGGAAATTCAAAAGCTAATTTGCATATGCACTAACAAGGCTTTTCAGCATACATAGCTTGACATCTGCTAGAGTACTGTAGCTTTATTTATCTACTGTACTTCAACAACATCTGGCCCTCTGCCCTCCCTATATCGTGGCATTGAACGGTTCAGCAGACTTTTAGCCCTCATAACTGGCTACGAGACTATTGCAGCTCTGTGGGTGTAACGTTTTATTGACAATTTTGATACCTTCTGGAAACAAAGGTTGTTTTATAAGGAGGATGGGATCCACCCAAATAATTTGGCTTCCTTGATCCTTTCACAGCATTATAAGGCTGCGTTGAGACAATGACTCATCAATGACCCAAGTCCAGCTCATTTAATCCCTACCATTGTGTCACTGAGTTGTCATAATGCTTCAGCAAATGTACATTATCCTAGGGGCGTTGGAAGACACAATGTAAATAACCTAATTTATGTCCCTCTTACTGTCTGGAATGCCTCTGTTGATCATACAGCTATTTTATGCTGCAAACATATGCCTATTAACCAGAGTAATACTGTTGGCACTGAGGTGGTGTGCCCTAGTAGGAAGTCCACTGTGTGCAGCTCACCCTACACTAATAAAATAACCAGAGTATGTCTACCTCTTCTAAGCTGCCCAGTAAAGCAAGAAAAATAATCAAGCATCCCAGAAAAGTGTTAAAAATAGCCCACATTAACACATGTAGCTTCATGAATCAAGGTTCATGAAATCAATAATTTGCTAGTAACAGATGACATTCATAATCTGACAATCTCTGAAGCTCACTTAGATAATACCTTCGATGATACAGTGGTAGCAATACAAGGTTATAACATTTACAGAAAATACAGAAATGCCAACGGGGGCGGTGTTGCAGTCTATATTCAGAACCACATTCCTGTAAAGCTTAGTGTGGATCTCATGTTAAATACTGTTGAAGTAATATGGCTACAGGTTCACCTGCCTCACCTAAAGCCCATTCTTGTGGGAAGCTGCTATAGACCACTAAGTGCTAACAGTCAATATCTGGATAATATGTGTGAAATACTTGATAATGTATGTGATATCAACCTACCAGGGTAGTTTTAAACAGTACAGGAATTAAATCAATGTATTGATCATGACTTTACTAATGCTGCAGAAATTTGTTTGAAAGCAGTATCCAAATCCATTGGATGTAGTGAGCACAATGTAGAAGCTATCTAGGATAACCAAAGTTCCAAAGGCTGGGCCTAATATTGTGTAAAAGAGGTCATAAAATACGTTTTGTAGTGATTCCTATGTGAAGAACATTTGTTGGTCTGTGGTGTGTAATGGCAAGTAACCAGACACTGCACTTGACACATTTATGAAATTGCTTATCCCAGTTACTTATAAGCATGTAAAAACTGTTAAATCCCCATGCATTGATGAGGAATTGAAACATTGTATGGTTGAGAGGGATGAGGCAAAAGAGATAGCACATCGGTCTGGCTGTACAACCGATTGGCAAACGTACTGCAAATTGAGAAATCATGTGACTAACAATAAAAATAAGAAAATACATAAAGAATTATAGTAAAAAGCATTGGAGCACCTTAAATGAAATTTTGAGCAAAAAGGCAAACTCCGCCCATCATTCATCGAATCAGATGGCTCATTCATCTCAAAACCCACTGATATTGCCAACTACTTTGCAAATCTTTTCAATGAAAAAATCATTAAACTTAGGCATGACATGCCAGCAACAAATGCTGACACTACATATCCAAGTATATCTGACCAAAATATGAAAGATAAACATTGTAATTGTGAATTCCATAAAGTAAGAGTGGAAGAGGTGAAAAAAGTATTATTGTCTATCAACAATGACAAGTTACCGGGGTATGACAACTTGGATGGAAAAATACTGAGGATAATAGCGAACGATATTGCCACATATATTTGCCATTCGTCAATTTAAGCCAACTAGAAAGTGTGTGCCCTCAGGCCTGGAGGGAAGATAGAGTTAATCCCTTACCCAAGAATAGTAAAGCCCCCTTAACTGGCTCAAACAGCTGACTAGTCAGGCTGTTACCAAGCCTTGTTTGACCAGATAAAACACTATTTTACAGGACGCGTATAGGGAAAGACTTTCAGCACGCGTATAGGGAAAGACGTTCAACAAGCACAGCACTTACACAAATGACTGATGATTGGCTGAGAGAAATTGATGATAAAAAAATTGTGGGGGCTGTTTTGTTAGACTTCAGTGAGGCTTTTGACATTATCAATCATAGTCTGTTGCTGGAAAAACGTATGTGTTATGGCTTTACACCACGTGCTATAGTGTGGATAAAGAGTTACCTGTCTAACAGAACACAGAGGGTGTTCTTTAATGGAAGTCTGACCAACAAAATCCAGGTTGAATCAGGTATTCCCCAGGGTAGCTGTCTAGGCCCTTTACTTTTTTCAATCTTTACTAACGACATGCCACTGCAGTAAATCATTCACTAAATCCTAAATATTGTAATGAATAATGTGGAAATTGAGCACGTTGAGGAGGATAAACTGCTTGGATTAACCCTGGATTGTAAACTGTCATGATCAAAATAGATTGCTACAACAGTAGCTAAGATGGAGAGAAGTCTGTCTATAATAAAGCGCTGCTCTGCATTCTTAACAGCACTATCAACAAGGCAGGTCCTACAGGCCCTAGCTTGTCGCACCTGGACTACTGTTCAGCCGTGTGTTCAGGTGCCCCAAAGAGGGACTTAGGAAAATTGCAATTGGCTCAGAACAGGGCAGCACGGCTGGCCCTTGGATGTACACAGAGAGCTAACATTAATAATATGCATGTCAATCTTTCCTGGCTCAAAGTGGAGGAGAGATTGACTTCATTACTACTTGTATTTGTGAGAGGTATTGACATGTTGAATGCACCAAGCTGTCTGTTTGAACTACTGGCACACAGCTCCAACACCCATGCATACCCTACAAGACATGCCACCAGAAGTCTCTTCACAGTCCAAGTCCAGAACAGACTATGGGAGGCGCACAGTACTCTTCCACATCAAGTAACTCATGCCAGCAGTAACATTTGATTACATTTTTTTTATTGATAAAAAAAAAATGTATTTACAAATACACTTTATGGAACAGCGGGGACTGTGAAGCAACACAAACATAGACACATGCATACAAACACGATATCATACAGACTATACACACATGCACACATGGATTTTGTGTTATAGATATGTGGTAGTAGAGTAGAGGCCTGAGTGCACACACTTAATATGTTGTGAAATCTTTTATGTATGTATTGTAATGTTTTTAGTAATGTTTTTAAAATGTATAACTGCCTTAATTTTGCTGGACCCCAGGAAGAGTAGGCAGCTAATGGGGATCCATAATAATACAAATACTACATACAAACACATGTACTCACATTGGATGGGTAATTTAGGATTCAAACTCTCTCAAACAGCCTAATACATACTTTTAGAGTAGGTTTACCCAGTGAATGTACTTGGTAATGTAAACATGTTTTTTTTCATGCAAAACATCATCCCATTCCACTCATTTAAATATTATGGGGAGGTTTTCCGAGACACAGATTCAGCCTAGTCCTGGACTAAAAAGCATGATCATTGGAAAATCTCTAGACAAAATTATTTATAGTCCTGGACTAAGAGTAATCTGTGTCCACAAAACCGCTCCTTAACCCTACATGTGGGCTAGCCTAATACATAGGCCTACTCAGATGGGAAATGGGCAAGGTAGTTGACAGCTTTTGAACATATTTTGAAGCTGCACATGGTTTATGTTCCTGTTATAAACAATGGTAATGCAACTTTATATATTGGGTTATGATAGGGTAAGACAGTTGCACTATGCTCTTGAAACATTTATAAATTATATAATTTAAAGGGTCAATCTGCGATTAAAGTAACTGTCTAGTGAACATTCACTTTTAAAAGTTCATATTCATGCACATAAGCAAATAATGTTGTTGACTCATCCTATACTTGTATATGTGGCAAGAGCATAGATTGAGCACCTCAAACTTGTATCTCAAACAGAGCATTTGAATAATGCTTGCCATTTCCTTACAGAGTTTGATGTCATACTCCTGAGGAGGACGAGCTGGCCTATCAGCGGTCTAGAGGAGGAATATTTTTCATGACCGGTATATGCCTACACCATTCTGTTGTTGGGGTATGCCCCACCATTACAACACAGAAAAGCTGCTTTTTATGATGCAATATGATATACTTTATTGTCCATTTCCATGGAAAACATTTTTAGGACATCAGCATACAAATACACAAACACAACAGAATATATGACATGCAGTACGGAAAAGTACACAAGATACATTTTCACATATTAAAAGTCTACTATTCGACCGTTTATTGGCCTACTCCCAGACTGTGTATTGCAGTGGAAGCTGGTGGGAGGAGCTATAGAAGGACGGACTCAATGTAAAGACTGGAATGGTATAAATGGAACTGTATTAAACACAAACATATGGAAACCACGTTTGACTCCGTTCTATTGATTCCATTCAGCCATTACAATGAGCCCATCCTCCTATAGCTCCTGCCACCAGCCTCCACTGGTGTATTGGGCCTGCATCTGTCCTATGTTCAGCAGCCCAATGACTGATGGAATGAAACTTCCCTTGCTCCTATTCTTACTGAACAGTGGGAACCTTAATCTATTTTTGGAAGGAAAAAAATGACAGGTCATATTTCATAGAAATCTGGAAACACTGGACAGTTACTTTAAATTATTTACACACACCCATTGATTCTTGAAGAATATAACTTATATAATAAATGCCTCATGAACATAGTCCAATTGTCGCACCCCATCAAAGCCCCAAATATATGCTTATTCTACTAAATTGTTTGTAAACAATGCAGGTTGTATACAAACATTGTTTAGCCTCTGAATATGGTTAAAATTGTCATTTTGTATCCATACTGTAGCTCTATCGATGAATTTGAGAGTGGTAACACTTCTCTAACCTCCTCAACTTCTTACCAAAACAATGGCAGGGTGATGGCTTTGTTGTTGTATGAAATGCAGATTGCCCTTGAACCAATGGGTATACAGTATATCAAGATTAGGGCCATTGAACAGATTCCCAGATGGCAGATTGCATGGGTACAGTACATGTACCAAGTACATTAATGGGGTAAACCTACTCTAAGAGTATGTATTCGGCTGTTTGAAAGCTAATCAACCAATCCAATGTGAGTACATCTGTTCTTGAAGTACAGTAGATAAATAAAGCTACAGTACTGTAGCACAGTGGTTCCCAACTCAGGTCCTCGAGAACCCCCAACAGAAGACATTTTTTATCGTAATCCCAGACAAGCTGTGCTGAAGTACGTGTACACAGGGCGCTTCTGTTCCCGCACTGACCTGTTCTTGCCAGCTGTCTTTGCCTCCCATACCTGGTTGTACTTACAGGTATCTCCTTTTTTTGGGCACACCCCCATACATGCCTCTAATGTTTCTGTTACTTTACACAATTCTGTTGTGAGCTGGATTTGTGAGCTGTCCCCTCTGAGAGAATTGCAATGGACCTGGTGGGGCACCTGGTAAAGTACGCCAAAGGGCACCAATATATCCTGGTGATTCTAGACTATGCCACCCGCTACCCAGAGGCAATGGCCTCGAAAGGTATTGCCAAGGATCTAGTGATGTCCTTTAGCTGAGTGGTAATAGCCAAGGAGATCCTCACTGACCAGGGGACCCCCTTCATGTCTCGGATCATGCAGGACTTGTACAAGCTCCTAAAGGTAAAACAAATCTGCACTTCTGTGTACCACCCTGAGACAGATGGGCTTGTTGAAAGGATTTAAGAAAAATTTAAAGAGCATGCTCCATAAGGTAGTAGACCAGAATGGAAGGAACTGGGACCAGTTGTTGCCATATTTGCCCTTTTCGATTCTCCCCATTCAAGCTCATATATGGACGACAACCTCAGGGCTTCCTGAACATTGCAAAGGAGACCTGAGAGACTGAGCCAAGCCTGCATCACAGTATCATTGACCATGTGGCTGAAATGGGTGATCGGATACAGAAGTTATGGCCAAAGGTAAGAGAGCATATGGCCCAAGCCTAAGAAGCACAAAGGAGGGTCTACAATCAGGGAGCTCAACCCAGAGAATTCCAGAATGGGGGGAGAGTTCTGGTACTGGTGCACACAACAGAAAACATGTTCTGTCCACCTGGAAGAGGCCATATGAGATCCTGGGGAAGGTGAGTCCAGTGAACTACAAAGACTGGTAATATGTACATGTAGGTAGAGTTAAAGTGACTATGCATAGATAATAAACAGAGAATAGCAGCAGCATAAAAGGGTGGGTGCAAATAGCCTGGGTAGCCATTTGATTAGCTTTTCAGGAGTCTTATGGCTTGGGGATAGAAGCATGCATGCTGTGCAGTAGCAGAGAGAACAGTCTATGACTAGGGTAGCTGGAGTCTTTGACAATTGTTAGGGCCTTCCTCTGACACCGCCTGGTCTAGAGGTCCTGGATGGCAGGAAGCTTGACCCCAGTGATGTCCTGGGCTGTACGCACGACCCTCTGTAGCACCTTACGGCCAGATGCAGAGCAGTTGCCCTACCAGGCAGTGATACAACCAGTCAGAATGCTCTCGATGGTGCAGCTGTAGAACTTTGTGAGGATCTGGGGACCCATGCCAAATCTTTTCAGTCTCCTGAGGGGGAAAAGGTGTTGTCGTACTCTCTTCATGACCATGATGGTTCGTTGGTGATGTGGACACCAAGGAACTCGAAATGCTTGACCCGCTCCACTACAGCCCATGAGGATATTAATGTGGGCTTGTTCGGCCCGCCTTTTCCTGTAGTTCACGATCAGCTCCTTTGTCTTGCTCACATTGAGGGAGAAGTTGTTGTCCTGGCACCACACTGCCAGGCCTCTGACATCCTCCCAATAGCCTGTCTCATCGTTGTTGGTAATCAGGCCAACCACTGTTGTGTCGTCAGAAAACTTAATGATGGTGTAGGAATCATGCTTGGCCCTGCAGTTGTGAGTGAACAGGTAGCAAAGGAGGGGACTAAGCACACACCACTGAAGGACACTTTCAGAAGAAATGTATTTGATTCTGGCCATTTTGAGCCTGCATTCGAACCCACAAATGCTGAAGCTCCAGATACTCAACTAGTCTAAAGAAGGCCAGTTCTGTTGCTTCTTTAATCAGAACAACAGTTTTAAGCTGTGCTAACATAATTGCAAAAGGGTTTTCTAATGATCAATTAACCTTTTAAAATGATAAACATGGATTAGCTAACACAATGTGCCATTGGAACACAGGAGTGATGGTTGCTGATAATGGGCCTCTGTACGCCTATGTAGATATTCCATAACAAAATCTGACGTTTCCAGCTACAATAGTCATTTACAACATTAACAATATCTACATTGTATTTCTGATCAATTTGATGTTATTTTAATGGACAAAAAAAAAAGCTTTTCTTTCAAAAACAAGGACATTTCTAAGTGACCCCAAACTTTTGAATGGTAGTGTACTTTTCGACATAGTCTCATCAGGGAGCCTGCTCGTTTGCCTCTCCTGTGCCGTCTCTTCCTCTTTCGAGTCCCGGGGTTTAGGGCCTGGTCCGGGATGAGCAGTACATCCACAGCTGCTGACTCGTTTAAGTAGAAATCTTCATCCAAATTGAGGTTAGTAATCGCTGTTTTGAAGTCCAGAAGCTGTTTTCGGTCATAGGAAATGATGGCAAAAATATTACGTACAAAGAAGTTGAGATTAGTGGAAAAAAATACACAAAATAGCAGAATTGGACAGGAGCCCGTTAGACGGCAGCTCTCCATCTCTGCAGCACCATCTCAGAGATTCAATGTTGTCAGGATATAACTTTAGCTAGCTAGCTAAAAATGTGTGCAGGTAGCTAGCTACTGTAGCTATAAGATGAGAGAGTGGCTAGGTTTAAGTTTGCGTCACAGCCCCGAACACAGATCAAATAGATATCCAATCAAGACATGCTGCATTCTCACTTTGAATGAGACTGTATGATCTGTCATACTAATTCTGTTCATCTGTTTCTGTTAAACTAATATTAATTATTAGTAGTTAGCATGTGTGTTTTCACCATTCATTAGCTATCATTAATTTGCTATTATGAATAGGGAAATCAAAACTAGAAGATTGGTTTTAATTACATCAACAACGCCTTTCTTGAATATTCAAACAAAAGGTGAAGGTCAAATTGATCTTTCTCTGTGATTCGAGTGCCACTGTTGACAACTTTGTGGAATTTCTTGTAGGTCATTTCAAATCTGATTCTGGCAAATGTAGCTATTTATTCGTCCCCCTTTTCTAGAGAAAACTAGGAAACCGATCGCGGCGCCATCTGGTGACCATTTTTAAGGAATGGAGTTCTCAGTTGATTTGCGGATTTTCAATAGAGAATATGGAGGATTGACGGGGAAAAGGGGACAGGGAAAAGTCAATTTAAAATGCATGAATCAATCAAAATGTAATATGCTATCATCACGTCTATAATATTCTTCCATTTTGCTTTGGAAAGCGGCATGGCTGATACCTACCTATAGCCCACCCTCTTCTTTGCAGAGAACTCCTCAGCCCTAGACTGCATTAGGGAAAAACTGTAGAGAAAAATGAACTTATCCTCTCTCTCCCCCTGCAAATCCACTCTGACAAAAGTGCCTGGGATTCTTTTGGCATGCTAATTATCAATGTCAATGCTGACAGGACAGAGGATGAGGCTTTTCTAGCTCAACTCATTGATTGTTTTACTATGTTAATGCAAGGGGGAATTGTAAAATGTGCGCTTATGATTTCAGAGCCCTGGGTGGCCTTGGGGGTACGTGCCTTCAGATCTCTTGCCAACTGCATTGTGACCCTCTTAATCACGGCGAGGGGCCCAGTGAAAGCCCAATGACGGGCCACTGGATGTCTTGCCACTGGTGATGAGCTTGCTAAAGGGTTAATGGTCTCTGTGTGTGGTCCTCAGTGTATGTTCCTTCAAAGCAGTTTCATTTGAGTTCAATAATTACATGAGTACAACCAAGTGAGGCAACATTGAGCGCTGTAAGGTAGCTCAGTGGGAAAAGGTGTCATGGATGTGATGCACACAATAATTAGTGCATGTGTGTGTTTAAGGGTCAGGGTGTGCATTTAGCGTTTCCCTGTGTGTGTGTGTGTGTGTGTGTGTGTGTGTGTGTGTGTGTGTGTGTGTGTGTGTGTCAGGGTGTGTATTTAGTGCAGCCTATGCATGTTTGTGTCAGTGTAGTCCTCACATACCTCCTGAGGGCTGTATAATTCACTGTGAAATTCTCAAGCTGAGTATGTAATGGTGAGCGACATGCTTGAGCAAGGAAGAGCGAGGCAGTGTTTATGTGGGCATTTTGGAGGCCACAAAATAGATAGAAATTGAGCCAATATGACTGCTAACCTTGTTTAACAGGCCATCATCCAGACTGCTCCCCAAAGAGAATGGCATTTCTGAATGTCATGACCTTTCCTAACCACATTAAAAACCTCATGGTTTTGTTAATCAATAAAAATTCCAAACCATCATGAAAGTAAGAGGAAAAACCATCTGAAGAATATGTATTCATGTGTGTTAGGGGGACATCTCGTTTTACCTGTCATCTGTAGAAGCTAAATGAGAAGATTTCTCTCGGCGGGGTGACAGTGAGTGAGGTGTGTATGTTTGTGTGATGGGTACTGTGGACGGATGGAGGGGGAAAATGGTCTTGGAAAGAGCAGCTCTGTTCGTCCAGGGCTCTCAGAGGTAATTGGGTGCCAGAATAAGACACTGTCACTACTGCCCCACAAGTACATCCTGATGGGCGGTGAAAAAACTGAAAACATCAAACCCGACAGAAAAACGAGAGAGAGGGGGTTAGAATATAGAGGTTTCCAGGGTAAGACCCCCCCAAAATAAATAATTATGTATATGCTAATTCACAAGGGTCAGTGTTTAGCAGTGTTGTTTCTGGAAGCTGTGGGCACTGTATCGTGACTCTCCAGCCTCCCCTCTCCCTCCAATGTCAATCGGGGGCGGCCTGTAATGTTGGAGAGACTAATTACTGTGTAATTTCAACTCTTATCGTAGGGACACATATAGACATCGGACCCCTTCTCCATGCAAATACTGGTGGAGATTAAATGGTCGCTGGTGAACAAAGTCCTGAAGGTAAAGAGGCTATGGGCAGAGTGGCAAAAGAGAATACCCTGGCACAGACACATGGAAGACTGATTATTGATTATTTTGATTATTTTGATTATTTGTGAATTTGTATTGTATTTGTGAGACATTCTACTGCACTGTTGGGGCTAGAAACACAAGAATTTCACTGCACGTGCTATAACACCTGTAAATCTGTGTACATGACAAATAAACTTTGATTTGAATGGGAATCTGCTGACAGCCAGTTGTCATATTAAACCCAAATATTCCAAGCCAAGACACATCAAGTCACAAATGGCCAGGAACATACCGGATGTTACTTGGCCTGACTGCCGTAAGGCCAAGCCTGTTGGATTTCTGTCTTCTTTTGTTGGATATGCCGGTAAACAGCTTAGCTGTCCGGTAGCAAAGAGGGACCGGAAGACCTGTGTAGAAAGGCTCTGTCACGTCCTGACCAGCAGAGGGAGTAGTTGTTTAGTATTTTTGGTCAGGACGTGGCAGAAGTACTGTGTTGTATGTGTTTTCTGGTATTTCTGTTTCTATGTTGGTCTGTGTGGCTCCCGATCAGGGACAGCTGGTTATCGTTGTTCCTGATTGGGAGTCATATATTAGGAGTGTGTTTGTCACCTGGTTTTTGTGGGTTGTTTTATTTCGCACTGCTGTATGTAAGTACATAGCCTGTGAAACTGTCTAGTCGTTCATGTTTATTGTTTTGTCCGTGTCCATCATAATTTAAATAAAATGATGTGGAGCACGCAAGCCGCTGCGTATTGGTCAGATAATGATTTCGAAATATCTTCAGATGAAGGTGAAGATTGTGAAGACGAGCTAGGTTTTGGTTTGGTTTTGTTACCCATTGCTGTGGCGTATTCTGTTGTTTCTTTCCCTGAATAAAAGTCCTGGATCGTTTCCCTAGAGAAAGGTCAATTTTGCTTTACGCTTGAGTTACTTCACAATCTCGTCAGATGTTGACCAGCCCCCCCCCCCCCCCCCCCCCCCCCGACCGCTACACTGGTGGAGAATGCAGGCATTATTCCTTCGGGCTTCAAGGGCAAGTGACAAGAGACTGTGAAATTATACCAGATCATGGAGAGCCTCATCAAGCAGCTGGCTCATGACAGCCAAGCCCAGCTCGACATGCACAGGGAGTTCATTTCAGAGCAAAGGAATCAAAATGCTAGGTTGTTGGCACACCTACAAACCCTCACTGTTTGTTCTCCACAGGCAACCCCAGCCAGTGGACCCAACCCGGAAAGTTTCCTGTTGAAAATGACACAGGCAGAGGACTTGGAGGCCTACCTCTTAACCAGCAACACGGGAGGGTTGGCCCAAGAACACCAGGGCTGGGTTGCTTGGACCCTGCCTGGTGTGAGAAGCACAACTATGACCTATTAGATGACCAGGCTGAAAACTTCAAGGTGGTTAAAGGCAGCGGTTCTTGCCTGGTATGGGTATACGTTAATGACCTGGGCCTTGAAGTTCCAGGAATGGACCTTTGTTCCCACCCAGTCAGTCTGGTTGCAGAGTGACCCCACAGGGCCCAGAGTGGTGGAGACCACTTCCTATGGGGCCCTTCTCTATAATGCCAATAAGGTGGCCAGCCAGGGCAATCCACAGTCTGTGGAACAACAATGGATCTGCTGAAGTCTGGTAAGACAGACCCAGTTGGGGGGAGGCCCTGTCACTTAATGAACTCCTGTTGGGCCCATAAGGAAACAGCCCCCACGATCCCAACCAAAGTAGATGGAAGAGATGCAGAAGCCCTTTTGGACTCCGGCAGTATGGGGTCATTGATACAGCCACAGCTAGTAGGAGAGCACAATCGTACCGCAGAGAATCCTGTGGCAGTGTCCTGCCTTCACGAGGACACCAAGGAATATCCAATGACAGTGGTGAAGCTTACAACCCCTCAAGGGAACTGTCAACTTCAAGTAGGCTTAGTCCGCAACCTCCCCGTACCCCACCTGAGGCTTGGAGGAAAACTAAACATGCCATGGTCCAAGAACCCATCCAAAAGTCAACAAAAAACCTATTTGCGCTGCCCAGGGGAACCCAGATGGAGCCTCCACTGAGCCGGGATTAGGGGAATAATCAGCAGGACCCTTCGATACATTCCCAGTCTGGGAGCTGTCAGAGGAAGATCTTGGGGAGGGGCCCATCAGTCTCAACCTCAAAGGCCAGTTCGGAACGGCCCAACTGGAGGACCCCAATCTCACACATGCGAGGGTCCAGGTCACCGAAGTAGATGAAAAGAGATATCCTCACTTTGTGATTAAGAGGCAGCTGTTGTATTATGCTAAAGAAGTCAATTCTAAAGTTAACCTGTTAGGGCTAGGGGGCAGTATTGACACGGCTGGATAAAAAACATACCCGATTTAATCTGGTTACCACTCCTACCCAGTAACTAGAATATGCATATACTTATTACATATGGATAGAAAACACCCTAAATTTTCTAAAACTGTTTGAATGGTGTCTGTGAGTATAACAGAACTCAAATGGCAGGTCAAAACCTGAGAGATTCCTTTACAGGAAGTGGCCTGTCTGACCATTTCTTGAACTTCTTTTCCATCTCTATCTTTTACTAAGGATCTCTGCTCTAACGTGACACTTCCTACGTCGTCCATAGGTGCTCAGAGCCCGGGAAAAACCTGAATGTCGTCATCCCAGCCCCAGGCTGAAACACATTATCGCCTTTCTCAAGTGGCCAATCAAGGAACTCTGGGCTTAGGCGCATGACCCGACCGCCCCCGCCTTTGTGATTTTTTTCCTCTGTTTGCCGAAAAGGAGATTCCCGGTCGGAATATTATCGCTTTTCTACGAGAAAGATGTCGTAACATAATTCCCCGGAAGTTTGTCATATGTTTGAGAAATTGAAGCAATAGGATTTTTAACCTCTCTGGGCTAGGCGGGACGAATTCGTCCCACCTACGTAACAGCCACTTGCAGCCTGTGGCGCGATTTTCAAAACCTTAAAAATCCTATTACTTCAATTTCTCAAACATATGACTATTTTACAGCTATTTAAAGACAAGACTCTCGTTAATCTAACCACACTGTCCGATTTCAAAAAGGCTTTACAACGAAAGCAAAACATTAGATTATGTCAGCAGAGTACCAAGCCAGAAATAATCAGACACCCATTTTTCAAGCCAGCATATAATGTCACCAAAACCCAGAAGACAGCTAAATGCTGCACTCACCTTTGATGATCTTCATCAGATGACAACCCTAGGACATTATGTTATACAATACATGCATGTTTTGTTCAACCAAGTTCATATTTATATCAAAAACCAGCTTTTTACATTAGCATGTGACGTTCAGAACTAGCATACCCCCCGCAAACTTCCGGGGAATTCGCTAACATTTTACTAAATTACTCACGATAAACGTTCACAAAAAGCATAACAATTATTTTAAGAATTATAGATACAGACCTCCTCTATGCACTCGATATGTCCGATTTTAAAATAGCTTTTTGGTGAAAGCACATTTTGCAATATTCTAAGTACATAGCCCAGGCATCACGGGCTAGCTATTTAGACACCCGGCAAGTTTAGCACTCACCATAATCATATTTACTATCATAAAAGTTTGATTACCTTTTGTTGTCTTCGTCAGAATGCACTCCCAGGACTGCTACTTCAATAACAAATGTTGGTTTGGTCCAAAATAATCCATCGTTATATCCGAATAGCGGCGTTTTGTTTGTGCGTTCCAGACACTATCCGAAATGGTAAAGAAGGGTCGTGATCATGGCGCAATTCGTGACAAAAAAATTCTAAATATTCCATTACCGTACTTCGAAGCATGTCAACCGCTGTTTAAAATCAATTTTTACGCCATTTTTCTCGTAGAAAAGCGATAATATTCCGACCGGGAATCTCCTTTTCGGCAAACAGAGGAAAAAATCACAAAGGCGGGGGCGGTCGGGTCACGCGCCTAAGCCCAGAGTCCCTTGATCGGCCACTTGAGAAAGGCGATAATGTGTTTCAGCCTGGGGCTGGGATGACGACATTCAGGTTTTTCCCGGGCTCTGAGCGCCTATGGACGACGTAGGAAGTGTCACGTTAGAGCAGAGATCCTTAGTAAAAGATAGAGATGGAAAAGAAGTTCAAGAAATGGTCAGACAGGCCACTTCCTGTAAAGGAATCTCTTAGGTTTTGACCTGCCATTTGAGTTCTGTTATACTCACAGACACCATTCAAACAGTTTTAGAAACTTTAGGGTGTTTTCTATCCATATGTAATAAGTATATGCATATTCTAGTTACTGGGTAGGAGTGGTAACCAGATTCAATCGGGTATGTTTTTTATCCAGCCGTGTCAATACTGCCCCCTA
Source organism: Salmo salar (assembly GCF_965601325.2). Taxonomy (NCBI): domain Eukaryota; kingdom Metazoa; phylum Chordata; class Actinopteri; order Salmoniformes; family Salmonidae; genus Salmo; species Salmo salar. Next base: position 8,573,523 of record NC_138300.1, on the reverse strand, counting down.
GCCCTAACAGGTTAAGGGGCTAACCAGCAATTACCATAGGTTCATTCCTGACTATGCAACTGTAGCTTGTCCTCTATCAGACCTGACCAAAAAGACCCAGCCCAACGGGGTCAGGTGGACTGACAAAGCAGAAGAAGCCTTCCAGAACCTGAAGGAGGTCCTGTGCTCCGGACCGGTATTGGTGATGCTGGACTTTGGGAAAGAGATGGTGGTCCAGACTGATGCCTGCAACACAGGGGTGCGAGCATCCCATCTTATACATCATCTGGAAGCAGTTGCCCCGAGAAATCAAATACTCAACAGTGGAGAAAGAGTGCCTAGCGGTGCAGTGGGCAGTGAAGAAGTTAAAGTACTACCTCCTGAGAGTCTCTCTTCTCTGGCACTAGAGTCCTGCATCAGGCAACAACAAAAAAACACTGGTGGTCCTGGAGTTAAGAGAGAACTTGGGTAAATACAATGGGGGAATTTCACTTGACATGTGGACAGACTATTTTCAAAAGATAGACACAGTGGGCTTTTGGATTCTCTCCCTCTAAAAATAAGGGGAAAAGTAAGAAACCTGTCTATCAGCCCTGCATTAAAGACCAAAATTGGTTAAAGAAAATTGTGATAAATAAAAATATATACCGATTCCATGGCACATGGTTTGTGAATTGACACGCAATTTCGATTTATTATAACCTACTGCAGGCCTAAAACCTATGGATTTAACCTTCTGAATTAATGATAATATTGAAGATAGAACCCGCCTCTTAATGACTTCCTAGAGCCGATCTGTTATCGGCTGTTAATTACTGAATGACAGAGCTTCCGGCTGATGTATAGGATGGGATGCTCCTCCGCTCAGATTTTTATTTAGAAAATAATGCAGTCACTTCGTAGCTTAGGCCTGCAGTACTCTCGACCGGTCCCGTTGTACAGCGCCATATTTTCCTAACTGAAATTGGCGGAGAGTCAGGCAGAGAATGACACGTTGAAAAGGGAGGAATGAGATGGAGTCACAATCCATACCATGCACACCTGTGAGCTCTGCAACTACACCTACTGTTTGTGGAATCTGCAAAGAACATGCCCTTGCTGAAAATACCTGTCTAAATGCAATCTCTCTGTCACCCACACGCACTGCTCTGAGACAAGCATGGGGACTGGTCTTGATGAATCAATGAGATTTCCATTTTCACTGAATCTCCATTTGGGTATTGGTTAGCCTACAATTAGGGTGTGGAAATGTTAGGATATTTTTGCTCTTCACTTGCAGTCACTTAGTAGCCTACTCCCGACCGGTCATGTTGTACAGCGTGTTTCGTTTTTCTTGGAATAGAAACAGCATAATATTAATCAAATTGATTAAGCAGAATTTCTTAAAATCAATCCCATATACTATGTTCTTACAAAAAACATGTTAAATTCTCTAGTATAGCCAATATTAAAAACAGTCAAATGCTTCTCAAAGATGCCCTCTGGTGGTCAAACTAGCACTAACGAGCATTAATGGCAACAAAGGCTGACACTTAAATAACGTGCCATAGAATTGCCCGCAAGCTGTGCTACAGTACGACAACTTTTAAAGGAAGAACCACTGTATGCTTTCTTTATTAATTCAAAAAGCTTTTAACCTCTATGGGCTAGGTGGGACGCTTGCGTACCACCTACTCAACAGCCAGTGTAATCCCGTGGCGCGTTATTCAAATACCTTAGAAATGCAAAACCTTCAATTTTTCAAAAATATGACTATTTTACACCATTTTAAAGATAAGACTCTCGTTAACCTGTTGGGTCTAGGGGGCAGCATTTGCACGTCTGGATAAAAAAAAATTACCCGATTTAATCTGGTTACTAATCCTACCCAGTAACTAGAATATGCATATACTTATTATATATGGATAGAAAACACTCTAAAGTTTCTAAAACTGTTTGAATGGTGTCTGTGAGTATAACAGAACTCATTTGGCAGGCAAAACCCTGAGACATTTTCTGACAGGAAGTGGATACCTGATGTGTTGTATTGACTTTAAACCTATCCCATTGAAAAACACAGGGGCTTAGGAATATTTTGGCACTTCCTATTGCTTCCACTAGATGTCACCAGCCTTTACAAAGTGTTTTGAGTCTTCTGGAGGGAGATCTGACCGAACAAGAGCCATGGAACGATGATGTCCCATTAGACACCTGGCGCGCGAGTTCATGTTGGGTACCCTCGTTCCAATACGTTATAAAAGAGTATGCATTCGTCCACCTTGAATATTATTCATGTTCTGGTTAAAAAAGGCCCTAATGATTTATGCTATACAACGTTTGACATGTTTGAACGAACGGAAATATATTTTTTCCCCTCGTTCATGACGAGAAGTCCGGCTGGCTTACATCATGTGCTAACGAGACGGAGATTTTTGGACATAAATGATGAGCTTTTTTGAACAAAACTACATTCGTTATGGACCTGTGATACCTGGAAGTGACATCTGATGAAGAGAATCAAAGGTAATGGATTATTTACATAGTATTTTCGATTTTAGATCTCCCCAACATGACGTCTAGTCTGTATCGCAACGCGTATTTTTCTGGGCGCAGTGCTCAGATTATTGCAAAGTGTGATTTCCCAGTAAGGTTATTTTTAAATCTGGCAAGTTGATTGAGTTCAAGAGATGTAAATCTATAATTCTTTAAATGACAATATAATATTTTACCAATGTTTTCTAATTTTAATTATTTAATTTGTGACGCTGACTTGACTGCCGGTTATTGGAGGGAAACGATTTCCTCAACATCAATGCCATAGTAAAACGCTGTTTTTGGATATAAATATGAACTTGATAGAACTAAAAATGCATGCATTGTCTAACATAATGTCCTAGGAGTGTCATCTGATGGAGATTGTAAAAGGTTAGTGCATCATTTTAGCTGGTTTTATGGTTTTGGTGACCCTGTCTTTGACTTGACAAAACATTACACACAACTCTTGTAAATGTACTGTCCTAACATACTCTAAATGTATGCTTTCGCCGTAAAACCTTTTTGAAATCGTAAAACGTGGTTAGATTAAGGAGATGTTTATCTTTCAAATGGTGTAAAATAGTTGTATTTTTGAAAAATTTGAATTTTGACATTTATTTGGATTTAAATTTGCCGCTCTTGAAATGCACCTGCTGTTGATGGAGTGCACCACGGGTGGCACGCTAGCGTCCCACCTAGCCCCAAGAGGTTAATCTAACCACACTGTCCGATTTCAAAAAGGCTTTACAACGAAAGCAAAACATTAGATTATGTCAGCAGAGTACCCAGCCAGAAATAATCAGACACCCATTTTTCAAGCTAGCATATAATGTCACATAAACCCAAACCACAGCTAAATGTAGCACTAACCTTTGATCTTCATCAGATGACAACCCTAGGACATTATGTTATACAATACATGCATGTTTTGTTCAATCAAGTTCATATTTATATCAAAAACCAGCTTTTTACATTAGCATGTGACTAGCATGTGACTAGCATTCCCACCGAACACTGCCGGTGAATTTACTAAATTACTCACGATAAACGTTCACAAAAAGCATAACAATTATTTTAAGAATTATAGATACAGAACTCCTCTATGCACTCGATATGTCCGATTTTAAAATAGCTTTTCGGTGAAAGCACATTTTGCAATATTCTCAGTAGATAGCCCGGCATCACAGGGCAAGCTATTTAGACACCCAGCAAGTTTAGCACTCATCAAAGTCAGATTTACTATAAGAAAAATGTCATTACCTTTGCTGTCTTCATCAGAATGCACTCTCAGGACTTCTATTTCAATAACAAATGTTGGTTTGGTCCAAAATAATCCATCGTTATATCCAAACAGCGGCGTTTTCTTCGTGCGTTCAAGACACTATCCGAAAGGGTAAATAAGGGTGGCGAGCATGGCGCAATTCGTGACAAAATAATTCTAAATATTCCATTACCGTACTTCGAAGCATGTCAACCGCTGTTTAAAATCAATTTTTATGCCATTTTTCTCATAAAAAAGCGATAATATTCCGACCGGGAATCTGCGTTTAGGTAAACAGACAAAAGAAAAGAAAGCATTCGGTCGACTCGGGCACGCGCCTAAGCCCATAGTACTCTGAGCGGCCACTTGCCAAACGCGATAAAGTGTTTCAGCCAGAGCCTGCCTCGATATCGTTCAGCTTTTTCCCGGGCTCTGAGAGCCTATGGGAGCCGTAGGAAGTGTCACGTTATTGCAAAGATCCTCAGTCTTCAATAAAAAGAGCCACTACTTCTCAGGCAGGCCACTTCCTGCATGAAATCTTCTCAGGTTTTGGCCTGCCATATGAGTTCTGTTATACTCACAGACACCATTCAAACAGTTTTAGAAACTTTAGGGTGTTTTCTATCCAAAGCCAATAATTATATGCATATTCTAGTTACTGGGCAGGAGTAGTAACCAGATTAAATCGGGTACGTTTTTTATCCGGCTGTGTCAATACTGCCCCCTAGCCCTAACAGGTTAAACATTACTTCAACATTACACCCATTTAACTCTGCCAAAGAGTAGTCTCGCCAGAGAAGAAAGGTACCTACGGTGTGCTATCCTCTAAGTGTAATGTTCAAATTGTCTAGAAAGCATTCTTTTCTGATTTACTGTGGCCTCTATTGTAAGTGTATGGCTTTCTTCAATCATACCCCTTAATGTACTGACCATTAGAGTCTGAGAAAGGGAATACACCCTTGTGTCTCAATTATAGAGAAAGACTAAATCACCACAGCAATCTTGGTTGTCTATAAAATAATGACTATCCATTTTCTGCTTCAGGTCTCACACAGCCTCTGAGCTTGTCTATGGGGCAGAATCACAAAAACATGTCATATGAATCCCATTTTTTAGCTTTCCAATTAAATCAAGATTAATCATTTGAGCAAGAAGAGAAAACAGCAACCAAGTGGTTTGATATTTTCCAACTTTCTTTGCAAACTTTTTGTTCACAGGTATATGTAAGTATGTGTGAGGCTTTGAAAAACACTTGTAACTGTTTTAATCTGACATCAAAAAGGGGACAGATGCTGAGACCTGAAAGCAGTACATTGCATGAAGTACTTTGATCTCAGGCGCAGTGATAGAAATGAGAGATATAGAGAGACTGAGTAAATAAAAGTAATACTTGGGAAGGAAAGTTAATGGCAACAGTATAAAACCAATGTCTACTTTATAACCAAGAACTAAAATGAGAGAAGGGAACAATTGACTGAGTGAGTTCAGTAACATTCAGGAAAAGAGAAGTGGAAGGGGAGACAGAGCTCAGTCCAAACACCCAGACCACCACCACACTCATTAACTTCAGGGGGGCACGGTGGGGAAGTCAGAAAAGTTTGTGTCGTAATTGTTTTCCCGGCTTCCTGGGTATTTACCATGGTTTAGTGTGCGGCAGCACGTGAGACTGACAGCACGCTGAAGCTTGCATTTAATGGCCACTGCTCCAGTGGATATCCGGAGTGGGAGAGTAAATCAGAGGGAGAGAGTGCATGTGGGAGAGAGGCACGGATAATAGAGAGTGGGAGAGAGAATAGGAGCGGTCAGGATGATGATCTGGGGGCACAGCCATTTGTAGCTGCATCCCTCTCTGAATGCTGAAAAAAACAAGGCTGAAAATTGATCTTCACAGGGGTCGAGAGAGGAGAAAGGAGAGAGGAGGACTTAAGCCCATGAAATATGTGTGTATCTGTTTATGTATTTTATATGGGGGGGTGGGGGGATAGGCAAAACAGTAACTGGCCAATGCTGGAGTTTAAAATGTGCTCAGAATCATCCCAGACATAAGAATCTAAGATTTGGGAATACCAAATTAATACCATGTCCATTTGTATTCACGCTCAACAGTTGTGTTTACAACAATCAGAATATGACTTTGAACAATCAGAATCATAGCCTTCACTTTTTTGTTCTGAACTTCTAACACAGATAGAAAGGGTGACAATGACTACAAGAGGTGCTGATCACTGATTTGACAGCTCCAACACAGTTACACCTCAGACATTGCCTAAACAAAAACAATTAAATGCTATGCATTTTGTCGGTTATCACGGGTTAACGTTGAACTGATTCTAGGCCTTATTCTCTCAAATGTGCTTGCAGAATATGCCACGGTGTATGGTGTGTACCTCACTTGGGACAATGGACATTGTCAACAACATAAATTGACAATACCAGCTAGAATACCAGCCAGGCTACAATACCAATCTAACAACAAAATAAAATGAATGTCTCTTCATTTACTTTCATGAACAAAATTACTTGCAGAGACAGCATTCATTATTCTGTTACGTCAAACCAAGCTACTCCAGCTGGTTATGGCTACCTGTGTCACCCCTGTTCCACAGGCCGTGGTGGCGGCCTCGCTGTACTGTACAATCCAAAATAGAAATAACTGAACTGTCTCTCCCTACTGTCTCCTTTGAATACATTACATACAAATAATATTGCTCCATGACCACTATCCTTGTGTACCATCCTCCAAAAGCTAATAAATCATTCTTGTCTGAACTATCTTAACTACTCACCGTTGCTATCCCACTCTCCACTTAGTGTTGCTTGGCAATATGAATATTCACGTGGACTCATCAAACTCAAAACTTGCCTCTGATTTCATTGCTGTTCTGGACTGTTTCAATTTTCCTACTTGCATCAAAGGAAACATACTTGACCTCATCTGCTCTCTCTCATATTTCACCCTTCCCTGTTCCCACTGTCTGACCACAAGATACGTAATTTCTCTCTTACCTCATACTCACCCACAACACGCCTCATCTCCTTCCACAACATCAAAGCTTTTGACCCCCTCCAACTCTCATGCCATCTGCTCTGCCCTGCCCCTTGACCACGCCCCCAACTCACCTGATGAACTAGCTGCCCAAATCAATACTGCTCTATCTCTCCCTCAACTCTCTGGCCCTCCTCCAAACTAAACCTCCTCCTTCTCCTCCTCCTCCCGGTTTACCCTTGAGGTAGGCGCCATGAAGCAAGCTGGCCGCTGCCTGGAGTGCCGGAAAAGGAAGTCTGAGCTCACTGTCTACGCTGAGGCCTTCAAACTCCACCTCTCCACCTCAATTTTTTTTTTCAACCTTTATTTACCTAGGCAAGTCAGTTAAAAACAAATTATTATTTACAATGACGGCCTACGCCGGCCAAACCCTAACCCGGACGAAGCTGGGCCAATTGTGCGCCATCCTATGGGACCTACAGAGATGCCCTCAGTGCTGCCAGGTCCACCTACTCCCGGACTTTGTTCTCCACTGTCAGCAAACTACTTCAGCCCCGTGACGACACCTTCTCTACTCACTCCACTGAACTCTACAACTCTCTCCTTATATCTCAAAGCTCATCATGTCATCCAAAGCTACAATTTGCTCCCTGGATCCTCTCCCCACTGTTCTCATCAAAGCCTGCTTGCCTGCTCTCTGTCCATATATCACACACATTGTCAACCTCTCCCTTGCCTACATAACTGTCCCGTCTAACTACAAAACAGCTGCAGTCATCCCCATCTTAAAAAAGACAGGACTGGACCCCAACATCCTCAATAACTTCCGGCCCATTTTGAACCTCCCCTTCCTTGCCAAGACGCTGGAACGTACTGTTGCCTCCCAATTACAAACCCACCTGCTAATCAACACCCTGTTCAAGCCCCTCCAGTCTGGTTTCCGCCCCCTCCACAGTCCTGAAACTGCACTCCTCAAAGTTATCAATGACCTCCTCAACTCTGCTGATGCTGGTGCCATTAACATCCTGATTCTTCTTGACCTGAGAGCCACTTTTAACACAACAAGCCATCAGATCACAAACCGGACCCACTACATCTCCCTCAATGGCCACACCTCAGCCTCAGCGGCAGTTATATACAGGGTGTCCCCCTAGGCTCTGTGCTGGATCCCTTACTCTTCATCATCTACAATCTCCCTCACTTCAACCTTGACTTCCACTGCTATGCTAATGACACCCGTATCTACCTCGGCACCAAATCCATCCTTAACCCACCTCTGACCCACATTGAATCCTGCTCCTCTGCAATAAAAACATGGATGCAACAAAATTCCTCAAGCTCAACAGTGATAAAATGGAACTCCTCCTCACAGACACCAAATCAAATGTTATTTGTCACATGCGCCGAATACAACAGTGAAATACTTACTTACAAGCCCTAACCAACAATACAGTTTTAAAAATAAAATAAATAAAAATACCTAAAAAAAATAAGAATAAGAAATAAAAGTCACAAATAATTGAAGATCAGCAGTAAAATAACTATAGCAAGGATATTTACAGGGGGTACCGGTAAAGATGTGCAAGGATGCCGGATAGTCGAGGTAATTGAGGTAATATGTACAAGTAGGTAGAGTTATTAAAGTGACAATGCATAGATAAAAACAGAGACTAGCAGCCGTGTAAAAGAGGGGGGGGGGGGGGGGGGGGCAATGCAAATAGTCTGGGTAGCCATTTGATTAGATGTTCAGGAATCTTATGGCTTGGGGGTAGAAGCTGTTTAGAAGTCTCTTGTATCTAGACTTGGTGCTCCGGTACTGCTCCGGTACTGCTCTTAGCAGAGAGAACAATCTATGACTAGGGTGTCTGGAGTCTTTGACAATTTTTAGGGCCTTCCTCTGACACCGTCTGGTATAGAGGTTCTGGATGGCAAGAAACTTGGCCCCAGTGATGTACTGGGCCATACACACTCTGTAGTGCCTTGCGGTCGGAGGCCGAGCAGTTGCCATACCAGGCAGTGATGCAACCAGTCGGGATGCTCTACATGGTGCATCTGTAGAACCTTTCGAGGATCTGAGGACACATGACAAATCCTTTCAGTCTCCTGAGGGGGAATAGGCTTTGTCGTGCCCTCTTCACAACAGTGTTGGTGTGCTTGGACCATGTTATTTTGTTGGTGATGTGGACACCAAGGAACTTGAAGCTCCCAACCTGCTCCACTACAGCCCCGTCGATGAGAATGGAGGTGTGCTCGATCCTCCTTTTCCTGTAGTCCACAACCATCTCCTTTGTCTTGATCACGTTGAGGGAGAGGTTGTTGTCCTGGCACCACACGGCCAGGTCTCTGACCTCCTCCCTAAAGGCTGTCTCGCCGTTGTCGGTGATCAGGCCTACCAGTGTTGTGTCATCTGCAAACGTAATGAGGGTGTTGGAGTCGTGCCTGGCTGTGCAGTCATGAGTGAACAGGTAGTACAGGAGGGGACTGAGCACACACCCAGGAGGGGACCTCATGTTGAGGATCGGTATGACGGATGTGTTGTTGCCTACCCTTACCACATGGGGGTGGCCCGTCAGGAAGTCCAGGACCCAGTTGAGTTTAGTCCCAGGGTCCTTAGCTTAGTGCTGAGCTTTGAGGGTAGTATGGTGTTGAACGCTAAGCTGTAGTCAATAATAGCATTCTCACATAGGTGTTCCTTTTGTCCAGGTGGGAAAGGGCAACTTGGAGTGCAATAGAGATTGCATCATCTGTGGATCTGTTAGGGCGGTATGCAAATTGGAGTCGATCTAGGGTTTCTGGGATAATACTGTTGATGTGAGCCATGACCAGTCTTTCAAAGCACCTCATGGCTACAGACGTGAGTGCTACGGGTCCATAGTCATTTAGGCAGGTTACCTTAGTGTTCTTGGGCACAGGGACTATGGTGGTCAGCTTGGAACATATTGGTATTACAGACTCAGACAGGAGAGGTTAAAAATGTCAGTGAAGACACTTGCCAGTTGGGCAGCACATGCTCGGAGTACACGTCCTGGTAATCCATCTGGCCTTTTGGATGTTGACCTGTTTAAAGGTCTTACTCACATCGGCTGCTGAGAGAGTGATCACACAGTCATCTGGATCAGCTGATGCTCTCATGCTTGTTTCAGCGTTACTTGCCTCGAAGCGAGCATAGAAGTAATTTAGCTCGTCTGGTAGGCATGTGTCACTGGGCTACTCTCGGCTGTGCTTCCCTTTGTAGTCTGTAATAGTTTCCAAGCCCTGCCACATCTGACGAGCGTCAGAGCCGGTGTAGTACGATTCGATCTTAGCCCTGTATTGAAGCTTTGTCTGTTTGATGGTTCATCGGAGGGCATAGTGGGATTTCTTATAAACTTCTGGGTTAGAATCCAGCTCCTTGAAAGCGGCAGCTATAGCCTTTAGCTCAGTGCGAATGTTACCTGTAATCCATGGCTTCTGGTTGGGGTATGTACAGTGGGGATGACGTCATCGATGCACTTATTGATGAAGCCAGTGACTGATGTGGTGTACTCCTCAATGCCAACGGAAGAATCCCGGAAGATATTCCAGTCTGTGCTAGCAAAACAGTCCTGTAGCTTAGCATCTGCTTCATCTGACCACTTTGTTATTGACCAAGTCACTGGTGCTCACTGCTTAAATTTTAGCTTGTAAGCCGGAATCAGGAGGATAGAATTATTGTCAGATTTGCCAAATGGAGGGTGAGGGAGGTGCGAGGGAGGGCAAGGGAGAGCTTTGTACGCGTCTGTGTTTGTGGAGTAAAGGTGGTCGAGAGTTTTTTCCCCTCAGGTTGCACATTTAACATTTTGGTAAAATGGATTTAAGTTTCCCTGCATTAAAGTCCCCAGCCACTAGGAGCACTGCCTCTGGATTAGCGTTTTCCTGTTCACTATACCGCTTATGGCGGTATACAGCTCATTGAATGCGGTCTTAGTGCCAGCATCGGTCTGTGGTGATATGTAGACAGCTACGAAAAATACAGATGAAAACTCTGTAGGTAGATATTGTGGTCTACAGCTTATCATGAGATACTCTACCTCAGGCGAGCAAAACCATGAGACTTACTTAGATATCATGCACTAGCTGTTTTACAAATATACATAAACTACCAGCCCTTGTCTTACCACAGGTAGCTGTTCTATCCTGCCGATACAGTGTAAAACCCGCCAGATGTATGATGTTCATGTTGTTATTCAGCCATGACTCGGTGAAAGATAAGATATAACAGTTTTTAATGTCCCGTTGGTAGTTTAATCTTGCTCGTAGGTCATCGATTTTATTTTCCAATGATTGCATGTTTGCCAATAGAACGGATGTCAATTGGGTTTTCTCGCTCGCCTACAAATTCTCAGAAGGCAGCCCAACCTCTGTCCCCTTTTTCTCCGTCTTCTCTTCGTGCAATGATGGGGATTTGGTCCTGTTCCCAGGAAAGCAGTATATTCTTCACATCGTACTCGTCGGACTCGTTAAAGGAAAAAGCTTCTCCCAGTTCGTGGTGAGTAATCGCTGTTCTGATATCCAGAAGTTATTTTCGGTTATAAGAGACGGTAGCAGCAATATTATGTACAAAATAAGTTAAAATATAAGTTAAAAACAACAAAACAAAATGTACAAAATAACAGAGTTGTTAGGAGCATGTAAAACGTCAGCCATCCTCTCTGGCGCCAAAACTACCCTCACAAAACACTGGCATCATCCTGGACTCCACCATATCCTTTAACTACCACATAAGACAGACTGTCAAATCCTCATTCTTCCACAACATTTCCTGTTCCTCCGCTGAAACCCTCACACTGTACATGCATTCATCTCCTCCCGTCTTGTCTACTGCAACTCACCACTATCCGGCACCAACTCAAGCTCCCTCCATAAGCTCCAAATGGTTCAAAACTCTGCCGCCTGAATCCTCACCCACACTAAGTCCTGGAAGCACATCACCTCTATCCTCCATGAACCACTGTCTACCTGTCTCCCAATGCATTGATTACAAGATCCTCCTTCTGACCTACAAAGCTCTTCACCAAATTGACCAAATTGACCCCCCCCCCCACCCATTCCACAACAGTGGACCACCTTGTCATCCCCAGGTTGAAGTTGCAGAGTGTCGGCGACAGGACCTTCTCCAGGGTTGCTCCTAGGCTCTGGAACTCCCTCCTTCCAACCATCCATGACTTGGACTCTTCAGTCCCTCCTAAATTACTACCTAACCCTACCCTACCCATATATATCACACTCTTTCCCCTCTCTGAGCCCACCCTCTCTTTATTCATGTTTTTGTTTAGGCTGAGGTTTTGTTTTGACTCCTGTTTTTTGTTTTTCTTTTCATTTCTACAATTGTAAAGCAACTTGGGGTCCTTGAAAAGCTATATATATATATATATATATATATATATATATATATATATATATATATATCGAAAAGCAATATATACATATATATATATATATATATATATATATATATATATATATATAAGTGCCATGTAATAATATTATTATTATTATAGCTTTCAGTTAATCTGACTATTCTCTCAAATATTTAATTTATTATTTTATCAATTTTAGTTTGGATCTTCATTATAGTATCTAATGTTGGTGGGACATATTATTCTGTTTTAATGTTACTCCTGAATCATTATGATAAATATAATATTTTTCTTCAGTGTATTTTTATAAGAGTTAAGATGTACTTTGAAGCGCAAAGTGTAGGAATAGGCCTACAGGTGAAATTAGTTTGTGTGTGTGTGTGTGTGTGTGGGTGTACCTAGCTTTGCCAAAAGACAGTGGTTCACAAATCGGGGCCTTGATGGTCTTAGTAACAAGCAGTGATGTGTAGTGAAACTAGGGTGCGTGTGCCCTGGGTAAAACAAACATTTTGGGGGGATAAACATTACTTAGCAACCATCAGGTGACGTCCCCGAGACAAACCGGAAACTAGAAGAAAAAACTCCAGTGGACCTCCGTAGTCAACGTGAGTAAGACCTTTAAAGAGGTCAACATACACAAGGCTGCGGGGGCCAGATGGATTACCAGGACTTGTGCTCCGGGCATGTGCTGACCAACTGGCAGGTGTCTTCACTGACATTTTCAACATGTCCCTGTGCCCAAGAACACAAAGGCTACCTGCCTAAATGACTACAGACCTGTAGAACTCATGTCCGTAGCCATGAAGTGCTTCGAAAGGCTGGTAATGGCTCACATCAACACTATTATCCCATAAACCCTAGACCCACTCCAATTTGCATACCGCCCAAACAGATCCACAGATGATGCAATCTCTATTGCACTCCTTTCCCACCTGGACAAAAGGAACACTTATTTGAGAATGCTATTCATTGACTACAGCTCAGCGTTCAACACCATAGTACCCTCAAAGCTCATCACTAAGCTAAGGATCCTGGGACTAAACACCTCTCTGTGCAACTGGATCCTTGACTTCCTGACTGGCCGCCCCCAGGTGGTGAGGGTAGGTAGCAACACATCTGCCACGCTAATCCTCAACACTGGAGCCCCTCAGGGGTGCGTGCTCAGTCCCCTCCTCTACTCTCTGTTCACCCACGACTGCATGGCCAGGCACAACCCCAACAGTGGTAGGCCTGATCATTGACAACGACAAGACAGGCTATAGGGAGGAGGTCAGAGACCTGGCCAGGCGGTGCCAGAATAACAACCTATCCCTCAACGTAACCAAGACTAAGGAGATGATTGTGGACAACTGGAAAAGGAGGACCGAGCACGCCCTCATTCTCATCGACGGGTCTGTGGTGGAGCAGGTTGAGAGCTTCAAGATCCTTGGTGTCCACATCACCAACAAACTAGAATGGTCCAAACACACCAAGACAGTCATGAAGAGGGCACGACAAAGCCTACTGCCCCTCAGGAAACTAAAAAGATTTGGCATGGGTCTTGATCTCTTCAAAAGGTTCTACAGCTGCAACATCGAGAGCATCCTGACTGGTTGCATCAATGCCTGGTACGGCAATTGCTTGGCCTCCGACCGCAAGGCACTACAGAGGGTAATGCGTACGGCCCAGTACATTACTTTTTTTATTTTACCTTTATTTAACTAGGCAAGTCAGTTAAGAACAAATTCTTATTTTCAATGACTGCCTTGTTCAGGGGCAGAACGACAGATGTGTACATTGTCAGCTCGGGAATTCGAACTTGCAACCTTTCGGTTACTAGCCCAACGCTCTAACCACTAGGCTACCCTAACCACTGGGGCTAAGCTGCCTGCCATCCAGGACCTCTACACCAGGCAGTGTCAGAGGAAGGTCCTACAAATTGTCAAAGACCCCAGCCACCGCAGTCATAGACTGCTCTCTCTACTACCGCATGGCAAGCGGTACCGGAGTGCCAAGTCTAGGACAAAAAGGCTTCTCAACAGTTTTTACCCCCAAGCCATAAGACTTCTGAACAGGTAATCAAATGGCTACCCGGACTATTTGCATTGTGTGCCCCCCCCAACCCCTCTTTTACGCTGCTGCTACTCTCTGTTTATCATATATGCATAGTCACTTTAAGTATACATTCATGTACATACTACCTCAATTGGCACAAACAACCAGTGTTCCCAAACATTGGCTAACCGGCCTATCTGCATTGTGTCCCGCCACCCACCACCCGCCAACCCCTCTTTACGCTACTGCTGCTCTCTTTTCATCATATATGCATAGTCACTTTAACCATATCTACATGTACATACTACCTCAATCAGCCTGACTAACCGGTGTCTGTATGTAGCCTCGCTACTTTTATATCCTCGCTACTGTATATAGCCTCGCTACTATTTTTCACTGTCTTTTAACTGTTGTTTTTATTTCTTTACTTACCTATTGTTCACCTAATACCTTTTTTGCACTATTGGTTAGAACCTGTAAGTAAGCATTTCACTGTAAGGTCTACACCTGTTGTATTTGGCGCACGTGACAAATAAACTTTGATTTGATTTGACACAATGTCCCAAGAAAGTCCTAAAAACGTCCTTGGGACATCCATGGGGAGGGTATTGTTCTATTGAAGAGCCCCTATGAAAGATGAGATATTCTATGGAGCCTGAATATAATTTGCTGTTTTCATTTTATTGTTGTATTATGTAAGGGCTCACTGGGGAATTTTGATTCCGAAACAATTCTTAAAATGTGCGGAATAAAAGGTTTTATTGATACTGTGTACGCAGCTCTTGTGCTCGCGTTATCATAAACCCATTCATTGTAGGGGAACACTTTAGACCGGCCGTACAACAGGCCCCAAGTTCAGTGGGGATAAATGACCCGTGGTCTATTTCTGCCTGCAAAGGATCTAGATGTGAAGTATGATATATGTTATGTCATCTGCTTATCAGCCCCTTCCAGAGAGGAATCTGGTTTTAGCATGGCGCAAAATTAAGGTCAGGTAGTACCTCTTAACAAATCATAGAGGGGATTTTGGATCTCGCCGAACCTGATACGTCATATATAGTATCTGATAATCGAAGCTGAAATGCATCACCAAAATGGATTACCCTCAGATAGCCCACCGTGCACTACTATCTAGGGCATGCTGGGTAAATAGGTGTGTGGATGTTTATGGCTAAGGCTGTTATTAAAATCAATTAGCAGGGATTATAGGCAGACACTTGTCCCCTTCTTTGCATTGAAGTAAATGAGTCCACAAGGAATGAACATTCCATTTAAGAAAACCTTGATAAGCTAAAATGGGGTGTACTCCAATATTATATACCTAGAATCAATTCCTTATTTTTTTTATCTGCCAGATAGATGCATCTCGTAGCAAAAGCATATCTCGTAACACTATCATATCAAAATCAGCTTACAAACAGCTAAAATATAATTGTTGCATACTGTAAGTGCTGAACGAGGTAAGTACACTGGAAAATGTAATTTGTGCCATGCAGTGAAACACAAATTCATCACCAGTATTCATGTTCTTCCTCCTGCTTCACTTCAAATCTAAGAATCCAACCTCATCCTCAATGTGTACCCACAACTCACCAGTGGTGTAAAAATACTTTAAAGTACTACTTAAGTAGTTATTGGGGGTATGTCTACTATACTATTTATATTTTTGACAACTTTTACTTTTATTTCACTACATTCTTAAAGAAAATAATGTACTTTTTACTCCATACGTTTTCCCTGACACCCAAAAGTACTTGTTACATTTTGAATGCTTAGCAGGACAGGAAAATGGTCCAATTCACACACTTATCAAGATATCTATCTGGTGGACTCACTAAACACAAATGCTTCGTTTGTAAATGATGTCTGAGTGTTGGAGTGTGCCCCTGGCTATCCGTAAATTATAAAACAAAAAAACAGTGCTGTCTGGTTTGTCTAAAATAAGTTATTTTAAATGATTTATACTTTTGCTTTAGATACTTAAGTACATTTTAGCAATTACATTAACTTTTGATACTGAAGTATATTTAAAACCAAATACGTTTAGACTTTTACTCAAGTAGGGTGATTTACTACTTTTACTTTAGTCATTTTCTATTAACCTCTTGGGGCTAGGTGGGACGCTAGCGTGCCACCTGTGGTGCACTCCATCAACAGCAGGTGCATTTCAAGAGCGGCAAATTTGAATCCAAATAAATGTCAAAATTCAAATTTTTCAAAAATACAACTATGTTACACCATTTGAAAGATAAACATCTCCTTAATCTAACCACGTTTTACGATTTCAAAAAGGTTTTACGGCGAAAGCATAAATTTAGAGTATGTTAGGACAGTACATTTACAAGAGTTGTGTGTAATGTTTTGTCAAGTCAAAGACAGGGTCACCAAAACCATAAAACCAGCTAAAATGATACACTAACCTTTTACAATCTCCATCAGATGACACTCCTAGGACATTATGTTAGACAATGCATGCATTTTTAGTTCTATCAAGTTCATATTTATATACAAAAACAGCGTTTTACTATGGCATTGATGTTGAGGAAATCGTTTCCCTCCAATAACCGGCAGTCAAGTCAGCGTCAGAAATTAAATAATTAAAATTAGAAAACATTGGTAAAATATTATATTGTCATTTAAAGAATTATAGATTTACATCTTTTGAACGCAATCAACTTGCCAGATTTAAAAATAACCTTACTGGGAAATCACACTTTGCAATAATCTGAGCACTGTGCCCAGAAAAATACGCGTTGCGATACAGACTAGACGTCATGTTGGGGAGATCTAAAATCGAAAATACTATGTAAATAATCCATTACCTTTGATTCTCTTCATCAGATGTCACTTCCAGGTATCACAGGTCCATAACGAATGTAGTTTTGTTCAAAAAAGCTCATCATTTATGTCCAAAAATCTCCGTCTCGTTAGCACATGATGTAAGCCAGCCGGACTTCTCGTCATGAACGAGGGGAAAAAATATATTTCCGTTCGTTCAAACATGTCAAACGTTGTATAGCATAAATCATTAGGGCCTTTTTTAACCAGAACATGAATAATATTCAAGGTGGACGAATGCATAGCCTTTTATAACGTATTGGAACGAGGGTACCCAACATGAAGTAGCGCGCCAGGTGTCTAATGGGACATCACCGTTCCATGGCTCTTGTTCGGTCAGATCTCCCTCCAGAAGACTCAAAACACTTTGTAAAGGCTGGTGACATCTAGTGGAAGCAATAGGAAGTGCCAAAATATTCCTAAACCCCTGTGTCTTTCAATGGGATAGCTTTAAAGTCAATACAACACATCAGGTATCCACTTCCTGTCAGAAAATGTCTCAGGGTTTTGCCTGCCAAATGAGTTCTGTTATACTCACAGACACCATTCAAACAGTTTTGGAAACTTTAGAGTGTTTTCTATCCATATATAATAAGTATATGCATATTCTAGTTACTGGGTAGGATTAGTAACCAGATTAAATCGGGTACATTTTTTTTATCCAGACGTGCAAATGCTGCCCCCTAGACCCAACAGGTTAAAACCTGTTGGGGCTAGGGGGCAGTATTTTCACGGCCGGATGAAAAACGTACCCAATTTGAAAAGGTTATTACTCTGGCCCAGAAACTAGAATATGCATATTATTAGTAGATTTGGATAGAAAACACTCTGAAGTTTCTAAAACTGTTTGAATGGTGTCTGTAAGTATAACATAACTCATATGGCAGGCAAAAACCTGAGAAAAATACAAGCAGGAAATGAAAATCTTGTGGCTGTACTATTTTTAAGTCATTGCCAATGGAACACACAGTGACAAAGGATTCATTTTGCACTTCCTAAGGCTTCCACTAGATGTCAACAGTCTTTATAAAGTTGTTTGAAGCGTCTATGGCGAACAGAGACCAGATGAGAAGGAAGGGAAGTTGATGTCCCTGGGATGACGTCACTTCATTATTGCGTGTTCATGTGAGATGAGACCTTGTGTTCCAAACGTTTTTCAAGACACAGGAAAGGTCCGGTTGAAATATTACTGACATTTCACGTTAAAATGTATTTTTCTGAGCAGAGTACTCAGATTATTGCAAAGTGTGCTTTCCCAGTAAAGTTATTTTGAAATCTGTCAATGCGGTTGCATTCAGGAGATGTTAATCTATAATTCTTTGAATAACAGTTTAATATTTTATCCACGTTTTATAATGAGTATTTTTGTAAATTCACGGGGAGTTTTGGGGGAGATACATTTTCTCAACGTCACGCGCCGATGTAAAATGCTGTTTTTGGATATAAATATGAACTTGATTTAACAAAAAATGCATGTATTGTCTAACATAATGTCCAAGGATTGTCATCTGATGAAGATCACCAAAGGTTAGTGCTGCATTTAGCTGTGGTTTTGGTTTTTGTGACATATATGCTTGCTTTGAAAATGGCTGTGTGTAATGTTTTGTCTATGTACTGTCCTAACATAATCTAACTTTATGCTTTCACCATCAAGCCTCTTTGAAATCGGACAATGTGGTTGGATTAAGGAGATGTTTATCTTTCAAATGGTGTAAAATAGTTCATTGTTTGAGAAATGTAAATTATTAGATTTTTGCTGTTTTGAATTTCGCGCCATGTATCTTGTCAAGCAATCCCGTTACCGGGATAAGAACGGGAAGGGGTGGCCCCAAGAGGTTTTAAGGTATCTTTACTTTTACTTAAGTATGACAATTGGGTACTTTTTCCACTACTGCAACTTACTGAAAAAAATCTCCCACCCTTATAGAAACACTTCTTCCCTGGGTGTGCTCAAGAGCTCTGCCATGGGTGATTTAAAGCCTCCAGTCACTGCAGGGAGAGGGAGTGGGGAAATCTCTGCTGCTGCGCAAAGATACAAGGGATGAAAAAAAGCATCCTTTCATAATCTGGCACATGATTCGATTGGACAGAGTTTCAGATTACAATTCTGTTGAGTTGAAAGTGCCTGAAAAGGACTAACGATGAGGAGATGTGTGAACAAATTTAAGCTCAAGAGGGCTGCAATGTGTTATGCAACTGCAATGCACAGTGATTTATGATTATTCATCTGACTGACTACATCTAAAAGTGAATTTAAGGACATTGGTATCTGGCTCATAAAATGACACATAAGAAATCCAATATTACTCTGTTAGTTTCCATTTTATGCTGCATAAAATCAGATGAAATTGTGGTGAAAATTAAGTACCCGCAGAGTCACAATACATACATCAATGACGAAGCCAAACCTACTTTAATAGATTATCTCCTTTTCGTTCCAACACGACTGAGAGCCTGTGAGTGTCTTCTGATGTTTTAAAGCCTGCTTTGGTCAGAATGACCCAGTATTTGTGCTTTGGTCAGAATGTATTTGCAATGATCAGTATTCAAGTGATGTGGACGTGTAGCATATGTTGAACCATATGTTTGCAGTACAGTGCAAGGTGTTTGAATGCACTGCTGCAAGGCCCAGGAGTAAAAAAAACACCTCCTGAATAGAAAAAGAGTGAACATTTCATTAAAAACTTCTTTAGCCTCACTCATAAAAAAAAAAAGGAAAGTTCCAAGACCAACAAGCTGAGCTTCAAGACCTACACAAACATAAATTAAGACATTTCTGAGCAACAGCTATTTTTGGTGCCACAAATGTGGGACCAAATGGGATGTGATAATTTTGATGTTCTGCTGGAAAAAAAACTGCCAAAAATGAAGATGTTATACCATTGCTGAATGTGATACCAAATGTATAATGATCTAGTGGACCAAATGCTAAGAAATTATATAATGCTAATACCTATCTCTGTATTTCTATAAATGAATCTTTAGAGATGAATCAAGAGATTGATCATTTTGTTGACTAAACTTTTGAGAAAATAATAGGTACATGTTATTCTCCTCATTTGTAGCATATTCTGATAACACGTATAATTTATGTCAAAACCTTTGTTGTGCAAGATATATTGTACTTGAATCCAATCAGCAAAATACATAATATGAGTTTAGGATTAAGTTATCAAATGTTTCAGTGATGGAAAGTAAACAACTGGATAAGACATTCTCTCATTTGAAATAGATGCAATCATTAAAAAAGCAAATTAAGTAGGTTTCAAAACAGGGGTAAAAGTGCTGATAAGCTTTCCCCATCACACGTATTTGTTATTATTTACAAAGTGCTGGCCAAGAGAGAACATTGGAGTGGGAAAATGAGAGAAATGGCAAGTTGTTTGTTCATTAGAGATGGTGTCATGTGCAGTGCTATATCAACCTCATGCACCCTCTGGGCCTAGTATGCAACATGATCAGATAATGAGTTGGGTGCTTGGGAGAAGGAACTGTAACTGTAACCTCACTTCCAAAGAAAACATTACTCCAATTCCAGACCTACATTACCCACATATCATTTGATTAGAGAAGCTTTACATACTTACTGAAATAATGTGATTAGAACAGCTTTCTGTGCCCATAGGGGGCAGAGTGAATGACTTTGGAATTTTGGAAAAGCAAATTAAGAATATTGAACAGGGTGGACTTGACCACTTTGATGGACTACACCACAATTCAGTGTAAATCCCCATTCCCCTACCACTTGGAAAGTTGAAATAAGGATATTTAGCTTGATGTGCTACACAGGGTAATTCATTGTATTGTAGGGCAGACAAACCCTGGGGATTCTCTGTTTATTTCCATGCCCCACCAAAATTGCATGTATCATTCAAGTAGGGACGGATTGAGTTAAAAATCATAAATCGTTGTCTTTTAAATAGTTGCTACATCATGGCTCCCCTCGTCAGAAAATTGATAAATGGTTTATGGCTTACTCCGAGACATTACCAAGACACATAAACCTTCATGGAGTCGTTAATCATGTTTTTCCTGTAGATCCATAGCCTATCTGGGGGAGGGTCAAAGGAATGTTAGTTATTTACCTTTATTTCAACAGGTAAGTCATATTGAGACTAAAGTCTCTTTTACAAATGAGCCCTGGACAATACAAAAACAAGTATAGATAAACATACAGGCAAGTATAGATAAACATACATATTAAAATACACATTAAGATCCATAACACAGTCAATTAAAACAAACACATTATTCATTATAAAAATCCTGTGTCGGTTGTCTGTATTGCCCTAGGGACATCAAAGCATCCAATCAAAACGTATTTTGGAGATTATTCCAAACATTGGGTGCAAGTAAATTAAAGGCAAATTTACTGAACTCTGTAGACACCAGAGGAGTCTCCAAAGTTAACCAACCCTGTGAACGGGTTTGATAACTTGTCATTTTAAATCTTAACAGTGATATCAGGTAAGTGGGAAGCTTATGGAGCAGGGCTTTGTAAACAAAAATAGTGTAATGATGTGATGTACGTGACTTTAAGCCATGGATCCAAGGTTCATGATACTATTATGATACCCGTGCATAAAGTAATAGTCTGATTATGTCAGAAATGGTCAGAATGATGTACAGTGTATTCGGGAAAGCATTCAGACCCCTTGACTTTTTCCACATTTTGTTAGGTTACAGCCTCATTCTAAAATTGAATAAAAATAAAATGTCTTATTAATCTACACACATTACCCCCTAATGACAAAGCAAAAACAGCGTTTTAGAAATGTTTGCTAATTTATAAAAATTAAAAAAAAATGAAAATTCACATTTACATATGTATTTAGACCTTTTACTCAGTACTTTGTTGAAGGGCCTTTGCCACCTTTGGTATCTTCTCTTCAGATCCTCTCAAGCTCTGTCAGGTTGGATGGGGAGCGTTGCTGTACAGCTATTTTCAGGTCTCTCCAGAGATGTTCAATCGGGTTGAAGTCTGGGCTCTGGCAGGGCCACTCAAGGACATTCAAAGACGTTTCCCGAAGCCACTCCTGCGTTGTCTTGGCTGTTTGCTTAGGGTTGTTGTCCTGTTGCAAGGTGAACTTTCGCCCGAGTGTGAGGTCCCAAGCATTCTGGAGCAGGGTTATATCAAAGATCTCTCTGTACTTTGCTCCGTTCATCTTTCCCTCAATCCTGACTAGTCTCCCAGTCCCTGCCTCTGAACAACATCTCCACAGCATGATGCTGCCACCACCATGCTTCACCGTAGGGATGGTACCAGGTTTCCTCCAGACATGACGCTTGGCATTCAGGCCAAAGAGTTCAATCTTGGTTTCATCAGACCAGAGAATCTTGTTTCTCATGGTCTGAGAGTCTTTTGGCAAAATCCAAGCGGGCTGTCATGTGCCTTTTACTGAGGAGTGGCTTCTGTCTGGCCACTCTACCATAAAGGCCTGACTGGTGGAGTGTTGCAGAGATGGTTGTCCTTCTGGAAAGTTCTCTCATCTCCACAGAGGAACTCTAGAGCTCTCTCAGAGTGACCATCGAGTTGTTTGTCACCTCCCTGATCAAGGCCATTCTCCCCCGATTGCTCAGTTTGGCTGGGCGGACAGCTCTAGGAAGAGTCTTGATGGTTCCAAACTTCTTCTATTTAAGAATTATGGAGGCCAATGTGTTCTTGGAGACCATCAATGCTGCAGAAATGTTTTGGTACCCTTCCAGAGATCTGTGCCTCAACACAATCCTGACTCGGCGCTCAAGGGACAATTCCTTCGACCTCATGGTTTGGTTTTTGCTCTGATGTGCACTGTCAACAGTGGGACCTTATATAGACAGGTGTGTGACTTTCCACATAATGTCCAATCAATTGAATTTACCACAGGTGGACTCCAATGAAGTTGTAGAAACATCTCAAGGACGATCAATGGAAACAGGATGGACATGAGTTCAATTTCGAGTCTCATATCAAAGTCTCAATACTTATTTTTAATACATTTGCAAACATTTCTAATAACCAGTTTTCACTTTGTCATTATGGTGAATTGTGTGTAGATTTCTGAGGATTTTTATGTATTTAATATATTTTAGAATAAGACTGTAATGTAACAAAATGTAGAAAAAGTCAAGAGCACTGTATGTAATAGTAAAGATTATTCAGAGCAAAAAAGGGATCAAACTGGTAAATGGAAGAAAGAAACAATGTGAGAATGTTCTCCGTTTTGTATCTGTTCATCTTGGGACTGTATTTGGAGTGCTAATGAACAAAACACCTGGGAGATTTGATCGTATTCATTGAATATATAAAAATATACACTATATAGAAAAGTATGTGGATACCCTTTCAAGTTAGTGAATTCGGCTAGATCAGCCACACCCATTGCTGACAGGTGTATAAAATCGAGCACACAGCCATGCAATCTCCATAGACAAACATTGGCAGTAGAATGGCCCGTACTAAAGAGCTCAGTGGCTTTCAACGTGGCACTGTCATAGGATGCCACCTTTCCAACAAGTCAGTTCGTCAAAAGTCTGCCCTGCTAGAGCTTACCCGGTGAACTGTAAGTGCTGTTATTGTGAAGTGGAAACATCTAGGAGCAGCAACACGTCAGCCGTGAAGTGGTAGGACACACAAACTCACAGAACGGGACCGCCAAGTGCTGAAGCGCGTAAAAATCGTCTGTCCTCGGTTGCAACACTTACTACTGGTGTTTACATTCCTATTGGTCATGTAGTATATACAGTGGGGGGAAAAAGTATTTGATCCCCTGCTGATTTTGTACGTTTGCCCACTGATAAAGAAAAGATCAGTCTATAATTTTAATGGTAGGTTTATTTGAACAGTGAGAGACAGAATAACAACAAAAATATTCAGAAAAATGCATGTAAAAAATTGTATAAATTGATTTGCATTTTAATGAGGGAAATAAGTATTTCAGGTTGGTCACATTTGATCTGGTCATAGGTTAAAATACTATCACTGTCCTGGAATTCACCTAACAACCATTGATAATGTTCTCAGCAGAGGTGTCGACTTGAGTCACATGACTTGGACTCAAGTCAGACTCGAGTCACAAATATGATGACTTGCAACGACTTTGACTTCAACACCAATGACTTGAGCCTTTTGACTCGAATTGACTTGATACCCTCCCCATGCCCAAATATAAAAAATGCTGCTATTAAAAAAAGTGGGCAATGCATCAACTCTTCATTTAACGGTTTGAATCGGACAGCAGCCAATCAAATTGTGCAAGCTGACAAAAAGTTGCGCGTGGTTGTGCAGAGGAATGTCGGCGGGTGAATTCAGATGGAGGCCTTGGAAAGATGATACCCCAAATTATTATTTTCAGATATAAAGACCACGCTGAGGTCAACAGAAAACGGATTGCAACTTGCAAAACATGCGGGAAGAAAATTACAGACAGAGGCGCAACAACTTCCAACTTGTTCGACATTTGAAGCTGCACAAAGAACGGTAAGTCGTGGCTAGTATAACCAACAGCTATATATAACTTTGCTAGTGCAGCATGTAGGCTAACGTAACATTAAATCAATGAGCCTTCGCACAGTCAGTCATTGCACCCAAGATTGCGCTACAGCTGGCTAGTGCTAAGACTTGAGACTTACTTGTGACTTGTAAAACAATTACTTGGTCCCACCTCTGGTTCTCAGTGCTGTGTGTATCAACTCTACCTTGTAGAGACGGTTTGGAGAGATGATGCACATCTCTACTGGTTTGGAGTGTCATACACTCCACCCCTCCTGCCATCTGACTGCACCTGTTCATAATCTGTAATACATTACGTACAGGGAAGGGACTTCATCACCCACTGGAGACTTGAAGACAGAACCTCACCCAGAGAGCTGTGCATGTCAGAAATACAGTGTAGACATTGTTAATGTTGGAAATTACTACTGTAGCCGGAAACGGCAGATTTTCTTTATGGAATATCTACATAGGCGTACAGAGGCCCATTATCAGCAAACATCACTCCTGTGTTCCAATGGCACGTTGTTAGCTAATCCAAGTTTATCATTTTAAAAGGCTAATTGATCATTAGAAAAACCTTTTGCAATTGTTAGCACAGCTGAAAACTGTTGATCTGATTAAAGAAGCAACAAAACTGGTCTTCTTTAGACTAGTTGAGTATCTGGAGCATCATCATTTGTGGGTTCGATTACAGGCTCAAAATGGCCAGAATCAAAGAACTTTCTTCTGGAACTCATCAGTCTATTCTTGTTCTGAGAATTGAAGGCTATTCCATGTGAGAAATTGACAAGAAACTGAAGATCTCGTACAACTCTGTGTACTACTCCCTTCACAGAACAGCACAAACTGGAACTAACCAGAATAGAAAGAGGAGTGGGAGGCCCCGGTGCACAACTGAGCAAGAGGACAAGTACATTAGAGTGTCTAGTTTGAGAAACAGACACCTCACAAGTCCTCAATTGACAGCTTCATTAAACAGTACCCGTAAAACACCAGTCTCAACGTCAACAGTGAAGAGGCGATTTCAGGATGCTGGCCTTCTGGCAGAGTTGCAAAGAAAAAGCCATATCTCAGACTGGCCAATAAATAGAAAAGATTAAGATGGTCAAAATAACACAGACACTGGACAGAGGAAGATTGGAAAAAAGTGATATGGACAGACAAATCTCAGTTTTAAAAAACATGCTGGAGGAGTGCTTGACACCATCAGTCAAACCCGGTGGAGGCAATGTGATGGTCTGGGGGTGCTTTGGAGGTGGTAAAGTGGGAGATTTGTACAGGGTAAAAGGGATCTTGAAGAAGGAAGGCTTACACTCCATTTTGCAACGCCATGCCATACCCTGTGGACGGCGCTTAATTCAAGCCAATTTCCTCCCTCAACAGGACAATGACCCAAAGCACAGCTCCAAACTATGAAATAACTATTTAGGGAAGAAGCAGTCAGCTGGTATTCTGTCTATAATGGAGTGGCCAGCACAGTCACCAGATCTCAACCCTATTAAGCTGTTGTGGGAGCAGCTTGACCGTATGGTACGTAAGAAGTGCCCATCAAGCCAATCCAATTTAAGGGAAGTGGTTCAGGAAGCATGGGGTGAAATCTCTTCAGATTACCTCAACAAATAGACAACTAGAATGCCAAAGGTCTCAAAGGTTGTAATTGCTGCAAATGGAGGATTCTTTGAAGAAAGCAAAGTTTGAAGGACACAATTATTATTTCAATTAAAAATCATTATTTATAACCTTGTCAACTTCTTGACTATGTTTCCTATTCATTTTGCAACTAATTTCATGTATGTTTTCATGGAAAACAAGGAGATTTCTAAGTGACCCCAAACTGTTGAACGGTAGTGTATATGTTTAATCCATTTTGAATTTCAACATTTACACATTTTCTACTACTTATCAACTAATCTTAACATCCCAGTGCAGTCAAAAACATGTGTTTTATATATTTTTCAACACTATGAGTTTGGAATAATACTGTGAAATTGTGAAAAGGATGATAATGCTCTTTTTAGTGTAAGAGTTGTTGGAAAAGGCCACCTGAAATGTTGACCTGTTTTGGTGGGATGGAGTTTTGGCCTGACAGGTGACATCATCAAATCAAATTTGTCACATGCGGCGAATACAACAGGTGTAGACCTTACAATAAAATGCTTACTTACACACCCTTAATCAACAACGCAGTTTAAGAAATACAGTTGATAAAATATTTACTAAATAAACTAAAGTAAAATGAATATAATCAATCAAAAAGTAACACAAGATAGGTACATAACAATAACGAGGCTATATACAGCGGGTACCGGTACCCGAGTCAATGTGCGTGGGTACAGGATAGTTGAGGTAATTTGTAAAGTGACTATGCATAGATAATAAACAGCGAGTAACAGCAGTGTAAAAACAAAGGGGGGAGGGGGTTTAGGGGGGTTCAATGTAGTCCGGGAAGCTAGTTGATTAGTTGTTCAGCAGTCTTATGGCTTGGGGGTAGAAGCTGTTAAGGAGCCTTTTGGTCCTAGTCTTGGCGCCCTGGTACCACTTCCCGTGCGGTAGCAGAGAGAACAGTCTATGGCTTGGGTGACTGGAGTCTTTGACAATTTGGTAAATTAATGAATAGACCAATAAGAAAGAGAGTTCCAAACTCTGCCAATAATAGCTAGTTTTCAGTTTTCCCCTCCCCACTCAGATCACTCACAGACAGTCCTAGAAAAATTCCTGCTTGAGAAATTGCTCTTTCCTTAGTAGCTATTTTTGTTTATTTTTTATTTATTTATTTTATTTTTACCATTTTAATTGAAAACAATCACAGAAATTGCTATCCATAAATGATTTGATATTGAGATAAAAATGGCTGCATTAACATTTCAGTGCATACTGTAGCGGTGCTCAAACAAGACAAAGTGATATTCAAGTACTGGACCGACCATTTAATATAATTGCCACAGCCATGCGGTGTCATACTGTACTGTCACTAACCTATAGGAAGAGGTCAACTGTAGAGCACATTTCCCAAATCTCATGTAGAAAACATTAGCCAATGTGTTGTCTGTAAAAAAAGGTAATTAACCCTTTTATTGACATTTCAGTGTTGTTTAAGAAGGCAATGTTTTGTGGGCCGGTGCTGCCACAACCATGCAATTTACTTTGTATATTAGATAGTCGTGTTGACCATTTTTACTTTAACTTTCATAAGAGTTTGAGCATGTCAATTGAGACCAAGCAAGAATGCAGTCCTAAATGAGCATCAATGGTATTTGAAGGGAATCATTAAATTGTTTAATCTACATGTTTGATGAGGTTTAGCATCAATTGTTTCCTGTTTGATATCTCTAAATGACAACAAATGTGGTTCCCTACATGGACCTTTCCCCCACTCCTCCTTTGTGGAGCTGACAGAAGATAATTATATATCTTCAACCTAATTAACAGACATGGTTAAATGAGTTGGAGGCTACCTGTTGCCAGGAATCTAAAACAATTGCCTATGCCAAACTGCTCAGCTAGGGCACTGCAAAAAAATTACTAAAAATAACTTGGAACTTGGAACAAAACAAGAACAATGGGACGTCGAGTTAATTTATCTCCACAATTGATAGCACTGGTGTTGCGTTGGACCATGAAATTGTCATTTGTTCTGCAAGCATTACATAAAATGAGAGTTCAGGGCTATGTGTTGTCAGAGAGCAGAATTTTACTTGCAATTTGACAAAATCCCCATGGAGATCCATTTCAAATAAAAATGTAAGGGATGCAGGAGAGTACATGCTCATACAGAGCCACGTCTCCAGAGTGGAAAATGAAACGACAGGCAAATCCATGATGCAGGATGAAAAACTCTGGATAGCGCTGAGTAGATTTATCATGCAATGTCACTCGCCATGTGTGTCTGTGCATGTGTGTGTGTGTATGCGAGCGGGGTGTGAGTATGTGGGCAAACAGTATTAAGCAAAATAATGTAACCAACGTGAGAGATTACATTCTGCGACTTGCTTAAAACCATAAGAGAGGGAGAAAAGACGGCCTGGCAAAGAGATTATTCCCGAGCTGTAATTTGAAAGCAACAGAAGTAGAGTGGAAAAACACCTGCCACATCGACAGCAGCAGCAGAACAGGTTAGAGAGGCGGCAGCAGCATAGCCCGGCTGCTTCTGGAAGGAGAGAAACGGAGACAGAGCCACTGCACATAGCAAACAACAAACTAACAGGGTCCTTTCACTGACATCCTGCCCTTCATGCAGACTGTACTTAGCTAGCATAGGAGGAGGGATGAAGAAGCCAGAGTAAAGCCATCAGCAAAAGGAAACGCATCGGTCCCAGAGCCATATGTAACAGTCACTTTTATGATGCCACTACGCTCCAAAGGAGAGAGAGTAAAGGAGGTGGGGGTGTGCAATGAGACGGACGAGCTGTTTACATTGACAGGAAGAAAATAAAACAGAAACAAAACAGAACCAATCCTGAGAAACCAAAATAAACTGCAAGTAAAAGCACATACAGTGAAGCTGTACCCCAGCAGGCATCCCAGCCAATCAAGAGAGAGGAATTGGAGATGGAGGAGAGGTTTTTAGGTTAGTGTGGAGTGGATCCCTTTGCTGGTTTACGTACAGCACGGTGACATATACTGACCTGAGCGGGAGACAGCACTAGTTGCGGTGGGTTCAATAATTGCTACAGGAAAAAAGGGGGAAAGAAGGGAAAAAGAGGACATTCATGTATTATTAACAGAATGGAGACGCAAAAGAAAATAATAATCCACATTCAAGGACAAAGGACAGGGAATGAAGACAAAACTACCCATGCCTAAGGTCTGTCGTTTCTGTGGTAAGCTGTAAACTAAATATGCTTATCAACAACATATCCCTTCCCTTAGGTCTGAATGGTGAAGGCCACTGCTGAGCTTCTCAAAATGTTCTTAGACTGAGTCCATATGGAGCTCATCAAACTTCCTTGTCCTGAGATTATAAACTACTGACCGTCTCTCGCTTTGATGCGTGGAATCAAACTTGGCTCAATTAACAATCATAATTACATCTGCACCTTGTGGCAGCCGTTTAATCATATTGATGTAATTTGATTTTCACTTTAATATCACGCAACTCTCCCCATTTCTTGTTCTCCTTTTTTTGGAGTCTGCCTTAAGAATGAGGAGAGAGAGAAAAAAAATCCTCTTTGATCCCTCTGAGGGGGAAGTGAATCCCAATCTGATTACCTTAT
The DNA here is from genome assembly GCF_965601325.2 of Salmo salar. Lineage (NCBI taxonomy): Eukaryota > Metazoa > Chordata > Actinopteri > Salmoniformes > Salmonidae > Salmo > Salmo salar. The sequence goes on along the minus strand of NC_138300.1, from coordinate 8,543,846 downwards.
GAACTCATTTCAAACTGAGCGGGCGGTGGCATTTGGGGAATCGAATAATGTGACATCCTGAAATGTCCACATCCACCATCTTGGAAAAACAGTCATACCCGATGTGTCTATTAAAGGTCTTCCTCTTTATAAATTTCAAACGTTCATATTTACATAACTATACGAAAAAATATATGTATTTTGTGTCGTTTTTGGCATTAAAGGTCCTATGCAGCCATTTTTATCTCAATATCAAACCATTTCTGGGTAACAATTAAGTAACTTACTGTGATTGCTCTACTACACTAGCTTCCAACATACCTAACTTTGCTGTTAAAATATAAAAACATGAGATACCAAACCCATTCACAAGCTTGGTTAACTCTTGAGGTTCCTTGGGTCTCCACCGAACTATGCAAATACACTTTTAGTTTTAAAGCACCTCATTGCTGGAACTACAAAATACATAACAATTGGATGTTCTGGTGCCGCTAAAGCAATTTAAAATATTGATTGGGGACTTTCTTACTGAGTAAGGTAATAGTTTTTCTTGAAAAGAATTGTGTTGTGCTGTATTTTACTTGTTCTATATTGTTTTCCATTTTTTATTTTGTCTATTAAATTGTATATGTAGGACTCTGTTGTGAAAGAGACCCTGGTCTCAATAGTGACTCAATTGTGACTCAAACCTCTCCCAGACAAAAATTGCTTCTTTTTTGATAGGACTGTGTGGGAGAGGTTTGAGTGGGGAGGGGAAAACTGAAAATGTGCTGTTACTGGCAGGGAGGTTTGGAACTCCCTTACTTATTGGTCTATTAAGTAATTTACTGCATGGTGATGTCACCATGGAAAGCCAAAACTCCCTCCCACCAAAACAGGCATTCATTTCAGTCTTTTCAAACAGCTCTTACACTAAATTTCACAATTTCACTGTATTATTCCAACCTCAGTGTGGAAATATATATAAAACACAGAAAATTGTGTTTTTGACTGCACTGGGCCTTTAAACATTGTACATACAGTTTATTGATGCCAATGGTTGAAGCTTTGCAGTGCTGTTACAGTATCATATTGTGTTAAATATATTCAACACATAGGATCTAGTCTATTATTTCAAATATTTTTACAAAAGAAACCACGCCTTAGGGTGTTTACACTCTTGCTCCCTTTCAAAAAATTTGTTGTGCAGTGTGAACACTCCAAAGAAACTAAGGATCTCGAGAGGTGGTCTGAGTTCGGTTCGCTTGAATTCCGCAGGTTCTCCCCAGGTTCTCTTATCATTATTCCCACACCACACACTAGACTACTACAAACACGTTTCCCCTGCCATAACCCCTTACATTGGTGCCACAAAAGAGAAAGGATGATGATGTGCAGGTTCGCAGAAAAAACGTGTGCTGTTTTTGGATATTGATTAGCGATTGTCAAGAATGCACAGACATTTTTTTGTTCAGATTATTGGTTTGCAATATGTGATCTATATGCTATAAGGGCTTCATAATCTGTTTATTCGATTGTGGGGTTTGAATAGTGTGAAAAGACAACAACATATTTGATGAGAATCACTACATACACTGAGAAAAAAGAGTTCCAAAAGGGTTCTTCAGCTGTCCCCATAGGGGAACCACTTTGGTTCCAGGTAGAAGCCTTTTTTGTTCCAGGAAGAACTATTCTGGGTTCCATGTAGAACCCTCTGTGTAATAGAGGACCTGGAACCAAAATGGTTCTACCTGGAACCAAAAAGGGTTCTTCAAAGGGTTATCCTATGGGCAGGGTTGGGTAGGTTACTTTCTAAATGTAATCGATTTCAGTTACTAGTTACCAGTCCAAAATTGTAATCAGTAACGTAACTTTTGGATTACCCAAACTCAGTAACGTAATCTGATTACATTCGGTTACTTTTAGATTACTTTCCCCTTAAGAGACATCAGAACTAGACAAAAATGTATGTTACCAACTGAACGACATCTATTGCAAGATAAATCAATGTTAAAGTTTACATAGCTGGCCATATATGGATATTACAATGTACTTTATCGGTTGGTTATGTAGGCGTCTTCTAATCCATTGCTTCCTACTACAAATAATACAATTAAATTATATCAAAGTCTATTATATCAAAGTCTATCAGAATTCCAGTCATTCCAATAAATGTTATCATTTGTTTTTCAACAGGACAATGACCCAACACACCTCCAGGCTGTGTGAGGGCTATTTGATCCAAGAAGGAGAGTGATGGAGTGCTGAATCAGATGACCTGGACTCCACAATCACCCGACCTCAACCCGGTTGAGATGGTTTGGGATGAGTTGGCCCGAAGACTGAGGGAAAAGCAGCCAACAAGTGCTCAGCATATGTGGGAACTCCTTCAAGACTGTTGGGAAAGCATTCCAGGTGAAGCTGGTTGAGAGAATGCCAAGAGTGTGCAAAGATGTCATCAAGGTAAAAGGGTGGCTACTTTGAAGAATCTCAAATATAAAATATATTTGTTTAGCACTTTTTTGGTTACTACATGATTCCATGTGTTATTTCATAGTTTTCATGTCTTCACTATTATTCTACAATGTAGAAAATAGTAAAAATATTTTTTTAAACTTGAATGAGTAGGTGTGTCAAGACTTTTCACTGGTACTGTGTATATATATACAGTTGAAGTCGGAAGTTTACATACACCTCAGTCAAATACATTTAAACTCAGTTTTTCACAATTCCTGACATTTAATCCTAGTAGACATTCCCTGTCTTAGGTCAGTTAGGATCACCACTTTATTGTGAAATGTGAAACGTCAGAATAATAGTAGAGAGAATGATTGATTTCAGCTTTTATTTCTTTCATCACATTCCCAGTCTGTCAGAAGTTTACATACAATCAATTAGTATTTGGTAGCATTGCCTTCAATTGTTTAACTTGTGTCAAACGTTTTGGGTAGCTTTCCACAAGCTTCCCACAATAAGTTGGGTGAATTTTGGCCCATTCCTCCTGACAGAGATGGTGTAACTGAGTCAGGTTTGTAGGCCTCCTTGCTCGCAAACGCTTTTTCAGTTCTGCCCACAAATGTTCTATAGGATTGAGGTCAGGGCTTTGTGATGGCCACTCCAATACCTTGACTTTGGTGTCCTTAATCCATTTTGACACAACTTTGGAAGTATGCTTGGGGTCATTCTCCATTTGGAAGACCCATTTGCGACCAATCTTTAACTTCCTGACTGATGTCTTGAGATGTTGCTTCAATATATCCACATACTTTTTCTTCCTCATGATGCCATCTATTTTGTGAAGTGCACCAGTCCCTCATGCAGCAAAAAGCACCCCAACAACATGATGCTGCCACCCCCATGCTTCACGGTTGGGATGGTGTTCTTTGGCTTGCAAGCCTTCCCCTTTTTCCTCCAAACATAACGATGGTCAATATGGCCAAACAGTTCTATTTTTGTTTCATCAGACCAGAGGACATTTCTCCAAAAAGTACGATTTTTGTCCCCATGTGCAGTTGCAAACAGTAGTCTGGCTTTTTTATGGCTGTTTTGGAGCAGTGGCTTCTTCCTTGCTGCGCAGCCTTTCAGGTTATGTCGATATAGGACTCGTTTGACTGTGGATATAGATACTTTTGTACCTGTTTCCTCCAGAATCTTCACAAGGTCCTTTGCTGTTGTTCTGGGACTGATTTGCACTTTTCGCACCAAAGTACGTTCATCTCTAGGAGACAGAACGTGTCTACTTCCTGAGCGGTATGATGGTGTTTATACTTGCGTACTATTGTTTGTACAGATGAACGTGGTACCTTCAGGCGTTTGGAAATTGCTCTCAAGGATGAACCAGACTTGTGGCGGTCTACAATTTTTTTTCTGAGGTCTTGGCTGATTTATTTTGATTTTCTCATGATGTCAAGCAAAGAGGCACTGAGTTTGAAGGTAGGCCTTGAAATACATCCACAGGTACACCTCCAATTGACTCAAATGATGTCAAATTAGCCTATCAGAAGCTTGTGAAGCCATGACATAATTTTCTGGAATTTTCCAAGCTGTTTAAAGGCACAGTCAACTTAGTGTATGTGTAACGCCCTGGCCATAGAGAGGTTTTTTTTGTTCTTTATTTTGGTTAGGCCAGGGTGTTACATTGGGTGGGCGTTCTATGTTTTGTTTCTATGTGTTTGTATTTCTTTGTTTTGGGCCGTGTGTGGCTCCCAAATCAGGCACAGCTGTAGTTCGTTGCTGTTGATTGGGAGTCACACATAAGTGCATGTTTTTCCGTTGGGGTTTTGTGGGTAATTGTTTCTGTTCAGTGTGTTAGCTGTCAGTACTGTTTAGCTGTCGGTTGTTTCTTGTTTTGTAGTTATATAGTGTTCTTTCTGAATTAAATTATGAACACTAACTCCGCTGCACCTTGGTCTTCTTCCGACGACAGACGTTACAGTATGTAAACTTCTGACCCAGTGGAATTGTGATACAGTGAATTAAAAGTGAAATAATATGTCTGTAATTATATAATTTATAAATCCAAAAATCCAAGTTTGAGCATGTGTCCATTAGGTCTATGGATTTTTTATTTTTTTTATTAGCATGAATTAGATTGAACAATAAAAGCCCCACTTGTATTCCATAGGCTGGGATCCACACCATGCAGCTGTTGCAAGAGCATATTATTTACTGGCTGTCCACTGGTTTCAAAAACAATGATTGATAGGCAGCTTAAACTTCTTGAACTCAACCATTATTGGGTTCAAATACACATCTAGATTTGTGAACAGCCATCCACAACAACCACTATCCGTGAGTTGCAAATAGCTAAATGAGAGAGCAGCAGTGTGATTCAAATCAATGCGCTATGTAGATATCAATAATAAGTGGTATCGTATCGCTGTTGATTAAACCACTGCTGTCAACCTTAACTCCTAGCGTTTATTCAAGTTGGATAATCTTTGGATGCCGACATCAGTCGCACAACTGGAAGACATAGCTTGTACTGTAGCCTACAAAAGCCTATGCCTGCTCATTTCCCGCTATCAAACAAACACATTTGGTGTGTCATCATAGTGGTCTCTGACTTGTGGTCAGACTCGTTCAGGTGGAACAAACTTAACCTTGTGCCTTTTTTCAATGATTTGAATGTAATTGAGATAAGAGAAGTGTCAAAGATTTTTTTTCCGCAAACATCCTTTCTGAATTTAAAAGTCATCCAAGAAGTAATCATCTAGTTTTCCAAAAGTATATGTAATCTGATTACAATATTTTAGCTGGTAACGTAACAGATTACAGTGTCTGTTTTTGTAATCCATTACTCCCCAACCCTGCCTATGGGGACAACTGAATAAACCTTTTAGGTCCTCGATAGCAGCTTTTTTTCTAAGAATGTAGGGTACAAAATCAATTATAGTGCCAGTAGAATACATTGGGTGTACAATTTAAGTACAGAATTATTTAATATGCAGTTATTCTTTTGCTATTTATTCTGTTACCAATAATATTTATATATTAATATTATCTTCTGATTACAATTATTATGTGAATACAAAATTATTGTGTGAATACAACTATAACTGAGTTATTGAGCTTTTTTATACCCCAGAGTTTAAAGAGGACTGAGATCGATTATTTTAACCCAATAAGGCTGTTTTCACATATAGTCCTCTTTAAAAGAACAAATCTCAGTCCTCTTTAAAGTGAACTCTGGGTAAAAAAAAGGCTAAATAACTCCGTTTTCTTTGTATTCACACAATAATTGTGTATTCATATAATTGTATATTCACAGATATACCAACGTACTTTGGAAGCTAATAGATTTAATTTAGCTAAAAGATTAGACATACTAATTATAACCAGAAGATAATATTAACATGTAAATATTATTGACAACATAATAAATAGCATACGTAAGGAATAATCAACAAAGGGCTATGTGTTCTCTGGAAAGTAATGAACTCCGGGGAAGGTGTGTTCCACGACGCGCTAACTACGGAGTTGCATTATTTTCCAAAGAACGCATAGAGCCAAGAGTTCATTATCCCTTTTATACCATGGCTATAATTTAACACATTTGCCTCTAAGAAATGTGTTCAGTTGCCACTAGAAATGTGTTCATCTGAAGTAGCTAGCAAGTGTACTAGATAGTGAAAGCAGTTACGTTGATAACCAAACAAACAGACTTGCTAGTTTAGTTAACCAAACCATCAGTCCTAGCTTGCTATTATGAAAATTGAATTCAACAATGCCAATAATGTTTTCAATTTGAATTTTGCATTCAAACGCAGCTCAAACACAGAACATGTAAGAATGAACTATAGCATAGTCACTTTAACCATATCTACATGTACATACTACCTCAATCAGCCTGACTAACCGGTGTCTGTATGTAGCCTCGCTACTTTTATAGCCTCGCTACTGTATATAGCCTGTCTTTTTCCTGTTGTTTTATTTCTTTACTTACCTATTGTTCACCTAACACCTTTTTTGCACTATTGGTTAGAGCCTATAAGTAAGCATTTCACTGTAAGGTCTACACCTGTTGTATTCGGCGCATGTGACTAATAAACTTTGATTGAGCCAAACAGAAACGAGTATTCAACAATCCCATGGTATAATTAAGCAATAAGACCTGAGGGGGTGCGGTATATTGCCAATATACCATGGCTAAGGGCTGTTCTAAGACACAACGCAACGCGTATGTCACGACTTCCGCCGAAGTCGGCTCCTCTCCTTGTTCAGGCGGCGTTCGGCGATCGACGTCACTGGCTTTCTAGCCATCGCCGCTCCATTTCTCATATGTCCATTTGTTTTGTCTTGTTCCATACACACCTGGTTTTCATTCCATAATCACACTGCATGTATTTAGTCCTCTGTTCCCCTCCATGTCTTTGTGTGTAATTGTTTCGTGTTACGTGGTTATCGTTACGTGCTAGACTGGGTTTTCATGTTTCCGTGTTTTTTGCACACGGTTTGTTTATTTTGTATTACAGTGTCTTGTATTGAACATTTATCGCGCCTTACACTTTTGCCTTGTGGGCTGGAGGTTTTCAGGAAGCTGCGTTCTTTTGTTATTTTCTCTACTGCCATAATAAAGTGTGCGCTTGTTAAATACTCCCTGCTCTCCTGCACCTGACTTCTCCACCAACGGCGCACAGCCCTGACAGAATTACACACCCGAACCATGGAGTCAGCAGGAGCAGGTACCCCAGTTAGAGGAGTCGAGGAGCGTGTCCAGGAACATTCTGCTACGTTACATCATCTTGGTGCCATGATGGATCGCGTTGTCCAGACTATGGACCACTGGGAGAGACAGGAGGTCTCCCCAGTTCCTCGACCAGTGCAACCGGGGTTACCTGTACCCGTCCCGTCCGGAGCCAGTCCCAGTGGGATGCGTCTCTCCCTTCCCAGGTAGTATGATGGGACGGCAGCACAGTGCCAGGGATTCCTGTTACAACTGGACCTCTACCTGGCCACTGTGCACCCAGCTCCCTCGGAAAGGGAGAAAGTGTCTGCCCTCGTCTCATGCCTCTCAGGGAGAGCTCTGGAGTGGGTAAACGCCATGTGGGGAGAGGGAGACGCGGCGTTGAACCACTTCGGGGAGTTCACCCGTCGCTTCTGGGCCGTCTTTGACCATCCGCCCGAAGGTAGAGCGGCGGGGAAACGGCTCTTCCATTTGAGGCAGGGGACGAGGAGCGCCCAGGAATTCACCCTGGAATTCCGGACCTTGGCCGCCGGAGCAGGCTGGAATGACAGGGCCCTCATCGACCACTATCGGTGCAGCCTGCGCGAGGACGTCCGAAGTGAGCTGGCCTGCAGGGATGCCACCATCTCCTTTGACCAACTGGTGGATTTGTCCTTCCGGTTGGATAACCTGCTGGTCACCCGCGGCATCCAGAGGGGGCTCTGTCGGTGCCATCTTCCAGCACCCCCGCTCCAGTGCCAGTGGAGTTGGGAGGGGCTGCGCGATGTCTCAACAAAAAAAAAAATGCATGAAATGAAATGTATGCATTCACTACTGTAAGTCGCTCTGGATAAGAGCGTCTGCTAAATGACAAAAAAATGGAGACTGGAGGAGGAGCCATCACGTGCACCATCTGTGGCCGCAGAGGGCACACTGCTGGTCGGTGCCGTGTTGGTTCCTCTGGGAGTCGAGGCAACAGGCAGTGCACTCTGGCGTCACCCCAGGTGAGTCTGCACCACACTCATCCAGAGTCCTCTGTTGACCACCTGTTTGTACCTGTTTGTTTGCCTGATATTTCCCCCGCATTCCAAGCATAAGGCGCTCGTCGATTCAGGTGCAGCTGGGAATTTTATCGACAGAGCGTTAGACCTTTCCTGGTTCACGCTCTGGATAGTCGACCATTAGGGTCCGTGCTAATCAGGGAAGCCACCATCTCCCTGGACATGGTGATGCAGGGGGGTCAAGAGGAGAGAATCAGTCTCTTCCTCATTGACTCTCCTGCGTTTCCCGTGGTACTAGGCCTTCCCTGGTCTCCACCGTGAATATGCCGACTCAATTACCACCTCATCAACGGGGGGATTGTGCGATAAATCTCCTGGCAGACGCTGCGCTTCCCAGGAGTCACGTGTATCCCCTGTCGCAAGCAGAGACGGTGGCTATGTAGACATATGTCTCTGAATCCCTGCATCAGGGGTACATTCGGTCTTCCACTTCACCCGCCTCCTCGAGTTTCTTTTTTGTGAAGAAGAAGGATGGAGGTCTACGCCCGTGCATTGACTATAGATGTCTCAATCAGATCACAGTGAGGTACAGTTACCTGTTATCGCCACGGCGATTGAGTCAATGCATGGGGCGCGCTTCTTCCCGAAACTGGATCTCAGGAGTGCGTATAACCTGGTGCGTATCCGGGAGGGAGACGAGTGGAGGACAGCGTTTAGTACCACCTCAGGGCATTATGAGTACTTAGTCATGCGGTACGGGTTGAAGAATGCTCCATCAGTTTTCCAATCCTTTGTAGACAAGATTTTCAGGGACCTACACGGGCAGGGTGTAGTGGTGTATATCGATGACATTCTGATATAGTCCGCTACACGCGCCGAGCATGTGTCCTTGGTACGCAAGGTACTTGGACGACTGTTGGAGCATGACAAGTACGTCAAGTTCGAGAAATGGCTGTTCTTTCAGCAGGTCTTCTCCTTCCTAGGGTATCGCATTTCCACATCAGGGGTGGAGATGGAGTGACCGCATTGCAGCCGTGCGTGATTGGTCGACTCCCACCACGGTAAAGGAGGTGCAGCGATTTTTAGGGTTTGCCAATTACTACCGGAGATTTATCCGGGGTTTTGGCCAGGTGGCTGCTCCCATTACCTCACTGCTGAAGGGGGGTCCCGTAAGATTGCAGTGGTCGGCTGAGGCGGACAGGGCTTTTGGGCAGCTAAGAGCTCTGTTTTCTTCGGCTCCCGTGCTGGCCCATCCGGATCCCTCTTTGGCGTTCATAGTGGTGGATGTGTCCGAGGCTGGGATAGGAGCCGTGCTCTCACAGCGCTCAGGTACGCCACCAAAACTCTGCCCCTGTGCTTTCTTCTCGACGAAGCTCAGCCCAGCGGAGCGTAACTATGATGTGGGGGACTGGGAGCTGTTGACTGTGGTTAAAGCATTGAAGCCATGGAGACATTGGCTTGAGGGGGCTAAACACCCTTTCCTCATCTGGACTGACCACCGCAACCTGGAGTACATCTTGGCAGCGAGGAGACTGAATCCTCGTCAGGCAAGGTGGGCCAAGTTCTTTACCCGTTTTGTGTTTACTCTGTCCTACAGACCAGGTTCCCAGAATACGAAGGCAGACGCACTGTGCCGGCTGAATGACACAGAGGAGCGGCCCATGGATCAGACTCCCATACTCCCGGCCTCTTGCCTGGTAGCGCCGGTCGTGTGGGAGCTGGACGCGGACATTGAGCAGGCGTTGCGTACAGAGCCCGCTCCCCTCCAGTGTCCTGTCGGGCGTATATACGTTCCGTCTGCTGTCCATGACCAGTTGATCTATTGGGCCCACACGTCACCCTCCTCTGGTCATCTGGGGATCGGTCGGACGGTGCGCTCTGTGATTGGGAAGTACTGGTGGCCCACCTTGGCTAAGGACGTGAGGGTTTATGTTTCCTCCTGCTCGGTGTGCCCAGTGTAAGGCTCCGAGACACCTGCCCAGAGTTAAGCTACACCCCTTACCCATTCCACACACCTGTCTGTGGAGTTTTTAACCGATCTACCTCTTTCACAGGGAAACACTACGATCCTGGTCGTTGTGGATCGTTTCTCTAAGTCCTATCGTCTCCTCCCTCTGCCCGGTTTTCCTACGGCCCTACAGACTGCGGAAGCCCTGTTTACTCACATCTTCCGGCACTACGGGGTGCCTGAGGATATAGTGTCTGATTGGGGTCGCCAGTTCACGTCGAGAATCTGGAAGGCGTTCATGGACTGTCTGGGGGTCTCGATCAGCCTAGAGAGAGGTCAACCAGGTAGAGTCAACCAGGATGTGGGCAGGTTTCTGCGGTCCTATTGCCAGGCCCGGCCGGGGGAGTGGGCGGCGTTCGTGCCCTGGGCCGAGATGGCACAGAACTCGCTTCGCCACTCCTCCACTAACCTCTCCCCCTTTCAGTGCGTATTGGGGTACCAGCCGGTTCTGGAGCAGTGGCATCAGGGTCAGACCGAGGCTCCTGCGGTGGACGACTGGTTCAGGTGCGTGGAGGAGACATGGGAGACCGCCCATGTTCACCTCCAGCGAGCCGCGCTTCGCCAAAAGACCAGCGCAGACCGTCACCGCAGTGAGACTGGCTCTCGACCCGAAACCTGCCCCTCCGCCTGCCCTGTCGGAAGCTGGGCCCGCAGTTCGTGGGGCCATTCAAAGTCCTGAGGAGGGTGAACGAGGTGTGTTGCAGATTACAGCTTCCCTCTGATTACCGTATTAACCCCTCGTTCCATGTGTCTCTCCTCAGGCCGGTGGTGGCTGGTCCGCTCCAGGAATCTCTGGACATCGAGGAGGCCCCCTGCAGTACCTCGTGGAGTGGGAGGGGTCACGGTCCGGAGGAGAGGTGCTGGGTTCCGTTTTCTGATGTTTTGGACCCCGAACTGCTGTGGGAGTTTCACCGTCGCCCTGCGCCTCGCCCTCCGGGTCGTCCCCGAGGCCGGTGTCGGCACGCCGCTGGAGCCGCGCGTCAAGGGGGGGAACTGACAGCAGAGTATATTGGCAATTTACCAGAAACACCCGAGGTGCCTTAGTGATATTATAAACTGGTTACCAACATAAATAGAACAGTAAAAATAAATGTTTTTGTCATACCCATGGTATATAGTCTGATATACCACAGATTTCAATCAACCAGCATACAGGGCTTGAACCACCCAGTTTATAATGCAGATTAAATAATGCTGTAATTGAAAATTGTACACCCAATGTAGGTTACTGCCTTATAGGGCGGCGCATAATTGGCCCAGCGTTGTCGGGGTTTGGCTGGGGTAGACTGTCATTGTAAATAAGAATTTGTTCTTAACTGACTTGCCTAGTTAAATAAACGTTACATTTTTAAAAAAACAAGAATAAAAAGACGTAACATAGATGTTTTGATTAGTGCTATTGTCGATTCTTGGGATGTCCCTAACCTTAACCCCTACACTTACCCTAACCTTAAACCTTACCATTTTAAATGTCAACTTCAATGGGGTAACTTCAGAGTTGGTACGTCCCAAGGATTCCGGATAGCAAGGACCTTAATTTTGTAACCTATGTTGTGATTCTCACTAAATATGTTGTCTTCTCACACTATTCAAACCCCACAATAAACAGTTTAGGAAGCTCCCAGCCCATAGATCACGTATTGCATACAAATCATCTGAACATTGTGTCAGTACAAAACTCCACACATATTTTGGAATTTCTATGCATCGCTAATCAATATTGAGAAACAGCACACGTTTTTTCCACGATCTCGCACATCATCATCTTCTCTCTTTTGTGGCACCAATGTGAGGGCTCATGGCATCGGAAACGGTGTTGCAGTAGTCTACTGTGTGGTGCGGGAATAATGACAAGCGAACCTGGGGAGTTTTTTTGTTCAACTTGCCCTTAAAAAGGGAAGCGAACCGAACTCATACCACCTCTCGAGATGGTCTCAGTTCCGTTAGCTTCAGGGGCTCTTTTGAGGAGTCTGAGTTCTTTTGGAGTTCAAACTGCTCCAAAAAAAATAAGTGAACCTCACTGAGTACACACAAATTGTCTGAAAGAGACCAAGTGGGAAAACACTCCCACCACGATGCCGGCGTGATTTGGCCTACATACTTCTGGGTTGTACCATTTGATTAGTCTATTTCTTCTGCATCTGTTGGTACCAACCATTAAGCATTAGTTTGTGCGATTAACAGGGGCTGAGCTAGAGTGGTGTTTGTGTGACAAGGGTGGATCCCGAAGGGGCCTGAGGCCGGGCCTTTTTACAAAAACGTCTGTAGAGCCTGAATGGTTTCAGCTACAAACTATTAAAGGGTAGGTAGCATAAACATAACCACATGTAATATATGGATTTGCATTTATATACGCATCAAAATTCACAATGCAAAGTTACACCTCACTTTTCTATTTTGCGAGTTATTCTGAAAAATGCCCAAGTCATGTTGGAAAATGTTTTTCCGGGGTGTGATGTAATATGGAGGACCCGGCAATAATGTAAACGCAGAAATAATAACCTAAAATGTATAACTTATGATTAATGACTGCTGGTTTGAATTACATTTTAAGCCAACCAAATATTTTATGAATGTATGAATGAATGTAATCAACTTGCCAGGTTACTAGCTAAGCAGCCTGCTTACGTTAGCCTTACTAGCCAGCTAACGTTAGCCTACCAGCCTGCTAATGTTACATTAGCAGTTCATGAGTCAGCCAGTTGCTATCAACACCTAGCTTACAGCTACATTTAAGTAAACCAAAGTTTTGAAAATACATAACGCCATCTAACCAGTTATCAAAGAATGTTAGCTTTATGCACTTATCTTAGCCAGCAAGCTAGCCAGCTAACGTTAGCTATTTAGCCAACTAGTTTTTAGCCGAGCCAGCCAAGCCAAAAACCCCGGTTATGGTCGGCAAGCGAGAGCCCAACTACTGGAGACCAGCTAGAACATAACTAACACATCACAACCAAAACAGAACCACAAATAGAGCAAGCATGTATAATTTTCTCTTTTGTTTTGAGCCCACGGCAAGAAGGCACCAGAGCCTGCCATGCTAATGGGTTCCCACTAGATAACACAGCCACAAAGTCTGTGAAGAACAAACTGCATGGCCGCACGTGCCCCATCTGCTCCTTGTTTACATCACACTTTCTCGTGATTGGTGGATTGTAACTCACCAACGCCAACACTTGGTGTGGAAGGTAATTAAATGCTAGCATGGCTAGTGACTAATGTTAGCCAGCTTGAGCTAGCTACAGAGTTAGCATATGAACGTGGTAGCAGAGAGTATATCCTCCATATCACGTTGAGAAATAGTGCATTGGGGGTAGTTTAGAAGAAATAATGTAATAAATATGTAATAACCCAAAAACATAACTATGTTTGTAATTATAGGTAACCAGATCGTGACTACAATTAAGTTACTAAGTCTTTGACTACACTGTGTTGTTACATTGGTAAGTAAAAACTCATGCTTCACACCCTTTAAAAGCTATCTATATTAGCTGAGAATCACAAACAAACAGTTGTCACTGACAAGTTGGATATTAATTTCCCACTGAGCAAACAATTTCTGTACTTAAAGCATTTATATACACTACTGTTCAACAGTTTGTGGTCACTTAGAAATGTCCTTGTTTTTGAAAGAAAATCTATTTTTTTTACATTAAAATAACATCAAATTCATCAGAAATACAGTGTTGTAAATTATTATTGTAGCGGGAAACTACAGATTTTTTATATCTACATACAGTGCCTTGCAAAAGTATTCATCCCCCTTGGTGTTTTTCCTATTTTGTTGCATTACAACCTGTAATTTAAATTGATTTTTATGTGGATTTAATGTAATGGACATAGACAAAATAGTCAAAATTAGTGAAGTGAAATGAAAAAAATTACATGTTTAAAAAATTCTAAAAAATAAAAACACTTAAAGTGGTGCATGCATATGTATTCCCTCCCTTTACTATGAAGCCTCTAAGATCTGGTGCAACCAATTACCTTCAGAAGTCACATATTTAGTTAAATAAAGTCCACCTGTGTGCAATCTAAGTGTCACATGATCTCAGTATATATACACCTGTTCCGAAAGGCCCCAGAGTCTGCAACACCACTAACCTGTTAGGGCTAGGGGGCAGCATTGACACGGCTGGATAAAAACATACCCGATTTAATCTGGTTACCACTCCTACCCAGTAACTAGAATATGCATATACTTATTACATATGGATAGAAAACACCCTAAATTTTCTAAAACTGTTTGAATGGTGTCTGTGAGTATAACAGAACTCAAATGGCAGGTCAAAACCTGAGAGATTCCTTTACAGGAAGTGGCCTGTCTGACCATTTGTTGAACTTCTTTTCCATCTCTATCATTTACTAAGGATCTATGCTCTAACGTGACACTTCCCACGTCGTCCATAGGCGCTCAGAGCCCGGGAAAAAACAGAATGTCGTCATTCCAGCCCCAGGCTGAAACACATTATCGCCTTTCTCAAGTGGCCGATCAAGGGACACTGGCTTATGCGCATGACCCCGACCGCCCCCGCCTTTGGGATTTTTTCCTCTGTTTGCCGAAAAGGAGATTCCCTGTCGGAATATTATCGCTTTTCTACGAGAAAAATGTCGTAAAAATTGATTTTAAACAGCGGTTGACATGCTTCGAAGTACGGTAATGGAATACTTAGAATTTTATTGTCACGAATTGCGCCAGGCGCGTGACACTTCTTTACTATTTCGGATAGTGTCTGGAACGCACGAACAAAACGCCGCTATTCGGATATAACGATGGATTATTTTGGACCAAACCAACATTTGTTATTGAAGTAGCAGTCCTGGGTGTGTATTCTGACGAAGACAACAAAAGGTAATGAAACTTTTATAATAGTAAATATGATTATGGTGAGTGCTAAACTTGCCGGGTGTCTAAATAGCGAGCCCGTGATGCCTGGGCTATGTACTTAGAATATTGCAAAATGTGCTTTCACCAAAAAGCTATTTTAAAATCGGACATATCGAGTGCATAGAGGAGGTCTGTATCTATAATTCTTAAAATAATTGTTATGCTTTTTGTGAACGTTTATCGTGAGTAATTTAGTAAAATGTTAGCAAATTCCCCGGAAGTTTGCGGGGGGTATGCTAGTTCTGAACGTCACATGCTAATGTAAAAAGCTGGTTTTTGATATAAATATGAACTTGATTGAACAAAACATGCATGTATTGTATAACATAATGTCCTAGGGTTGTCATCTGATGAAGAACATCAAAGGTGAGTGCTGCATTTAGCTGTCTTCTGGGTTTTGGTGACATTATATGCTGGCTTGAAAAATGGGTGTCTGATTATTTCTGGCTTGGTACTCTGCTGACATAATCTAATGTTTTGCTTTCGTTGTAAAGCCTTTTTGAAATCGGACAGTGTGGTTAGATTAACGAGAGTCTTGTCTTTAAATGGCTGTAAAATAGTCATATGTTTGAGAAATTGAAGTAATAGGATTTTTAAGGTTTTGAAAATCGCGCCACAGGATAGCAGTGGCTGTTACGTAGGTGGGACGAATTCGTCCCGCCTAGCCTAGAGAGGCTAAGCAAAGGGCACCACCAAGCAAGCGGCACCATGAAAACAAAGGAGCTCTCCAAACAGGTCAGGGATGAAGTTGTAGAAAAGTACAGATCAGGGTTGGTTATAAAAAAAACATCCGAAACATTGAACATCCCACGGAGCACCATTACATCCTTTATTAAAAAATTGAAATAATATGGCACCAAAACAAACCTGACAAGAGAGGGCCGCCCACCAAAACTCACAGACCAGGCAAGGAGGGCATTAATCAGAGGCAACAAAGAGACCAAAGTTAACCCTGAAGAAGCTGCAAAGCTCCACAGTGGAGATTGGAGTATCTGTCCATAGGACCACTTTAAGCCGTACACTCCACAGTGCTGGGCTTTACGGAAGAGTGACCAGAAAAAAGCCATTGCTTAAAGAAAAAAATAAGCAAACACGTTTGGAGTTCGCCTAAAGGCATGTGGGAGACTCCCCAAACATATGGAAGAAGGTACTCTGGTCAGATGAGACTAAAATGTAGCTTTTTGGCCATCAAGGAAAATTCTATGTCTGGTGCAAACCCAACACCTCTCATCACCCCGAGAATACCATCCCCACAGTGAAGCATGGTGGTGGCAGCATCATGCTGTGGGGATGTTTTTCATCGGCAGGAGCTGGGAAACTGGTCAGAATTGAAGGAATGATGGATGGCACTAAATACAGAGAAATTATTGAGGGAAATCTGTTTCAGTCTTCCAGAGATTTGAGACCGATACGGAGGTTCACCTTCCAGCAGGACAATGACCCTAAGCATACTGTGAAAGCAACACTCGAGTGGTTTAAGGGGTAACATTTAAATGTCTTGGAATGGCCTAGTCAAAGCCCAGACCTCAATCCAATTGAGAATCTGTGGTATGACTTAAATATTGCTCTACACCAGTGGAACCCATCCAACTTGAAGGACCTAGAGCAGTTTTGCCTTGAAGAATGGGCAAAATTCCCAGTGGCTAGATTTGCCAAGCTTATACCCCAAGAGACTTGCAGCTGTAATTGCTACAAAAGGTGTCTGTGCAAAGTACTTACTTAAGGGAGGGGTGAATAGTTAGGCACGCTCAAGTTTTCCGTTTTTTGTCGTATTTCTTGTTTGTTTCACAATAAAAAATATTTTGCATCTTCAACGTGGTAGGCATGTTGTGTAAATCAATTGATACAAACCCCCCAAAAATCAATTTTAATTCCAGGTTGTAAGGCAACAAAATAGGGAAAATGCCAATGGGGGTGAATACTTTCACAGGCCACTGTAGGCGTACAGAGGACCATTATCAGCAACCATCACTCCTGTGTTCCATTGGCACGTTGTGTTAACTAATCCAAGTTTATCATTTTAAAACGTGAATTGACCATTAGAAAACCCTTTTGCAATTATGTTAGCACAGCTGAAAGCAATAAAACTGGCCTCCTTTTGACTAGTTGAGTATCTGGAGCATCAGCATTTGTGGGTTCGATTATAGGCTCAAAATGGCCAGAAACAAAGAACTTCCTTCTGAAACTCGTCAGTCTTTTCTTGTTCTGAGAAATGAAGGCTATTCCATGTGAGAAATTGCCAAGAAACTGAAGATCTCATACAACGCTGTGTACTACCTCACAAGTCCTCAACTGGCAGCTTCATTAAATAGTACCTGCAAAACATTGACATATTCCATTGCATGGAATAGCCTGCATTTCTCAGAACAAGAATAAACTGACGAGTTTCAGAACAAAGTTCAAACTGCAATCGAACCCACAAATGCTGATGCTCCAGATTTTTGAACTGTAGTGTAAATAATGTTTTTTATCAGGTTTTTGTTTTGGCTGACCTTTTGTTTGTTATTGAGATTTGTCAATATAACTCATGAATACAACTCTTTATATCAGATTTGTATTCTACTTGTATCCCTGGTTGTGCTGAAAAAAATGGTAAAATACTTAATTGTGAGCCTATATAAAGGGATTGACATGCAAATAAATTAAAGTCAGATAAATGAAAAGCCGATGTTTGCTGGAGTCTCAAGACTGAAAGGGTTAAAGAGGACTGTATGTGAAAACACCTTTATACATATGGATCATTAAGTTAGATGGTTGCTTCGTCAGATAGAATTTGGTGGGAGGTGACAAACAAGATTACTGTATGTTGTGCTAAAACAAAGTAAAATGTAGACCTCACCATAATCCCAAAATGCAGAGATGAACTCCCCCAGAAACTTCCACAGGGGAGAGGAAACTCAGGCAGTCATTATTGTGGTTACGCTGCCTTCATATACAGTACCAGTAAAAAGTTTGGACACACCTACTCATTCAAGGGTTTTTCTTTATTTTTACTATTTTCTACATAGAATAATAGTGAAGACATCAAAACTATGAATTAACACATATGGAATCAAGTAGTAACCAAAAAAGTGTTAAACAAATCAAAATATATTTTATATTTGAGATTCTTCAAAGTAGCCACCCTTTGCCTTGATGACAGCTTTGCACGCTCTTGACATTCTCTCTCAAAATATTTTTGTGATTTGTTTAACCTGTTAGGGCTAGGGGGCTGTATTTACACGGCCGGATAAAAAACGTACCCGATTTAATCTGGTTATTACTACTGCCCAGAAACTAGAATATGCATATAATTATTGGCTTTGGATAGAAAACACCCTAAAGTTTCTAAAACTGTTTGAATGGTGTCTGTGAGTATAACAGAACTCATATGGCAGGCAAAAACCTGAGAAGATTCTGTACAGGAAGTGCCCTCTCTGACCATTCCTTGGGCTTCTTGACTCTTTTTATTGAAAACTTACGATCTTTGCTGTAACGTGACACTTCCTACGGCTCCCATAGGCTCTCAGAACCCGGGAAAAAGCCGAATGACGTCTTTGCAGCCCCTGGCTGAAAAACATTAGCGCCTTTGGTAAGTGGTCTATCAGAGGACAATGAGACTGAGGCGCGTGCACAAGGCGACCCCATGTTTTTATTTTCTCTCTCTTTGTACTAAAACACGGTTTCCCGGTTGACATGCTTCGAAGTACGGTAATGGAATATTTAGATTTTTTTTGTCACGAAACGCGTCGGGCGCGTCACCCTTCTTTACCCTTTCGGATAGTGTCTTGAACGCACGAACAAAACAGAGGATATTTGAACATAACTATGGATTATTTTGAACCAAACCAACATTTGTTATTGAAGTAGAAGTCCTGGGAGTGCATTCTGACGAAGAACAGCAAAGGTAATAACATTTTTCTTATAGTAAATCTGACTTTGGTGAGGGCTAAACTTGGTCGGTGTCTAAATAGCTAGCCCTGTGATGCCGGGCTATCGACTCAGAATATTGCAAAATGTGCTTTCACCGAAAAGCTATTTTAAAATTGGACATAGCGAGTGCATAAAGGAGTTCTGTATCTATAATTCTTAAAATAATTGTTATGTTTTTTGTGAACGTTTATCGTGAGTAATTTAGTAAATTCACCGGAAGTTTGCGGGGGGTATGCTAGTTCTGAACGTCACATGCTAATGTAAAAAGCTGGTTTTTGATATAAATATGAACTTGATTGAACAAAACATGCATGTATTGTATAACATAATGTCCTAGGATTGTCATCTGACGATCATCAAAGGTTAGTGCTGCATTTAGCTGTGGTTTGGGTTTATGTGCCATTATATGCTAGCTTGAAAAATGGGTGTCTGATTATTTCTGTCTGGGTACTCTGCTGACATAATCTAATGTTTTGCTTTCGTTGTAAAGCCTTTTTGAAATCGGACAGTGTGGTTAGATTAACGAGAGTCTTGTCTTTAAAATGGTGTAAAATAGTCATATGTTTGAGAAATTGAAGTAATCGCATTTCTAAGGTATTTCAATATCGCGCCACGGGATTACACTGGCTGTTGCGAGCCCAGAGAGGTTAACACTTTTTTGGTTACTACATGATTCCATATGTATTGTTTCATAGTTTTGACGACTTCACTATTATTCTACAATGTAGAAAATAGTCAAAATAAAAACTCCTTCAATGAGTAGGTGTCTCCAAATGTTTGACTGGTAATGTACGTAAAGACTGCCACTTTATTTTCTTTCTACTTGCAAAGTGAGCAATGATATCTAGGACATCCAAGAGTAGTGCGGAGCCTACTTACACTTTCCATTTTAATCCAGTTACATGGGCACTCAATATATACATTTCGATTTCAGGGCAAATGGAGAGACACCAATTGTTCATTCAACTTTTTCAGGCCTTAGCCTCCTTGCTAGTTTTCCAAGTACCTGAACTAGAAGGGCTCCTAAAGAAGAACCATTAGGATTTGTAACAAAAATTAAAAGTCCGATATGCTTTACATTTGAATATGTGTAAAGAGCCATATATTACATTTACAATGATACTCTTTTTCTGACTATATTGGTGGGAACCAGTGATTTTTTAAATGTATTTTGGGGTAACTAGTGCAGTAGTGGATATCTGACGACAGGCTTTTTTCAAGCAGCAGCACTATCTGATTAATACTTGAGCACGAATCCACTACTGAATCATCTCCCATTCTCAGCTCTCTCAGACATTCTTCCATTACTGCAAAGTATGATATCCTTTGACATGCAATCTCCCTCCTATATCCTCAATGAGGTTGGGAGTTAGCTACATTCTCACATTCACACAATGTATCCCATCAAAACACATTCTTGTGTATGCTGAGTGACCTCTATACAGTACTCACTTGCGAGACAAAACACATTATGCAGCGGGGTATTTCATCTTACACTTTAATAAAACATCCTCTTGTCTTCACAGAACAATGATGGCAGAAAATGAGTAACATTCACACAATTCAGAGCTTCCCAGATTAATTTAGTGGGGAGTTGTATGCGATTTGCTTTGTGTTCTTAGAGTGGTTCTTAGAATAACTAATGAATATCTTTAAATAGACTTGTTCAGCTTTGGCTAAAGGTTGATTATCAAATCAAAACTAAGGTCATGATAATGATGAAAAAATCACCAATTTACTAAATTGCAATTCCGACTGAGCCCAACCCAGGCTACCATGACATGATTACATCATCTGTCTTTCATGCACAGCCACATTCATTGCGTGAATATTTCTTGAGGCTATCTTAACTGTTTTTCCTCTTTAATGATATGGCACACAGGTGTTAATATTTTATTTATTTAAGAACCACATAATTTGTTATTCTTCTCCTTGTTAATGCTGCTTAGCATGCATATCATCTTATGTGGGCGTTCCAGGGGCTCAGTCATCCAAAGACGGCTATTTACATTTCCAGACCCTTCCTCAGTCTCCACTCCCATGTGCTACTCCACAGGGAATCTGGACCATGAACACAACCAGAGTGTTGTAAATTAATTTGGGGGTTAAAATGGGGGTTAAAATGGCCAAAACATTTTATACAAGAAGTGAGATATTAGCCAATTAAAGAAAACAATGCACTCTCTCTACTGAAATGGTTTAACATTTGGAAGTGGAGCAAACCAAAGAAGTAAACCTATTTCTCAATCAGTTTAATTTTCTGTAGTAGCAGGGGGGGCATTGTTTAAAGCCATTAAACTGTGCAATTGGCCTCATGGTGAAATCTCTGAATGTTTTCCTTCCTCTCCGACAACTGAGTTAGGTAGGAAGGACGCCTGTATCTTTGTAGTGATTATGGGTATTTATACACCATCCAAAGTGCAATGAATAGGGCTTGGTGAAGTTATTAATTGCACTTTGGATGGTGTATAAATATCCACAGTCACTACAAAGAGACAGGCGTCCTTCCTACTCAGTGAGTTAGGCGTCCTTCCTGACTCACTGAGTACCACTCTTCATATTTTCAAGCATGGTGGTGGCTGCATCATGGTATGGGTATGCTTGTTATCGGCAAGGACTGGGTAGTTTGTTCGGATAAAAAGAAACGCAATAAAGCTAAGCACAGGCAAAACTCTGGTTCAGTCTGCTTTCCAACTGACACTGGGAGACAAATTCATCTTTCAGCAGGACAATAACCTAAAGCACAAGGCCAAATATACACTGGAGTTGCCTAGTTACAATTTTGACATGAATCGGCTTGAAAATCTATGGCAAGACATGACAGAGCTTGAAGAATATTTTTAATAATAATTAGCAAATATTGTAAAATCCAGGTGAGCAAAGCTATTAGAGACTTACCCCCCAAAAAACTCACAGTTGTAATCGATGCTAAAGGTGATTCTTACATGTATTGACTCAGGGATGTGAAAACGTACACTATATATAAAAAAGTATGTGGACACCCATTCAAATTAGTGGATTCGGCTATTTCAGCCACACCAGTTGCTGACAGGTTTATAAAATCGAGCACACAGCAATGCAATCTCCATAGACAAACATTGGCAGTAGAGTGGCCTTACTGAAGAGCTCAGTGACTTTCAACGTGGCACCGTCATAGGATGCCAGCTATCCAATAAGTCAGTTTGTACAATTTTAGTCTTGCTAGAGCTTCCCTGGTCAACTGTAAGTGCTGTTATTGTGAAATGGAAACATCTAGGAGCAACAACGGCTCAGCCATGAAGTGGTAGGCCACACAAGCTCACAGAATGGGTCCGCGGAGTGCTGAAGTGCATCTGTCCTCGGTTGCAACACTCACTACTGAGTTCCAAACTGCCTCTAGAAGTAACGTCAGCACGAGAAATGCTCGTCGGGAGCTTCATGAAATGGGTTTCATTGGCCGAGCAGCTGCACACAAGACTAAGATCACCATGCACATTGCCTAGCGTCGGATGGAGTGGTGTAAAGCTCACTAGCATTGGATCATTCCATTTCTGGAATGATGAATCACGCTTCACAGTCTGGCAGTCCGATGGACGAATCTGGGTTTGGTGGAAGCCAGGAGAACGCTACCTGCCCAATGCATAGCGCCAACTGTAAAGTTTGGTGGAGGAGGAATAATGGTCTGGGGCTGTTTTTCATGGTTTGGGTTAGGCCCCTTAGTTCCAGTGAAGGGAAATATTAACGCTACAGCATACAATGATTCTAGACGATTCTGTCCTTCCAACTTTGTGGCAACAGATTGGGGAAGGCCCTTTCCTGTTTCAACATGACAATGCCCCCGTGCACAAAGCGAGATCCATACAGAAATGTCGAGATTGGTGTGGTAGAATTTTCTATAGTTATTTTTAAAATTTGAATTGTATTTTTATTGAATATCTGAAACATACAATATACTTGCAGTGAAGCCGCTCAACAACTACATCATACCAGTCATCCAACAGACTCCCATTCAGAGCGACACACAGAAGCATCCAAGGTCAATGCCCTGCTCAAGGACATGTTGACCAATCTACCACCAGGCCAGAAATGTGAACCCAAACCCTCCAAGATCCCCCCAGAGTTTCCCAATAGCTGTCCCTCAACCATTCGAGACCCCTCCCACAGTCCCCCCCAATAATAAAAATAAAAATGATAATTAATTCCATTCCACAACCAAAAGAACACCGCAATGCACCAACAACCAAGAGAATGAACTAAAGAGGAAAAAGAAAAAGACAGAAGAAAACAGCAAACAATGCAAAAACATTTATATATATATATATATATATATATATATATATATATATATATATATACATTTATATATATATATATACACACACACATACATATATACACACACACATACACTTAGCCAAATACATTTAATCATAGTGAAAATTCCCTGTCTTAGGTCAGTTAGGATCACCACTTTATTTTAAGAACGTGAAATGTAAGAAAAATAGTAGAGAGAATGAATTATTTCTGCTTTTATTTCTTTCATCACATTCCCAGAGGGTCAGAAGTTTACATACACTCAATTAGTATTTGGTATTTCTCACGTCACCCCGCTCCTCCGCTCTCTCCACTGGCTTCCAGTTGAAGCTCGCATCCGCTACAAGACCATGGTGATTGCCTACGGAGCTGTGAAGGGAACGGCACCTCCATACCTTCAGGCTCTGATCAGGCCCTACACCCAAACAAGGGCACTGCGTTCATCCACCACTGGCCTGCTGGCCCCCCTACCTCTGAGGAAGCACAGTTCCCGCTCAACCCAGTCAAAACTGTTCGCTGCTCTGGCACCCCAATGGTGGAACAAGCTCCCTCACGACGCCAGGACAGCGGAGTCAATCACCACCTTCCGGAGACACCTGAAACCCCACCTCTTTAAGGAATACCTAGGATAGGATAAAGTAATCCTTCTAACCCCCCCCCCCCCCCCCCTTAAAAGATTTAGATGCACTATTGTAAAGTGGTTGTTCCACTGGATATCATAAGGTGAATGCACCATTTTGTAAGTCGCTCTGGATAAGAGCGTCTGCTAAATGACTTAAATGTAAATGTAAATGTAAATGGTAGCATTGCCTTCAAATTGTTTAACTAGGGTCAAATGTTTAGGGTAGCCTTCCACAAGCTTCCCATTCCTCCTGACAGAGCTGGTGTAACTGAGTCAGATTTGTAGGTCTCCTTGCTCGCACAAACTTTTTCAGTTCTGCTCACACATTTTCTATAGGATTGAGGTCAGGGCTTTATGATGGCTACTCCAATACCTTGACTTTGGTGTCCTTAAGCCATTTTGCCACAACTATGGAAGTATGCTTGGGGTCATTGTCCATACGGAAGAACCATTTGCGACCAAGCTTTAACTTCCTGACTGATGTCTTGAGATGTTGCTTCAATATATCCACATACTTTTTCTTCCTCATGATGCCATCTGTTTTGTGAAGTGCACCAGCCCCTCCTGCAGCAATGTACCTACACAACATGATGCTGCCACCCCCGTGCTTCACGGTTGGGATGGTGATCTTCGGCTTGCAAGCCTCCACCTTTTCCCCCCAAACATAACGATGGTCATTGTGGCCAAACAGTTCTATTTTTGTTTCATCAGACCAGAGGACATTTCTCCAAAAAGTACAATATTTGTCCCCATGTGCAGTTGCAAACCGTAGTCTGACTTTTTTATGGTCATTTTGGAGAAGTGGCTTCTTCCTTGCTGAGCGGCCTTTCAGGTTATGTCGATATAGGACTCGTTTTACTGTGGATATAGATACTTTTGTTCCCGTTTCCTCCAGCATCTTCACATGGTCCTTTACTGTTGTTCTGGGATTGATTTGCACTTTTTGCAGCAAAGTACGTTCATCTCTAGAAGACAGAACATGTCTATTTCCTGAGCGGTATGACGGCTGCGTGGTCCCATGGTGTTAATACTTGCATACTATTGTTTGTACAGATGAATGTGGTACCTTCAGGTGTTTGGAAATTGCTCCCAAGGATGAACCAGACTTGTGGAGGTCTACAATTTTTTTCTGAGGTCTTGGCTGATTTATTTTGATTTTTTCATGATGTCAAGCAAAGAGGCACTGAGTTTGAAGGTAGTCCTTGAAATACATCCACAGGTACACCTCCAATAGACTCAACTGATCTCAACTAGCCTATCAGAAGCTTTTAAAGCCATGACATCATTTTCTGGAATTTTCCAAGCTGTTTAAAGGCACAGTCAACTTAGTGTATGTAAACTTCTGACCCACTGGAATTGTGATACCGTGAATTATAAGTGAAATAATCTGTCTGTAAACAATTGTTGGAAAAATTACTTGTGTCATGCACAAAGTAGATGTCCTAACCGACTTGTCAAAACTGTAGTTTGTTAACTGTAGTTTTAATGACTCCAACATAATTGTATGTAAACTTCTGACTTGAACTGTATATATAAAGATATTTTTTATTTAAAAAAATAAATAAAAATAAAGGACATCAAGGACATCTAAAATCATAATAGTAATGCCAACTGTATAAGTTTGTGTGCATGTCTGGCACTATTACATGTGTGTGTGTTCTTGTATGCGTTTATTTGAATGAGAGTGTGTGTATATGCATGTGTACAAACACTTGCACTGCATCAGCCTCAGGCAAACCAGCATTAGTTGTAAAAACACTGCCCCTCAGTGTCATTCAAACTTACTTTTTATTATGTTTTATTTTTACTTAAAAAAAAAAAAACTTTTATCTTTGACTATCATTCTATCTCCTGCACAGCAACTCCACTCCCACTTGTTTCCAATTCCACATCCCAACCCTCAGCTTCCCTCAGCCCATCTATCTCTGCTGGTCACCCACTTCGGGATTCTGCGCAAAACTTATCTTTCAACTATGCTGTGATGTTTAACGTACAATTTCAATCTATCTAATCAAATAGAATCCACAGATTGCGAGTTGAAGATACATACTTTTACTATGAGTATTAGTGTATTAGTAATTGACTGACCCGGTCTCTCCAGATCTCCTAACAGTACTATTTCTAGGGTCAATTTTAGATCAATGTTATGTATTTTCAGCCATTCCTGAACCTGAGACCAGAAACAGGCTACATGAGGGCAATACCAAAATAAATGGTCTACTGATTCTGTATCCTCACAACAAAATCTGCAAAGCTTTGATGATGTTATGCTCCAAATATTCAACATTTTGTTGGTGGCAAGAATGATATATAATAATTTTAGCTAAAAAGCACAAAGTCTTGAATCTTGTGTTGTTTTACATATATACTCATCAACTCTGTACCATGGAATCGCACATCAAAAATCTCTTCCCAACTATTTTGCAATCTGTATTGCACAGTTGTCAACATCCTGGTCCTCAAATGAAACTGATATACCTTCCTATTTATGCTATTTTCATTCCTCTGCCAGTTCTGCTCCTTTATATTGGGCAGACAGACCAGTTCCCTACCTCCTCCCGCTGCCACCTGCATTTTTGGGGTAATGCTGTAATCAATTGGTTGTACTCTTGGATTGAGCAGACCTTCCCGTACAATTCTGAACTCCATGAAGGACATAACTCTACCATCCCAATTTACAATATCATTTCAGAACAAAATACCCTTTTCAAACATCTTTCCCATAATACAGGTATTTTATCAACCAGCACATTTGAGTTCAGCCATCATATTTGTTGTGTAGAATAACTTGACTGGTCTGCACAGAGCCCTGACCCCAACTCTTTGGGATGAATTGGAATGCCGACTGCGAGTCATGCCTAATCTCCCAACATCAGTGCCTGACCTCACTAATGCTCTTGTGGCTGAATGGAAGCAAGTCCCAGCAGCAATGTTCCAACATCTAGTGGAAAGCCTTCTCAGAAGAGTGGAGGCTGTTATAGCAACAAAGGGGGGACCAACTCCATATTAATGTCCATGATCTTGGAATGAGATGTTCAACAAGCAGGTGTCCACATTCTTTTAGCCATGTGGTGTATGTAAATTATACTGAACAATAATATAAACGCAACATGTAAATTGTTGGCCCCATGTTTCATGAGCTGAAATAAAAGATCCCAGATATTTTCCATATGCACAAAAAGCTTATGTTTCTCAAATTTTGTTCACAAATTTGTTTACATCACTGTTAATGAGCATTTCTCCTTTGCCAAGATAATCCATCCACCTGACAGGTGTAGCATATCAAGAAGCTGATTAAACATCATGATCATTACACATGTGCACCTTGTGTTGGGGACAAAAAAAGGCCACTCTAAAATTTGCCGTTTTATCACACAATACGATGCCACAGATGTCTCAAATTTTTAGGGAGTGTGGAATTGGCATGCTGACTGCAGAAATGTCCACCAGAGCTGTTGCCAAAGAATTGAATGTTCATTTCTCTACCATAAGCCGCCTCCAATGTCGTTGGTAGTATGTCCAACCGGCCTCACAACCGCAGACCGAGTGTAACCACTCCAGCCCAGGACCTCCACATCCAGCTTCTTCACCTGCGGGATCGTCTGAGACCAGACACCTGGACAGCTGATGAAACTGAGGAGCATTTATATCTGTAATAAAAACCTTTTGTGGGGAAAATTCTGATTGGCTGGGCCTGCCTCCCCAGTGGGTGGCCTGGCTCCCAAGTGGGTCGGCCTATGCCCTCCCAGTCCCACACATGGCTGTGTCCCTGCCCAGTCATGAAAAATCCATAGATTAGGGCCTAATGAATTAATTTCAATTGACTGATTTCCTTATATGAACTGTATCGCAGTAAAATCAGTATACATATTTCTGCATTTCATTTTAAATAAATTAGCAAAAATGTCTAAAAACAAAATTTCACTTTGTCATTATGAGGCATTGTGTGGAAAAGTATTTAATACATTTTAAATTCACGCTGTAACAGAACACAATCTGGAACAAGTCAAGGGGTATGAGTAGTTTCTGAAGGCACTTTATATGACATTATTTGTAGGCATAAACTCCTATCATAGCCACCAGGATTTGGTACAAGTTTTTGGCCCTTTATGCTCGATGACTGAGGTGTGGTCACAGTATGGTGACTGCGAACAACAACACTAATAACAATGACAACAACAACAATAACAGACAAGGAGACATGGAGAGATGACACAAACCCGGGCAGTGACTGATAAGCATGAAAAACAAACTAGGCAGTTATTAGCCCACCAGCTAGTGGAGCCCTGGTTCAACATGGCTGCTAGGAGGAGGTTTTTCAGGAGAAGAAGGTGTTACTGTGTGTTTCTTCTCCTTTTGGCCAATAGCAGTAGGAGGAAGGTTGGGGGTAGACTGCAAAGCTCCTCCAGAGCTAAGCCGAGGTGGGCAGGGGATAATCGCTTGACCAATTAAGCTAGAGGAGTCCTCTGAATTGTTGGGGGAAAGGGGGACTAAATCTGTGCATGATTTTGTAAAAGTAACAGCTCTTTTTTTTATGGAGACTATATACACGAGAGCGTGATGCAGCAGTGCATGGTGTATAATACAAGACAGGCATTCTGAAAGACAGTCTTGAGTTTTTTTAAAAAGTTGAATAGAGTGGATATTGGATATGATGTATCAGCGTGGTGAGTACCCTGTCGAAAGTTTGAGTGTCTAAAATGCCAGGGAGGCTCACAACTCTTTGCAGCAGAGACCCTGGCTAAATGAAAACTCCAGGGAAACAAAGAACCCACACTTTCTGACAAAGACTTGGTCAAACAAACTCAACCACTTTAACAGCACAGTTGGTACACAACAATCCCACAACTCCCCCCGACTAGACAGAAATCAGTGAAACAATTTGTGTGCAAGACACAAAACGACATACAAGCCCAAAGCTCAGATGTTGATACTCACCCCTCTTTTCCAACACAACCAAACCATCTGTCATTGGAAATACACTGAGGAAGACTGGTGCAGGTTGTCACCTTTTTCATGTTCTCTTTGCACTTAAAAGTACTATGCATCCTGCCTTAATTCACCACGGTGTATATAGCTGCAGTTTTTGAGGTTAAGGTCTATACTTGAGCAATGTACATTATTATATAATTTAAGTTTCAAATTGATAGGGTTATAAGTTGATGTGTAAAGTTTCAACCCTTGGGTGTGATTAAAAGAACCAAACAAAACAGAGAACGTACCCAAAGAAAGAAACAGGACCGATGGATGAGCAAAAGATGGCCCAATGCAACAGCCCACAATTTCACACGTTTTTCCCCAAACACATGAACCCATACTGTCACTGTTGCCACATTAATTTAC
The DNA here is from genome assembly GCF_965601325.2 of Salmo salar. Taxonomy (NCBI): domain Eukaryota; kingdom Metazoa; phylum Chordata; class Actinopteri; order Salmoniformes; family Salmonidae; genus Salmo; species Salmo salar. The sequence continues at coordinate 8,514,656 of NC_138300.1, read as the reverse complement.
CCCAATGGGCACTTCTTGATTAAATATTAATTTCTCCCCTCCTCCACCTCATCAATACCTATCGACTGTTACTAGGATAGCAATTTAAAGTCACCCATGGCAAATTCACTCCTTGGTTTGTTGTGTTTATGTGCGGGTTTTGAGTCGTGCTGCAGGGATTGGCCTCTTCCATTAGTGTTTATCAGAGAGAGAGGGCGAAACCACGCGAGAGAGAGAGAGAAGCACAGTTCTGAGGGAACACAGGAAGCTGCCTGGCTGTCTATTTTGGGGCCCTGTTGCCACTCAGTCTGCCTTTGAGGCCTCGGCAGCGTCGTCACATTAAGATCCCTCCATTTGAGGATCTCACACAGCCTTTGATGTGGCTCTTTGTGCATGCACAAATAGGAGACTCAAGCACTCCCTTGGCATTCACCACCTATAAGGGTATCTTTCTGTAGAGCAGGGTTTGGTCTGTTAAGGACACTGTTATTAGAGGGAGCTGCACAAACTATTGAATAATTGAAATGTACCGGCTAATATTTCATTGCTGAACATTTCAAATGGAATTTTCTACATCATCTACTTGATCAAAAATGGTTTACAGTAAATATTATCTTTCCTTGTTGCTTCCTTGCTGCTTGCTTGATGTGTGTGGACACACACACACACACACACACACACACAAGCATATACACACGTATATCCTTTAACATATAAAAATACACAAAAATGTATGACAAAATTAATATATCTGCACCGGCAGAAAGGAAGTGGTCAAGCAATGTTTCACACTGTTTCAAAATGCAAGAGCCCCCACAGAAAAGGCCCATGTCAGCAATGACATAGACATATCCAGGCTACTTACGAATGAGAGGCACACTGGCGTTGGCCCTTCCCAGGATGTTGGCAGCGACACACGTGTAGTTACCATAGCGATCCTCTGTCATGTTGGTCACTGTGAGGACTGATCTGGAGCTGAGGTTCTTGATGTCAATCCCCTGTCCCTTGTTAATCCTGAAATAGAACGGACTACAAATAAAGCTTTCCTTTTCTGAAAATGTCAAGTAGGAAGAGGTGAGTCAAGGAGGGAGAAAATATTTATCAACCTCAAATAGGGTCTCTACAGTACTTCATCATCCTCTTCAATACATCCATTTATCCTTTCGCTGGGCTTATGTCTTTGAGTGTTGTTTTGAAGGACTGCCACAGCGTGATAGAGATAACCCTAAGAGTAAGTGTGAACTAGATGTATGTCACTTATTATTGGCATTCAATGTATAATTGCATGACATGTTCACCATTATTCCTTTCTAATCAGTTTCTTTAGTTTTTTTTTCTTCTGGTGCATACTATTAACAATCTGAGGAGGTAGGGTGAGATATCTAAGATATGATCTACAAGTTAGCCATTGTTTAAACTAAATTACCTAAAATATTGAAAATGTCCAGGGAGAAGACAGGGACTACTCCTATTTTGGAAGCTCAGTGGCCTCCTGTATGTGCACTTGCGTAGTTTGACTGGCTCACAGTGGCACTCAGAGTTGAAACGCTATGTGTGACCTTATGTCCAGCAAATCTCTGAGCATCTGTTGTTCTCTCTCCCACTGCGATTTCCTCAAATGTTAGTTGAACATTCACTGATAATCTCGGTGGGAGTCTGGGAGCATGCTTGCTTCTCCTCCAGAACGCCACAAAACAAGCATCACTGTCTCTGCCAGAGCAAACACATTTCTCTTTCAACACCATGAACAGTGAAGCCTCAAAAGAAAGATTTTACTGTCAAAACTGTCTCATTATTTCCAATGCAGACAAACCAGCGGCATGACTGCATTCATACTATAGTGACATCCACACACAGCTAAATGTACTGTGGTGGCACTTAACATCTGGGAACACTGAGCGCTGCCTAGCATATAGAAACATCCATGCTCTACCATAATGGAGCGCACACATCCATAATGTCTTTAAGACCTCTTTATAACTATCAATGTGTCAAGAAAAATGACTTTTCATGTTAAAAGGCTCAAACGTAGAGCTAGGTTTAGGATTAAATAAACACTAGAATCATGGCAATGTGCCTCCTTAGCAATTTAAATAAATTGAATCCACCCTATAATTACAATTAGCACAGTGTGAACTGATGATTGAAATTGTGCTCACTAGGAGTGGGTAAATGATGGGTAATGGGAGTAATTTGGTTTCTAAATTCAAGAACAGCCACTTGAATCTACACTGATTGATGTATGTGCTGAGAATGTTTCTAGCTCATTGATGAGCTAGGCAAACATTTCATTAGAATGCAAGGTGAGGATGTAGTCAACATTACTTTTCTTATTGGATTATTTATACTTTCCAGGGCCAGACTAGAGACAGTTAGTGCCAGACTAAAACATTGTTAACACATTTACTATATGGTGATGTTTGTCATGTGTAAAGAAGTCAAAGATGCTTCAGAACACGCTATACCCTCATTGCATAATGGATCGAACCAATGGAACTACTTGAGTTCTAATGGTTGGCAACAAGTGTGCATCCAACTCTATAAACCCAAATAACATTTATTTCCATGGCGAATGATGCAGAGCAATTTGTTTCTCTAACCTTTTCTCTCCCTTGTACCACTCAAATGATGGTGTGGGTACAGCTGCAGCCTCACACCTCAGCAGAGCTGTGCGTCCCAGGCCGACTCCATGGCTTTTCATCTCGTGGATGGCTGGGGCAACTGAAACGAAGAAGAAATACAAATGTTATAAGGAGGAAACACTATGATATTGAAATACATTAAATTAAAGCCACTTTCCCCAGCTTGAATGTAGTACTGGAAAATGGCTTTGGTCCAGTTAGGTGTAACAGGTGAGAAAGGCTTGAAACTTAAAAGACAAAACTAGGGTTGCAAAGGGAGGCTATATTACTGGAAACTTAAAAAATGTCCGCATTGACTGACCTTCATGTCCTAAAGTAATGATGTACTGTCGATTCTCTTTGCTTATTTGAGCTGTTCTTGCTATAATATGGACTTGGTCTTTTACCAAAGAGGGCTATCTTCTGTATACCATCCCTAACTTGTCACAACACAACTGATTGGCTCAAACGCATTAAGAAGGAAAGAAATCAACAAATTAACTTTTAACATGGCACACCTGTTAATTGAAATGCATTCCAGGTGACTACCTCCTGAAGCTGGTTGAGAGAATGCCAAGAGTGTGCAAAGCTGTCATCAATGCAAAAGTTAGCTACTTTGAAGAATATATTTAGATTTGTTGAGTACATGATCTGAGTACACGTCCTTGTAATTGGTCTTGTGAATGTTGACCTGTAACCTCTTACATCTAGACGTTCCGCTAGCGGAACACCTGCTCCAATATCCAATGATAGGCGTGGCACGAATTACAAATTCCTCAAAAATACAAAAACTTCAATTTTTCAAGCATATGACTATTTTACAGCATTTTAAAGACAAGACTCTCCTTTATCTAACCACACTGTCCGATTTCAAAAAGGCTTTACAGCGAAAGCAAAACATTAGATTATGTCAGCAGAGTACCCAGCCAGAAATAATCAGACACCCATTTTTCAAGCTAGCATATAATGTCACAAAAAACAAAACCACAGCTAAATGCAGCACTAACCTTTGATGATCGTCATCAGATGACACACCTAGGACATTATGTTATACAATACATGCATGTTTTGTTCAATCAAGTTCATATTTATATCAAAAACCAGCTTTTTACATTAGCATGTGACGTTCATAACTAGCATACCCCCCGCAAACCTCCGGTGAATTTACTAAATTACTCACGATAAACGTTCACAAAAAACATAACAATTATTTTAAGAATTATAGATACAGAACTCCTTTGTGCAATCGAGGTGTCCGATTTTAAAATAGCTTTTCGGTGAAAGCACATTTTACAATATTCTGAGTAGATAGCCCAGCCATCACGGCTAGCTATTTAGACACCCACCAAGTTTAGCCCTCACCAAACTCCGATTTACTATTAGAAAAGTTTGATTACCTTTGGTGTTCTTCGTCAGAATGCACTCCCAGGACTGCTACTTCAATAACAAATGTTGGTTTGGTTCAAAATAATCCATTGTTATATCCAAATAGCGGCGTTTTGTTCGTGCGTTCAAGACACTATCCGAAGTGTAAATAAGGGTCACGAGCATGGCGCAATTCGTGACAAAAGATTTCTAAATATTCCATTACCGTACTTCGAAGCATGTCAACCGCTGTTTAAAATCAATTTTTATGCCATTTTTCTCGTAAAAAAGCGATAATATTCCGACCGGGAATCTGCGTTTAGGTAAAAAGACGAAAGAAAATAAAGCATGGGGTCGACTCGGGCACGAGCCTGAGTCTCACAGTACTGTGACCAGCCACTATCCAAACGCGCTACTTTTTTTCAGCCAGAGCCTGCAAAGCCACGATTCAGCTTTTTGCCGCCTTCTGAGAGCCCATGGGAGCCGTAGGAAGTGTCACGTAACAGCAGAGATCCCCTGTATTGGATAGAGATAATCAAGAAGGGCAAGAAATTGTCAGACAGGGCACTTCCTGCATGGAATCTTCTCAGGTTTTGGCCTGCCAAATGAGTTCTGTTATACTCACAGACACCATTCAAACAGTTTTAGAAACTTTGGAGTGTGTTCTATCCAAAGCTAATAATTATATGCATATTCTGGGCAGGAGTAATAATCAGATTAAATCGGGTACGTTTTTTATCCGGCCGTGAAAATACTGCCCCCTAGCCATAACAGGTTAAAGGTCTTGCTCATATTTGATACGGAGAGCGTGATCACACAGTCGTCCGGAACAGCTGGTGCTCTAATGTATGCTTCAGTGTTGCTTGCGTTGAAGCGAGCATAAAAGGCACTTAGCTTGTCTGGTAGGCTCGCGTCACTGGGCAGCTCACGGCTGGGTTTAGCTTTGTAGTACGTAATAGTTTACATGCCCTGCCACATCGGACAAGCATCAGAGCCGGTGTAGCAGGATTCAATCTTAGTCCTGTATTGACACTTTGCCTGTTTGATGGTTCGTCTCAGGGCATAGCGGGATTTCTTATAAGCGTCCAGACTAGTGTCCCGCTCCTTGAAAGTGGCAGCTCTAGCCTTTAACTCGGTGCGGATGTTGCCTGTAATCCATGGCTTTTGGTTGGGATATGTATGTACGGTCACTGTGGGGACAACGTCGTCGATGCATTTATTGATGAAGCCGGTGACTGAGGTGGTATACTCCTCAATGCCATTGGATGAATCCCGGAACATATTCCAGACTGTGCTAGCAAAACAGTCCTGTGGCGTAGCATCCGCGTCATCTGACCACTTCTGTATTGAGCAAGTCACTGGTACTTCCTGATTTCGTTTTTGCTTGTAAGCAGGAATCAGGAGGATAGAATTATGGTCAGATTTGCCAAATGGAGGGTGAGGGAGAGCTTTGCATGCATCTCTGTGTCTGGCATTAAGGTGGTCGAGTTTTTTTACCCTCTGGTCGCACATGTGACATGCTGGTAGAAATGAGGTAAAACAGATTTAAGTTTGCCTAAATTAAAGTCCCTAGCCACTAGGAGCGCCGCTTCTGGATGAGCATTTCCTTGTTTGCTTATGGCCATATACAGCTCATTGAGTGCGGTCTTAGTGCCAGCATTGGTTTGTGGTGGTAAATAGACGGCTACGAAAACTATAGATTAAAACTCTCTTGGTAGACAGTGTGGTCTACATCTTACCACTCTAGCTCAGGCGAGCAATACTCGAGACTTCCTTAATATTTGACATCGTGCACCAGCTGTTATTGACAAAAAGACACACACCCCCACCCCTCGTCTTATCAGACGTTGCTGTTCTGTCCTGCCGATGCATGGAAAAACCCAGCCAACTGTATATTGTCCATGTCGTCGTTCAGCCACAACTCAGTGAAACATAAGATATTACAGTTTTTAATGTCCCGTTGGTAGGTTAGTCTTGAATGTAAATCATCCAGTATGGATGGTCGAGGCGGGTTACCCACTCGCCAACGAATTTTCACAAAGCAGCCGATCTCCGCCCCCTGTATTTCCGTCTTTATTTAACGCGAATGACGGGGATTTGGGCCTGGTCTCGGAGGAGTATATCCTTCACTGGCCCTCTGTGTGGCCTTATCGCATGTAAAATATATAAAATAATAGGTCATTATCAATAAAGGGATTGTTAAATAAAAGTTATAACTATTTGGTTTTAATATCATCACTTTTTGAAGATCATAGTTAGAACTACCCATTTCCGATTATTCCACATTTAGCTCCATCATGATCCTTTTCATGATCAGTTGATCATGTATTTTCAGATACGTGAGGGTAGCCTATACATGAGGGTAGCCTATCCAAACAACGCGCCATTTAGCTTGCTTCATCAGAGATTAGGCTTTTGGAAAGAGCTTGACATTGGCAAGTCCTCGTCCTGGTAAAGTTGTCAGCCAGATTACATTCATCACCACTATAGATGGCAAGCAAATTTAGCCATCTAGTTTATCCCCTCAAAATTACTTTATTAACTTATTATCAAATAAATTGACAATAAGAAGATAGTGGGAGCTGTACTGTTTGATTTCAGTGCAGCCTTTGATATTATTGACCATAACCTTTAACCAAAACCCAGCTTTTCAACCTCTGCCATATCGTGGATTATTAATAGAACTCAAAGGGTTTTCTTTAATGGAAGCGCCTCTAATGTGAAACATGTAAAGTGTGGTGTACTGCAGGGCAGCTCTATAGGTCCTCTACTCTTTTCTATTCTTACCAATGACCTGTCACTGGCAATAAACAAAGCATGTGTGTCCATGTATGCTGATGATTCAACCATATACGCATCAGCAACCACAGCTAATGAAGTCACTGAAACCCTTAACAAAGAGTTGCAGTCTGTTTCGGAATGTGTTCAGGACCAGTAATAAACTGGTCTTGAACATCTCTAAAACTAAGAGCATTGTATTTGGTACAAATCATTCCTTAAGTGCTAAACCTCAGCTGAATCTGGTAATGAATGGTGTGGCTGTTGAACAAGTTGAGGAGACTAAATTACTTGGCCTTACCTTAGATTGTAAACTGTCATGGTCAAAACATATCGATTCAATGGTTGTAAAGATGGGGAAAGGTCTGTCTGTAATAAAGAGCTGCTCTGCTTTTTGACACCACACTCCAAAAAGCAAGACCTTCAGGCTCTAGTTTTGTCTAATCTTGATTATTGTCCAATCGTGTGGTCCAGTGCTGCAAGGAAAGACCTAGTTAAGCTGCAGCTGGCCCAGAACAGAGCGGCACGTTCTGCTCCTCATTGTAATCAGAGGGCTGATATAAATACTATGCATGCCAGTCTCTCTTGGCTAAGAGTTGCGGAGAGACTGACTGCATCACTTCTTCATTTTATAATAAACATTAATGTGTTGAAAATACCAAATTGTTTGCATAGTCAACTTACACACAGCTGTGACACACACACTTATCCCACCAGACATGCCACCAGGGGTCTTTTCACAGTCCCCAAATCCAGAACAAATTCAAGAAAGCGTACAGCATTATATAGAGCCCTAATTGCATGGAACTTCCTTCCATCTCATATTGCTCAAATAAACAGCAGAACTAGTTAAAAAAAAAGATAAAGCAACACCTCACAGCACCACGCCTCTCCCCTATTTGACCTAGATAGTTTGTATGCGTTGATATGTAGGCTAAGTGTGCCTTTAAAAAAAAAAATGTAGTTCTGTCCTTGAGCTGTTCTTGTCTATTGACGTTCTGTATTATGCCATTCTGTATTATGTTTCATGTTTTGCGTGGACCCCAGGAAGAGTAGCTGCTGCTTTTGCAACAGCTAATGGGATCCTAATAAAATACCCAAAATACCAAACTAGCCATATTGACCTGATCTGTTATTAGCTAGCTAGCCAATTTGACATGGTCCATCAATCAATGTAGCCTATCATGTCTGTCAGCATGAACACTCTTAAGCCAGGTCTACTTACAACTATGTTTAGCCAACTATACAAAGTTCCTACCGGGAGCTTTTAAAAATATATTTTTTAATTTAACCTTTATTTAACTAGGCAAGTCAGTTAAGAACAAATTATTATTTACAACGACAGCCTACCTTGGCCAACGCTGGGCCAATTGTGCGCCACTCTATGGGACTCCCAATCACAACCAGATGTTATACAGCCTGGATTCGAACCAGGGACTGTAGTGACGCCTCTTGCACTGAGATGCAGTGCCTTTGACCACTGCGCACACTCGGGAGCTTGCAAAGTGTACATTATCAGCTAACAGTACATTGGCAAATGCGCCCTTCTGCTGCTTGACAGGCAGAGCCTAAAAAGGATGGGAAATTAACCTAAACCCCTCATACTTTTATTTTCTATCACTCAAATATCCAATTAATGGTGGCCAATATTGAGAGATATCATGAGGCTTCCTCACGTATCTGAAATGACATGATAAATTCATGTTTACTGATCATGAAAAGCATGCAGTAACTTGCTGTATAACTCTGATGATAGAGCTAAAGGTGTACAATTGTTTTGCATGGAATAATCAGACACTTGTAGTTCTGACTATGCTTTTCAAGAAGTGATGGTAAAACAACCAAACACTTAACATTTCTTTAACAATCCCTTGAAAACAGCATGCAGTTGTCAATCTAAAAATAGAATGACAAAACTATAAAACATTATCCTGAATATAAACCATCAACTTAGTGGCTACCATTGGTGTTTAATATGAGGGATTCCTTTATATATATTTTTACACACTTTCATTTATTTTACTATGTCAGTATGTATTTGTTATCAATGTTTTGGCATTAAACTGGTGGCTGTTGCGAAAAAAGTGAATAGTTGGAAGTTGCAGAGTTGATTAGATGCTTTTTTCATTAATTAGGCAACTTTCTCTTAAACCATATAGTCTATCTACTAGAAACTCATGGACAATATGGACACAGATATAAAGAATGAACATATATGAATACATCTTTTTTAAGTTATTCAAGTATAAATTACTAAGGTTATGATAGATTGCCATAGATTTTCTGTTAATTACCAAAATTACTGCAGATTCTGGTAACTTTAGTAAACTACCGGTGGCTTTGCAACCCAACAAAACTGTGGTCAGTGCGCTGTGGTCAGTGCGCATACGTATTTAATGTAAATGCTACGGAAGCAGTGGGAAGAAAAAAACATCATTCCCAAGGGTTAGGAAAATGAAATGAATTGCATGGTGATAAATTGCTTAATGGAAGTTCAAAGACTGAATGACAGAGGCAGGTTCTGTGAATACAAAATGAGTCTCCTTTCATGTGCCAAGACGCAGTGTAAATCTCTTTGCCAGTGTCAGGGAGGCAGCTTTAACTATGAACACTTTCTTAAGCAGCCAGGGCTTTCTGTATTTAAAATATTTACAGAGCTTAATTAAAGTAACACAGTCTTGAAAGGAAAATGTAATTGCTGGATTGAAATGATATATAATTCACACAAAGCATTTGGTTGAATCTAGTATGTGACGACAGTGGTTGGCCACTGAAACAATCACCACATAAAATAGGCTACAACGAGAGCGCCTTTTGTTTTCACTTTTGCATGTGCATTTATCACCAACTATTAACATAATGTTAAAATCGTATCACTATTTTCAGGTTAGTGGGAAAAAAGCACATTGTGCACAATATGTAAAGAATAGCAGTGCACATACACTGGAAATGTTCCTAATGCAGACAATATTTCCTTCTCACAGGGGTCTTCTGTGGGTCAGTGAAAACAGGTAACATATATCCTATTCTCTTCATACAAATCATACAACCATTCCAAATATGTCCCTTGAGAAGTGTTTGTCACTGAACTGCTGATTCAAAAGGCATAGTGAAAGGGACAGACGTCAATGCCACACTACTGTTGTGATGTTAGTGGTGAATATGAATCAGAGTAGCACTCAAGCTACACAATGACCAAGTGAGTAGCATTGGTTTGAGGTTATACAATTGTTTACGGCAGTTTGGTCTAGTGGCCATTGAGAATGCTATGTCAACATGCAAAACAAGGTTGAGGTCAGAACATACTATAATACCGAAAGTAAACAGAAGCACATATGGTGACTGAAACAAAAAACAAAAATACGACTGCCTATTCTGGGAAGTCTGTCCACTTAGGATTTGCAGGCTAGCATTCAATCACATGCCATGTCTGAATCTGAGTTATGGTATATTCTCCACTATTGAGTCTTTGAGAATCACCTGCCAGTCAGTCACGGCCAGTCTGTGTTCTGCTCAGCGGGAAATTTGGCAGATTGCACTCAAACCTTTATTTCCAATTGCATTTGTGAAGTGAAACAAGGAAATGGTGCCAATAATTTTTCCACCATTCATTTTTCCCATAGGGGATTTTAGAAATACTTAAAATAAGGGCTGTTTCGTGTAGGCTTAACCTGGCATGACAGCCTTCCCTGTAGCTCAGTTGGTAGAGCATGGTGTTTGCAACGCCAGGGTTGTGGGTTCGATTCCCACGGGGGGCCAGTACGAAGAAAAAAAAAATGTATGAAATGAAATGTATGCATTCACTACTGTAAGTCGCTCTGGATAAGAGCGTCTGCTAAATGACTAAAATGTAAATGTAATGTAAATGGGTAACCGTCTAAATCTCTCTAGGACAAGGTGAATGTTATCAATATATTCGCCTGTGTTAATCCCCCAATAATAACATGCTATTTAACTGCTAATCATAAAGAACTACAAATGCCATGATGATCTGGACGAAACTGCCGAATCGAGGCAAAGGTAAAAATCTTTTGAATCTTTGGATAAACTATCTAACTTTAGGTCAATTTAGTAATGAATAAATTGGCTACATTTCTTTAAAATGACAATTCTGTGAACTGTGTTATGCAAGCTATAAAGTGACACAATACCTGTTAGCAAAGGTGTCAGATAGAGATGAAGTGCAGGAGCTTGCAGGGATTTGTAGTCTTGCATGATGTCTACTTTGATGCTAATTAGCATTTTAGAATCTGAGAGTAAATAGAGCCGAATATATTGATAAAAGTCCAAGAGAGATGTCCATGGTTATCAAAACTTCACGCCAGGATAAGCCTACATGAAACACTGCTCTTATTTTGAAGTGTTTTTAAAATCCCATATGGAAAAAATGAATGGTGGAAAAACGATTGGAACCATTTCCCTGTTTGACCGCTAGGTTTAATGGGTATTATGACACCTCCACTGTGGGGCTCTATTGAGACACAAATCACCAGTACAGAACATCTTATTCAATGACTCATGTTCTTGTGTAAGAGCAGGGCACTCCATATACAGGTGTGTGCTGGTGTTCTTTTAGCAAGTTCGTACTGTGCATACCCTATAATGAATATGCTACCTTTCTTTGCACTACGTATCATTGCTGACGTCAACAGTCCACTTAGATAGATGAGGCGCAAAAAGAAAGATGCATTGCAACGCTGAAGGGTGTGAGTGTGTGCATGTCGAATGTGTTTGTGTGCAGTACAGTACAAGCTTCCAAAGACAAGTCTGCCATCTTTCACATGGAGTCCTTATAAACATAATACTGTTCATTCTGTTTGTGTATGTTGAATTCCTGTACTTGCGTGTCTCCCAATTACCTCTGCATCCCTACGCCTCTGTACTCTGGAGAAGGGAGACCTAAGATTGCAAATCTAGTGGGCAAGTGAGACAGGGATTTTTCCTGGTAATCTATCACAGGGATTGGTGCTGTGTTGAGGGGTATTGGCAGGGGCTTGGCAGGCTGCCTGTGTGTGTGTGTGTGTGTGTGTGTGTGTGTGTGTGTGTGTGTGTGTGTGTGTGTGTGTGTGTGTGTGTGTGGTGTGTGTGTGTGTGTCTGTGTGTGTGTGGACACGGATGCTTGCGTTTGTGTCTGTCTGTCAGTGTGTGTGTGTGTGTGCATGTGCATGTGTGGAGAGAAGGTAGAGAGCTGGGGCTGTGATGGATCTGCAAGGCCCTAAAACCCTGCCTCGTTCTCACAGCTGGATCTGGACCTCTGGAAGGCCAGCTTCTTCAATTACAAAAAACATTAACCGCACCACAAACAAAGGCAACAAAGCAATTATAGCCTCTACCAGCACTATCTCAGCAGAACAGCAGAAACTAAACTACAATGAGAAACTGGACTCTCTAGATACAGTAACAGAGTCAAAACACCTCGTTGTTTTAACGGTTTAGAAAACACCCACACACTCCTGAGCCCCAAATACACTGGAATAGGAAACATGGGTTTACCTTTAGTGTATTTGGGTATTCCAAGTTTATCAGACCATTTTATCAGTTTATCAGACCATTTGACTAGTGCAGTGTTAGCTAGCTACATAGTTGTCTTTGTCATAGTTTGATAATTGTGTAGTTTAGAGTAATTATCGAGGTTAGCTAGCCAGATATTTTCGTCCCCCGCGATGCCATTTTTCCAAACCTAGCCAACAATTACCGACGAGCAGCATTGTAGAAACTAAATACATTACAAAGGAACGTCTTGATTAGTGCTATGTTAGCTAGCTACATAGTTGCTTTTGTATCATGATAAGGTGTAGTACTGAAACTATCGAGGTTACCTAGCCAGCTACACGTTCAAACAAAGTCAACAACGCAGCCACTGCTAGCTAGCCTACTTCACCAGCCAGCAGTACTGTATAATTTTCGTCATTTTAGTCAATAAGATTTTTGCAACGTAAGCTTAACTTTCTGAACATTCGAGACATGTAGTCCACTTGTCATTCCAATCTCCTTTGCATTAGTGTAGCCTCTTCTGTAGCCTGTCAACTATGTGTCTGTCTATCCCTGTTCTCTCCCCTCTGCACAGGCCATACAAACGCTTCACACCGCGTGGCCGCTGCCACTCTAACCTGGTGATCCCAGCGTGCATGACCCACGTGGAGTTCCAGGTCTCCGGCAGCCTCTGGAACTGCCGGTCTGCGGCCAACAAGGCAGAGTTAATCTCAGCCTATGCTACCCTCCAGTCCCTCGACTTCTTGGCGCTGACTGAAACATGGATTACCACAGATAACACTGCTACTCCTACTGCTCTCTCCTCGTCTGCCCACGTGTTCTCGCATACCCCGAGAGCATCTGGCCAGCGGGGTGGTGGCACTGGAATCCTCAACTCTCCCAAGTGGACATTCTCTCTTTCTCCCCTGACCCATCTGTCTATCTCCTCATTTGAGGAACTCAGAATGACCTTCTTGATCCAAATCAGTCAGGTTTCAAGACTGGTCATTCAACTGAGACTGCTCTTCTCTGTGTCACGGAGGCTCTCCGCACTGCTAAAGCTAACTCTCTCTCCTCTGCTCTCATCCTTCTAGACCTATCTGCTGCCTTTGATACTGTGAACCATCAGATCCTGCTCTCCACCCTCTCCGAGTTGGGCATCTCCGGCGCGACCCACGCTTGGATTGCGTCCTACCTGACAGGTCGCTCCTACCAGGTGGCGTGGCGAGAATCTGTCTCCGCACCACGTGCTCTCACCACTGGTGTCCCCCAGGGCTCTGTTCTAGGCCCTCTCCTATTCTCGCTATACACCAAGTCACTTGGCTCTGTCATATCCTCACATGGTTTCTCCTATCATTGCTATGCAGACGACATACAATTAATCTTCTCCTTTCCCCCTTCTGATAACCAGGTGGCGAATCGCATCTCTGCATGTCTGGCAGACATATCAGTGTGGATGACGGATCACCACCTCAAGCTGAACCTCGGCAAGACGGAGCTGCTCTTCCTCCCGGGGAAGGACTGCCCATTCCATGATCTCGCCATCACAGTTGACAACTCCCTTGTGTCCTCCTCCCAGAGTGCTAAGAACCTTGGCGTGACCCTGGACAACACCCTGTCGTTCTCCACTAACATCAAGGCAGTGACCCGATCCTGTAGGTTCATGCTCTACAACATTCGCAGAGTACGACCCTGCCTCTCACAGGAAGCGGCACAGGTCCTAATCCAGGCACTTGTCATCTCCCGTCTGGATTACTGCAACTCGCTGTTGGCTGGGCTCCCTGCCTGTGCCATTAAACCCCTACAACTCGTCCAGAACGCCGCAGCCCATCTGGTGTTCAACCTTCCCAAGTTCTCTCACGTCACCCCGCTCCTCCGCTCTCTCCACTGGCTTCCAGTTGAAGCTCGCATCCGCTACAAGACCATGGTGCTTGCCTACGGAGCTGTGAGGGGAACGGCACCTCCGTACCTTCAGGCTCTGATCAGGCCCTACACCCAAACAAGGGCACTGCGTTCATCCACCTCTGGCCTGCTCGCCTCCCTACCTCTGAGGAAGCACAGTTCCCGCTCAGCCCAGTCAAAACTGTTCACTGCTCTGGCACCCCAATGGTGGAACAAGCTCCCTCACGACACCAGGACAGCGGAGTCAATCACCACCTTCCGGAGACACCTGAAACCACACCTCTTTAAGGAATACCTAGGATAGGATAAAGTAATCCTTCTAACCCCCCCTTAAAAGATTTAGATGCACTATTGTAAAGTGGTTGTTCCACTGGATATCATAAGGTGAATGCACCAATTTGTAAGTCGCTCTGGATAAGAGCGTCTGCTAAATGACTTAAATGTAAATGTAAGTCGGAAGTTTACATACACTTAGATTGGAGTCATTAAAACTAGTTTTTCAACCACTCTACAAATTTCTTCTTAACAAACTATAGTTTTGGCAAGTCGGTTAGGACATCTACTTTGTGCATGACACAAGTAATTTTTCCAACAATTGTTTACAGACGGATTATTTCACTTATAATTCACTGTATCACAATTCCAGTGGGTCAGAAGTTTACATACTCTAAGTTGACTGTGCCTTGAAACAGCTTGGAAAATTCCAGAAAATGATGTCATGGCTTTAAAAGCTTCTGAAAGGCTAATTGACATAATTTGAGTCAATTGGAGGTGTAGCTGTGGATGTATTTCAAGGTCTACCTTCAAACTCAGTACCTCTTTGCTTGACATCATGAAAAAATCAAAAGAAATCAGCCAAGACCTCAGAAAAAAAATTGTAGACCTCCACAAGTCTGGTTCATCCTTGGGAGCAACTTCCAAACCCCTGAAGGTATCACATTCATCTGTACAAACAATAGTACCCAAGTATAAACACCATTGGACCACGCAGCCGTCATACCGCTCAGGAAGGAGACGCGCTCTGTCTCCTAGAGATTAACGTACTTTGGTGCGAAAAGTGCAAATCAATCCCAGAACAACAGCAAAGGACCTTGTGAAGATGCTGGAGGAAACAGGTACAAAAGTATCTATATCCACAGTAAAACGAGTCCTATATCGACATAACCTGAAAGGCCGCTCAGCAAGGAAGAAGCCACTGCTCCAAAACTGCCATAAAAAAAGCCAGACTACAGTTACAACTGCACATGGGGACAAAGATTGTACTTTTCCGGTAATGTCCACTGGTCTGATGAAACAAAAATCGAACTTTTCGGCCACAATGATGATTATGTTTGGAGGAAAAAGGGGGAGGCTTGCAAGCCAAAAAACACCATCCCAACCATGAAGCATGGGGGTGGCAGCATCTTGTGGGGGTGCTTTGCTGCAGGAGGGACTGGTGCGCTTCACAAAATAGATGGCATCATGAGGCAGGGAAATTATGTGGATATATTGAAGCAACATCTCAAGACAGTCAGGAAGTTAAAACTTGGTCGCAAATGGGTCTTCCAAATGGACAATGACCCCAAGCATACTTCCAAAGTTGTGGCAAAATGGCTTAAGGACAACAAAGTCAAGGTATTGGAGAGGCCATCACAAAGCCCTGACCTCAATCCTATAGAGCATTTGTGGGCAGAACCTGACTCAGTTACACCAGCTCTGTCAGGAGGAATGGGCCAAAATTCACCCAACTTATTGTGGGAAGCTTGTGGAAGGCTACCTGAAACGTTTGACCAAAGTTAAACAATTTAAAGGCAATGCTACCAAAAACGAATTGAGTGTATGTAAACTTCTGACCCACTGGGAATGTGATGAAAGAAATAAAAGCTGAAATGAATCATTCTCTCTACTATTATTCTGACATTTCACATTCTTAAAATAAAGTGGTGATCCTAACTGACCTAAAACAGAGAATTTTTACTCGATTAAATGTCAGGAATTGTGAAAAACGGAGTTTAAATATATTTGGCTATGGTCAACTTCCGACTTCAACTGTACCTGGGTTCCTAGTCCCTTGTGTTTGTGGCTATGATTTCAGATAATCTGGATTTCTATACTGTTGTGTGGAGTTTGAATGAACAAGGGGCCACAGATTCATATCAGTCCTAAGCCAACGTGAACAATGTCACTCAATACTCAGGAGAGATAAAGGCAGAAGACTGCCACGGGGTCTACAACATTTGCAGAAATGGAAGCCAATAACAAGAGTAACAAAATCAATCGCAGTATGCAAATGCTAAGAGCAAGTCCTCATAATCCTCCACTGGTGTCATTGTGTGGGGCCATTGATTAACATGCATCTGAAAGGTCTCTGTGACCTGCCTGTCAGTACAAAACCACATCCCCTCCCATAGTGGGCTACATTAGAGACAGCGGTGGACACAATAGTGGAGGCAGCACCGACACTAAGAACGAACAGACCACGCAGTCTGTGACATTTTCAAAGCAGTGCAATAATGCCTCCCACTTGTGTACCTGCCAGTGTTTGTGCCTTACAACTAGCATCAATTTGAGTAAAATATCTTTCAACTTTTTAAGATTTAAGATTTTAACGAGTTGTATTTATTTTTGCTTAGCAGTTAACAATGTTTCAGCACTGATTTGTGAAGTATCACATTTGCTTTGCTTTGCCTTGAAGGAAGTAATTTTTTACCAAAAGTGACTGAATAATCAAGACTCTAGTAGACATTTAGCAAAACACAGGCAAAATAATGAGTGACCTAAAATAGGTCTCCATCTTCAATTTGTTTTGGGGAGATGCACAGATAGTTGTTTAAATGTATGGAAGGATACAATCATATTAATCATGTGCTGAAATGAGCATGATGGTAGATAAATCCATACCAGACAGATTATTCAGCCAGATACATGCCTGTAGTTTATATTTTGACACACAATGGTAGTTTGGGCCTAGTATAATAGTATACAGTAGGGGTAAAAAAAATGGGCAATGACTCCCCAGAATAAAAACTAAAAACATAAAATCCAGTCCCATTTTAATAATTTCAATTTGAGCCAGCTGGCACGTTCTTCATCATCATATATTATAAATACAGGGTCAGGATTTTTGGAGAGTAATGCAAAGTAGTGCACAAAAAAACATGATGGCCAAATAATCCAGGTAATTTAGTGGCTGGAGAGCACTGTAGCGTAGCTGTTAATCATGGCTGAGGTCCAGGAGTAGCACAGCCTCCATGAAGAATAGGTGCTGTTTGACAAATTGCAAGTTGCAGGTGGATCATAAAGCAACTTCCTATTATATTTACATTATGCATGCCGTTTCACCAAAACAAAGATGATGTGTACAATGGAACAGCAGCTATACAATACGGTGAACGGACACATACATTATAAATACATTGTTTAATCTCTCTCTGTTTAATATTAATGGATGATGTTGAACTGCAACAGTTTTGCCGGTCAGTAGCATTAAGGGCTCCTCCGTGTAGTCCCTTTAAGTGTTCCTCCAGTTGATATTGTAGCCCGGAAATATATTGAACAACAATATAAACGCAACATGCAACAATTTCAAAGATTTTACTGAGTTACAGTTCATATAAGGAAATAAATCAATTGAAATAAATTCTTTAGGCCCTAATCTATGGATTTCACATGACTGGGAATACAGATATGCATCTGTTGGTCACGTCCTGGTAGGGGTGTCACGTCCTGACCAGCAGAGGGAGTAATTGTATTAGTTTTGGTCAGGGCGTGGCAGAGGTCTTTGTGTTTTGGTATGTGTGTCTACGTTCTGTCTAGCTTTGGTTTTCTATGTAGAGTTAATTGGGGTGGGACTCCCAATTGAAGGCAGGTGTGTTGAGTTGCCTTTGATTGGGAGTCCTATATTAGTAGGGTGTGTTTGTGGGTAATTGTTTTTGCACTGCGTTTGTATGCCTGCAAACTGTTCCTGTCGTTGTGAGTATTGTTTTCCCTGTGGATGCTTTGCGTGATTTTTCATTAAAGAAAGATGAGTATCCACATTCCCGCTGTGCCTTGGTCTTCTCTCCACTACGATACGTGTGACAAGGGGCGTGAATCAGAAAACCAGTCAGTATCTGGTGTGACCACCACTTGTTTCATACATGGCGGAAAATGGAATACGCTGTCGTTCACGTCGATCCAGAGCATCCCAAACATGCTCAATGGGTGACATGTCTGGTGAGTATGCAGGCCATGGAAGAACCGGGACATTTTCAGCTTACAGGAACTGTGTAGAGATCCTTGCGACATGGGGCCATGCATTATCTTGTTGAAACATGAGGTGATGGCGGCAGAAGAATGGCAGGACATTGGGCCTAAGGATCTCATCAAGGTATCTAGGTATCTTCTGCGCATTCAAATTGCCATCGATAAAATGCAGTTGTGTTCATTGTCCGTAGCTTACGGCTGGCCATACCATAACCCCACCGCCACCATAGGGCACTTTGCTCACAATGTTGTAATCAGCAGACCACTCACCTTCACAATGTCATACACATGATCTGTAGTTGTGAGGCCAGTTGGACATACTGCCAAATTCTCTAACACGACGTTGGAGGTGGCTTATGGTAGAGCAATGAAAATGTAATTATCTGGCAACAGCTCTGGTGGACATTCCTGTAGTCAGCATGTAAATTGCATGCTCCCTCATAACTTGAGACATCTGTGGCATTGTGTTGTGTGCACATTTTAGAGGCCTTTTATTGTCCCCAGAACAAGGAGCACCTGTGGAATGATCATGCTGTTTAATCAGCTTCTCAGAGTGCCAAGTGTAGTTCCAAAAGGCTTATTAACAGCTTCTACCCCCAAGCCATAAGATGCCTGAACAGCTAACCAAATGGCTACCCGGACTATTTGCATTGACCACTCGAGTGTTGCTTTAGCAGTATTTTTAGGGCATTGTCCTGCTGGAAGGTGAATCCCCGTCCCAGTCTCAAATCTCTGGAAGACTGAAACAGGTTTCACTCAAGAATTTCCCTGTATTTAGCACCATCATTCCTTCAATTCTGATTCAATTTTCCCAGTCCCTGTCGACGAAAAACATCCCCACAGCATGATGCTGCCACCACCATGCTTCACTGTAGGGATAGGGTTCTCGGGGTGATGAGAGGTGTTCGGTTTGTGCCAGACATAGCGTTTCCCTTGATGGCTAAAAAGCTCAATTTTAGTCTCATCTGACCAGAGTACCTTCTTCCATATGTTTGGGGAGTCTCCCCAATGCCTTTTTGGAAAACACAAAACGTGTTTGCTTATTTTTTTCTTTAAGCAATGGCTTTTTTCTGGACACTCTTTCATAAAGCCCAGCTCTGTGGAGTGTACAGCTTAAAGTGGTCCTATGGACAGATACTCCAATCTCTGCTGTGGAGCTTTGCAGCTCTTTCAGGGTTATCTTTGGTCTCTTTGTTGCCTCTCCGATTAATGCCCTCCTTGCCTGGTCTGTGAGTTTTGGTGGGCGGCCCTCTCTTGGCAAGTTTGTTGTGGTGCCATATTCTTTCCATTTTTTAATAATGGATTTAATGGTGCTCCATGGGATGTTCAAAGTTTCTGATATTTTTCTTATAACCTGTTAGGGCTAGGGGGCAGTATTGACACGGTTGGATAAAAAACATACCCGATTTAATCTGGTTACCACTCCTACCCAGTAACTAGAATATGCATATACTTATTACATATGGGTAGAAAACACCCTAAAGTTTCTAAAACTGTTTGAATGGTGTCTGTGAGTATAACAGAACTCAAATGGCAGGTCAAAACCTGAGAGATTCCTTTACAGGAAGTTGCCTGTCTGACCATTTCTTGAACTTCTTTTCCATCTCTATCTTTTACTAAGGATCTCTGCTCTAACGTGACACTTCCTACGTCGTCCATAGGCGCTCAGAGCCCGGGAAAATCCTGAATGTCGTCATCCCAGCCCCAGGCTGAAACACATTATCGCCTTTCTCAAGTGGCCGATCAAGGGACTCTGGGCTTAGGCGCGTGACTCGACCGCCCCCGCCTTTGTGATTTTTTTCCTCTGTTTGCCGAAAAGGAGATTCCCGGTCGGAATATTATCGCTTTTCTACGAGAAAAATGGCGTAAAAATTGATTTTAAACAGCGGTTGACATACTTCGAAGTACGGTAATGGAATATTTAGAATTTTTTTGTCACGAATTGCGCCATGGGCGCGACCCTTCTTTACCATTTCGGATAGTGTCTGGAACGCACGAACAAAACGCCGCTATTCGGATATAACGATGGATTATTTTGGACCAAACCAACATTTGTTATTGAAGTAGCAGTCCTGGGAGTGCATTCTGACGAAGACAACAAAAGGTAATCAAACTTTTATAATAGTAAATATGATTATGGTGAGTGCTAAACTTGCCGGGTGTCTAAATAGCTAGCCCGTGATGCCTGGGCTATGTACTTAGAATATTGCAAAATGTGCTTTCACCAAAAAGCTATTTTAAAATCGGACATATCGAGTGCATAGAGGAGGTCTGTATCTATAATTCTTAAAATAATTGTTATGCTTTTTGTGAACGTTTATCGTGAGTAATTTAGTAAAATGTTAACGAATTCCCCGGAAGTTTGTGGGGGGTATGCTAGTTCTGAACGTCACATGCTAATGTAAAAAGCTGGTTTTTGATATAAATATGAACTTGATTGAACAAAACATTAATGTATTGTATAACATAATGTCCTAGGGTTGTCATCTGATGAAGATCATCAAAGGTGAGTGCTGCATTTAGCTGTCTTCTTGGTTTTTGTGACATTATATGCTAGCTTGAAAAATGGGTGTCTGATTATTTCTGGCTTGGTACTCTGCTGACATAATCTAATGTTTTGCTTTCGTTGTAAAGCCTTTTTGAAATCGGACAGTGTGGTTAGATTAACGAGAGTCTTGTCTTTAAATAGCTGTAAAATAGTCATATGTTTGAGAAATTGAAGTAATAGGATTTTTAAGGTTTTGAAAATCGCGCCACAGGCTTCAAGCGGCTGTTACGTAGGTGGGACGAATTCGTCCCGCCTAGCCCAGAGAGGATAACCCAAGCCAACCCTGATCTGTACTTCTCCACAACTTTGTTTGGAGAGTTCCTTGGTCTTCATGGTGCCGCTTGCTTGGTGGTGCCCCTTGCTTAGTGGTGTGCAGAATCTGGGGCCTTTCAGAACAGGTGTATATATACTGAGATCATGTGACACTTAGATTGCACACAGGTGGACTTTATTTAATTAAATATGTGACTTCTGAAGGTAATTGGTTGCACCAGATCTTATTTAGGGGCTTCATAGCAAAGGGGGTGAATACATATGCACGCAACACTTTAACGTTTACATTTTGTTTTTTGTATTTTTTGAAACAAGTCATTTTTTTAATTTCACTTCACCAATTTGGACTATTTTGTGTAGGTCCATTACATGAAATCCAAATAAAAATGCATTTAAATTACAGGTTGTAATGCCACAAAATAGGAAAAATGCCAAGGGGGTGAATACTTTTGCAAGGCACTGTAATTGGTAGGAAGGATGTTTGACAGGCTTTTTACGTTTGTATCACAAACAAAAAAATGTTTTAATCATGATTACATTTTAGGCCCTTTATCAGTGGTGTGAAGTACTTAAAAAAAATACTTTAAAGTACTACTTACGTAAGTAATTTTTGGGGGTATCTGTAATTTACTTTTTATATTTTTGATTACTTTTACTTCTACTTCACTACAGTCGTTATGAAAATATTATACTTTTTACTCCATACATTTTCCTTGACACCCATTACATTTTGAATGCTTAGCAGGACAGGAAATAGTCCTATTCACACACTTATCAACAGAACATCCCTGGTCATCCATACTGCCTCTGATCTGGCGGACTCACTAAACACACGCTTCGTTTGTAAATTATGTCTGAATATCGTGGTGTGCTATTGGTAAATAAAAAAACAAGAAAATGTTGCAGTCTGGTTTGCTTAATATAAGGAATTTGAAAGTATTTATACTTTTACCTTTACTTTTGATAATTAAGTATATTTTAGTAATTACATTTACTTTAATACTTAAAATTATTTTAAAGCAAATACTTTTAGTTACTTTGAGTGATTTTCTATTAAAGGATCTTTACTTTTACTCAAGTATGACATTTCCAGTGGGCTCTCTGCTAATTCTGAAGGTATAATATATTTTATGAGCACCACCAAAAAAGTTAACGGGAAAATTGATTAAAATGAAACTCCCTCTGATGGTGACTTACTGAATGTGCAATCCTAAAGGAGGGCTGTGATCGGTTAATGACTGAAAATGTAAATTTCTATGTATAAAAGGGGTCATATCATTAAAAGCACCAGAGAGTCCACTCTGGAAATTTGATGTGTTTTAACAGTATATTGTTACAAACAATATGTCTAAAAATAAGCTAATTCAAAAAGGGTCGTTTTGAGATATTAATATTTTTAATGTTGAATAAATGAATGTTAACATTTGTATTTCAGAATCTAGACATACTCCATATTTGAGAGAACACTATGTATAATGACACCAAGATGTTGTCGGTATCATGTATGGTTCACAGATAGATCATAGGGTCTTACAGGAGGCATGTATATGTCTAAAAAGGGCCTAAAATACCACTTTTATTGTGATTATCGAACAAAATGGTTTGTGATACAAATGTAAAGAGCAACGTGAGAATTGCCAGAACACTCTGAGATACTCCCGAAAAGATCGGACTACGCTGCTGTGGAATCGACCATGATTAATTGGTGTGTTTCTCAACGGAATATGATTTATTTAGCCGTGAACTATTGCTCTCTAAAAAATAAATCGGGCTGGCTTTTTAATTAAAAGATCAATTAATAACCTACCTCTTCAGCCATTTGAAAATGAGTTTTCCTTGCAATTAAGAGACGGACTCAACAGTCCATGACTTATCAGCTTACACATAGAGAAGGCTTCCCAATACGGTCTGGGCCTCATTGTCCTGTACTTTCAACCAGCAGTGGTTTTGTAGCCAAGATTTATTCATTCATTAAGATTCCTATTCAGATGATCCAGAGTAACATTGTGCTCTTTACCTCATGCACACAGAGCGTATAAATAACAGTCATGGTACGTGAGAATACGTAGGTTGTCTCCTCCGAAGATAACATGGCCAACGTTTAACACTGAATGAAGCCAAAGGGACACGCCCACAAATCTTTGTTAATATATGAATGAGCTCATGGGATAGTTCACAACGTAAATGTTCAATGTTTACACTGAAGCCATTCAGCAATGTAAAGACAAGGAGTTTTGACTGCGTAACCCTTGCTTATTCAAGGGAAGTCGTGTCTGGCCACTGTTTATCATTAGCAGCGAGGAATTTATATCAGTGCCAATCACAGCCATTACTACATATGAGGACACCGAGGTCCGGACCTCTGTAATTCTTACTAATATGAAATATATACACTGCTCAAAAAAATAAAGGGAACACATCCTAGATCTGAATGAAAGAAATAATCTTATTAAATACTTTTTTCTTTACATAGTTGAATGTGCTGACAACGAAATTACACAAAAATAATCAATGGAAATCCAATTTATCAACCCATGGAGGTCTGGATTTGGAGTCACACTCAAAATTAAAGTGGAAAACCACACTACAGGCTGATCCAACTTTGATGTAATGTCCTTAAAACAAGTCAAAATGAGGCTCAGTAGTGTGTGTGGCCTCCATGTGTCTGTATGACCTCCCTACAACGCCTGGGCATGCTCCTGATGAGGTGGTGGATGGTCTCCTGAGGTTCTCCTCCCAGACCTGGACTAAAGCATCCGCCAACTCCTGGACAGTCTGTGGTGCAACGTGGCGTTGGTGGATGGAGCGAGACATGATGTCCCAGATGTGCTCAATTGGATTCAGGTCTGGGGAACGGGCGGGCCAGTCCATAGCATCAATGCCTTCCTCTTGCAGGAACTGCTGACACACTCCAGCCACATGAGGTCTAGCATTGTCTTGCATTAGGAGGAACCCAGGGCCAACCGCACCAGCATATGGTCTCACAAGGGGTCTGAGGATCTCATCTCGGTACCTAATGGCAGTCAGGCTACCTCTGGCGAGCACATGGAGGGCTGTGCGGCCCCCCCAAAGAAATGCCACCCCACACCATGACTGACCCACCGCCAAACCGGTCATGCTGGAGGATGTTGCAGGAAGCAGAACGTTCTCCACGGCGTCTCCAGACTCTGTCACGTCTGTCACATGTGCTCAGTGTGAACCTGCTTTCATTTGTGAAGAGCACAGGGCGCCAGTGGCGAATTTGCCAATCTTGGTGTTCTCTGGCAAATGCCAAACGTCCTGCACGGTGTTGGGCTGTAAGCACAACCCCCACCTGTGGACGTCAGGCCCTCATACCACCCTTATGGAGTCTGTTTCTGACCGTTTGAGCAGACACATGCACATTTGTGGCCTGCTGGAGGTAATTTTGCAGGGCTCTGGCAGTGCTCCTCCTTGCACAAAGGCGGAGGTAGCGGTTCTGCTGCTGGGTTGTTGCCCTCCTACGGCCTCCTCCACGTCTCCTGATGTGGCTCAGTTGGTAGAGCATGGTGTGTGCAACGCCAGGGTTGTGGGTTCGATTCCCACGGGGGGCCAGTACAAAAAAAAAAAAATGCATGAAATGAAATGTATGCATTCACTACTGTAAGTCGCTCTGGATAAGAGCGTCTGCTAAATGACTAAAATGTAAATGTAAATGTAATGGCCTGTCTCCTGGTAGCGCCTCCATGCTCTGGACACTACGCTGACAGACACAGCAAACCTTCTTGCCACAGCTCGCATTGATGTGCCATCCTGGATGAGCTGCACTACCTGAGCCACTTGTGTGGGTTGTAGACTCCGTCTCATGCTACCACTAGAGTGAAAGCACCGCCAGCATTCAAAAGTGACCAAAACATCAGCCAGGAAGCATAGGAACTGAGAAGTGGTCTGTGGTCTCCACCTGAAGAACCACTCCTTTATTGGGGGTGTCTTGCTTATTGCCTATAATTTCCACCTGTTGTCTATTCCATTTGCACAACAGCATGTGAAATTTATTGTCAATCAGTGTTGCTTCCTAAGTGGACAGTTTGATTTCACAGAAGTGTGATTGACTTGGAGTTACATTGTGTTGATTAAGTGTTCTCTTTATTTTTTTGAGCAGTATATATAAATATATAGGTTCCACTCAGAACAGGCCTCGCCATGGTCAACCAAAGAAGTTGAGTGCATGTGCTCAGCGTCATATCCAGAGGTTGTCTTTGGGAAATAGATGTATGAGTGCTGCCAGCATTGCTGCAGAGGTTGAAGGGGTGGGGGGTCAGCCTGTCAGTGCTCAGACCATACGCCGCACACTGCATCAAATTGGTCTGCATGGCTGTCGTCCCAGAAGGAAGCCTCTTCTAAAGATGATGCACAAGAAAGCCAGCAAACAGTTTGCTGAAGATAAGCAAACTAAGGACATGGATTACTGGAACCATGTCCTGTGGTCTGATGAGACCAAGATAAACTTATTTGGTTCAGATGGCGTCAAGCGTGTGTGGCGGGCAACCAGGTGAGGAGTACAAAGACAAATGTGTCTTGCCGACAGTCAAGCATGGTGGTAGGAGTGTCATGGTCTGGGGCTGCATGAGTGCTGCCGGCACTGGGGAGCTACAGTTCATTGAGGGAACCATGAATGCCAACATGTACTGTGACATACTAAAGCAGAGCATGATCCCCTCCCTTCGGAGACTGGGCCGCAGGGCAGTATTCCAACATGATAACGACCCCAAACACACCTCCAAGACGACTGCCTTGCTAAAGAAGCTGAGGGTAAAGGTGATGGACTGGCCAAGCATGTCTCCAGATCTAAACCCTATTGAGCATCTGTGGGGCATCCTCAAATGGAAGGTGTAGGAGTGCAAGGTCTCTAACATCCACCAGCTCTGTGATGTCGTCATGGAGGAGTGGAAGAGGACTCCAGTGGCAACCTGAGAAGCTCTGGTGAACTCCATGCCCAAGAGGGTTAAGGCAGTGCTGGAAAATGATGGTGGTCACACAAAATATTGACACTTTGGGCCCAATTTGGATATTTTCACTTAGGGGTGTACTCACTTTTGTTGCCAGCGGTTTAGACATTAATGGCTGTGTTATGTTATTTTGAGGGGACAGCAAATTTACACTGTTATACAAGCTGTACACTCACTACTTTACATTGTAGCAGTGTCATTTCTTCAGTGTTGTCACCTGAAAAGATATACTCAAATATTTACAAAAATGTGAGGGGTGTACTCACTTTTGTGAGATACTGTATATACACACATTGCCTTCAGAAAGTATTCATACCCCTTTACTTATTCCACATTTTGTTGTTACAGCCTGAATTCAAAATTGATTAAATAGATTTGTTTCTCACCCATCTAAATGTACATTTACATTTAAGTCATTTAGCAGACGCTCTTATCCAGAGCGACTTACAAATTGGTGCATTCACCTTATGATATCCAGTGGAACAACCACTTTACAATAGTGCATCTAAATCTTTTAAGGGGGGGGGGGGGGTTAGAAGGATTACTTTATCCTATCCTAGGTATTCCTTAAAGAGGTGGGGTTTCAGGTGTCTCCGGAAGGTGGTGATTGACTCCGCTGTCCTGGCGTCGTGAGGGAGCTTGTTCCACCATTGGGGTGCCAGAGCAGCGAACAGTTTTGACTGGGCTGAGCGGGAACTGTGCTTCCTCAGAGGTAGGGGGGCCAGCAGGCCAGAGGTGGATGAACGCAGTGCCCTTGTTTGGGTGTAGGGCCTGATCAGAGCCTGAAGGTATGGAGGTGCTGTTCCCTTCACAGCTCCGTAGGCAATCACCATGGTCTTGTAGCGGATGCGAGCTTCAACTGGAAGCCAGTGGAGAGAGCGGAGGAGCGGGGTGACGTGAGAGAACTTGGGAAGGTTGAACACCAGACGGGCTGCGGCGTTCTGGATGAGTTGTAGGGGTTTAATGGCACAGGCAGGGAGCCCATCTACACACAATACCCCAACATTTTGCCACTGTATTGAAAATAAAATACAGACATATCTAATTTACATAAGTATTCATACCCCATCAATACTTTGTAGAGGCACGTTGGCAGCAAGTCTTTCTGGCAAAGTCTTGTGCAACATTTTCCCATTATTTTTCTCTAAATTCTTCAAGCGCTGTCAAATTGGTTGTTGGTTATTGCTAGACAACCATTTTCAGGTCTTGCTATAGATTTTCAAGTAGTAACATTCACTGTCTTCTTGGTAAGTAACTCCAGTGTATATGTGGCCTTGTGTTTAGGTTATTATCCTGTTGAAAGGTGAATTCATCTCCCAGTGTCAGGGGGAAAGCAAACTGAACCAGGTTTTCCTCTACGATTTTGCCTGTGCTTAGCTACATTCCGTTTCTTTTTTATCCTGAAACACTCCCCAGTCCTTAACGATCACAAGCATACCCATAACATGATGCAGCCACCACTATGCTTGAGAGTGGTACGCAGTAATGTGTTGTGTTGGATTTCCCCCAAACATAACACTTTGCATTCAGGACAAAAAGTGATTTGCTTTGGCACATTTTTGCAGTATTACTTTAGTGCCTTATTGCAAACAGGATGGGTATTTTTGGAATATTTATATTCTGTACAGACTTCCTTCTTTTTCCTCTGCCAATTAGGTTAGTATTGTGGAGTAACTACAATGTTGTTGATCCATCCTGTTTTCTCCTTTCACAGCCACTAAACTCTGTAACTGTTTTAAAGTCACCATTTCATGGCGAAATCTCTGAGCGGTTTCCTTCCTCTCCGGCAACTGAGTTAGGAAGGACGCATGTATCTTTGTAGTGACTGGGTATATTGATACACCATCCAAAGTTTAATGAATAAATTGACCATGCTCAAAGGGATATTCAATGTCTGCTTTTTTTTTACCCATCTATCAATATGTGCCCTTCTTTGCTAGGCATTGGAAAACCTCCCTGGTCTTTGAGGTTGAATCATTGCTTGAAATTCACTGCTCAATGTCACATGGGATAACGCTGGAGAGACGAAGCAAGTACGGGGAGTCAAACATTTAATAAAGAACGGACATGGAACGAGACAGGAACAGCGTCAGCAAACAAGTAACACAAACAAAAAACAATTAATGCAGCAGCGGGGAACAGAGCAGGGGAACCGACAAATATAGGGGAGGTAATAAACAGGTGATGAGTGAGTCCAGGTGAGTCCAATTTCGCTGATGTGCGTGACGAGGGAAGGCAGGTGTGCATAATTGATGATAGCAAGAGTGTGTGACGCAGAGCAGAAGAATGGGAGCAGACGTGACACTCAACTGAGGGACCTTACAGGTAATTGTATGTGTGGGGTACAGTGATGAGGTAGTTATTCAAAAATCATGTTAACCACTATTATTGCACCCAGAATGAGTCCATGCAAATTATTATTTGTCCTCCTGAACATATTTAGGCTTGCCATAAATTGACTCAAGACATTTCAGCATTTTATATTTAATTAATTTGTAAAAAATGTTGTAAAAATAATGCCATAATTATACAAAATAAATGAATAAATACATACACACAAATGGATAAATACATTAATAAATATATAAATACACACATAATTTAATCAATGAGCAAGTACATACAAAAAATACTGACTAAAATGTATACATTTTCTTTACATAGTGTATCTATATGTATTTTATTATTTATCTATGTATTATCTAATTATTCAAACTTTAATTACATTTATTCATGAATTCATTTATTTCTGTTTTTCTTCCTCCAACGTAATAATGAGTGGTTTCAATCAAACATCTGTGGGTGGTATCTAACACACCATTGGTTGATCAATGTCACAGTGAGTTGCTTGATAGGTTGTGGAAGAGCAGGCAAAAGCTATGTAAAGCTAGCGACAATAAGGATTAGGTTCAAAATAAAAGTTCCACATTGAAACTGATGCAATCATAGAAATAGTGGAATCATGCCATATTTGGACTAGATAATGCTTAACAAGTTTGGAATGTTGTTATATGAATTCCACAAATGACAATAATATGTTAATTTGTCAACAAAAGAAATCTGTTGAAATCACACTGTGATTGTATTAGACTTCAGAATTCAATTGGGGGCCTGCTATATGCATTATACAGCTTTGACTATGGCACTTGAGTCCATGAAATGTTCAAAACTGTGAAGAGTTAACACAAATATGAGCATTGTAACTCATATTGCAGGAATTTGACTATGGGAAATCCCCTCAGCAGTCAGTCTTTTGTGCGTATTGGACATTCATATTGCAATGTACAGCCTTACTTATGGCTCTTGGGTCCATGATATGGGCTATCAGCCTACTGAGTGACACCCACAGAACACAACTATGAAGAGTGTACACAAATATAAGCATTGTAGCTCATATTGCAGGACTTTGACCGTGGAAAATCACCTCAACAGTCAGTCTATTGTGCGTATTGGACATTCATATTGCAATGTACAGCCTTACTTATGGATCTTGGGTCCATGAAATGGGGTGTCAGCAAACTCAGCGTACTCAGTGAAACCCACATAACACAACTGTGAAGAGTTCAGACAAATATTAAGGTCGTAGCTCTTGTTGCAGGACTTTGACACCACTGTGAAATGAAACCACTGTGAAATGAGCGACTGGCTCACCAGTCAAAAAACTGAATAGTGAAGTGATTTCCCACAGTCAAAGTCCTGCAGTAAGAGCTAAGAAGCTAATATTTGTTTACACTCTCCATAGTTGTGTTCTGTGGGTGTCACTGAGTAGGCTGATACCAGGGATGTACAGTAGTGCTGTCATAGCGCGGTGGAGAGGCGCTCCCTCACTTGGAGCTGGTAAAAAAAATATATTCTGATAAACTCTAGACAAATTATATTTAATTACCACAAAAAATCCATGAAAACGATAGAATGACTAAATAAATATGTAGGTTATAGCAGCCTATAAGTAGGTAAATGGTGGTTTCTTCCATCTTCTCTCTCTCTCTGGCGGTTGTGCGAATGATGAAACATTGTAGGCGTGTGTGCAGAGGCCCGTCAGTCAGAGGCTTGACCACTTTGAGCGGGCCAAATCCGACGTAGTGTAACAAGAACAGCCTCAGACAGAAGACTCAGGGGTTGCTAAAACGGCTGCCCTTAAAACAATTTGTTATGGAATTGGGGCACATGTAGGCCTACGACACACTTGAACTCACCCTAGTGTCTGAGTGCTTAGCTTACTGAAATGTACCACCTCTATTGTATAAGCAGACAAACTGATCCACCACATGAACATTATCATCACACCAAGGACATCTAGGATCCAAATTCACCACGTGTCTGCCTTGATGTTTAAAAAACTCCAGGGTTGCTAAAATGTCTGTCCTCAAAACAGTTTGTTATGCACTTGAACTTGCCCTAGTGTCTGAGTGCTTAACTTACAGAAATGTACCACCTCTATTTCGTATGCAGACAAACTGATCCACCGCATGAACATTATCATCACACCAAGGACATCTAGGATCCAAATTCACCACGTGTCTGCCTTGATGTTTAAAAAACTCCAGGGTTGCTAAAATGTCTGTCCTCAAAACAGTTTGTTATGCACTTGAACTTGCCCTAGTGTCTGAGTGCTTAACTTACAGAAATGTACCACCTCTATTTCGTATGCAGACAAACTGATCCACCGCATGAACCTTATCATCACACCAATGACATCTAGGATTCAAATTCAACACGCGTCTGCCTTGATGTTCACCCCTCTTGCACAGTGGGTACCCAGAACGGTATGTGACCACTTGGTTACGGTGCTGTCCTTTCACCACCATGATTCGAAGGGCGCTCAAACCGCTTAAACTAACCCTCATCAAGATCTGTTGCATATGCCTAATAGTCCTGCTCATCAATTGTTATTACAAATAGAAGATTATCACTTCTCACAATGGTGCTCATTTAGTAAAGTTAGTAGATCAAAGCAGCATCAATCTGTATGTTACAGAACCAAATATAAAAGTATAAAGTCTACTGTACTGTAAAATAGTAGGCCTATAATATGTTACACCAAAAACACCTCATCAGTCATTTCTTATCTAAAGTTGAATAGTCACATTTATTTCCTCATGCGGACAAAATGTAACAGTGCACGCAAACAGGCAGGATAAATAATATTTGATTGAAACAAAATAGGCCTACAAGAAAGGCTAATAGTTTGTTAAAACCATCTGCTTTAATTCAACTAATTCAGTAATTCAAGAAGATCTAAACTCATATTCCCATGAAACTGATAGAGATCAAATGATTGGCATGCAGTTTGGACATTTCAAATGTAAAAAGTGAAGAATTATCCTTCACGATTGACAGTGATGGCCTATTTTTAAAATTAGTTATGCCTAACTAGGTGTTTGAGGGTATTAAAAATAGAACTACACCACTACACCCAAGATCCCTAGGTAAAACTGTACATTGCAATATGAATGTTCAAGACATATAGGTTAAATAGTATGTTGACATGTGAACAGGACATCTGTTGCCTACCCCTGCCCTAGAGGTCAATGTGAATTTCCATATCAACGACAATAACAGAAGGGTTGACTTGTTCAACATGTGCAGTAAATGTTAACATGACATTGGTGATGAAAGGTACATAATCTATTTGTCATCAGGCCAATGCATACTGTGACATGGGCCTGGACGGTGACACATCTTCAAGCTGCCTGACTGAATACTGTGGCCTTCAGCTGTACCAGGAGCAATGTCCTTACTTGGGAGTACAGCAACACTCTCTTGGTCTCACAGCCCTTCTGTCAATATGTATTGTATGTAACCACTCAAATCCATACAGACAGCTATGGACGCAATCATTGATTTATAGTCACTTTGTCTACTTGTCCAATTCAATCTTGTCTAGGATATATATTTTAGTTGACACACCTGTGTGATGTCTTTTTATACAGTGAGGGAAAAAAGTATTTGATCCCCTGCTGATTTTGTACATTTGCCCACTGACAAAGAAATTATCAGTCTATAATTTTTATGGTAGGTTTATTTGAACAGTGAGAGACAGAATAACAACAAAAAAAATCCAGAAAAACGCATGTCAAAAATGTTATAAATTGATTTGCATTTTAATGAGGGAAATAAGTATTTGACCCCCCCTCTCAATCAGAAAGATTTCTGGCTCCCAGGTGTCTTTCATACAGGTAACGAACTGAGATTAGGAGCACACTCTGAAAGGGAGTGGTCCTAATCTCAGTTTGTTACCTGTATAAAAGACACCTGTCCACAGAAGCAATCAATCAATCAATCAGATTCCAAACTCTCCACCATGGCCAAGACCAAAGAGCTCTCCAAGGATGTCAGGGACAAGATTGTAGACCTACACAAGGCTGGAATGGGCTACAAGACCATTGCCAAGCAGCTTGGTGAGAAGGTGACAACAGTTGGTGCGATTATTCGCAAATGGAAGAAACACAAAAGAACTGTCAATCTCCCTCGGCCTGGGGCTCCATGCGAGATCTCACCTCGTGGAGTTGCAATGATCATGAGAACGGTGAGGAATCAGCCCAGAACTACACGGGAGGATCTTGTCAATGATCTCAAGGCAGCTGATAACACACTACGCCATGAAGGACTGAAATCCTGCAGCGCCCGCAAGGTCCCCCTGCTCAAGAAAGCAAATATACATGCCCGTCTGAAGTTTGCCAATGAACATCTGAATGATTCAGAGGACAACTGGGTGAAAGTGTTGTGGTCAGATGAGACCAAAATGGAGCTCTTTGGCATCAACTCAACTCGCCGTGTTTGGAGGAGGAGGAATGCTGCCTATGACCCCAAGAACACCATCCCCACCGTCAAACATGGAGGTGGAAACATTATGCTTCGGGGGTGTTTTTCTGCTAAGGGGACAGGACAACTTCACCGCATCAAAGGGACGATGGATGGGGCCATGTACTGTCAAATCTTGGGTAAGAACCTCCTGCCCTCAGCCAGGGCATTGAAAATGGGTCGTGGATGGGTATTCCAGCATGACAATGACCCAAAACACACGGCCAAGGCAACAAAGGAGTGGCTCAAGAAGAAGCACATTAAGGTCCTGGAGTGGCCTAGCCAGTCTCCAGACCTTAATCCCATAGAAAATCTGTGGAGGGAGCTGAAGGTTCGAGTTGCCAAATGTCATCCTCGAAACCTTAATGACTTGGAGAAGATCTGCAAAGAGGACTGGGACAAAATCCCTCCTGAGATGTGTGCAAACCTGGTGGCCAACTACAAGAAACGTCTGACCTCTGTGATTGCCAACAAGGGTTTTGCCACCAAGTACTAAGTCATGTTTTGCAGAGGGGTCAAATACTTATTTCCCTCATTAAAATGCAAATTGTTTTATAACATTTTTGACAAGCGTTTTTCTGGATTTTTTTGTTGTTGTTGTTATTCTGTCTCTCACTGTTCAAATAAACCTACCATTAAAATTATAGACTGATCATTTCTTTGTCAGTGGGCAAATGTACAAAATCAGCAGGGGATCAAATACTTTTTTCCCTCACTGTACATGAATAAAATGTATTCACCTTGGACATAATACTTGCATTTATTTTAGACCTTTAGAATCTTTGTATATAAATTACCACATAAATTAGTCAAAGTTTGTGTGAAGACCAATGTGAAAAGGTTTTCCTTTTGTAATCTAACAAAATAATAAAATTTTATATATCGTTATTTTACTAGGTAAGTTGACTGAGAACAAGTTCTCATTTACAGCAACAACCTGGGGAATAGTTACAGGGGAGAGGAGAGGGATGAATGAACCAATTGTAAGCTGGGGATGATTAGGTGACCGTGATGGTATGAGGGACAGCTTGGGAATTTAGCCAGGACACCGGGGTTAACACCCCTACTCTTACGATAAGTGCCATGGGATCTTTAATGACCTTAACGACACCCCTTTAACGTCCCATCCGAAAGACGGCACCCTACACATGAGTTGTTTATTCAAAACTTTATTGCATCCCCAAAATGTGGCTTTTGAAAGCCTTGATAGTTGCATTCTTCCTCAGGGAACTGTCTGCAGATAGATGACAGAGTGGCAGGTTTTTTGATGTGCTGCTCTAAAGTTTCATAGCTCAGCAGACACACCTGGGGATAGAGAAATGGACACATTTTAGTTTTGATAAAAGTCTGGGAGAATTTTACAGGGAGAGAGCATGAGTTTTGGAGTGAGTACATTATATCCAATCCAACCAGTGGCACTTAATAATATGCTAAATGATCACTGGCAGACTGCCATAGTGAAGTATACTATTGTGTGTAGCTTACTTTTCTGCTCTAGAGAGATCGCAGGTAGTTGGTCAGGAGGACCATTCTGTCTCTGTATCACCTGATAAGAGTCGGATAGAGGTACTGAGTGTGTTAAAGAGAGACCTGACCTCCCACTGGCCCAGGTCCTCCTACCTAGTATCATGCTATGTAAAGGAAAACAACAAATATCATGACTTACTGTTGGAGTGCTCCATGTTCCTGCCGGTAGCAAGCCTCAACCTGGATACAGAGAAATGTCCTGCCTTGTAGTATGGTTGCATATCGATCTCCACCAAGTTCCAAGAGATCAGATGACAAACCTGCAGAGATTAACAAAATAAAACAACTGTATTTAGGATTCCTGTATCAGTTTTTCTACTTCACATTCATGTCTGTAAATGACAACAATAGAGCTGATTAAAAGTATGCGTGCCTTTTGTGCTAACGTCTACGACAAATTACATGACATACATGTGCATTTATAGCTAGGTAAGCTATTATTTATATTATGGCACCACGTCTCATCTCACTAACAATTGCTAAAGTGAAAAGCAAATTCCACTTTTGTGGCTAATCCGTATTGTGGCTAGCTTCATATAGGTGACTTATTCCATGATGACATTCTCCTTCTTATTTGACTGTAGTTAGCTAGCATAGATGCATGTGATTATTGAGACCTAATTTTGCAACCCAACTGATTCAAAGATGGATGATGTTAATTAAGAATTATCCTAGATAGCTAGCTAGCTAAATGACAACCCTATTAATTAAGTATGCACTCTATTACTAATACGTGATCTAGCTAACATGCATTGCTTCTGACACATGCCACAGTCTTGCTTCCTTTATATCCAACAGATATTTAGCTACCCCAACTAGATATATAATAATGTTTTATGATAATTGCAGTTTAGTTCATAATCTAGCTAAGTGTAAAACAGCTAGCTAGCTAGCCAACTCAACTTTATCAGTTGTAGCTAAGCTAGATACTCACTCAATAATGTTAGCTTACCATGATTTTCTGGTCAATCCCAGTCGACTCCTTCTTGCCTACCTACTCCCGTCTCTTGGTCTTCTAAATTCAAAACTATATGGCGGTAGTCCGCTGCCTTGTTGTCGAATGCGACCCACTCATTACAGAGCCACCTGGTGCAGCCAGGCAGTCAATGGCTCAGTGTTGACAATGACAATGTTTTTTGTGTGTGCTTTTATGCAGCATATAATCAATTTTATCTCAAATGTTATTCAGTTATTTATCTATTTATGTGTGCATTTATTTATATATTAATTTATTTCTAATTACGGGAGATTTGTTCCTCCATACTGAGAGTGGCGCTCAGTGGTGAGGCTGAGGCAGGATCAATGCATGCAGAGGAAGCAGAGGAGACAGAGAGAGGAAGCAAGAAGAGAGGAGGTTAGTGGTTCCAAAACTTGGGATCTGGGCCCCCTGAGTAAATCTGTACTAAGTTAGGAACCTAAAGAAATAAGATATGTCCTATTAAAATGCAATAGAAATGCCAACAATACAGTTCTAAAAATGTAATAGGTTTTAGTTTCGTCACTGATGCTATGTCAGTGTGAAAAATGTATCATATTTTCCCCCTTTCAGGGGTATAATATTACAATTGTATAGCTAATAGGCTATGTGTTTGTAGATCGACTGAGGTGAATGAAACTACAGCAGCCAAGGTGATAATGGCTGTGGTCATTTTTGCTTGTCTTTGCTGTTCTCCAAATAGCATTTAAAAGTTTTTGAATTGTATAGATAGAAGGGTTTCAGTTTTGTTGAGCCATTTCAGATCTCAACAAAACTCAAACCCTGGTTATCGACCTGGTGCCAATAACATTACATTCAAAGGCCTTTTTGAGGTCCCCAAAAAGTGCTTCTGTAAACGGGGTCATACAGAATTCAGCCTTACTGGTATGGGGAATGGCATCTATTCAAATGAAGCTTAACTCCATAACACCATGAATAAAGAATCTAGTGAAGATTCTAAATAATAATCAGGGAGAGAGCTTGAGAAACATACACTATATATATACAAACGTATTTGGACACCCCTTCAAATTAGTGGATTTGGCTATTTCAGCCACACCCGTTGCTGAAAGGTGTATAAAATTGAGCACACAGCCATGCAATCTCCACAGACAAACATTGTCAGTAGAATGGCCTTGCTGAAGAGCTCAATGACTTTCAATGTGGCACCATCGTAGGATGGCACCTTTCCAATAAGTCAGTTCGTCAAATTTCTGCCCTTCTAGAGCTGTCTTGGTCAACTGTAAGTGCTGTTCTTGTGAAGTGAAAAAGTCTAGGAGCAACAGTGGCTCAGCCTCAAAGTGGTAGGCCACACAAGCTCACAGAACGGGACCGCCGAATGCTGAAGCGCATAGCGTGTTAAAATCGTCTGTCCTCGGTTGCAACAGTCACCACCGAGTTCCAAACAGCAACTGGAAGCAACGTCAGCACAATAACTGTTTATTGGGAGCTTCATGAAATGGGTATCCATGGCCTAGGAGCTAAACACAAGCTTAAGATCACCATGCACAATGCCAAGCATCGGCTGGAGTGGTGTAAAGCTCGCTGCCATTGGACTGGAGTAGTTGAAACGCATTCTCTGGAGTGATGAATCGCGCTTCACCATCTGGCAGTCCTGACGGACGAATCTGGGTTTGGCGGATGCCAGGAAAATCCTACCTGCCCCAATGCATAGTGCCAACTGTAAAGTTTGGTGGATGAGGAATAATGGTCTGGGGCTGTTTTTCATGGTTCGTGCTAGGCCCCTTAGTTTCAGTGAAGGGAAATATTATAGCTATAGCAAGCAATGACATTCTAGGCGATTCTGTACCTCCAACTTTGTGGCAACACTTTGGGGAAGGCCCTTTCCTGTTTCAGCATGAAAATGCCCCCTTGCACAAAGCGAGGTCCATACAGAGATGTTTTGTTGAGATCGTTGTGGCCTGCACAAATCCCTGACCTCAAACCAACTGAACACATTTGGGATGAATTGAAACGCCGACTGCGATTATGGCTGACTGTCCCCGCAGCAATGTTCCAACATCTTCCCAGAAGAGTGGAGGCTGTAATAGCAGCAAAGGACCAAATCCATATTAATGCCCATGATTTTAGAATAAGACGTTCAATGAGCAGGTGACCACATACTTTTGGTAATGTAGTGTATTTAAAGAGAGATTTACATCCAAATAGCTTGAGTGTATTGGTTTGACTTTATTTGGGTTGGAATTAGCATCTACTCCCTGGAAGATGTCTCTTAAATATTCTCTGTATGTTAACCATGATTCTACAGTTGTTATAGTATATCACTGTAACTGATGCATGCAGCATGGGGCTAATTTATTATATGGGAATGTATCAGCGATACTTCAAACTATAACCCTGATGTAAATCACATTCCTAATGGTTCCCTTCGGTATAACACTCTTGCGACTTCATTTGAAGGATCTACAATCATACTAAGGCCAATGAAATCCGAGCCTCGCTGGATGGCCCGCCTTCCACAGGTGATAAGAGTGAGGCTCGGATTCATTCCATCAATTATTCTGCTCTTCACCTCGGTGTGAACAGGAACGATTCACGCTACGAAAACAAACAATTGGAACACGCGACTGTCTTACGTTGCACCAACTAACGTGCTCACCCCCTGGACATTGTGTGCTGAAGTTTGTAAGTTTCCCTATCAATAAACAATTTGTTTGGCTTGGCTATAGCAAAAAGTAAGATGGCTAAAGGCTAACAAGGCGATTTCAGGTTTGCGACCATGCCCCAATGAATTAAACGTTACGTTTATTGTCTTGTATGTCTCGGCTCGCTGCATGCTCAGGCTGAAATCGCTCCAATCAGTTCATGTGCGAGACTAGGGGACGGCTGGCACTGTTCCCCTACTAGTCCGTGGCACAGGTTGTCTTGACAATTGTGTAGCATTCTTTAGGGGGCTTGAGTTGCGGGACACGGAGATGGATTGGGTCATTGTTTAGTATACATAGCCAGCATTAAGTTGCTTTGTTATTCTAAACGGACCGTGCTGAGGTCAAAGAAGCTAGCTAGGCTACCTTAGACTAGAAGCCTCATCATGGCTAATGTCGGCTAGCATGCATAACTTCTGGCAAATGAAGCTCACTAGCTTTCCCCCGGCGTTATGGCAATCACATTCCTGTTTCCAATTCCTGGATTTGGAGGGAGGAAGCATCCTCCAGGCACATGGGTCGGGTAACCCCCGGAGCGATTGGCCTTAGCATGGATTTGAGCAACCCGTGAGCCCCTCCAAAAAAATATTACTGTGATGTCAACGCCCCCACATTTGGTTACTGCCAAACAGGGCGCTACGTCAGCCATTTCCCGAGCCCACTGTGTCCATAATGGGCCAGGCTTCATCCAGGCTATAGAGTCTCATGGAAGCACAACTTTGTTTGGATACTTGTCCATGCTTAAAGCCCCCTCTGTTACCCCACGTTCCATGGTGTTCACCAAGTTCAAGGGATATATCAATCTTCCCAGAGTGAGAGTAATAAATTGGGCAATTCACTCTCTGGCCACGAGGGGGCCCTCCTCCCCATAGGTGGCTCATTACTGGGATTCATTGTTGATTCCTGCCTGTAGCTCGCTAGTCCCAATGAGGTGCTTAGTGATACAGGTTATGAGTAGTATAGGCGATTGGTTTCATTCCTGGGAATTACACTGAACACAAATATGAACGCGTTCATAAAGTGTTGGCCCCATGTTTTATGAGCTGAAAAAATATCACAGAACTCTTCCATACGCACAAAAAGTTTATTTCTCTAAAATGTTGAGCACAAATGTGTTTACATCCCCACTTTGCCAAGATAATCCATCCACCTGACAGGTGTGGCATATCAAGAAGATGATTAAACAGCATGATCATTACACTGGTGAACCTTGTGCTGTGCACAATAAAAGGCCACTAAAATGTGCAGTTTGTAACACAACACAATACCACAGATGTCTCAAATTTGGAGGTAGTGTGCAATTGCCACGCTGACTGCAGGAATGTCCACCAGAGCTGTTGCCGGAGAAATGTTATGTTGATTTCTCTACCATAAGCCGGTTTAGAGAATTTGGCAGTACGTCCAACTGGCCTCACAACCACAGACCACGTGTAACCACACCAGTCCAGGACCTCCACATCTGGCTTCTTCACCAGCTGATGAAACTGTGGGATTGTACAACCAAAGTTTTCTGTACAAACCTTCAGAAACCGTCTAAGGTAAGCTCATATGCGTGCTCGTCGGCCTTATCAGGGTCTTGACCTGACTGTAGTTCAGTGTCGTAACCGACTTCAGTCGGCAAATGCTCACCTTCGATGGCCACTGACACGCTGGAGAAGTGTGCTCTTCATGGATTAATCCCGGTTTGAACTGTACCGGGCAGATGGCAGACAGCATGTATGGCGTCTTGTGGTCGAACGGTTTGCTGATGTCAACATTGCAGAGTGCCCCATGGTGGCGGTGGGGTTATGGTATGGCCCGACATAAGCTACGGACAACGAACACAATTGGGCCGGTTCCATTTCAGTGCTCTGTGAGGGACACACTTATGTTCCTTCAGGATCTGTTCGTCCAGGGGTGGGCATTCTTCCCTTTAAACATGTACATTGCCGCTATCTCAGTCAGTATATCTGACAGTATCTCTGTCAAGCCATGTGGGAACTGACAGAGCCACAATGGGGGCCCACCCCCTGGTTGTGCGGTTCCTGAAAGGTGTACTTCATCTCAGACTGATCTCTAAACCTATTGCGCCCCCATGGGACTTGGCACTGGTTTTGGAAGCACTGTGTGACGTCCCCTATGAGCCTCTGGTGTCGGAGGATCTGAGGATCCTCTCCTACAAAACCTCCCTGCTCATGGCTTTGTCCTCATCTAAACATGTTGACCTTCACTCGCTATCTCCACGCGTTATCCATACATCCTTCCTGTACTCAGTTCATTCCGGGGGATTCTAAGGTGACGTTACGTCCAAATGCGACCTTTCGCCCCTAGAGTCATGGCTACAGTATGTCCTGCAGGCCCTTAGCTTCAAGCTATTTCCCTTTTTGCTTCTGAAGAGCAACAGAGGTTACATGCCCTGTGTCTGGTGTGAGCTTTACACATGTACATTGAAGGGACCCGGGGAAAATCCGGTTATGTGACAACCTTTTTGTCTGTTTTTCTAATCCAGCTCACGGCAGGGCGGTCTCTAAACAGCGTCTCTCCCACTGGATTGTGGAGGCTAATTCCTTAGCATATGGCAGCAAGGGGCAAGGGCTACCTAGCGGTGTACTCGCCCACTCCACCAGGTGTGTGGCAGCATCTTGGGCATTGTTTAAAGGGTTGATTGTAGGAGATACAGTATATATGATGCAGCGAGTTGGGCTTCACCACAGATTTGTGAGGTTTTATCGCTTGGATGTCAGTAGCTCACAGTGTGCTTATGGCTGGCACAGGGTAAATTCACTAGGCAGCGCATTACCCAGACTGGTGCACCAACCGTTTCTGGGCTCAGTGAAGAGCGGTATTGAATAGAAGGAATTAATCCGAGCCTCACGCTTATCACCTGTGGAAGGCGGGGCTTCCAGCGAGGTGCGGATTTCATTGACATTGTCAAGCGTGATTGTAGATTCTTCAACCAAAGTTGCGAGAGTGCGACTCCCCATAGTATGTTGTACCTTGTTTCCCTCCTTCAGGGAACAGTGGTTATAGTCACAATGCCGCAATTTGATTGACCTGCGATGCACACCATTCCTTCCACCCCAGCCAGTGCGAGTGGAGGTATGACATCCGGAGCTGACACACACACACACGCACATGCAATCTCCCCTCCCAACCTCTCCTCCCCTACTGGGTCTGATCTGGCTGGGGACTTCTTCATTTCCATGTCATTATTTGATGTTATAATATCAAGTAATTAGGATGCAAGGTGTGTGCTCCTGACCACAAATAAAGAATATCGCTGTTCACATGGTTGAAA
This sequence comes from Salmo salar, assembly GCF_965601325.2. Classification (NCBI taxonomy): domain Eukaryota; kingdom Metazoa; phylum Chordata; class Actinopteri; order Salmoniformes; family Salmonidae; genus Salmo; species Salmo salar. The sequence goes on along the minus strand of NC_138300.1, from coordinate 8,473,277 downwards.
GATGATGTTCTGTGTATTCTGTGTGTCTTTGTGGTGAGGGACTGCAAGGGACAGAGAGGATGCAAAGCATTTTAAGTATCTGCATTAAAAAAATGGAAAAGTAGTGCGTGCATATGTATTCACCCCCCTTGCTACGAAACTCCTAAATAAGATCTGGTGCAACCAATTACCTTCAGAAGTCACATAATTAGTTAACACCTTACATTTTAATTACGGCTTAGAAGTATATCAATACTGTAGGTAAATTGCTCATAGCAGTTCTAATGTACAGTGCCTTGCAAAAGTATTCACCCCCTTGGCATTTTCCCTATTTTGTTGCCTTACAACCTGGAATTAAAATAGATTTTTGGGGGGTTTGTGTCATTTGATTTACACAACATGCCTACCACGTTGAAGATGCAAAATATTTTTTATTGTGAAACAAACAAGAAATAAGACAAACAAACAGAAAACTTGAGCGTGCATAACTATTCACCCCCTCAAAATCAATACTTTGTAGAGCCACCTTTTGCAGCAATTACAAGCCTCTTGGGATATGTCTCTATAAGCTTGGCACAACTAGCCACTGGGATTTTTGCCCACTCTTCTAGGCAAAACTGCTCCAGTGCCTTCAAGTTGGATGGGTTCCTGCTGGTGTACAGCAATCTTAAGTCATACCACATATTCTCAATTGTATTGAGGTCTGGGCTTTGACTAGACCTTCCAAGACATTTAAATGTTTCCCCTTAAACCACTCAAGTGTTGCTTTAGCAGTATGCTTAGGGTCATTGTCCTGCTGGAAGGTGAATCTCCGTCCCAGTCTCAAATCTCTGGAAGACTGAAACAAGTTTCCCTCAAGAATTTCCCTGTATTTAGCGCCAGCCATCATTCCTTCAATTCTGACCAGTTTCCCAGTCCCTGCAGATGAAAAACATCCCCACAGCATGATGCTGCCACCACCATGCTTTACTGTGGGGATGGTGTTCTCGGGGTGATGAAAGGTGTTGGGTTTGTGCCAGACATAGTGTTTTTCTTGATGGCCAAAAAGCTCATTTTAGTCTCATCTGACCAGAGTACCTTCTTTGGGGAGTCTCCCACATGCCTTTTGGCGAACACCAAACATGTTTGCTTATTCTTTTCTTTAAGCAATGGCTTTTTTCTGGCCACTCTTCCGTAAGGCCCAGCTCTGTGGAGTGTGCGGCTTAAAGTGGTCCTATGGACAGATACGCCAATCCCCTCTGTGGAGCTTTGCAGCTCATTCAGGGTTATCTTTGGTCTGTTTGTTGCCTCTCTGATTAATGCCCTCCTTGCCTGGTTCGTTACTTTTGGTGGGTGGCCCTCTCTTGTCAGGTTTGTTGTGGTGCCATATTCTTTCCATTTTTTTATAATGGATTTAATGTTGCTCTGTGGGATGTTCAAAGTCTCTGATATTTTTTTATAACCCATCCCTGACCTGTTTGGACAGCTCCTTGGTCTTCATGGTGCCGCATGCTTGGTGGTGCTCCTTGCTTAGTGGTGTTGCAGACTCTGGGGCCTTTCAGAACAGGTGTGTATATATATACTGGTGAAGTGAAAAAAAAGACTTATTTAAAAAATATATATTTAAAATGGAAAAGTGGTGCATGCATATGTATTCACCCCCTTTGCTATGAAGCCCCTAAATAAGATATGGTGCAACCAATTACCTTCAGAAGTCACATAATTAATTAAATAACGTCCACCTGTGTGCAATCCAAGTGTCACATGATCTGTCACATGATCTCAGTATATATATATATGGAGAACACATTGGCCCAGAATAGATCCTCTTTGCCATAGTTTGTTCTCAAGAGACAACCAGTTTTATGCAAAGTTCAGTGCACACTTCTTTTATTTAAATAAATATTCTGGGCCGTCTTTTTTTTTTCACTTCACCAATTTGGACTATTTTGTGTATTTCCATTACATGAAATCCAAATAAAAGTCAATTTAAATTACAGGTTGTAATGAAACAAAATAGAAAAAACGGTAAGGGGGTGAATACTTCTGCAAGGCACTGTACATGCTTATAATTAATTAAAAAGTATTACAATTGCCAGTCAATTACCATAAGATGGGAATAAAATGGAGTTCCTGTCTTTTCCTTGGCCAGGTTTGAATATGAACAGAATCAGCAGTCGTGAGATACCAGAGAGGATGTTAACAAATGGCTGACAATCTAGAAAGCATACAGTGCACAGCTTCTCTCAGCAAAGCAACAGCAGTGGAGTCTCCACATGAAGGAAAACAAGTGCGAGAGGAGGTACAATGAGCTCACTCAAGCTCATAAACTTGCACTCTGAGTCAGGCAAACATGGCAGGAGTAGCTGGCATACTGTATCTAGTACATGGGTGGAAGACTACAATCACCTTTAGGTAGCTCTCACACCCTGCCATTCTTGAATGCTCCAGATCAAGACAATCACTCAACGTTTTGGTCATGAGACCTACCTCGGATCATTGAATGGGTCACAGTATAGTATTGACCAAAAAACATGAATCCAGTTTCTCATTGAATATTTGTTTTGATGTATCACAATGGAATCCACGAAAGGCTCTTCACTACTTTATTTAACCTTTATTTTAGCAGGGAAATCCCATTGAGAACCAGGCCTCTTTTCAAGGGAGCCCTGCATGTACACAAATCATACATAATTTACAACATTTGCAAAAATGCAATACAAACACACAATATTTACAAGCGACAAAGAAAAGCAATCACATTCCTCAACATGGATTCCTCATCACATTCCATCAACAACTTGAACATGACCTGCTACTGGCAATAAACAAAGCATGTGTGTCCATGTATGCTGATGATTCAACCATATACGCATCATCAACCACAGCTAATGAAGTCACTGAAACCCTTTACAAAGAGTTGCAGTCTGTTTTGGAATGGGTGGCCAGTAATAACCTGGTCTTGAACATCTCTAAAACTAAGAGCATTGTATTTGGTACAAATCATTCCCTAAGTTCTAGACCTCAGCTGAATCTGGTAATGAATGGTGTGACTGTTGAACAAGTTGAGGAGACTAAATTACTTGGCGTTACATTAGATTGTAAACTGTCATGGTCAAAACATATAGACTCAATGGTTGTTAAGATGGGGAGAGGTCTGTCTATAATGAAGAGATGCTCTGCTTTTTTGACACCACACTCCAAAAAAGCAAGTCCTGCAGGCTCTAGTTTTGTCTCCACTTGATTATTGTCCAGTCATGTGGTCGAGTGCTGCAAGGAAATATCTAGTTAAGCTGCAGCTGGCCCAGAACAGAGTGGCACGTCTTGCTCTTCATTGTAATCAGAGGGCTAATATACATACTATGCATGCCATTCTCTCTTGAGAGAGTTGAGGAGAGACTGACTGCATCACTTCTTCTTTTTATAAGAAACATTCATGTGTTGAAAGTCCCAAATTGTTTGCATAGACAACATACACAAAGCTCTGACACACACACACACACCTATCCTACCAGACATGCCACCAGGGGTCTTTTCACAGTCCCCAAATCCAGAACAAATTCAAGAAAGCGTACAGTATTATATAGAGTCATTATTGCATGGAACTCCATTCATTCTCATATTGCTCAAGTGAACAGCAAACCTGGTTTAAAAAAAGAGATAAAGCAACACCTCACTGCACAACGCCTCTCCTCTACTTGACCTAGAAAGTTTGTGTGTATGTATTGATATGTAGTCTACATGTGTCTTTTGTAATTTTTTAAAACATATATAGCTCTGTCCTTGAGCTGTTTTTGTCTATTAAAACCTCTTGACGGTCGCCTAGGATAGGGGGCGCCACAGCGCATTTTGAAAAAATTTGGTGCCCATTTTAAACGGCCTACTACTCAAACTCAGAAGCTAGGATATGCATAGAATTAATACTTGTGGATAGAAAACACCCTAAAGTTTCTAAAACTGTTTGAATGGTGTCTGTGAGTATAACAGAACTCATATGGCAGTCAAAACCCCGAGACAGATCGAAAAAGGAAGTGGAATTCTGAATTGCGAACTCAACTTCATCACGTTGCCTATTAATCACACCGTGAGCTATGGTTCATTGAGCACTTCCTATTGCTTCCACTAGATGTCCCCATTCTTTACAAAGTGGTTTGAGTCTCCTACTGTTAAAACTGAATGAATGAGACGCTGTGGAACGTGGTCACACGGAGAGGGCCATCACCATTATGACGCCGGCGCCCCTGGTTACCCTCCCCTTTCGAAACGTTTTGAAACACAATGCAATCGTCCCCCTCAAATCTTATTGGCTCTCTTGTTGAAAAACGCCCTGAAGGTTTATGTTATACAACGTTTGACATGTTTGAACGAACCTAAATGGGGAAAAAAATGCATTTTCTCGAAATGGCTGTCCCGTGGCCGACGGAGAATTTAGATCAGCCTTCAGACGCGCTAACAAGAACAAGCTCTTGGAACATAAAGGAGTAATTTTTTCGAACGAAAATACATTTGTTGTGGACCTGGGATTCCTGGAAGTGCTTTCTGATGAAGACAACCAAAGGTAAGGGATTATTGACAATAGTATACAAGACTAGATGTGATATGCGATTGTTCCAAGATGGCGCTGACCTGTAACGTTAGCCTATTTTTCAGAGTATCGCATCCCCTTTCATCGCAAAGTATGATTACCCAGTAAAGTTCATTTTAAATCTGGCATTACAGGTGCTTTCAAGAGATATTCATCTATAAATCTTAGAATGACAATATTACATTTTAAAAATGTTTTCGAATAGTAATTTAGTAAATTGTAGCTCTGTTTCATCGGATGCATTTGAGGGAAAATAGTTAGTCAACGTTACGCACCGATGTAAAATGCTGTTTTTATATATAAATATGAACTTTATCGAACAAAAGAATGCATGTATTGTGTAACATGATGTCCTAGGTGTGTCATCTGATGAAGATTGTCAAAGGTTAGTGCTGCATTTAGCTGTTTTTTGGTTATTTGTGATGCATGTGGTTGGTCGGAAAATGGCTATGTGGCTACTTTTACGATATACTCCTCTAACATAATCTAATGTTTTGCTTTTGCTGTAAAGCCTTTTTGAAATCGGACAACGTGGTTCGATTCAGGAGAGGTGTATCTATAAAACGATATAATTTTTATTTTTTTTATTTAAAAAAATGTAATACAATTTTGTTATGCTAATGGCGATATGATTTTTCGCTGGATGTCCGTCCCGCCGCACAGGGGTTAATGTTCTGTATTATGTCATGTTTCATGTTTTGTGTGGACACCAGGAAGAGTAGCTGCTGCTTTTGCAACAGCTAATGGGGATCCTAATAAAATACCAAATACCGAACTGCCCTAGAGGTAACAGAGCATTAAGGTGCAGAGAGCTCTGCTGATCATTCCATACACGAACCTACAGGAAGAACCAATCACACAACGTATGTCGGAGACAGGTCGAGTGGCGAAAGAGGTGAACCCCTCCCAATCGCCCACTCACTGGTTATTCGCGCTCTCTTCCTTGCGAAGATCAATATGCTCCTGAAGCTCTCCTCAGCACGACTTGATCCCTGTTTTCCTGCTTAACTGTTCTTAGGCGAACCGCAATGTTAATGCTGCCAAAAGTAGGACCTCAGCACTTGTCCCTTTGTGTTGAACAACTGACTAAAAAGCACATTTTGATTTGTGTAGAATTCTTATTTTATTTCACCTTTATTTACAGTGGGGGGGAAGAGTATTTGATCCCCTGCTGATTTTGTACGTTTGCCCACTTACAAAGAAATGATCAGTCTATAATTTTAATGGTAGGTTTATATGAACAGTGAGAGACAGAATAACAAAAAAAAAATCCAGAAAAACCAAGGTCAAAAATGTTATAAAATGATTTCCATTTTAATGAGGGAAATATGTTTTGCAGAGGGGTCAAATACTTAACTTAGTACTTGGTGGCAAAACCCTTGTTGGCAATCACAGAGGTCAGACATTTCTTGTAGTTGGCCACCAGGTTTGCACACATCTCAGGAGGGATTTTGTCCCACTCCTCTTTGCAGATCTTCTCCAAGTCATTAAGGTTTCGAGGCTGACGTTTGGCAACTCGAACCTTCAGTTCCCTCCACAGATTTTCTATGGGATTAAGGTCTGGAGACTGGCTAGGCCACTCCAGGACCTTAATGTGCATCTTCTTGAGCTACTCCTTTGTTGCCTTGGCCGTGTGTTTTGGGTCATTGTCATGCTGGAATACCCATCCACGACTCATTTTCAATGCCCTGGCTGAGGGAAGGAGGTTCTCACCCAGGATTTGACAGTACATGGCCCCGTCAAATGATGCGGTGAAGTTGTCCTGTCCCCTTAGCAGAAAAATACCCCCAAAGCATAATGTTTCCACCTCCATGTTTGACGGTGGAGACGGTGTTCTTGGGGTCATAGGCAGCATTCCTCCTCCTCCAAACACGACGAATTGAGTTGATGCCAAAAAGCTCCATTTTGGTCTCATCTGACCACAACACTTTCACCAGTTGTCCTCTGAATCATTCAGATTTTCATTGGCAAACTTCAGACGGGAATGTATATGTATTCTTGAGCAGGGGGACCTTGCGGGCACTGCAGGATTTCAGTCCTTCACGGCGTACTGTGTTACCAATTGTTTTCTTGGTGACAATGGTCCCAGCTCCCTTGAGATCATTGACAAGATCCTCCCGTGTAATTCTGGGCTGATTCCTCACCGTTCTCATGATCATTGCAACCCCACGAGGTGAGATCTTGCATGTAGCCCCAGGCCGAGGGATATTGACAGTTCTTTTGTGTTTCTTCCATTTGCGAATAATCGCACCAAATGTTGTCACCTTCTCACCAAGCTGCTTGGCGATGGTCTTGTAGCCCATTCCAGCCTTGTGTAGGTCTACAATCTTGTCCCTGACATCCTTGGAGAGCTCTTTGGTCTTGGCCATGGTGGAGAGTTTGGAATCTGATTGATTGATTGGCTTCTGTGGACATGTGTCTTTTTTACAGGTAACAAGCTGCGGTTAGGAGCACTCCCTTACGAGTGTGCTCCTAATCTCAACTCGTTACCTGTATTAAAGACACCTGGGAGCCAGAAATCTTTCTGATTGAGAGGGGGTCAAATACTTATTTCCCTCATTAAAATGCAAATCAATTTATAACATTTTTGACATGCGTTTTTCTGGATATTTTTGTTGTTATTCTGTCTCTCACTGTTCAAATAAACCTACCATTAAAATTATAGACTGATCCTTTCTTTATCAGTGGGCAAACGTACAAAATCAGCAGGGGATCAAATACTTTTTTCCCCAACTGTAACCAGGTAGGCCAGTTGAGAACAAGTTCTCATTTACAACTGCGCCCTGGCAAAGATAAAGCAAAGCATTCCGACAAAAACAACAACACAGAGTTACACATAAACAAATGTACAGTCAATAACACAAAAGAAAAATTGAAAAATCTATGTACAGAATCAGCTCTTTCAATTTTTGTACTAAGCGTCTGATGGCGCCGGATGAGATGGCTGCCGTTTTACAGTCCCCTAACCAATTATGCTATTATGTGTGTTTTTTTGCATTATTTGTAACTTATTTTGTATATAATGTTTCTGCCACAGTCTCTTATGACCGAAAATAGTTTATAGATAACAGGACAGCGATTACTCACCCCGTACTGGAAGAAGATTTTTTCTTTAACCTGTTGGGGCTAGGGGGCAGTATTTTCACGGCTGGATAAAAAACGTACCCGATTTAATCTGGTTACTAATCCTACCCAGTAACTAGAATACGCATATACTTATTATATATGGGTAGAAAACACCCTAAAGTTTCTAAAACTGTTTGAATGGTGTCTGTGAGTATAACAGAACTCATTTGGCAGGCAAAACCCTGAGACATTTTCTGACAGGAAGTGGATACCTGATTTGTTGAATTACCTTTAAGCCTATGCCATTGAAACACACAGGGGTTGATTAATGTTTTGGCACTTCCTATTGCTTCCACTAGATGTCACCAGCCTTTACAAAGTGTTTTGAGTCTTTTACTGTGAGATCTGACCGAACAAGAGCCATGGAACGGTGATGGCCGATTAGACTCTGGCGCGCGAGTTCATGTTGGGTACCCTCGTTCCAATACGTTATAAAAGAGAATGCATTCGTCCACCTTGAATATTATTCATGTTCTGGTTAAAAAAGGCACTAATGATTTATGCTATACAACGTTTGACATGTTTGAACGAACGTAAATATATTTTTCCCCCTCGTTCATGATGAGAAGTCCGGCTGGCTTAGATCATGTGCTAACAACACGGATCTTTTTGGATATAAATGATGAGATTTTTTGAACAAAACTACATTCGTTATGGACCTGGGATTCCTGGAAGTGACATCTGATGAAGAGAATCAAAGGTAATGGATTATTTACATAGTATTTTCGATTTTAGATCTCTCCAACATGGCCGTTTGTCTGTATAGCAAAGCATATTTTTCTGGGCGCAGTGCTCAGATTATTGCAAAGTGTGATTTCCCAGTAAGGTTATTTTTAAATCTGGCAAGTTGATTGCGTTCAAGAGATGTAAATCTATAATTCTTTAAATGACAATATAATATTTTACCAATGTTTTCTAATTTTAATTATTTAATTTGTGGTGCTGACTTGACTGCCGGTTATTGGAGGGAAACGATTTCCTCAACATCAATGCCATAGTAAAACGCTGTTTTTGGACATAAATATGAACTTGATAGAACTAAAAATGCATGCATTGTCTAACATAATGTCCTAGGAGTGTCATCTGATGGAGATTGTAAAAGGTTAGTGCATCATTTTAGCTGGTTTTATGGTTTTGGTGACCCTGTCTTTGAATTGACAAAACATTACACACAGCTATTGTCAATGTACTCTCCTAACATAATCTAACTTTATGCTTTCGCCGTAAAACCTTTTTGAAATCGGACAACGTGGTTAGATTAAGGAGATGTTTATCTTTCAAAGGGTGTAAGATAGTTGTATGTTTGAAAAATTTGAATTTTTACATTTATTTGGTTTCAAATTTGCCGCTCTTGAAATGCACCTGCTGTTGATAGGGTGCACCACGGGTGGCACGCTAGCGTCCCACATAGCCCCAAGAAGTTAACGAGTCAGACGCGAAGGATTTACTCCAGACACCCAACAAGGCCCTCATCCCCTTAAAATCCAGGAGAAAGAGACAGAGATATCTGGGACGTAGGTCTGGGATCCGACAGCAAGTGGGTAATCTGCTTTTACCATCGGTCCTATTAGCCAACATACAATCATTGGATAATAAAATAGACAAACTACGAGCACGTATATCCCACCAATGGGACATTAAAACCTGTAATATCTTATGTTTCACCGACTCGTGGCTGAACGACGACATGTATTACATACAGCTGGCGAGTTTCACACTTTTTCGGCAGGATAGAACAGCCACCTATGGTAAGAAAGGCGGTGGCGGTCTATGTATATTTGTAAACAACAGCTGGTGCACGAAATCTAAGGAAGTCTCAAGGTTTTGCTCACCTGAGGTAGAGTATCTCATGATAAGCTGTAGACCACACTATTTACCAGGAGAGTTTTCATATATATTCCTCGTAGCTGTCTATTTACCACCACAAACCGATGTTGGCACTCAATGAGCTGACCACACTCAATGAGCTGTACACGGCCATAAGCAAACAGGAAGACGCTCATCCAGAGGTGGCGCTCCTAGTTGCCGGGGACTTTAATGCAGGGAAACTTAAATTTGTCTTACCTAATTTCTACCAGCATGTTAACCTGTTAGGGCTAGGGGGCAGTATTTACACGGCCGGATAAAAAACGTACCCGATTTAATCTGGTTATTACTACTGCACAGAAACTAGAATATGCATATAATTATTGGCTTTGGATAGAAAACAACCTAAAGTTTCTAAAACTGTTTGAATGGTGTCTGTGAGTATAACAGAACTCATATGGCAGGCAAAAACCTGAGAAGATTCCAAACAGGAAGTGCCCTCTCTGACCATTCCATGGGCTTCTTGGCTCTGTTTATTGAAAACTTAGGATCTTTGCTGTAACGTGACACTTCCTACGGCTCCCATAGGCTCTCAGAACCCGGGAAAAAGCTGAATGATGTAATTCCAGCCGCTGGCTGAAACACATTAGCGCCTTTGGTTAAGTGGTCTATCTATCAGAGGACCATCAGAGTGAGGCGCGTGCACGGGGCAACCTCATGTTTTTATTTTCTCTCTCTTTGAGCTAAAAAACAGATTCCCGGTCGGAATACTATCGCTTTTTTACGAGAAAAATGGCATAAACATTTATTTTAAACAGCGGTTGACATGCTTCGAAGTACGGTAATGGAATATTTAGAAATGTTTTGTCACGAAACGCGTCGGGCGCGTCACCCTTCTTTACCCTTTCGGATAGTGTCTTGAACGCACGAACAAAACGCCGCTATTTGGATATAACTATGGATTATTTTGAACCAAACCAACATTTGTTATTGAAGTAGAAGTCCTGGGAATGCATTCTGACGAAGAACAGCAAAGGTAATAACATTTTTCTTATAGTAAATCTGACTTTGGTGAGGGCTAAACTTGGTGGGTGTCTAAATAGCTAGCCCTGTGATGCCGGGCTATCTACTTAGAATATTGCAAAATGTGCTTTCACCGAAAAGCTATTTTAAAATCGGACATAGCGAGTGCATAGAGGAGTTCTGTATCTATAATTCTTAAAATAATTGTTATGTTTTTTGTGAACGTTTATCGTGAGTAATTTAGTAAATTCACCGGAAGTTTGCGGGGGGTATGCTAGTTCTGAACGTCACATGCTAATGTAAAAAGCTGTTTTTTGATATAAATATGAACTTGATTGAACAAAACATGCATGTATTGTATAACATAATGTCCTAGGGTTGTCATCTGATGAAGATCATCAAAGGTTAGTGCTGCATTTAGCTGTGGTTTGGGTTTATGTGACATTATATGCTAGCTTGAAAAATGGGTGTCTGATTATTTCTGGCTGGGTACTCTGCTGACATAATCTAATGTTTTGCTTTCGTTGTAAAGCCTTTTTGAAATCGGACAGTGTGGTTAGATTAACGAGAGTCTTGTCTTTAAAATGGTGTAAAATAGTCATATGTTCGAGAAATTGAAGTAATATCATTTCTAAGGTATTTGAATAACGCGCCACGGGATTCCACTGGCTGTTACGTAGGTGGGACGAAATTGTCCCACTGGCCCTAGAGAAGTTAAATGTTGAACCAGAGGGGAAAAAAGCTAGACCACCTTTACTCCACATACAAGAGACGTGTTCAAAGCTCTCCCTTGCCCTCCATTTGGCAAATGTAACCATAATTCTATCCTCATGATTCCTGCTTACAAGCAAAAACTAAAGAAGGACACACCAGTGACTCAGTCAATAAAAAAGTGGTCAGATGAAGCAGATGCTAAGCTACAGGACTGTTTTGCTAGCACAGACTGGACTATGTTCTGAGATTCTTCCAATGGCATTGAGGAGTACACCACATCAGTCACTGGATTCATCAATAAGTGCATTGATGACATCATCCCCACAGTGACTGTACGTTCATACCCCAACCAGAAGCCATGGATTACAGGCAACATCTGCACTGAGCTAAAGGGTAGAGCTGCCACTTTCAAGGAGCGGGACTCTAACCCGGAAGCTTATAAGAAATCCCACTAAGCCCTCTGACAAACCATCAAACAGGCAAAGTGTCAATACAGGAAAAATACTGAATCATACTACACCGATGCTCGTCGGATGTGGCAGGGCTTGCAAACTATTACAGATTACAAAGGGAAGCACAGCCGCGAGCTGCCCAGTGACACAAGCCTACCAGACGAGCTAAATTACTTCTGTGCTCACTTCGAGGCAAGTAACACTGAAACATGCATGAGAACATCAGCTGTTCCGGACAACTGTGTGGTCACGCTATCCATAGCCGATGTGAGTAAGACTTTTAAACAGGTCAACATTCACAAGGCAACATGGCCAAACAGATTGCCAGGACGTGTACTCAGAGCATGCGCTGACCAACTGGCAAGTGTCTTCACTGACATTTTCAACATGTCCCTGAGCCGGTAATACCAACATGTTTCAAGCAGACCACCACCTGTGCCCAAGAACACTAAGGTAACCCGTCTAAATGACTACCGACTCATAGCACTCACGTCTGTAGCCATGAAGCGCTTTGAAAGGCTGGTCATGGCTCACATCAACTACATTATCCCAGGAACCCTAGACCCACTCCAAGTTGCATACCTCCCAAACAGATCCACTGATGATGCAATCTGTATTGCACTCCACATTGCCCACCTACAGTTGAAGTCTGAAGTTTACATACACCTTAGCCAAATACATTTAAACTCAGCTTTTCACAATTCCTGACATTTAATCCCAGTAAAAACTCACAGTCTTAGGTCAGTTAGGATCACCACTTTATTTTAAGAATGTGAAATGTCAGAATAATAGTAGAGAGAATGATTTATTTCAGATTTTATTTCTTTCATCACATTCCCAGTGGGTCAGAAGTTTACATTCACTCAATTGTGAAAAACTGAATTTAAATGTATTTGGCTGAGGTGTATGTAAACTTTCGACTTCAACTGTATATACTGTATTCTATTCTACTGTATTTTAGTCAATGCCACTCCGACATTGCTCGTCCTAATATTAATATATTTCTTAATTCCACTCTTTTACTTTTAGATGTGTGTATTGTTGGGAATTGTTAGATACTACTGCACTGTTGGAGCGAGGACCTCAAGCATTTTGCTGCAAACGCAATAACATCTGCTAAATATGTGTATGTGACCAATACAATTTGATTTGATTTGATTTCTGTATCTGAGTTCTATGCTTTTTGCAGGATCTTTTGGATAGAGGTAATGCTTTTTCCACTGTAAAGGTCTATTTAGCTGCTATCTCGCCTGTCATATAAGCTTGAACAACAACACAGTAGGGAAGCTTCCTCTTATGTCATTTATGTTCAGTCTCCAAGCCTTTCGTCCCATCTTGGGACTTGTCAGTTGTGCTTGAGGCTGTTTCACAGCAGCCGTTTGAGCCGCTAGAAAGTGTGGAGATGAAATATCTCTACTTCAGGACACAATGCACATAGCCCGGTTAGCCAATGTGCAGGAGCACTGGTTGGTCGGGCCAATTGAGGTAGTATGTACATGAATGTAGTTAAAGTGACTATGCATATATGATAAACAGAGTATCAGTAGCGTAAAAGAGGGGTTGGGGGGGCACACAATGCAAGTAGTCCGGGTAGCCATTTGATTACCTGTTCAGAAGTCTTATTGCTTGGGGGTAAAAACTGTTGAGAAGCCTTTTTGTCCTAGACTTGGCACTCCGGTACCGCTTGCCATGCGGTAGTAGAGAGAACAGTCTATGACTGGGGTGGCTGGGATCTTTGACAATTTTTAGGGCCTTCCTCTGACACCGCCTAGTGTAGAGGTCCTGGAAGACAGGCAGCTTAGCCCCAGTGATGTACTGGGGCATTCCACTACCCTCTGTAGTGCTTTGCGGTCGGAGGCCGAGCAATTGCCGTACCAGGCAGTGATGCAACCAGTCAGGATGCTCTCAATGTTGTAGCTGTAGAACCTTTTGAGGATCTCATTACCCATGTCAAATATTTTTTGTTTCCTGAGGGGGAATAGGCCTTGTCGTGCCCTCTTCACGACTGCCTTGGTGTGTTTGGACCATTGTAGTTTGTTGTTGATGTGGACACCAAGGAACTTTAAGCTCTCAACCTGCTCCACTACAGCCTTGTCGATGAGAATGGGGGCGTGCTCGGTCCTCCTTTTCCTGTAGTCCACAATCATCTCCTTAGTCTTGGTTACGTTGAGGGATAGGTTGTTATTCTGGCACCACCCGGCCAGATCTCTGACATTCGTGCCTACAGTTTGCCCCGGGTTATCCAAGGTAACTTTGTTACCTAACCCGCCAATACACATAATGTCAGCGATAAGTATAATTGTCTCACCTTACGAGCTTGTGGCTTTCCAACCACGCCCTTCACTTCTACGGTAGAAGTTTGTGTCCAGTACGCGCTTTGCGCATTTACTTGGATAGGACGAGAGCATTACGAAAGAGCGACCAACTCTTCGTTTCTCGGGCGCCCCCCTTGCAAGGACCATCCCATTGGATAGTGGAGGCTATTATATTGCCTTATAATAGCAAGGGTTTACAGTCCCCGGAGGGGCTGAGGGCTCATTCCACTAGGCTACCTCTTTGGTACTGTTCAAAGAACTCTGTTTACAAGAGATTTGTGATGCGCATGTTGGGCTACCCCTCATACATTTGAGGTTTTACCGACTGGATGTTACTTCACTTTCGTTGGTGCTTACTGTCCTCAGTGTCGGAGCCTCTGAGGGATGATACTGTTTCGGACGACTCTGGCTTCAGAGAGCATGTCTGCGATACGGGAGTTGGCCATATCCCATTTTGATACATTGAATATTTGAAAGAGAACTCGAGGTTACTATGAGTGAGATGTATCACTGCATTTCCCTGCTCGCAGAATGCAAGGAAGAGAGACATGCTTGAGAATAACCAGTGGGCCAGCAAGTGGCACTTTATAAAGAGGGACCTGTCTGTCTTGTGTGATTGGTTCAGCCTGTAGTGATCTGCCAATCTCAAATCCCATTGTGACACATTTTCATCATATTATCAGAGAACCAGGTTTATGAATGTAACCTTGAGTTATGTTGGCTAACAGTGCTTTCAAAGCTCAAAATATTATTTTTTTCTAATATGAAGTTGCCCCCTACCTTTTGGGCAACTTGTCTCTCTTGATGACATGTTCATCTCACAGTGATTACTGTACAAATATATTTTCCATGTGGGTTAAGCTGTATGGTTGACCTTCTAATGACAAATTGTGAATGTGGATTTGAACAGCAAGACAATCACAGTTCCAAGAGGGTGTTGAGGGTGATTGGTTTGCCATAATTTGCTTGGCCATTTGGCTATTACATAATCCGCAAATTGATTTCATAATGTGGGGCAACTAGAAGTTTAAAAGAGAATTAACAACATTTAAATAATTAAAACAACAAAAACACATTGGTTCTGCATCAACATTATAAGCATCTGCACTGGCAACATGACATCACATAATCTGTCTTCTGTCATATATTTATTTCCCATGATTTGTCTAGTGGCAGCATTTGAATGTTGCATGGATGGAAGGTAAAAACAAAACATCTGGTGCGTTTGGAAACTGCCAGTGGTTAGACATGTTGAGTTCATGAAAGACAAACAGCGCTCCAAGACATGTCACTCAGTCTGTGTGTGTGTGTATGTGTGTGTGTACTTTTGAAATGTAGTACAAAGTTTTAAGCAACAGTCAAAGCAAAGCAAGTAGGTGGTATTAGTTTATTGGTGTATACACACCTTTTGGGAATCAATATGAATACGTTTTGAATGTAAGATTCAAGGAGCAGCAATGCACTGACAGCTCGAAGAAGTGTCTCAATTTGCAGTTTTACAGAGGGTTATTCAAGTAAATCTCATCACAATACGTGAAACAGTAAAACATGAGCAATGTGGGTATTGTACCTGTTTATAGCCTTCAGTTTCAACTTCAGATAAAAGCTCTTAATTCATGCCGCAACAATGAGGGCAATTCCTTAATTAATGACTCAATTGCTTTTTATCTCGGGCAGAGGCATTTCCATGGTTCTTTCCTGCCTATTTATCTCTCTGTGCGTCAAAGTTAGACGTGATCTTTTTGGCTTTGAATCAATCTGTGCTCAGAGATTTCAGCCAATCACACCCACACCGGCAGCGAATATGAATATGTAAATTTGAAAAGTGGGTCAGAGATCACTTTTCATCACGTCCAATCATTGCAGAAATATAATTTAGCCAAGTGGGGCTTTTCAGGCAATCTGATATAATGATGACCTTCTCAATGGCTGTCAGAATTGAGGTCTGCTTGGTAAATTATTGGAGGGCATGTACTTGCATTAACTCATGCAGAGTTAGCAATTCATAAGATAATTATTACGGCCTTTATTGAGATACCGTTCTTGATTTACCAACTATAAATTATTTGTTTTTAAACGGTGATTAACGTTATACTTTTGGTACAATCATTTTATTTGATTCAAAATCTCCCCTCAACACAGGTCTAAAAAACATGTTCTGCATTTGAGTTTTTAGTCGGATTTGGTTATTGCGGATTCAACATTGGTTATTGTGGATTCAGCCATTTTTATCCAAACACCTATAAAATCTGAAGTGCCAGCCTTTTACACATTAGATAATGTTACGCCAAATGGCACACAAAACATTAAAACTCCAAACATGCCGGAGCTTAATTTTGTTTTCATTACTTTGGTTTGCTTATTTTAATTAGCGGCCCTAATCTGCAATTAGCCCGGAGGTCAACTATGCTCTTACCTAAAAGCTGTAATTATTTTTTAAAGGGGAATGAGATTATTTGGGCATGTATTTAATTATACTGCTTACCCTTGAAATGTCAGTGTCATTCACTTCATCTGTATTATAGTTAACAAATAAAAGCAAAACAGTGGGATAATTCCAAACTGAAATACAATAGTGATAATAGTGATATACACTTCTAGAAAACTTCTAGAAAAGGAAATGTATCCTTCCTGTAGGTAATTACATTTACATTTAAATGTAAATGTAAATGTATATGTAATTACGATTACCGTGACATTTTACTTGACACCCAGTGTCATAACACGTTATGCCATGGTCATAACAATGTCATGTTATGTCATAACAGCTGACATAACTTGTCATTACCTGTCTTAATATGGTCATAACCCTGTCATGACACATATTTACACCTGTTGTGACATATACTGCGTTATTTTATGGCTGGTTATGACACCAGCCTCCTGTGTCACTTTACTTGGACTAAGAAAATACACTTTATGACACTTTTAAGAAGCATTATGTCCATCATAATCATATAAGCCAGATAGGCCTTTCATGTACATGCTCTTATCTCAGTCATCAGTAAAAAAAAGGGTGTCTTGTCCTGCTCCTGAAATCTGCTCCTGCATTCATCCCAGTCTTCAGCAACAGAACATTGGGGTAGGTTGCATGTCTGACATCAATGTGTGCGCAATTACAATGATAATTTAATATGGTACATTTCAGAAAATGTTATATAACATACTGTTGACAAGTAGGCTACGATGTAATGGAATGTTTTGCCTTGTGTGGTAGATTTTGTGGGTTTTGACACTTTTATGTAGGTGTCATAACCAGCCATAAAATAATTCAACAGGTCTAAATATATGTGACATGACAGTGTTATGACCATATTATGACAGGTTATGACAGCTGTTATGACATTATGACATGGGTATGACTGTGGTCAATTGGCTGTCAAACTAGTGTCAACAAAACTGAAAGTACTTTACTGAAAGTCTTGAAAATTCCACATTTCTGTGGCTGTGACATGATCAAAATGATACTTGCAGAACTCCCTTAGGGACTCTTATGAGGTTGAGTCATTCCTTCAGCCACAATTGTGCCCATTGGCAAATGAGAATAACCTTTATTTAACAAGCAAATGCATGTCAGCAGATAAGATTGCTCTCGCTGTCTTGCTTTCTTGCCGTAATTTTATCATCCTTTCTTCCCAGAGATGTTGACAGGGGTAATACCTTTATTCTAATTCCAAATGTGGCATGTCTGTCCTCTCCTGAATTCCCCAGTGACAGAGTCTGCTCTATGATTATACAGGGATGTGTGAGTGTGGCCTGAAGGATGGATTGGGCCCAAACTCATCTCTTGTCCCGCAGAGGCTGAGTTAAGCAAGTCGTTGAAAGGCAGCGAGGAGTGCCCACCAGTTGGCCCTCCCCTCGGCCTGCTGTGGTATCTGCGGATCCAATGAAACTTCAATCCATTCATTGAGGCCTTATCTTTTGCAAATGAGCCTATTTGTCGCAATCCACCCAGTATGGACATTCACACACACAAATTCAGACACATACATGCACACTCTTAAATGCAGAATTTTGTTATCTTCAAGAGCCCTCTTACATATGCAAACCCGGCAGCCTGGTTATGATTACATAGAGCTACAATACTAATGACATGGAGGAGGAAAAGGGGTACGCAACAAGTCATTAGCAACTAAATTCCTATGCTTTCCATTCCCAGCCCAGTCATTTACAGTTGAACAATTGAATGGGAGGGTCAGTTCATGTGTCTTCGAACACATTGTTGGTGAGTGGAAATGCAGCAAGAGTCATAACAGGAATTGGCGAGCAGGTTGGAAGGTGAAGGTGGCAGAAGGCATAACACACAGGATTTAAAATATTTAATCTGCGGTAGTTCAAATCCAGATGTTTTCTTTTGGCATGTTTTTGATTTCTAACCTTACCTTAGCCACACCCTATCATGCCTAAACTTAACCTTACCCTTACCGTAACCACCTGCTAGTAATCAAGTATTTTCACATGCACTGAATATAACAGGTGTAGACCTGGCCATGAAATGCTTGCTTACAACCCCTTAACCAACAATGCAGTTAAGAAAAATGTCTAATGGTCTTACTCACATTGGCTACGGGGAGCGTGATCACACAGTCATCCAGAACAGCTGGTGCTCTAATTCATGCTTCAGTGTTGCTTGCCTCAAAGCGCACATAGAAATCTCTTAGCTTGTTTGGTTGGCTCGTGTCACTGGGAAAGGACAATTGTTTAGGAGCCCATAAAACGCCAGCCATCCCCTAAGGCGCCATTCTCATTCCGGAGGGAATGGAAGTGGATTGTCAGGCAGTGGATAAACAGAATAAATTACACACAGCTTAAACTGCAGCTCTTTGAGACCTGCCACCTAGCCTATTATACTGTAGGTCACTTGTAAAAACAATTATCATACAGTAATTATTCACTCATTATTAGAAGAGAGTCAAAACAGAAGACCCATCCATGGCTCCAGACCATTTTAGTCACATTTTGTGACCCTTTGACTTGGCTGTGCAAGTTACATTTTGAATTGGTTGTAATCAGTGCATGCTGGTCATTCTATATGGTCAACTCACTCAAAACTTCCTATTTTTTTTAGGAGGCTAAAAACATGATTTGGTCAAACAGTGAAGTACATTATGCTCATGATAATAAAAGTGTCTGCCTGCCCCTGTACCAGTTTAGCTGGGGCCTGCTGCTGTGTTGAGTGAGACACTCTCTCGCTCCATTCCCAGAGAAAGAAATGCTCCGGGAGAAAAGTGTTCTGATTGTATAACATTTCAAATTCCAATTGTGGAGAAGACACAACTTTCCTGTTGTCACAAGAGAGGAGGTCCTCCGCTTTCTGTAGGTATAATAGTTTTTTCTCAACTCTCAATTTTTGAACTCAATTGCAACTAATATTTTACAACCTAGATATTTTATATGGCTTTGAGATACGGAGCGTGCAAATTGCGCATTGGCCATTGCAATTGCATAGGTCTCATTGGGTGGTAGGCTACAACTGGAATGTATTTTTTTGGACAATACATTTACTGTTAGATTAATATTAGTATTTAATATTTTGGGATTTGATTAGGATCCCCATTAAATCTTGATTGGCATACACATGCATCAGATCAGTTTAAGAATATCTGCTTGAGTTCAACTTGACTCTGCTGATAATGAAACCCACTCGGATGAATGTAAAAAACCTAGCAAACTCCTCATTGATTGACCTTATCCTGACTAACCATCCCCATAAGTATTTGGCTAGTGGTGTTTTTGCAAATGATATCAGCGACCACTGCCCTATTGCTTGCATTAGAAATACCAATTGAAAAACTCTGACCCTCATATAATTGTGAAGAGAAATATAAAAACAAATTCTCACCCCAGGCGTTCCTTGATGTATATTCTACTAGCTGCATACAACACCCTGTTTTGGCACTTACATTTTTCAAGCGACTCAGAGTCAATAACTGAACTAACCCATGGTACTCTCCTGTACTCTCAGACCTGCTCTTGATAAGTAATCAAGCCTGGGCCAAGGCTAGACAAACTGGCTAGTTAGCTGATTGACAGCTATTTAGGCAATTGACCAATAGGTGCACTGCCTCGGTGAAACAGGCCAAATCAAACTACTTCCTTAGCGCTATGCCACTCTGTTAGTGATCCCTCTACATTCTGGAAAAACGTTAATTCACTGAAGCAGGGTAATTCCTCTACTTCCCTACCTAAGCAAATTGTTTTAGACTCCTGCATCAACACTTAAAAAGTTAAGATTTGTGATGCTTTTAAAATCAACATTTTACCTCAGCTCATTTCCTGTTTGAAAGAAATGGTGGTCATACTGGTATTGGCCAGTCAGATGACTGTTCTTCCCACATACAGCATCCAGTTGTCTCGATGGATGATCAGTCAACCTCACGTGACTTGGGAAATGGTAGGCAGGGTTTTTACTTTGGGAACTCACAGAAAAATAAGTTATTTCTGCCTTATTAGCTATTGACACCAAGAAGTCATTAACCTGTTGGGGCTGGGGGCAGTATTTTCACGGCTGGATAAAAAAACGTACCCGATTTAATCTGGTTACTAATCCTACCCAGTAACTAGAATATGCGTATACTAATTATATATGGATAGAAAACACCCTAAAGTTTCTAAAACTGTTTGAATGGTGTCTGTGAGTATAACAGAACTCATTTGGCAGGCAAAACCCTGAGACATTTTCTGACAGGAAGTGGATACCTGATGTGTTGAATTACCTTTAAGCCTATGCCATTGAAACACACAGGGGTTGATTAAAGTTTTGGCACTTCCTATTGCTTCCACTAGATGTCACCAGCCTTTACAAAGTGTTTTGAGTCTTTTACTGTGAGATCTGACCGAACAAGAGCCATGGAACGGTGATGGCCGATTAGACTCTGGCGCGCGAGTTCATGTTGGGTACCCTCGTTCCAATACGTTATAAAAGAGAATGCATTCGTCCACCTTGAATATTATTCATGTTCTGGTTAAAAAAGGCCCTAATGATTTATGCTATACAACGTTTGACATGTTTGAACGAACGTAAATATATTTTTTCCCCTCGTTCATGAAGTGAAGTCCGGCGGGCTTAGATCATGTGCTAACAAGACGGAGATTTTTGGACATAAATGATGAGCTTTTTTGAACAAAACTACATTCGTTATGGACCTGTGATACCTGGAAGTGACATCTGATGAAGAGAATCAAAGGTAATGGATTATTTACATAGTATTTTCGATTTTAGATCTCCCCAACATGGCGGCTAGTCTGTATCGCAACGCGTATTTTTCTGGGCGCAGTGCTCAGATTATTGCAAAGTGTGATTTCCCAGTAAGGTTATTTTTAAATCTGGCAAGTTGATTGCGTTCAAGAGATGTAAAATCTATAATTCTTTAAATGACAATATAATATTTTACCAATGTTTTCTAATTTTAATTATTTAATTTGTGGTGCTGACTTGACTGCCGGTTATTGGAGGGAAACGATTTCCTCAACATCAATGCCATAGTAAAACGCTGTTTTTGGATATAAATATGAACTTGATAGAACTAAAAATCCATGCATTGTCTAACATAATGTCCTAGGAGTGTCATCTGATGGAGATTGTAAAAGGTTAGTGCATCATTTTAGCTGGTTTTATGGTTTTGGTGACCCTGTCTTTGAATTGACAAAACATTACACACAGCTATTGTCAATGTACTCTCCTAACATAATCTAACTTTATGCTTTCGCCGTAAAACCTTTTTGAAATCGGACAACGTGGTTAGATTAAGGAGATGTTTATCTTTCAAAGGGTGTAAGATAGTTGTATGTTTGAAAAATTTGAATTTTGACATTTATTTGGTTTCAAATTTGCCGCTCTTGAAATGCACCTGCTGTTGATGGAGTGCACCACGGGGGGGACGCTAGCGTCCCACCTAGCCCATAGAGGTTAAGGGCTGACAATTTGGACCTGTCTTTGCTTAAGGATGCAGTGCCCCTCATTTCTGGCTCAGTAACACACATTTTTTATTGAACTTTTGTATCAGGAAATATTCCAAAAGTGTGGAAAACAGCTCCATAAGGGCGGGGATAGTAGCAATCTTGATACTTATCGACCCATTTCCAGGCGCTCTTGTCTTGCGAAAATACTACACTGAACAAAAATATAAATGCAATATAAAACAATTTCAAAGATTTTACTGAGTTACAGTTCATATAAGGAAATCAGTCAATTGAAATAAATTCATGACGCCCTAATTTATGGATTTCACATGACTGGGAATACAGATATGCATCTATAGATCACCGATATCTTTAAAAACAGTTAGGGGTGTGGATCAGAAAACCAGTCAGTATCTGGTGTGACCTCCATTTGCCTCATTCAGAGCGTCACATCTCCTTCGCATAGAGTTGAGCACGCTGTTGATTGTGGTCTGTGGAATGTTGTCCCACTCCTCTTCAATGGCTGTGCGAAGTTGCTGGATATTGGCGGGAACTGGAACACGCTGTCGTTCACGTCGATCCAGAGCATCCCAAACTTGCTCAATGAGTGACATGTCTGGTGAGTATGCAGACCATGGAAGAACTGGGACATTTTCAGCTTACAGGAACAGTGTAGAGATCCTTGCAGCATGGGGCCGTGCATTATCCAGCTGAAAAATGAGGTGATAGCGGCAGATGAATGGCACAATGGGCCTCAGGATCTTGTTACAATATCTCTGTGCATTGAAATTGCCATCGATAAAATGCAATTGTGTTCATTGCCCGTAGCTTATGCCTGCCCTTACCGCTACCATGGGGCACTCTGTTCACACTGTTGACATCAGCAAACCGCTCGCCGGATGTGGAGGTCCTGGGATTGGAGTGGTTACATGTGGCCTGCGGTTGTGAGGCCGGTTGGATGTACTGCTAAATCTTCTAAAATGACGATGGAGGCAGCTTGCGGTAAAGAAATGAACATTAAATACTCTTGCAACAGCTTTGGTGGACATTCCTGCCGTCATCATGCCAATTGTACTCTCCCTCAAAACTTGAGACGTCTGTGGCATTGTGTTGTGTGACAAAACTGCACATTTTAGAGTGGCCTTTTATTGTCCTCAGCACAAGGTGCACCTATGTAATGATCATGCTGTTTAATCAGCTTCTTGGATGGATTATTTTGACAAAGGAGAAATAAGCTTTTTGTGCATATGGAACATTTCGGGGATCTTTTATTTCAGCTCATGAAACATGGGACTAACATTTTATATGTTGTGTTTATTTTTTTGGTCAGTATAGAATCATTAGTCAACAAACCACTATGTTATTTTCTATCTGTAAATGTTAACTCAATCCGTATTCAGACCTAAACCTAGCACCACTACGGCTACCATGCTTGTTGTAAATTATACTGCTCAAAAAAATAAAGGGAACACTTAAACAACACATCCTATATCTGAATGAAAGAAATAATCTTATTAAATACTTTTTTCTTTACATAGTTGAATGTGCTGACAACAAAATCACACAAAAATAATCAATGGAAATCCAATTTATCAACCCATGGAGGTCTGGATTTGGAGTCACACTCAAAATTAAAGTGGAAAACCACACTACAGGCTGATCCAACTTTGATGTAATGTCCTTAAAACAAGTCAAAATGAGGCTCAGTAGTGTGTGTGGCCTCCACGTGCCGGTATGACCTCAATGCAACGCCTGGGCATGCTCCTGATGAGGTGGCGGATGGTCTCCTGAGGGATCTCCTCCCAGACCTGGACTAAAGCATCCGCCAACTCCTGGACAGTCTGTGGTGCAACGTGGCGTTGGTGGATGGAGGGAGACATGATGTCCCAGATGTGCTCAATTGGATTCAGGTCTGGGGAACGGACGGGCCAGACCATAGCATCAATGCCTTCCTCTTGCAGGAACTGCTGACACAATCCAGCCACATGAGGTCTAGCATTGTCTTGCATTAGGAGGAACCCAGGGCCAACCGCACCAGCATATGGTCTCACAACGGGTCTGAGGATCTCATCTTGGTACCTAATGGCAGTCAGGCTACCTCTGGCGAGCACATGGAGGGCTGTGCGGCCCCCCAAAGAAATGCCACCCCACACCATGACTGACCCACTGCCAAACCGGTCATGCTGGAGGATGTTGCAGGCAGCAGAACGTTCTCCACGGCGTCTCCAGACTCTGTCACGTCTGTCACATGTGCTCAGTGTGAACCTGCTTTCATCTGTGAAGAGCACAGGGCGTCAGTGGCGAATTTGCCAATCTTGGTGTTCTCTGGCAAATGCCAAACGTCCTGCACGGTGTTGGGCTGTAAGCACAACCCCCACCTGTGGACGTCGGGCCCTCATACCACCCTCATGGAGTCTGTTTCTGACCGTTTGAGCAGACACATGCACATTTGTGGCCTGCTGGAGGTCATTTTGCAGGGCTCTGGCAGTGCTTCTCCTGCTCCTCCTTGCACAAAGGCGGAGGTAGCGGTCCTGCTGCTGGGTTGTTGCCCTCCTACGGCCTCCTCCACGTCACGTGATGTACTGGCCTGTCTCCTGGTAGTGCCTCCATGCTCTGGACACTACGCTGACAGACACAGCAAACCTTCTTGCCACAGCTCGCATTTATGTGCCATCCTGGATGAGCTGCACTACCTGAGCCACTTGTGTGGGTTGTAGACTCCGTCTCATGCTACCACTAGAGTGAAAGCAACGCCAGCATTCAAAAGTGACCAAAACATCAGCCAGGAAGCATAGGAACTGAGAAGTGGTCTGTGGTCCCCACCTGCAGAACCACTCCTTTATTGGGGGTGTCTTGCTAATTGCCTATAATTTCCACCTGTTGTCTATTCCGATTGCACAACAGCATGTGAAATTTATTGTCAATCAGTGTTGCTTCCTAAGTGGACAGTTTGATTTCACAGAAGTGTGATTGACTTGGAGTTACATTGTGTTGTTTAAGTGTTCCCTTTATTTTTTTGAGCAGTGTATATTGCAAATGGCTTAAATGATAGAAAGTGATGCCATGTTTGTAGACTTGTCCTGAGCTATCGATACTGTAGACCATGTTATTCTGTTGAATAGGCTGTCCTCTATAGTGTTGGGTACTGATGCTTGCCGATGGTTTCATAAATATCTCAATGACAGAACTCAGGCCATCAAGGTAGAAGGGGTCAAATCAAATTTCCCTAAGTTACATAAAGGGGTGCCCCAAGGTTCAATATTCGGCCTACTACTGTTTACAATCTATTCAAATAATATTGTTAATGCTGTTAAAAAAGACATTCATTTATATGCAGATGATACAGTGTTGTATTCCATTGCTCCATCGGTTAGCCAAGCCTTTTCACATTTGATGTCTCATTTTCAAGTACTGCAGAGGTCACTATTTGATCTAAAGTTAGTACTAAATGCAAACAAAATGCATGCTTTTTTCTAGGTCCCATAACCCATATTTAAATGCATTTTTAATGACAAGTTCATTCCTACAAATATCTTGGTATCTGGCTTGATGAAAAAAGTCACTGAGCTGGTGAAGAAGTTCAAGGTTGGTTTCTTTTACAGAAACAAACATGTATGACTTTTGTTAATAGAAAAGAAATGATCCAGGCCACATTAATGTTTATTTTAGATTATGGAGATATTATCTAGTATATGCATGTAGCAACATCTACACTTAAACCATTAGATGCTGTTTTCCATTGTGCCCTTAGGTTTATTACTGGTGATGGTTAAACTCACCATTGTTTTTTGTAATTCTGTATCAAAAAATGGGTTGGGCGTCTTTGTATGTAAGGAGAGAGCAGCATTTTATTGTGTTCATCTACAAAGCACTCATGGAGACACTTCCGATGTATAGTATGTGACATCATGAATTAAATTTACTTACAAATGACCAAACCTGGTCTCAGGAAGCACCTTTGGTCTCCACAGAGTTGGGTAGAGCTGCTTTTAGTTTTTGTGCACCCTTTATGTGGAACAATTTACAGAGCTCTCTAAAATGAGATGTTCTGGCCCACCTTGAGTTATGATAGGAGACCTCAGTTGATAAAAATGTCTGTTTTTCTTAATATGTTTTGTCATTTTGTATATTGTATATGTTTGATGTATTTATGCAGGGCTCATCTGTAAGAGAGACCCTAGTCTCAATATGACTTCCCTGTCAAAATAAAGGTCCACACATAACATAAAATAATACATAACGTTAACCCACTGAGTTCCACTGAGTCCAAAACGCACCAATGTATCATTGGTGCGTTTTGGACTTCTAACCCCTTTTAAACATTGTGTGTTTGAGCTACATTGGATTCATCTATTCATTCTGCATCCGTAGATACCAGCCATTAATGGGGGCTGACCTAGAGTGGTGTTTGTAAGTCAAGTGCAGATCCTGGGTCATTTATACAAAATGTTTGTAGAGTCCGAATGGTTTGAGCTACAAACTATTAAAAGCTATCTATGAAAAGCTGAGGCTCTCACGAATATGCACATGTTTTGCCCTATGATGCTTACAAGCTACACAAGAGTCGTTAGAAGGTAAGGGGTTCTTCTACATAGAATATCAATGGAAATCCCTGGAAATAGTGTCTATAATACTGCAATAAGCTCCCATAGTTGCTGTCACAACCTCCAAACTCCACACACAGATGTCACTGATGAGTTGTTTATTCATTTTCCAGTGAACAAACAATTTCAAACAATTTGTAATTATAGCATTCATATTCATTCATTTGTAGCAGTTTTTTTTGCTTTGGCGGACCTCATTTGTCAATAAAACTCATGAATACAACTGTTTATGTCAAATTCTTTTGTGTTGTAGTTGTAGCCCTAGTTATCCTGAAAATAAAATGGTAAAACACGTCATTGTGAGGCTAAATATAAGGGCTGGACTTGCAGATAAAAGAAAGTAAGATAAATTAAAAGCTGAATATTGCTGGGATCTCGGTACTGATAGGGTTAATAGTACAGCACAAGGAAAGAACTACATATATTTAAAATTTGAATACACCCTTTCATACGTTTATGCCTTAGCATTCTATGTGTCATGTACTCATTATAACGGCAATACTGCAGCCATTCATTTTCCCATATATTTCAATACTTTGCTCTACTGTTAAAATTGCTTTGACTAAGTAGGTCCTGATATTATCCTTATCTCACAGCATCCTTGAATCCTGATATCCTAATCTCACAGTACCAGTTGTTCTGAAAACACCAGAGAGAATCTCACAACATCAGGAACCATCTGTGTCCTTGCTTCTTCCGTTTGACGTCAATACTATGCATAATCATGTAATTAACCTGTTGGGGATAGGGGGCAGTATTTACACGGCCGGATAAAAAACGTACCCGATTTAATCTGGTTACTACTCCTGCCCAGTAACTAATATATGCATATAATTATTGGCTTTGGATAGAAAACACCCTAAAGTTTCTAAAACTGTTTGAATGGTGTCTGTGAGTATAACAGAACTCATATGGCAGGCAAAAACCTGAGAATATTCCATACAGGAAGTGACCTGTCTGACAAGTTCTTGTTCATCTTGGCTCTTTTTATTGAAGACTGAGGATCTTTGCTGTAACGTGACACTTCCTACGGCTCCCATAGGCTCTCAGAACCCGGGAAAAAGCTGAATGATATCGAGGCAGCCCCAGGCTGAAACACATTATCGCCTTTGGTAAGTGGCCGATCAGAGGACAATGGGCTTAGGCGCATGCACGAGTCGACCCCATGCTTTATTTTCTTTTGTCTTTTTACCTAAACGCAGATTCCCGGTCGGAATATTATCGCTTTTTTACGAGAAAAATTTTATAAAAATTGATTTTAAACAGCGGTTGACATGCTTCGAAGTACGGTAATGGAATATTTAGAATTTTTTTGGCACGAAATGCGTCGTGCTCGTCACCCTTCTTTACCATTCGGATAGTGTCTTGAACGCACGAACAAAACGCCGCTATTTGGATATAACTATGGATTATTTGGGACCAAACCAACATTTGTTATTGAAGTAGAAGTCCTGGGAGTGCATTCTGACGAAGAACAGCAAAGGTAATAACATTTTTCTTATAGTAAATCTGACTTTGGTGAGTGCTAAACTTGCCGGGTGTCTAAATAGCTAGCCCTGTGATGCCGGGCTATCTACTGAGAATATTGCAAAATGTGCTTTCACCGAAAAGCTATTTTAAAATCGGACATATCGAGTGCATAGAGGAGTTCTGTATCTATAATTCTTAAAATAATTGTTATGCTTTTTGTGAACGTTTATCGTGAGTAATTTAGTAAATTTTTAGTAAATTCACCGGAAGTTTGCGGGGGGTATGCTTGTTCTGAACGTCACATGCTAATGTAAAAAGCTGTTTTTTGATATAAATATGAACTTGATTGAACAAAACATGCATGTATTGTATAACATAATGTCCTCGGGTTGTCATCTGATGAAGATCATCAAAGGTTAGTGCTGTATTTAGCTGTCTTCTGGGTTTATGTGACATTATATGCTAGCTTGAAAAATGGGTGTCTGATTATTTCTGGCTGGGTACTCTGCTGACATAATCTAATGTTTTGCTTTCGTTGTAAAGCGTTTTTGAAATCGGACAGTGTGGTTAGATTAACGAGAGTCTTGTCTTTAAAATGGTGTAAAATAGTCATATGTTTGAGAAATTGAAGTAATAGCATTTCTAAGGTTTTTGAATAACGCTCCACAGGATTCCACTGGCTGTTACGTAGGTGGGACGATTTCGTCCCGCCGACCCTAGAGAGGTTAAAAGTTGCTACTGAATGCAAGTGCAACACATGGAAATGCAATAATCATGAGGAATTTCACAGAAGTCGTTAACTCCTGCTCCCTAGCGTGAACAGAGCCACATATCATATTGTATGGAGTTGTACCTAAGTTTCACCCCTGCTATGTTCCCCTGACATGAATGCAGCAACCTTGAATGGTACAGTGGTTCCTCCTTTAATTAAAAGTTGTGTCATACTGCGGCACACCTTGCGTGCTGCCGCAGAATTCTGTGGCACGTCATTACATTTTCAGCCAAGTTATTGCTAGTTTGACCACCAGAGTGCATCTTTGAGAAGCATTTGATAGTATTCTGTACTGGCATTACCAGAGAATTTAAAACCTATTTTTTGTAATAACATAGTATATGGGATTGATTTTAAGAAATTTGGCTGAAATTAATTTGATTAATATTGCGGTGTTTCTATTCCGAGAAAAATGGAAAACGAAACCCTCATTATGGATCCATAACTAAATAAACATCTGTCATTATTATTATAAACATTTATCATTATTTTATTAACAAAATGTGTTCATTTGTTTATTAGGCTACTGTGCAGTCTCCAATACGTACTGTAATAAACATGGGAAAGTGCCTAATTCCTTACATAAGGGAGAGCAGGCCATGTCTGTACTACAGAATGCAGGGCATGCGGGAGACAGGTGTTATTTCATAGTTGTGATCCTGGAATGAGTGGGTGTGTCCAAACTTTTGACTGGTACTTGCTTAATTAATTTGATTAATATTATGGTGTTTCTATTCCATGAAAAATTAAAAACCCTCTGGGTTTCCGTTGGAACAGAAAATATGGCACTGTACAACGCTCATAAATTCAGAGTGTTGTCAGTTTGTATATTGAGACTGTTTTGCTCTCAGAGCGCACACTGGACGTTCGGGCCAAGGAGTAGGGTTGATTTGAGCGTTCTGGCCTTAAAACGGCAGTCAAGCACCAAAGCTAACGCTACTTCCAGACACAAATGAGACCACTCTGATCATTTTACTCGCCCTAGCAGAGCTGGTTAGGCAGTTTTCGTGATAACCGAAGCGTTGGTGACTGTGCTGCTGGAAACAATTTAATTACGCTTTTTTTGCCAACGTTTACTGACACCGGCCATATTCAATCAGTGTTGAAAGCTCGTAAATTCATTATTCTGCACTCGGGTACACTCAGACGAGAGTGCTCTGAAATCGGTGTAGAAAGCCAGAGCGGATTTGCGAAGGCACCCGAATGTCCATTGAGAACGCACAACGACTATACCATTTAGCTAAGCTAAGAATGACAGGCATAATCAATTCAATAAACGTTGGGTAGGTAGATAGCTTATAGTTAATATACTGACAAGTTTGATGTATAACTACTAACGTTAGGTAGTTAGCCAACATACCGGTACATACTGCTGTAATGATATGCTATTTGGTTCGTAAGGACAGCATAGCTAACAAATTGTCAGCCAACATAACGTGTAAGGTAACTTATTTGAAAAGTCATTACTTCATTACATTGAGTAGCAAGCTTCCCCTTGGTTGTCTGGGCAAATCTGGTCTGTAAAAGGGGGGGGGGGGCGGGGAGGGTTCACACCTAAAGGTTGAATAGTCTATTGTTCATTTATTAGCCCCCTTCCCCAACTTGCAACAAATTGTTGTTGTTCCCATCTCGTTCATCGCCCTCTTCCACACGACATCATTCTGCACCTGAGTGGCTCGCTTGTGGGCGTGCTGGCAGGATATGGCAGTATCTTCGGTTGTGCGTCAATAATTCTGCATAGAGTAGCACATTTGTATGAAGATGTGGTTATTCACAGGCAAATTGTTATATGCTATGGAGGTACATTTGTGTCTCTTTGTTGAGAGCAAAACTTATTTTATTTTCAATCAAAAATAATTGTTCTGAAAGCAACTTTTTACCGACACAAAGGAAGTCATAGCGGAGACCTACGAAGAAGGACTGTGATGATGGTATCTCAGGTAAGCAGCACTGGGCGTTCTTCCGTCCAACTTTTACATTTCTAGTAATTAGCTCCTACGATTCAGTGTCGCTTCATAAAATCCAATTTGTAAGTCGCTCTGGATAAGAGCGTCTGCTAAATGACGTAAATGTAAATGTAAATGTAACATTCTACTATATTACACACATACATACATACTGTAGAATGATAAATCATGCAATTATTATTCTCAAGCTAACCAAAAGCATTTAGCTACGAATGCATGTTCTCGACATTTTCAGTTGAATTAATCTAACTTTCTTTCATGGCAACTCATAAGCAGGCCATGTCATATTTGTTTCATAGTCGATATATAATCATATTTCATGACAGTGTAATGGTTTGCTTTTTTTTACAGAAGGATGAAAGAACACAATATGTCTGTCACGAAGAGTTAGGTTTGTCTTTGCAGTGTGTAGATGGTGCCGGTATCATTGCAAATTTCCCATCACCTAATGAACAACAACAATACCAGTCTGGTGTTAAGCTTTCTGTGCTGTATTGACATATCCTGAAAATTACATCTGCTGCTTTAGATTGAACGGTCATATCTCAGTTATTGTTTTCATATCTACAAAAAATAAGCTATTTTCTTGACTTTCAGAGAGCGAGCTGATCAAGGGGTCAAAAATGTAGATATTGCCAGATGTTCACAGTCCGAGGAACAGGCCGTGTGTAACGGCTGTCTTCGTGAAGAGAGGACCAAGGAGCAGCGGGTTGCGTGCTCAACATTATAATTTATTAAATGTGAACACCAAAAACAATAAACAAAGAACCGACGACAGGAAACAGTTTTGCAGGCTACACCAACGCAATGCAAAAACAACTACCCACAATTAACAAACAAAACACATCCCTATATATAGGACTCTCAATCAAAGGCAACTACAAACACCTGCCTTCAATTGAGAGTCCAATACCCAACTACCTAACATTGAAAATACTAAACTAGAAAGAACATAGAATTACAAAAACATAGAACATAACCCAAAACCCGTCTAAACAAACCACCACCCGAACCACATAAAACAAATACCCTCTGCCACGTCCTGACCAAACTACAATAACAAATAACCCCTATACTGGTCAGGACGTGACACCGTGGAAGCTTTATTGCTTG
Source organism: Salmo salar (assembly GCF_965601325.2). NCBI lineage: Eukaryota > Metazoa > Chordata > Actinopteri > Salmoniformes > Salmonidae > Salmo > Salmo salar. The sequence continues at coordinate 8,441,470 of NC_138300.1, read as the reverse complement.
CAAAAGTGTCCATAACCAGAGGTAATTAAACTGTTCTGTGTTATTTTTCTCTTCATCTCTGTCTGTCTTGTTGTACATGGAACCTGTCTCACATTCATGAATTAAAAATCCCTTAAGATGTCAGCTGCTAATTTGCAGATTTACACCACATAAACACAGCCATTTTCACTGGACTATCTGTTGCTATCTGTTGCTGCCAAGTCATGATTTCCCTGGGGGTTAGCCTGGCAATAATCAAGTGGTGAGACACATAGCCCTATAGCTCTATATTTAAATGCGTCACATACAGTATCTTCTATTCACATGATCTTCTATTGTTTGTCCTCATGTGTCTGTTTTTCAGCATAAAGTACTCTATAGCCACTTAGTGTGGACACCAGGTGAGACCACACACACACACACACACACAATAACAGTCTCTCTTCTTCACTTCATCCCTCTCCCCCTTCTCCATAAATTCTCTAGGTTATATCAGCTGTTTTGGTGAAGCCCTCCCGCATCTGAACTGGCTGACACAGAGGGCACAGCATGATCATAGGTGAGAGGTCACTTGGTTGGGTCAACAGGAAGTATTATTAAAGAGATGCCTTACATTGAAATACAGACAGAGATGCAGTACTCGTAATGATCCAAAGTCAGTTTTGCATTTCACCTCCTGATGATTTTGATGACTGACCGTGTTAGAATAAAAAAAACAAGGCTTAATTATGCTCTCTCTCTATCCATCTGTCTCTCATTTGCAGGTATGTTTTGATGTGAGAGAGGAAACCAGTCCCGTCATCTCCACTTCACCCACTCTTAAGATAACCTTCGGGCCAACTGGGGGCTCAAGGCTGGTTAGGAGACACCGCAATTGTGATGAACTGAGAGAATATTAGGGTAACACTGTAATTCATTAATCATATGCTATCTGCCGGTGTTATTACCTCTTTCCCTTTCTCTCTTCTACACCTCTTTCCCCACCTCGTCTTTCTTCCTCATTTTATAATGCACACCATATGTGCATTGAAGTACAGATTGAACTTGTATTTATAATAAAATATTACAATGCATGTATTATGTATTTATAACATCTGGATAATGAACTTCTTTTAATAAAGCGTTTCACATTCTCCACTGGTTGAAATTAAGCATCTCATTGAAATACTATCCTGTGTCCTCAGATTAATGCAGATGAAGGGAGTTTGATATGCATATTTTTTTTCTGTATATATAAATTACAAATCAGCCTTTACTTAACCTGTTATGGCTAGGGGGCAGTATTTTCACGGCTGGATAAAAAACGTACCCGATTTAATCTGGTTACTACTCCTGCCCAGTAACTAGAATATGCATATAATTATTGGCTTTGGATAGAAAACACTCCAAAGTTTCTAAAACTGTTTGAATGGTGTCTGTGAGTATAACAGAACTCAAATGGCAGGTCAAAACCTGAGAGATTCCTTTACAGGAAGTGGCCTGTCTGTCCATTTCTTGAACTTCTTTGCCATCTCTATCTTTTACAAAGGATCTCTGCTCTAACGTGACACTTCCTACGTCTTCCATGGGCGCTCAGAGCCCGGGAAAAACATGAATGTCGTCATCCCAGCCCCAGGCTGAAACACATTATCGCCTTTCTCAAGTGGCCGATCAAGGGACTGTGGGCTTAGGCGCGTGCCCTGGCTGCCCCCGTCTTTGTGATTATTCCTCTGTTTGCAGAAAAGGAGATTCCCGGTCAGAATATTATCGCTTTTCTACGAGATAAATTGCATAAAAATTGATTTTAAACAGCGGTTGACATGCTTCGAAGTACGGTAATGGAATATTTAGATTTTTTTTGTCATGAATTGCGCCATGCGCGCGAACCTGATTTACCATTTCGGATAGTGTCTGGGACGCACGAACAAAACGCCGCTATTCGGATATAACGATGGATTATTTTGGACCAAACCAACATTTGTTATTGAAGTAGCAGTCCTGGGAGTGCATTCTGACGAAGACAACAAAAGGTAATCAAACTTTTATAATAGTAAATCTGATATTGGTGAGTGCTAAACTTGCCGGGTGTCTAAATAGCTAGCCCGTGATGCCTGGGCTATGTACTTAGAATATTGCAAAATGTGCTTTCACCAAAAAGCTATTTTAAAATTGGACATATCGAGTGCATAGAGGAGTTCTGTATCTATAATTCTTAAAATAATTGTATGCTTTTTGTGAACGTTTATCGTGAGTAATTTAGTAAATTGTTAGCAAATTCCCCGGAAGTTTGCGGGGGGTATGCTAGTTCTGAACGTCACATGCTAATGTAAAAAGCTGTTTTTTTATATAAATATGAACTTGATTGAAAAAAACATGCATGTATTGTATAACATAATGTCCTAGGTGTGTCATCTGATGAAGATCATCAAAGGTTAGTCCTGCATTTAGCTGTCTTCTGGGTTTTTGTGACATTATATGCTAGCTTGAAAAATGGGTGTCTGATTATTTCTGGCTTGGTACTCTGCTGACATAATCTAATGTTTTGCTTTCGCTGTAAAGCCTTTTTGAAATCGGACAGTGTGGTTAGATAAAGGAGAGTCTTGTCTTTAAAATGCTGTGAAATAGTCATATTGCAAAGCCACGATTTCAGCTTTTTGCCGCCTTCTGAGACCCTATGGCAGCCGTAGGAAGTGTCACGGGACAGCTAAGATCCTCACTCTTCAATAAACAGAGACAAGAAGAACGACACCTTGTCAGACAGGCCACTTCCTGCCTGAAACCTTGTCAGGTTTTTGCCTGCCAAATGAGTTCTGTTATACTCACAGACACCATTCAAACAGTTTTAGAAACTTTAGGGTGTTTTCTATCCATATGTAATAAGTATATGCATATTCTAGTTACTGGGTAGGAGTGGTAACCAGATTAAATCGGGTATGTTTTTTATCCAGCCGTGTCAATACTGCCCCCTATCCTAAACAGGTTAACTAACATATTCCTCTCAATTGTAAAAATTTTTCTTGACTTGTTACGACGTTATAACTACTTACATTTGGTTCCACCGTAATGTTTTGCCAGCCATCTTCACCCAGGGATGGGTGGCTTGCGTCAAATTCATCATTGGAACCACTCGATATGATTGGTCATATAAAAACCTTGGGACCCAAATGCATAATGAGTGCTCTAACTCCCCTTTGTGGTGGTCTGGAGCAATGAAGCCATGACACTGGGTACCTCTAAGTCCTGCTGTGCAAGCTCACAACTTTTAAAGGAGGAACCACTGTATGGAATTCCACCTAAGTTTCACTCCTGCTATGTTCCACTGAAGTGAACACAGCAACCTTGAATCATATTGAGTTGCACAGGACTCAGTTAAATGCTAAATTCCCCTGACGTGAATAAAGCTACCTTGTTTCACTAAATTCCCCTCATGTGAATAAAGCTACCTTGTCATCTACAGTTACCGCCCTCAATGGGTATCATGGGGTAAAATATAGACTTTATTACAGTTACCACCCACAATGGGTTTCCTGGGGTAACATGTCATTTCTTGAATCTTATGGAGTTGCACCAAAGTTTCACTTCTGCTATGTTCCCCTAACATGAATGCATCAACCTTGAATCGTGTGGAGTTTCCTCCCACTATTGTTTCAACTTAATGTTTTCACCTCAGCAACTTGTCTTACATTCCCCTACATCACATTCACACCCAGCAGATTCCCCCAGTCACACACATGTACATATACTTAGGTCTACAAGTATATGTGGCTACATGGCTACTACATAGCATTGGGTATTATATTTAGATTTGGCGATCTAGCCAAATATTCAGTATTAGCCTATGATAATAGTGCACATAAAGATGCAGGCAAAGTAATCTCTATTGAAAAAAAAATACAGAAAATCCTGGAGCCCTATTTTAACACATTAAATATAACAACAATAATTGTCAACCCAAAATGCATGACAATCACTGGATTAGGTTGCACATTCAAATATTTAGAATCTCAACATGAAAAGATGATGAACAACTTATTGAATAGCATCTCAGTAGTCTATTACACTTTATAATAAAGCACTTTGAATTACAGTATTCAGGCAACCAAATCATGGGCTGGTGCCACCAACTGAAAAATTTAGTGAGACCAGTGCCACCAGGGGAAAATGTTCAAATGAAATATCTCATTTACATAAGTATTCATATCCTTGAGTCAATACTTTGTAGAAACACTTTTGGCAACGAATACAGTCTTTCTGGGTGAGTCTCTAAGAGCGTTCCACACCTGGATTGTGCAACATTTGCCCATTATTCCTTTCAAAATTCTTCAAGCTCTGTCAAATTGGTTGTTGATCATTGCTAGACAACCATTTCCAGGTCTTGCCATATATTTTCAAATAGATTTAAGTCAAAACTGTAACTCAGTGACTCAGGAACAGTCTTCTTGGTAAGCAACTCCACTGTAGATTTGGCCTTGTGTTTTAGGTTATTGTCCTGCTGAAAGGTGAATTCATCTCTCAGTGTCTGGTGGATAGCAGACTGAACCAGGTTTTCTTCTAGGATGTTCCCTGTGCTTAGCTCCATTCAGTTACCTTTTAATCCTTTAAAACTCCCCAGTCCATAACAATTACAAGTATACCCATAACATGATACTGCCACCACTATGCTTGAAAATATGGAGTACCGTAATTTCCGGACTATTAAGCGCACCTGAATTTAAAAAATATATATTATTTTGAACATACCGTAATTTCCGGACTATTAAGCGCACCTGAATATAAGCCGCACCCACTGAATTAAAAAATATATATTATTTTGAACATAAATAAGCCACACATGTCTATAAGCCGCAGGTGCCTACCGGTACATTGAAACAAATGAACTTTACACAGGCTTTAACGAAACACGGCTTGTAACAAAAAGAAATAGGCTTTAACGAAACACGGCTTGTAAGAAAAAAAATAATTTTGCAGTAAGCTTTAGTTGTCTTTTTTTTGGAGTCAATTCCTCACGCTGCTGTTTCCAACGTCTTATCATCAACTCATTAAGACCAAGCTCCCGTGCAGCAGCTCTATTTCCTTTTCCAACAGCCAGATCAATCGCCTTCAACTTGAAAGCTGCATCATATGCATTTCTCCGTGTCTTTGCCATGATGAGGGTGACAAACTGACTACCGTAATCATAATGATGGGAAGTTTGAGAGCGCTCGATTTAATCTAAACAGTAAACAAAAAGTTGTTTGACCTTAACCCGTTCGGCAATTTCATTGGTCTGATGAAAGCTTCATGCCGCCAAAAAACTGAGCACGTCACAGAATGTGTTTTTTGGGAGGAAAACATTTTGAAAGCGGGAAAAATCCATATATTAGGCGCGTCATTGTTTAAGCTGCGAGGTTCAAAGCCTGGGAAAAAAAGTTGCGGCTTATAGTCCGGAATTTACGGTAGTGTGTTGTATTGTATTTGCCCCAAACATATCACTTTGTATTCAGGACCATTCAAATCACCATCCCAGTGTAAATGTGTCCATAGCACAGCATATTAATCATTATGAATTTCCTCTTCAGTGACGTTAAGACATTTCCAGTTGCCAAAGCATCTTTCATCTCTTAAAAGCCGTGTCTCTAAATAATTGGCGTCTAATATTCCTCTGAAGTACAAAATAATAGCAAGACATCCATTTAAAAAAATAAATCGACACAAACAGGTGCCAAACTTTCTGTAAGCATAGACAAGGGGCGATAATGGCAAGTCTAGACAACTATAGGATAACTAAAGGTAGAAAGGAAAGGTAGAAAGCATGACTGTCTAGGGTATTGTATTACTGATTACTTTTCTGAATATATCATCATTACAGTAACTTAATCGACTCAGAAATCTGAGAAATCCTTAATCAACCCGGTTAGCATCAAACAAACTAGGCGTCACCATTTTCCTCACACACTTGTGACTGGTCATAGCGGTGGTGTGATTCAGCACAGGGTATCAATGGAGAGGAAGACTTAAAAGCGAGAGAGAAGAGGATGGGAAGAGTAATAATTGTCAAGCACCCTTCCACCTCATACTTAGGAGTGCTGATTTCCATGTGACCATGATAACTAAAGCCACTATCATTCATTAATGCTCTGGGTCCTCATTACAGTCTCTTCACACTTTTTGAAAGACTCATTACCTGCATAATGGAATAGCCCTTAAAAACAGCCAGACCTTTCCTTAACGTGAATTAATCACCTCGGCAACGAGACAAAAAGGGAATTATCTTGTTAAATATTGAGAAACTTCAAACCAAGACTTTCATTCAAACTTCAGCCAATCTGACTAGATGGCTCATAAAGAGATCTGGGTCATTGTCAATAAACAGTACACATTGATATAGATGAGAATCTGCTTTGGCAGCCAAATTGTAGCAAGGACAGAGATGTACTTACATTTGACTACGACTTTCACAGTCTTGGTGTCAGGAGAGGCAATGTCATTCATTGCACTGCATTCATAGTCCCCTGCTTGGTCCCTTGTGATACCGGTGATGTTTAGATATTCTCCACTGTCATACTTCCTGGCTAAAAATAAAAGGAAAACAAATGGTCATATTCAGGAAGATACAGTATACAAGATGCTTCAATATCAATTCCCTAAATACAGGAAAATAATTATTACAATGATATACAGTTCCTTGAGAAAGTATTCACACCCCTTTACTTTTTATACATTTTGTTGTGTTACAGCCTGAATAAAAAAATAAAATAAAAAATCCTTTATTATTTTTCCCTACCCTACCACCCCTCCCCTAATTGGAGTAACTAATGGACAACAACACTTAGGCTTCTACTTCCAGCTTATACATAGTATATACATTTTACGGACACAGTATATTTTACAATAGTTATATTTTGTTTGTACTTAGTCCCATCCTTCAGCTACCCTCAACCCCTACCATCTATCTCTGAAGACCATCCCGTTTTGACTTATATTTGCTAATTATTTTTAACTGTGCTGTTTCACAAAAGTTCTGAACCTACAGTATATATATATATATATATATATATATATATATATATATATATATATATATATATATATATATATATTTATTTTTTATTTTTTTACGAACACAGTACATTTTACATTCATAATTGTTTTATTTATAGTCCCACAATTCAGCTCCAGTCAACACCTCCCATCTATCTCTGAACACCATCCAGTCTTGATTACTATTTGCCATATATTATTCAACTGTGCTGTGATGTTTCACAAAAGTTCTGAACCTTTCTATTCTCATAGTTTCTACATATTGTAAATTAAATATACTTTTTTTTTGTTGCTAAAAGTGTTATATTATTGACTATGACATTTCAAATCACCCAGCAGTGCTATTTGCAGAGTTAACTCCAGGTAAATGATGCAATTCTTAAGCTATTCCTGAACGTGTGACCAAAAACAAGCTACATATGGACAGTACCAAAACAAATAATCTAATTTTTCTAACTCTTTGGCCTGAATGCCAAGCATCACGTCTGGAGGAAACCTGGTACCACCCCTACAGTGAAGCACGGTGTTGGCAGCATAATGCTGTGGGGATGTTGTTCAGTGGCAGGGACTGGGAGACTAGTCAGGATCAAGAGAAATATGAACGGAGCAAAGTACAGAGAGATCCTTGATGAAAACCTGCTTCAAAGCGCTGACTGGGGTGAAGGTTCGCCTTCCAACAGGACAGCGACCGCAAGCACACAGCGAAGACAACGCTAAAATATCTGTTCAGCGAAGCTCCCCATCCAACCTGACAGAGCTTGAGAGGATCTGCAGAGAAGAATGGGAGAAACTCCCCAAATACAGGTGTGCCAAGCTTGTTGCGTCATACCCAAGAAGACTCAAGGCTGTAATCGCTGCCAAAGGTGCTTCAACAAAGTACTGAGTAAAGGGTCTGAATACTTATGTAAAGGTGATATTTCAGTTTTGTATTTTTAATACATTTGTAAAAATGTCTAAAAACATGTTTTTACTTTGTCGTTATGGGGTATTGTGTGTAGATTGATGAGGAAAACAATCAATTTAATCCATTTTAGAAGAAGGCTGTAACGTAACAAAATGTGGGAAAAGTCGACGGGTTTGAATCGGTGTCGTTTTGTGTATCTGTTCATAAACCATGTGCCATGTAATCGATACAATGGAAATCTCTATCCAATAATTTTGCATTCTATATGGCACAGCTGTCAATTTTTGGGTCCTGAAATGAAACTGGTATATTTTTTTATTTATTACAATTTTCATTAACCAATTTTGATATTTAATGCTGGGCAGACAGACAAGTTCCTTACATTCTCCCCCTTCCACATGCTTCTTCCATTTTCCCGGTAATGCTGCAATAAGTTGGTTGTAATTTTGGGTAGAGCAGACATTTCCATATATTCTTGTTAGCTGCATATGTGACATAACTCCACCAGTCCTAATTATGATTTAATTTACAGAGTATACATTTTCTCCAAAAATAAAGTTTTTTTAATCAATTATTATATTTGAGTTTAACCATAATATTTGTTGTGTTTTCTGGTGGATTAAACTGAAATTGCAACCAACTTTCTATGGCTTGTTTTAAAAATTTAAATCTTTCTTTCAGGATATGAATACCGAATATGTCCACTTCACCGTCAGAACATTTTATTGGTAAACTACATAGTAATGTAAAAGTTTTATTTTTTTGTGATCCATTACGTAATATCTTATCATAATTAGGTTGTAATTTTTCTAACCTCTCTAGATTATCTAGATCCTCTATGAGGCTGTGGAGGGATCCAAATTGTGGATTTAAAAGAAAACATGAATCATCAGTGTATAATGACACCTTTGTTTTTAAGCCTCAGATTCCTAGCCCCTTGATATTATTGCTGCCATTATGATTGAGTCCATACCATGATATTTGCAATGCTACTGAGTAAAACTCAAATTGTTCTTCACTATTCCACGCGCAAAAACCTCCCTCCATCCCAAGTTGGGCTGTCGTCCAGTGACTGGCAGACCACTCCTGTCCACCTGGATCCTAGGGCCTTTGAGAGATTGGGACCCATCCTTTAAAAATAGCACACAGTGCCACCTACAGAACAGAAATAGATGAGCAGCCAAAAGTATTTCCAACGCCCTGACCTCGATTGTATTGTATGTTACATATATATATATATATATATATATATATATATATATATATATATATATATATATATATACACATATACAGTGGCTTGCAAAAGTATTCAACCCCTTTAGAATTTTCACTATTTTGTTGAATTACAACCTGGAATTTAAATGGATTTTTGGGGGGGGTTTGTGTCATTTGATTTACACAATATATTTAACTGTGAAACAAACAAGAAATAAGACAAAAAAAATTAAAACTTGCGCTTACATAACTATCCCCCCCCCCCCCCCCCCCCCCGAAGTCAGTACTTTGTAGAGCCACCTTTTGCATCAATACAGCTGCAGATCTCTTGGGGTATGTCTCTATAAGCTTCACGCATCTTGCCACTGCGATTTTCACCCATTCTTCAAGGCAAAACTGCTCCAGCTCCTTCAAGTTGGATGGGTTCCACTGGATGTTCAGCAATATTTAAGTCATACCACAGATTCTCAATTGGACTGAAGTCTGCTGCCACCACCATGCTTCACTGTGGGGATAGTGTTCTCGGGGTGATGAGAGGTGCACCAGATATAGTGTTTAACTTGATGGCCAAAAAGCTAAATTTTTGTCTCATCTGACCAGAGTACCTTCCCCCATGTGCCTTTTGGCGAACACTAATAATTTTTTTCTTAAAGCAATGGCTTTTTTCTGGCCACTCTTCCGTAAATCCCAGCACTGTGGGGAGTATGGCTTAAAGTGGTCCTATGGACAGATACTCCAATCTCCGCTGTGGAGATTTGCAGCTTCTTCAGGGTTATCTTTGGTCTCTTTGTTGCCTCTCTGACTAATTCCCTCCTTGCCTGGTCTGTGAGTTTTGGTGGGCGGCTCTTTCTTGGCAGGTTTGTTGTGGTGCCATATTCTTTCCATTTTTTAATAATGTATTTAACCTGTTAGGGCTAGGGGGCAGTATTGACACGGCTGGATAAAAAAACATACCCGATTTAATCTGGTTACCACTCCTACCCAGTAACTAGAATATGCATATACTTATTACATATGGATAGAAAACACCCTACATTTTCTAAAACTGTTTGAATGGTGTCTGTGAGTATAACAGAACTCATTTGGCAGGCAAAACCCTGAGACATTTTCTGACAGGAAGTGGATACCTGATGTGTTGTATTACCTTTAAACCTATCCCATTGAAAAACACAGGGGCTGAGGAATATTTTGGCACTTCCTATTGCTTCCACTAGATGTCACCAGCCTTTACAAAGTGTTTTGAGTCTTCTGGAGGGAGATCTGACCGAACAAGAGCCATGGAACGATGATGGCCCATTAGACACCTGGCGCGCGAGTTCATGTTGGGTACCCTCGTTCCAATACGTTATAAAAGAGTATGCATTCGTCCACCTTGAATATTATTCATGTTCTGGTTAAAAAAGGCCCTAATGATTTATGCTATACAACGTTTGACATGTTTGAACGAACGTAAATATATTTTTTCCCCTCGTTCATGACGAGAAGTCCGGCTGGCTTAGATCATGTGCTAACAAGACGGAGATTTTTGGACATAAATGATGAGCTTTTTTGAACAAAACTACATTCGTTATGGACCTGTGATACCTGGAAGTGACATCTGATGAAGAGAATCAAAGGTAATGGATTATTTACATAGTATTTTCGATTTTAGATCTCCCCAACATGACGTCTAGTCTGTATCGCAACGCGTATTTTTCTTGGCGCAGTGCTCAGATTATTGCAAAGTGTGATTTCCCAGTAAGGTTATTTTTAAATCTGGCAAGTTGATTGCGTTCAAGAGATGTAAATCTATAATTCTTTAAATGACAATATAATATTTTACCAATGTTTTCTAATTTTAATTATTTAATTAGTGGTGCTGACTTGACTGCCGGTTATTGGAGGGAAACGATTTCCTCAACATCAATGCCATAGTAAAACGCTGTTTTTGGATATAAATATGAACTTGATAGAACTAAAAATGCATGCATTGTCTAACATAATGTCCTAGGAGTGTCATCTGATGGAGATTGTAAAAGGTTAGTGCATCATTTTAGCTGGTTTTATGGTTTTGGTGACCCTGTCTTTGAATTGACAAAACATTACACACAACTCTTGTAAATGTACTGTCCTAACATACTCTAAATTTATGCTTTCGCCGTAAAACCTTTTTGAAATCGTAAAACGTGGTTAGATTAAGGAGATGTTTATCTTTCAAAGGGTGTAAAATAGTTGTATGTTTGAAAAATTTGAATTTTGACATTTATTTGGATTCAAATTTGCCGCTCTTGAAATGCACCTGCTGTTGATGGAGTGCACCACGGGTGGCACGCTAGCGTCCCACCTAGCCCATAGAGGTTAATGGTGCTCAGTGGGATGTTCAAAGTTTCAGATATTTTTTTATAACCCAACCCTGATATGTACTTCTCCACAACTTTGTCCCTGACCTGTTTGGAGAGCTCCTTGGTCTTCATGGTGCCCCTTGCTTAGTGGTGTTTCAGTCTCTGGGGTCTTTCAGAACAGGTGTATATATATACTGAGATCATGTGACTTGCACACAGGTGGACTTTATTTAACTAATTCTGTGACTTCTGAAGGTAATTGGTGGCACCAGATCTTATTTTGGGGCTTCATTGTAAAGGGGGTGAATACATATGCATGCACAACTTTTCAGTTTATTTTGTATTTTTATATTTTTAAACAAGTTATGTTTTTCACTTCACTTCACCAATTTGGAATATTTTGTGTATGTCCATTACATGAAATCCAAATAAAAATATATTTAATTACAGGGTGTAATGCAACAAAATAGAAAAACTCCAAGGGGGATGAATACTTTTGCAAGGCACTGTATGTATATATATAAATCGTGCATATCTTATTTTATTTCCACAATTAACTAATAATATGTGTAATAATGTAGGCAGTTCATATGGATTGTTACCTATAACCAAGATTGCATTACAAAAATTACATTTTTGGCAAACAATTATTGTGATTTATCCTACATTGTCTCTAACATCATTACACCATAACAACAGACGTGGGGTAAACACAGACACTCCCCACCCTTCCCCCACAAACAACCACAAGCTCAGTTTGACCCCACTGCTGTCTCTGGCTCCACAACACCACACCCGGCCATCTAGATGTGTGAAAGTTAGTGTATAAGTTAATGATCCATCATGTATGACATTCCTAGGAGTGTGTAAACTTACATTTTTTATTACCATAGCATTGTTGTATGTTCTCTATAGTTATGTACTTGAAAATGTAATAATTTACCAATTCGGCACATTTGGGCAAACTCCTGACAGACTTGATACAAAATATTGCACAGCAAAGTAATTCATCACTGGATCAGTCTGAAACTTTTCACACAAACTGCTGCCCACTGAAAGTATGGCCTTTCTCTTGCATTTCAAAGATGATGGGGAAAAAAAGGAAAACACATTTTTTTGTTGGTATTATCTTTCACCAGATCTAATTTGTTATATTCTCTTACATTAATTTCACATTTCCACAAACTTCAAAGTGTTTCCTTTCAAATGGTATCAATAATATGCATATCTTTGCTTCAGGTCCTGAGCTACAGGCAGTTAGATTTGGGTACGTCATTGTAGGACAAAATTGAAAAAAGGGTATGATCCTTAAGAGGATTTAAGACATGAAGGTCAGTCAATACGTACAATTTCAAGAACTTTGAACATTTCATCAAGTGCTATGATGAAACTGGCTCTCATGAGGACCGCCACCGGAAAGGAAGACCCAGAGTTATCTCTGTTGCAGAGGATAAGTTCATTAGAGTTAACTGCACCTCAGATTGCAACCCAAATAAATGCTTCACAGAGTTCAAGTAACAGACACATCTCAACCTCAACTGTTCAAAGGAGACAGTGAATCAGGCCTTAATGGTCAAAATGCTGCAAAGAAATCACTACTAAAGGACACCAATAACAAGAAGAGGCTTGCTTGGGCCAAGAAACACGAGCAAACACGAGCAATGGACATTAGACCGGTGGAAATCTGTACTTTGGTTTGATGAGTCCAAATTTCTCTGCGTCTTTGTGAGACGCAGAGTAGGTGAACGGATGATCTCTGCATGTGTGGTTCCCACCGTAAAGCATTGAGAAGGAGGTGTGATGGTGTGGGGGTGCTTTGCTGGTGACACTGTCTGTGATTTATTTAGAATTCAAGGCACACTTAACCAGCATGGCTACCACAGCATTCTGCAGCGATACGCCATTCCATCTGGTTTGTGCTTAGTGCGACTATCATTTGTTTATCAACAGGACAATGACCAAACACACCTCCAGGCTGTGTAAGGGATATTTTACCAAGAAGGAGAGTGATGGATTGCGCATCAGATGACCTGGCCTCCACAATCACCCGACCTCAACCCAATTGAGATGGTTTGGGATGAGGTGTATTTTTATCTGTATTTTTATCTAATTTTACTGCTTGCATGAGTTACTTGATGTGGAATAGAGTTCCATGTAGTCAGTATGGTTACCAAATAGTATGGTCTACAACTTACCATGAATTTTTCTAACTCAGGCGAGCAGGACCTCAAGACTACCTTTGTTAACAGCAGCACTAGCTGTTGTTAACAGAGAGACACACACTACCCCCCTGAGTTTGACCGACGCTGCCGTTCTATCCTGTCGATGTATAATAAAACGAGCTAGATTTATATTTACCATGTCCTTGTTCAGCCACAACTCAGAGAAACATAGGATATTACAGTTTGTTAACATATTGGCTTCACCTCGTTAGGCAGTATGTTTTACACCTGTGCTGGCTTGTCCATCTCGTAAGTGGGAAGGTGTTTCACCTGTACTGGCCCAGTGGATATTTACGAGGGTCTGGCCCAGTGCTCCAGTTGTCTTGAAAGATGAAAGGTTTAACCTGTTAGGGCTAGGGGGCAGTATTGACACGGCCGGATAAAAAACGTACCCGATTTCATCTGGTTACTACTCCTGCCCAGTAACTAGAATATGCATATAATTATTGGCTTTGGATAGAAAACACCCTAAAGTTTCTAAAACTGTTTGAATGGTGTCTGTGAGTATAACAGAACTCAAATGGCAGGCCAAAACCTGAGAAGATTCCATGCAGGAAGTGGCCTGTCTGACAAGTTGTGTTTCATCTTGGCTCTTTTTATTGAAGACTGAGGATCTTTGCTATAACGTGACACTTCCTACGGCTCCCATAGGCTCTCAGAGCCCGGGAAAAAGCTGAACGATATCGAGGCAGCCTCTGGCTGAAACACTTTATCGCGTTTGGCAAGTGGCCGATCAGAGTACTATGGGCTTAGGCGCGTGCCCGAGTCGACCCCATGCTTTATTTTCTTTCGTCTGTTTACCTAAATGCAGATTCCCGGTCGGGAATATTATCGCTTTTTTATGAGAAAAATGGCATAAAAATTGATTTTAAACAGCGGTTGACATGCTTCGAAGTACGGTAATGGAATATTTAGAATTTTTTTGTCACGAATTGCGCCATGCTCGTCACCCTTATTTACCCTTTCGGATAGTGTCGAACACACGAACAAAACGCCGCTATTTGGATATAACAATGGATTATTTTCAACCAAACCAACATTTGTTATTGAAGTAGAAGTCCTGGGAGTGCATTCTGACGAAGACAGCAAAGGTAATAACATTTTTCTTATAGTAAATCTGACTTTGGTGAGTGCTAAACTTGCTGGGTGTCTAAATAGCTAGCCCTGTGATGCCGGGCTATCTACTGAGAATATTGCAAAATGTGCTTTCACCGAAAAGCTATTTTAAAATCGGACATATCGAGTGCATAGAGGAGTTCTGTATCTATAATTCTTAAAATAATTGTTATGCTTTTTGTGAACGTTTATCGTGAGTAATTTAGTAAATTCACCGGCAGTGTTCGGTGGGAATGCTAGTCACATGCTAGTCACATGCTAATGTAAAAAGCTGATATAAATATGAACTTGATTGAACAAAACATGCATGTATTGTATAACATAATGTCCTAGGGTTGTCATCTGATGAAGATCATCAAAGGTTAGTGCTACATTTAGCTGTGGTTTGGATTTATGTGACATTATATGCTAGCTTGAAAAATGGGTGTCTGATTATTTCTGGCTGGGTACTCTGCTGACATAATCTAATGTTTTGCTTTCGTTGTAAAGCCTTTTTGAAATCGGACAGTGTGGTTAGATTAACGAGAGTCTTGTCTTTAAAATGGTGTAAAATAGTCATATGTTTGAAAAATTGAAGTTTTTGCATTTTTGAGGAAATTGAATAACGCGCCACGGGATTACACTGGCTGTTGAGTAGGTGGGACGCAAGCGTCCCACCTAGCCCATAGAGGTTAACACCTTTAGTTGGCTCTCCCTCTTTGATTACTAAACAAACAATCCTTTATCTGATCTTCACTGTTTCTTTTGCTCCACTTTTTGGTTTGCTTCCTATCTTTAAGTTTGGTGTGGGTTTTTCTTTTGTTTGCTTCCTCTTGGGCAAATTTAGTTGGAGCTCATGGTGGGTGTCTTTTAGGTCCCAGTTGTTGTTGCTAGTCAATTTTCAGCGGACACCCCCATGAGTGTCTTTCAAAACCCCTCCTAAAACCCCACCTGTTTAATTTAGGTTGTTATCAGTGACTCTTTGTTAGTTTCCCTTTCTGTTTGAGTGACAATTTTTGGTTTTCTTGTTGGGGAACGTAACAAATTCTTCAGATCACGTTGATAGGAGCCCGTCCAGTTTATTCACCAGTGATTGCACATTCTCCAATGAAACGGAGGGCAGTGGTGGTTTATCCACTTGCCGACGTAGTCTCGTCCGGTATCCCGCACGCCAGCCTCTATAATGGCGCCTCTTCCTCCTTCGAGTGTCGGGGATTTGGGCCTGGTCCAGGATGTGCAGTATGTCATTCGCTCATTGAAGTAGAAAACCTCATCCAAATCCAGGTTAGTGATCTGATGTCCAGAATCTCTTTTCGGTCATAGGAAATGATGGCGGAAACATTATGCACAAAAACACAAAATAACACAATCTGTCAAGAGCCTGTAAAACAGCTGCGATTCCCTCCAGTGCCATTTATTTTATCCTGATGGTTTTGTTTTGTACATCACTCCTTGTGCCACTCGTCACCAAAAAACGACTTCAATGATTATTCTCCGACTGTGCATTTACGGCAGTTTTTACTTTCACCATTAAAGGGCCAATTTCTAGTGTTCTGTACTCCCGAAGTTGTTGACAGTTTCTGTGCTTGCCAGTTAGCTAGCAGTTTCTTACTGGCGATAAAAACGGATGATTGCCATCATTTCTCAAGTCATTACTGAATTGCTTTAATGTAACAAGTCAAACATCAAACTTTGTAAACAATTCATGGTAACCTAGTAACAATACATTTAGACCTGGTGATTATTTGAAACAGCCGTTTATTTGCTGGAATGTGTGCCGTTGCCTGGCTATTAAAAGGGACAGACGGCTATTTGAGATTCAAAGTTTAATTGAAGTTTTACGGTGTGTTAATGTCAATATACTTCAATGCAAGTTTGAAAGAAGAGCACTTCTCAACAGTGGATTCACCCTACAAATTGTCTTTGCTCCTGAATTCTGTATGTCTCCTCTTACCCAGACTGCACAATGAAACCCTGGTTATCTTATTGATTAGAAAGGGGAAGGGGAAATAACTAAGGTCAGCAGGCCTGTAATAAGAAATGTATCCTTGGAGTATCCATTACTGTATTAAGTGTCTCAACCCTGACCACCTCTACTCAACCACCTCAAGCAGTAGCTTTGTGACAAATAGTAGACAATCTGACGAAGAAGTGAAGAAAAATCTGAGGCACTGGCTTTAAAAAAGATATCACATACAGGTCTATTAGCACTCAACAATTGCCTGGTTGAACAAAACCATGCGAAGGTCCTCCACTGAGAACTTCATTGAGAGAAGACACTGACGGTGTGTGTTGAGAGGTATTTGGAAGCTTCAGAGGAGCCCCTCACACCTGAGGGAGATGTCACTCCAAACAAATTAAAGAAATCATAGAGAGGTTAATTTTCGTATTCAGTGCAGTCACAGTAAGCAATTTCCCACATTGTGTAGGGAGCACGGAGTACATTTCCTCCAGGGCTGCAACACACAGATAGCACGAGCACCACAGAGAAATCCATTATAGCACAGGCTGCATTTTTACATCCATTTATCCTTTAAACTCTTGAAAATAGAGTACTACCCACGCAGTGGCTTTCTCAGCGGCTCCCCTCTAGGCCTGCTCAAGGTACGGGCCAGAACCCTTTTCCTTTCACACTGTGTCTCTTCAAAAATAGTTTCTCTGCCTTGACACATCAACCTCCAGAGTTTATTGTCAATCTGGAACATTAATGTCTAGCCGGGACTCAATTAATACAGCGGATCTAAAACCCACTGAGTCATACCTGACTGAGGACCCCACCTTTGTGACCTGTAGTATTATTTTAGTAACATTTTGTATTCAAATGTTTAGCCACATGTGGCTAGGAAAAATATGTGTCCATACATACTGTAGATAGGATTAAAAGCATTTCACATACGGTGTCCATATTAGGACACTCTGTCTCAGTAAGAATTGCATCGTTGTCAGGAGTTAAGTCGTTCTCAGTAGGAGTTGAGTCACTGTCAGTAGGAGTTGAGTCAGTCTCAGGTGTTGAGTCAGTAGAACTTGAGTCAGTGTCAGTATGAATTAAGTCAATCTCAGTAAGAGTTGAGTCATTGACAATAGGAGTTGACTCTCTCAGTAATAATTAAGTCATTGGCAGTAGGAGTTGACTCTCTCAGTAAGAATTGAGTCATTAGGCATGTTTCTATTGACCCAGCTATATTTGAAAAAAGCAATGTCGCAAAAAAAATTATTGCGATGTGTAATGGAAACAGCAGACATGAGACATTTTCTAAAGATCAACAAAAAATGTATCTGTTCGACGGGTTGTGAGAAATTGTGAGAAATTATGATGGAAACTGTGTTTCAACTTCGCAGGACAAGGATTGTCCTGACTTTCAAGAATGCTTAAATTGCTTCGCCTTGCTTTTTCTGGTTGGCTAGCAAATTTCACCATTCAATTATTTCAGATCTACAGGAGTGTAAGATTCACAATCCATGGACTAGCGTAGGCAGCTGATCCGTGGCGATACACTGGCACATAAGAATTATTAGAATATGGCAAATATTAGTCAATTATTTAATTCTATCCATGCTGGCTTTCACATTCTACCTGAGACATGAAACAGATAGGTGGGAGGGGGTATACAGGTTGTCACCAATTTATTAATGCACAATTTGCCTAAGTGGGTAATGGAAACACTTCAACCACTAGATTTTTATTCGACACTGTAGATTTTTGCTAAAAAGTTGTTATTTCAGGTATGATGTCATTACATCAAACTATTTTTATTGACGGAAGATAGTTAAATGGAAATGCACCCTAGTAGGCAATTGTCACATCTATTTTCTTTCTAAATGTTGACAACAACTTTCTAAACGTTGACAAACAAATCTCTGGACACTTTGTGACATCGGCTGATGTAAAAATGGCTTTATAAATACATTTGTTTGAATGACAAGTCAATGGAAACATAGCTAGTGTCAGTAGGAGTCGATCTCAGTAGGAGTCTGAGTCAATCTCAGTAGGAGTCGATCTCAGTAGGAGTTGAGTCAGCAGGTATTGCATCAGCCTTAGTAGGAATTTATTCAGACTCTCCTAGATCCCTTTAATTCTTTCCTCCAATCCTACATCCCTTAATTCAACATTTTCTTGTTTCCTTTCCTGCATCCCTTGACTCCTATCCTAACTTTTTTCCTTCCCTCCTTCTGTTCTCTTTTCTTAAATCCTTATCCTTTCATTTCCTAGCTTTTCCATGTCTCTTATCCCTTCCAAGCTTCCTTTCCTAGTTCCCTTTCGTCCTTTCCTAGAGTTATTTCCTCCTTTCCTTATTTCGTAGCTTGTGAACCCTTTGGAATTACCTGGACTTCTCCATAAATTGGTCATAACATTTGATCTGATCCTTATCTAAGTCACAACAATAGGGGGCAGTATTTGCACGGCCGGATAAAAAACGTACCCGATTTAATATGGTTACTACTCCTGCCCAGTAACTAGAATATGCATATAATTAGTAGATTTGGATAGAAAACACTCTACAGTTTCTAAAACTGTTTGAATGGTGTCTGTGAGTATAACAGAACTCATATGGCAGGCCAAAACCTGAGAAGATTCCATGCAGGAACTGGAAATCTGATTAGTGGAATCACCTTCAACACCTTGCCTATGAAACACACCGTGAGTTAGGATTCATTTAGCACTTCCTAAGGCAACTAGATGTCAACAGTCTTTACAAAGTGATTTGAGTCTTCTCCGGTAGAAACTGACCGAACGAGAGGCCTGGAAAGTTGGTCATAGGGGGAGGGCCATTACTACTATGACGCGGGCGCCCGTGGGGACCCTTTTGTTCCGAAACGTTTAGTAAGACAATGTAATCGTCCGCCTTGAATATTATTGAAGCTCTGATTGAAAAAGGCCCTAAAGATTTATGTTATACAACGTTTGACATGTTTGAACGAACGTAAATATATATTTTTTGCACATTCGTGACGGCAAGTCCCGCGCGCCTCGTACATTATGAGTAGCCTTCGGAACACGCTAACAAGAAGGAGCTATTGGGACATAAATTATTAACTTTTTCGAACAAAACTACATTTGTTGTGGACCTGGGATTCCTGGAAGTGCCTTCTGATGAAGATAATCAAAGGTAAGGGAATATTTACAATAGTATATTTGATTTTAGATGGTTCCAATATGGCGCTAACCTGTATCGCCAAGCCTATTTTTCTGAGCATAGCACCTCGTTTATTGCAAAGTGTGATTTCCCAGTAAATTTATTTTTAAATCTGGCAATGCAGTTGCATTCCTGAGATGTTAATCTATAATTCTTTGAATGACAATATTACATTTTAACAATGTTTTTGAATAGTAATTTAGTAAATTGTAGCGCTGATTCACCGGAAGCAACGTCACGCGCCGATGTAAAATGCTGTTTTTATATATAAATATCAACTTTATCGAACAAAAAATGCATGTATTGTGTAACATGATGTCCTAGGAGTGTCATCTGATGAAGATTGTCAAAGGTTAGTGCTGCATTTAGCTGTGTTTTGGGTATTTGTGATGCATGCTAGTTGCTTTGAAAATGGCAGTGTGATTATTTTTGGCTGGGTACTCTCCTAACATAATCTAATGTTTTGCTTTTGCTGTAAAGCCTTTTTGTAATCGGACAATGTGGTTCGATTCAGGAGAGGTGTATCTACAAAATGGTGTAAAATAGTCATATGTTTGAGAAATTGAAGTTATAGCATTTATGAGGTAATTGTATTTCGCGCGACGCGATTCCACTGGCTGTTGACTAGGGTGGGACGCAAGCGTCCCAGGTTCC
This sequence comes from Salmo salar, assembly GCF_965601325.2. NCBI lineage: Eukaryota > Metazoa > Chordata > Actinopteri > Salmoniformes > Salmonidae > Salmo > Salmo salar. The sequence goes on along the minus strand of NC_138300.1, from coordinate 8,420,943 downwards.
CAGACAGGTTAAACAAATAACACAAACCATTTTACATGCATGTCTTTACTGAACACATTGTGTAAACATTCACAGTGCAGGGTGGGAAAAGTATGTGAACCCTTGGATTTAATAACTGGTTGACCCTCCTTTGGCATCAATAAACTCAACCAAACATTTTCTGTAGTTGCGGATCAGACCTGCACAACGTTCTGGGAATGCTAGACCATTCCTCTTTACAAAACTGTTTCAGTTCAGCAATATTCTTGGGATGTTTGGTATGAACCTCTCTCGAGGTCATGCCACAGCATCTCAAATCGGGTTGAGGTCAAAAGAATGGGCCACTCCAGAAGGCGTATTTTCTTCTGTTGAAGCCATTCTTGTTGATGATTTACTTCTGTGTTTTGGGTCGTTGCCTGTTGCATCACCCAACTTCTGTTGAGCTTGAATTGGTGGACAGATAGCCTTACATTCTCCTGCAAAATGTCTTGATAAACTTGGGAATTCATTTTTCCATCGATAATAGCAAGCTGTCCAGGCCCTGAGGCAGCAAAGCAGCTCCAATCTATGATGCTCCCTTCACCATACTTTACAGTTGGGATGAGGTTTTGATGTTGGTGTGTTGTGCCTTTTTTAGTTCACCCATAGTGTTGTGTGTTCCTTCCAAACAACTCAACTTTAGGTTCATCTGTCCACATAATATTTTGCCAGTAGCGCTGTGGAACATCCAGATGCTCTTTGTGAACTTCAGACGTACAGCAATGTTTTTTTTTGGACAGCAGTGGCTTCTTCCGTGGTGTCCTCCCATGAACACCATTCTTGTTTAGTGTTTTACATATCGTGGACTCGTCAACAGAGATTTTAGCATGTTCCAGAGATTTCTGTAAGTCTTTAGCTGACACTCTAGGATTCTTCTTCACCTCATTGAGCATTCTGCTCTGTGCTCTTGCAGTCATCTTTGCAGGAGGGCCACTCCTAGGGAGTGTAGAAACAGTGCTGAACTTTCTCCATCTGTAGACAATTTGTCTTACCGCAGACTGATGAACATCAAGGCTTTTAGAGATACTTGTGTAACCCTTTCCAGCTTTATGCAAGTCAACAATTCCTAATATTGGGTCTCTGAGATCTCTTTTATTCAAGGCATGGTTCACATCAGGCAATGCTTCTTGTGAATAGTAAACTAAAATGTTGTGAGTTTTTTATAGGGCAAGGCAGCTCTAACCAATGATTGTACTCCAGGTTAGCTGACTCCTGACTCCAATTTGCTTTTGGAGAAGTCATTAGCCTAGGGGTTCACATACTTTTTCCAACCTACACTGTGAATGTTTAAATTATGTATTCAATATAGACAAGAAAAATCCAATAATTTGTGTGTAATTTGTTTAAGCTGACTGTTTGTCTGTTGTGACTTAGATGAAGATCAGATCAAATTTTATGACCAATTTATACAGAGATCCAGATAATTCTAAAGGGTTCACATACTTTTTCTTGACACTGTATGTGGTAGGTATTCACCAGCACCAGTAGATGTTAATAGTAGTGGGCTTTAAAGTTGCAATCAGCAGTTGAAACAATAACAAAGTGTTTCACTGCCTCTTGTTTCAGTAAATAACTGAAGTATGGGCCTGGAGAAATGTAACCACTTTCAAATTCATAGACAGGGCTATGAATGCAAGGGCTGACCATCCATGATATCAAAATTATAGTTTTAACCAAGTTTTGAGGATATATAGTCTTTACGTTTTCTCTTTTTTACAAGCATTGGAGTAATACTGTCATATTCGTATATGTAGGTGGCAGGGAAGTCAGGCGCAGGAGAAACCAAGTTGGTTAATATGGAGTATTTAATGAAAAACAAACTCCAAAACCAAAGTACTAAATAAAATGGGTAAAGGATACCCGTCGCACAACGATACGCAAACCCACGTAACATAACTTACAATCACCGACAAGGACATGAGGGGAAACAGAAGGTTAAATACACAAGTAATTAATGGGATTGGAAACAGGTGTGATGGAAGACAAGACAAAACCAATGGAAAATGAAAAATTGATCAATGATGGCTAGAAGACCGTTGACGTCGATCGCCGAGCACCACCCGTGCAAGGAGGGGCATCGACTTCGGCAGAAGTCGTGACAAATACAAGCTTATAGTTTGGGTTCTGATGAAGTATGACAGTTGAACTAAGCTCATGAGGCATTTCTAAGTTATATTCTTCAAGAATCAATGGGTAAGTATTGTAGCGATCCTCTCTGTATGAGCCACTACTCACCACATTTTATAAACTGCAGTGCTAGCAAGCTGTAGATTATGCTTTCATTACTAGATTAATTATCTAATACTTTGATTGGGGGACAACATCTCAGTTCATGCTGCAAGAACTCTGATAGGCTGGAGGACGTCCTCTGGGAGTTGTCATAATTACTGTGTAAGTCTATGGAAGGGGGTGAGAACCATAAGCCTCCTAGGTTTTGTAATGAAGTCAATGTACCATGGTGGAGGACGGAAACTAACTGTCCTCCGGCTATAACATGGTGCTACCCTACAGAGTGCTGTTGAGGCTACTGTAGACATTCTTTGCAAAATAGTGTGTTTTAATCAATTATTTGGTGACGTGATTATATTTTGTATAGTTTTATCTAAAATGGATAACCTTTTTTAATGTTTTACATTTTAAATTCACTGAGGAGGATGGTCCTCCCCTTCCTCCTCTGAGGAGCCTCCACTGGTGTATAAAACCACTGGAATTGGAATTTTGCTTTATCTCCTTTAATCAGCTGCTCTTCCACAAACATTGTTTTGTTATTCTTGTTACTGTACATGAAGCAAATGTACTTTACAGGAAGCATATTAAAGCCAAATTATATTTTCAAAATACCATACTATAGCCACACTTCAATAAATATAGTTAATGATTAGTCAGCATTTTTTTGGTTTCCAAGAGAAAAGGGTGGAAAAAAATAAGGAAACAAGAAAACATTTGGAGAAGGAACAGGAACTTGACAGTCAGTCAAGGCAATTCATCATTCTGTCAAACTCCACTGACTGCTGCAGCACAGCTATCTACAGTACACACAATCTCACCAAAATGGCTGAGTCGAGTGCTAGAGAAAGCAAAGAAAAAGATGCCATGTTTATGATTTCACATACTTGGTTTCTTGTCAATCATACACTCATACTGCATCTTAACAAACCCAAAGTACTCTGAGTTTTAAAATCAATGTTATATTGTTGTTGGGATCCTCTATTTAATGGTTTACCCCTCCCAAATGCACAGAATTAAAATATGAATAAAAGTATAACGTAAATCCTTTGCTGTCAGTTTGATACCTGTGTAGTTTAATTCTGTAGGTGGTGGATGTATGACGCGTTGTTGACAAACACTGGACGGAGATCGATTACCCTTTTGCATGAAGAAGAGCCGAACGAGAAGAGAGGAAGAGGCAAAGCAAGAAGATCGACTCCACCCAAAATCTGTCCACATGTAAATAAGTGTTAAGCAGAACAAGTGAGTATGGGGAGCAATGAGAGAGTGTCGAATTTGGTCAATATAAAAGTGAATTGCTATTTTGATAGGTGAGGCTTATTTGATGTAATATTTGTTTCATAATGTTTAGGTTGTTACGAGTGTACTGATATAAGTGTAATGCACATGAGATTCCGGCAACTTTGTGAAAAACTATTTTATATTGGAGATGTGCCTGGTATTCACACATGTACATGTCCTCTCATTGGCTAGAATGCTCCCACCTGATCTCGCCTACTATCACCTTTGCGGATATGTATTTCCATTCTTAGTGGGCAGTCAACCATCTTCTCAATATAATAGATAATCTTTGACTGACCACAGTTACAGCCATGCATCAATTCAACTACTTCTTGTCCTCAAGTAATACACATCTGACCAATCAGAATAGAGCACAGTAGTAGCTAGGTAGATAATCAATTACCATTACAATTCCAAAAAACTGATTCATCATATTTTAGAACTACACAACAGTGACATAGAAAACAATAATATTATACTGTTCAATGAGTGGGCTAGACTATATCAAATATGGTATACTAAATGTACTTGTTTCAAGGTACACTATTTATACAAAAGGAGCAACGACAATTCAGCCGCAAAAATGGTAGGCCACACAAGCTCACAAAACGGGACCGCCGAGTGCCGAAGCGTGTGACGCGTAAAAATCGTCTGTTCTCGGTTGCAACACTCACTACCGAGTTCTAAACTGCCTCTGGAAGCAACAACAGCACAATAACTGTTCGTCGGGAGCTTCATGAAATGGGTTGCCATGGCTGAGAAGCCGCACACTAAGATTACCATTCGCAATGCCAAGTGTTGGCTGGAGTGGTGTAAAAGTTAGCCACCATTTGACTCTGGAGCAGTGGAAAACCGTTCCCTGGAGTGATGGATCAAATCAAATCGCATTTGTCACAGTCGCCAAATACAACAGGTGTAGACCTTACAGTGAAATGCTTACTTACAAACCCTTAACCAACAATGCAGTTTTAAGATAAGAGTTAAGAAACATATTTACTAAATAAACTAAAGTAAAAAAATAAGAGCAACAATAAAATAACAAAAATGAGGCTATATACAAGGGGTTACCGGTACCGAGTCAATGTGCGGGGGTACAGGTTAGTCGAGGTAATTGTGGTAATATGTACAGTACCAGTCAAAAGTTTGGACACACCAACTCATTCAAGGGTTTTTCCTTAATTACTTTTTTCTACTGTCACAGACCGGCTCATAGCCTGTGGCAAAAATGAGAGGACATCGACAACTGGTATAGGCCAATTCAAAACGTTCTTTATTATAAAACAAAACTATTAACTATAAACAAAGAAAAAGGAATGAGGTGTGGAAATGTCATAATGTAAGGTGCATGGATGCGTGAATATGTATGTGTAAACATGACTGAGTGGAAACTAAATACAGCTACAAAGGAACAAACAAAACCGGATCATACCTGGAGGAGCAAGGAGAAAGAGAGCAAGCCCAGCGAGCCAGAAGCTCAGCGAGGAGCCAGACCAGCCAGACCCGACAGACCAGAGAGAGGTTAGTGGAGCAGTTGGTTAAATACCCTGAGCCCAGGTGGCTCCAATCACACCAGCTGCAATCACTAACGACCCTCCTCTGCCTGCAGGGGGAACCACCCCTGCACTGCAGAGGAGGAGCTGTGACACTACATTGTAGAATTATAGTGAAGACACCAAAACTATGAAATAACACACATGGAATCATGCAGTAACCAATAAATGATCTCTGCATGTGTGGTTCCCACTGTGAAGCATGGAGGAGGAGGTTTGATGGTGTGGGGATGATTTGCTGGTGACACTGTCTGTGATTTATTTAAAATTCAAGGCACACTTAATCAGTATGTCTACCACAGCATTCTGCAGCGATACGCCATCCCATCTGGTTTGCGCTTAGTGGGACAATTATCTGTTTTTCAACAGGACAATGACCCAACACACCTCCAGGCTGTTTTGCATCTTCAAAGTGGTAGGCATGTTGTGTAAATCAAATGATACAACCCCACAATTTTTTTTTTTATTCCAGTTTGTAAGGCAACAAAATAGGAAAAATGCCACGGGGGTGAATACTTTCGCAAGGCACTGTAATAAACAGAGAGTAGCAGCAGTGTAAAAAAAGGGGGGGATCAATTCAAATAGACCGGGTAGCCATCAGATCACGATTCACCATTTGGCAGTCCGAAGGATGAATCTGGGTTTGGTGGATGCCAGGAGAACGCTACCTGCCCCAATGCATAGTGCCAACTTTACAGTTTGGTGAAGGAGGAATAATGGTCTGGGGCTGTTTTTCATAGTTCGGGCTAGGTCCCTTAATTCCAGTGAAGGGAAATCTTAACTCTTCAGCATACAATGACATTATACACAATTCTGTGCTTCCAACTTTGTGGCAACAGTTTGGGGAAGGCCCTTTCCTGTTTCAGCATGACAATGCCCCCGTGCACAAAGCGAGGTCCGTACAGAAATGGTTTGTGGAGATCGGAGTGGAATAACTTGACTGGCCTGTACAGAGCCCTGACCTCAACCCCTTCAAAAACCTTTGGGATGAATTGGAACGCCGACTGCGAGTCAGGCCTAATCGCCCAAAATCAGTGTCCAACCTCACTAATACCCGTGGCTGAATGAAAGCAAGTCCCCGCATCAATGTTCCAACATCTAGTGGAAAGCTTTCCCAGAAGAGTGGAGGCTGTTGTAGCAGCAAAGGGGGGACCAACTCCATATTAATGCCCATGATTTTGGAATTAGATTTTCGACGAGCATGTGTCTGCATACTTTTGGTCATGTACTGTATTTCTGTACACATCCAACACACTGAAAATGATGTAGATCTAGACATTTGATTATACCATTACAACCTAGTCCATTGGACCAATTGCCATTACATAATAGCTGGTCCATATCTTCTATGCCAAATGGCCCCTTTTGAAGTCCTAGACTTCCTCTGTGATTACATTTAGTTCCTGGTTCTTTCATTTGACCAGAATATAATTTCCCCCCAAGCAACATCAAAGTATGGATACTTCAAAGTAGAATAAGGGACTGCCACTTTGACTCCTCAGATGGGTCTTTTGATCAGCTTCTCAAAACCCCAATACAATAAGGGAAAATGCACCACATAAGAGGATTTGACTGCCATATGATTAATGTAGTCATCCTTACAGTTATCAGATAAGCACAGCATGGACTAATCCATTAATATGAAAATGAGGGGGGATTCAAAGTCAGTGTAATGGCAGGGGAACTGTTGCAGCACCACAGCTCTGTCAATTCATTTTTGAATGGGGCCTAAAAGTTTCAGAAGCTTAATGGTGTACGAAGGTATACACATACAAGCCAGGAGGATCAGCAGTAGTCCAAATGATTACTTTTGGAGCTCTTGTAATCAACATCCAAGACATCAAATTGCATTAATGTGCTGAGACTCTGAATATTCATGCAGTGATTATTAACCATTGATAATCTTCATAAAAACCAACCCTGTTTTTTATTATTGTCATGCCCTGACCTTAGAGATCCCTTTTATTCTCTATTTGGTTAGGTCGGGGTGTGACTAGGGTGGGAAATCTATGTTACTTATTTCTATGTTGGCCTGATATGGTACCCAATCAGAGGCAGCTGTCTATCTTTGTCTCTGATTGGGGATCATATTTAGGCAGCCTATTCCCACCTGTTTGTGGGATCTTATTTTGAGTTAGTGCATGTTGCACCTCTGTCGTCACCGTTTGTTGTTTTGTTTATAGTATGTCTTGCATAGTTTCACATATTAATAAAGATGTGGAACGATACTCACGCTGTGCCTTGGTCCTTCTCTACACACAAACGTGTCAATTATCCAAGCAATATTTGTGACATCATAAAAACACAACCATAGTTTATTTTTATTTAACTAGGCAAGTCAGTTAAGAACAAATTCTTATTTTCAATGGCGGCCTAGGAACAGTGGGTTAACTGCCTTGTTCAGGGGCAGAACAACAGATTTCTACCTTGTCAGCTCGGGGATTCGATCTTGCAACCTTTCGGTTACAAGTCCAACGTTCTAACCACTAACCTACCTGCCGCCCCATAAAGAGTGATCATACTTACTGTCAAATAAAGAAAATCAACTGAACCCAAATCATGTTCTTGTTTAGGTATTTCCATTAAATTAAGGTGAGGCACCACAGGCTAAAACGACAGTTTTGAAATTCAGGAGTATTTTGGTCATTTTAATATTAGTACTTCCAAAGGTACAATAAAAAATGTCAGCTTGATGTATCTAGTACCAGCCAAAAGTTTGGACACCAACTCATTCCAAGATTTTTCTTTATTTTTACTATGTTCTACATTGTAGAATATTAGTGAAGACATCAAAACTATGAAATAAAATATATGGAATCATGTAGTAAGCAAAAAAGTGTTAAACAAATCAAAATATAGTTTATAATTTGAGATTCTTCAAAGTAGCCACCCTTTGCCTTGATGACAGCTTTGCACACTCTTGGTATTCTCTCAAGAGGTAGTCAACTGGAATGCATTTCAATTAACAGGTGTGCCTTGTTAAAAGTTCATTTGTGTAATTTCTTTCCTTAATGCGTTTGAGCCAATCAGTTGTGTTGTGACAAGGTAGGGGGGAATACAGAAGATAGCCCTATTTGGCAAGAACAGCTCAATGAGAAACGACAGTCCATCATTACTTTAAGACGTGAAAAAAGGTCAGTCAATCCGGAAAATGTCAAGACCTTTTGAATGTTTCTTCAAGTGCAGTCGCAAAAACCATCAAGCGCTGTGATGAAACTGGCGCTCATGAGGACCGCCACAGGGAAGGAAGACCCAGAGTTACCTCTGCTACAGAGGACACATTCATTACACCATCCCATCTGGTTTGCGCTTAGTGGGACTTTCATTTGTTTTTCAACAGGACAATGACCCAACACACCTCCAGGCTGTGTAAGGGCTATTTGATCAAGAAGGAGTGTGATGGAGCGCTGCATCAGAAGACCTGGCCTCCACAATCATCCCGACCTCAACCCAATTGAGATGGTTTGGGATGAGTTGGACCGCAGAGTGAAAGAATAGCAACCAACAAGTGCTCAGCATATGTGGGAACTCCTTCAACACTGTTGGAAAAGCATTCCAGGTGAAGCTGGTTGAGAGAACGCCTTGATGACAGCTTTGATGACAGCACACTCTTGGCAAAGGGGGCTACTTTTGAAGAATCTAAAATCTAAAATATATTTTGAGTTGTTTAACACTTTTTTGGTTACTACATGATTCCATATGTGTTATTTCATAGTGTTGATGTCTTCACTATTATTCTACAATGTAGAAATTAGTTAAAATAAAGAAAAAACATTAAATGAGCAGGTGTGTCCAAACTTTTGACTGGTACTGTATATTATTTGTATTTATTTAAAATTTATTTTGACAGGGAAGTGATCATAGGGACTAGAGTCTCTTTTACAAATGAGCCCTGCATACATTCAATATACAATATACACAATTACAAAACATGAAGAAATACAGACACATTAATCAACAGAGGTATCTGATCATTACTCTGAACTGACCAAGAGGGACCAGAACATCTAATCTCAGAGAGCTCTGGAAACTGTTCCATATGTAGAGGGTGGTCATCAAAACGTCATGGATTGTAACCATATTGAAATGAACATGAATCCATCATTTCAAAGCTGACTACATGTATTCATACAGTGCCTTCAGAAAGTATTCACACCATTTGACTTTGTCCACATTTTGCTGTTACAGCCTGAAGATAAAGTTTTCGTTCCTAACTCAGTTGATGGAGAGGAAGGAAGCTGCTTAGGGAAATCACCATGGGGCCAATGGTGACTTTAAAATAGTTCCAGAGTTTAATGGCTATAATAGGAGAAAACTAAAGGCGGATCAACAACATTGTAGTTACTCCACAATACTGAAAAGGAAGCCTGTACATAATACAAATATTCCAAAACATGCATCCTGTTTGCAATAAGGCACTAAAGTCAGTGGTGTGTATACATGGAGCCAAGGGAAATTATTTTTATTTTGTCTCTCTGTGTTTTCATAATTTTCCGTCAATTGCAAGTGGCTGAATCTCACTGGAAAAATCATCAGAGCGAGAGAAACAGCGACCCTCTGTCTCAGTATGTGTAGCCCATGTATATGATGCTATCTGGAACAAAAGACTATGACATGTTGCTGCTGTAGCAATTGATTGATTGATGCCAGCAAGCATTTGGCCTCCCTTGATAAAAACATTTATATAAAAGAATTAGATGTTAGATGTTGCTCTCTGTTTTTTTGATGAAACAAATGCACGTATAGTTGAATTTATTCCTCCATTGTGTGACTGTCTTTTTGTCACTGTCTTATTATATATCACAGCAAGCCTTTTCCTTTTGGACAAAAATTATAAGAATATGGAGAGTTATGAAGTTATGAAAAATGGGTGTTTTGCAAATGTTGAACTTATAATATGGCTACTAATACTGGAAAAGCTAAATCAAAGTCCAAGTATACAGATTTGACGATATTCTTGCAGAAAAATGTAATGTGAATGTAAATGTCTCCTTCACGATTTGCCCAAATGTACCTGGGTAACTTTTTATTTTTTTTATTTCACCTTTATTTAACCAGGTAGGCTAGTTGAGAACAAGTTCTCATTTACAACTGCAACCTGGCCAAGATAAAGCAAAGCAGTGTGACACAGACATCAACACAGAGTTACACATGGAGTAAACATTAAACAAGCCAATAACACAATAAACAAGTCAATGACACAGTAGAAAAAAAAGAAAGTCTATATACAGTGTGTGCAAAAAGCATGAGAAGGTAGGCAATAAGTAGGCCATAGGAGCGAATATTTACAATTTAGCAGATTAACACTGGAGTGATAAATGAGCATATGATGATGTGCAAGTAGAAATACTGGTGTGCAAAAGAGCAGAAAAGTAAATAAAATAAAAACAGTATGGGGATGAGGTAGGTAGATTGGTGGGCAATTTACAGATGGACTATGTACAGCTGCAGCAATCGGTTAGCAGCTCAGGTAGCTGATGTTTAAAGTTGGTGAGGGAAATAAAAGTTTCCAACTTCAGCGATTTTTGCAATTCGTTCCAGTCACTGGCAACTTCATACTAAATGTCATGTAGTTTGCTCATACTTCAAGTTATCCGTCTGAAATATACACTGTTTGCACATACACCGTTTGCACATACACTGCTGCCATGTTGTGAACACCATCGGAATACCAACCAGAGTGATGGCTAGTTTCTGTTGCATTTCAAAGATGGTGGTAGAAATAAAATAAAAACGGTTGTTTTTTTTCTTTGTATTTTCATCTACATTCAATTCACATTTCCACAAACTTCAACGTGTTTCCTTTCAAGTGGTACCAATAATATGCATATCCTTGCTTCAGGGCCTGAGCTGCAGGCAGTTAGATTTGGGTATGTCATTTTAGGCGAAAATTTTAAAAAAGGGGGCTATCCCTTAACAAATGGGTTATAGAGCAAACAACGCATATATCACAACATAGGTTGTAATATGACTTTTTTATTGGCTTGGCTTACCCAGTGATTTTACCCAAGCACCACTACTGACTAAAGTAAAACTGCAAGAAATGTGGCAAAGAAATGTACTTTATGTCCTGAATACAACGTGTTATGTTTGGGGCAAATCCAACACATCACTGAGTACCATTCTACATATTTTCAAGCATAATTGTGTCTTCATCATGTTATGGATATGCTTGTAATTGTTAAGGACTGGGAAGTTTTTTTAGGATAAAAACGAAAATGAATGGAGCTAAGCACAGGCAAAATCCTAGAGGAAAGCCTGGTTCAGTCTGCTTTACACCAGATACTGGAAGATGAATTCACCTTCCATCAGGACAATAACATAAAACACATGGCCAAATCTACAATGCAGTTGCTTACCAAGAAGACAATGAATGTTCCTGACTTAATTCTACTTGAAAATCGATGGAAAGACTGTCAAATTGGTTGTTGATCATTGCTAGACAACCATTTTCATGAGATTGAAGATACATGGACGAATATTGTACAATCCAGGTGTGAAAAGCTCTTAGAAACTTACTCAGAAAGACTCACAGCTGTAATCATTGCCATAAGCGCTTCTAACATGTTGATTCAGGGGTGTGAATTCTTATGTAAATTAGACATTTCTATATATTTGCAAAAATGTCAAAACACATTTTTTCACTTTGTCATTATGGGGTATTGTCACGGTGTCGTAGGGTAGAGACCAAGACGCAGCGGGAAAATGTATACTCATCTTTATTATAGTGAAGAAGGAAACCGTATACAAAACAAAAAAACGAACTTGACAGTCTTGTCAGGCAAAACAGCTAAACAAGAACAATCTCCCACAAAATCCCATGAAAAACAAACTCCTAATTATAGGACCCTCAATCAGAGGCAACAATAACCAGCTGCCTCCAATTGAAGGTCCAACCCCAATTAACTAAACATAGAACTACAAAAGACTAGATAGAACATAGAAATATAATAACATAGAACAATGACTAACAAACCCCGGACTAATAAATGAAATACCCCTCTACCTAAACACATACACAAAACACACCCTGAACCACATAAAACAAACACCCCCTGCTACGTCCTGAACAAACTACACTAACAAATAACCCCTATACTGGTCAGGACGTGACAATTGTATGTAACTGGGTGAAAAAAATATTTAATATATTTTTAATTCAGGCTTTAACACAACAAAATGTGGAGTAAGTGTCACGGTTAATTTCTGTATTATCAAATAAGGAGAGGCAAACATCACACAAGTCAGAGATATACATCGACTAAATCTTTATTCACTTATTAATAAAGAAAGCATGTCATATCACACACAAGTGAATGATGTGAGTGCTTTACAATATGGCTGGTCGACAAACCACTCTTAGATGATTTGTTGAGGTCCCGACACAAAGGATACAAAGATCTTTTATAGCAAAGATACACCCCCTTAGTCTACATGACAAACAACAGACGTGTGGAAAGGGTCACAAGGTTAGGATCCGTACGAAATAAATGAATAATTCACAGCAGACAGTATCTGCTCTAAAGACTGTTCTCTTTGTGTAGAAACCAGGGTCTGGCCCCCAAAACAAGGTTCCTCTCATAATTATACATACCCGAGCCATCTCCACCCTATCTCCCGGCACACAAACACCAACTCATGCTATGGAATGTGGTCTTTTAGGTTTTATCACCAAAGGCATCGTAAATCCACTGTCAGCATTAAGCCCCAGAGGCCCAACTCAGAAGACCACACACAGATGAGTGTTCTAAGAACCATATTCTATTCCACAAAACAACCATTTGATGCAATAACAGTATTGTAACATAATCTTGTAATTTTGCTCTCACATACGTCAAGGGGTATGAATACTTTCTGAAGGCACTGTATATAATTTAAAAGCCCATTTCATAGAGTCCAGTTTGTAAATTTCTCATGTAGTAACTTACTTTAAAGAGGTCGTGATTGAGTCTAATTTGGTGTTTGGCGATTGGTAGGCTAAATTAATTGTACCTTTCCTTAACTGCTATTTCCTGAAAGTAAGACTCTTCCCACATGCTAACACATTTTTCTCAGCTACAGAAGCATCTGTACTCACCACATTCTGTGGTTATCCTTAGATATATGCTACAGACTTGTATAGAGGTAATTGTTGATATGTTGTCAAATTTTCATTCCACATAACATTTTCTTTGGAAATATGTGCCAAAAATGCAGTTTACGTACATGTCTTTGGTATTTTACAGATTGAAATATGAAAGAAGTATATATCCACAATCTAGTCAATGCAAGTCCGGTCCTGGAGTGTCTCAACAGAGTGAAACCAAAATAGTTAGGCTGACATCATCCAGTTTCCAGAAAAATAGATTTGGGGTATGTGCATATTAATGAGTGTTGCCTCATTTGCATATTTTAATACAATATTTCATAGAAGTTATAGCTAATACAAAAAAGTATTATATTGCTGTCTATATTCAACTAGTAAAGTTAATTGTGATATGATTAAGAAGGGGGACATTTGTCTATTAGGGTGTGGTGCCTCGCCTTAAATTACTTTCAACAAACCATAAACAACAGTTCACAAAGCCATTTCTGTCTATTAGTGTCAGGTATGTGAGAGTGTTTCCTGTAAAGTGAACTCACCTAATGGGGTTATATGTCTCCAGGAGATGGTGGGATCTGGTTTCCCACTGGCTGTGCAGATGAGTGACACGTTGCTGCCCTCGTTTACCGTGATGTCAGAGGAAATGTCATAGATCTTGGGGGGAACTGCAAAGCAAAAGAAACATAAAAGAAATGAGATTACCATTTTGAATCTTTGACCGACAGTGCACCCTCCCACTCACTTCTTTACGATGGAACAGTCATCAAAAAAGTGTAAATAATAACATTGAAACTGATATACACAGGGTTAGGGGAGTAACGGATTACATGGAATTCATTACGTTACCAGCTAAAATATTGTAATCAGATTACAGATACTTTTGAAAAACAAGATGACAATTTAGAGGATTACTTTTAAAATCAGAAAGGATGTTTGCAAAAAAAAATCTTTGACACTTCTCTGTTTTCTCAATGACATTCAAAACAGCATTGAAAAAAGGTGCAAGGTTAAGTTGTGTTTGAAGGCTCGCGGGAAAGAGCAGGAATAGGCTTTTGTAGGCTACAGTCCAAGCTATGTTTTCCAATGGTGTGACTGCTGTCAGCATCCAAAGACTTTCCAATTTGAATAAATGCTTGGAGGTAAGGATGACAGCAGTGGTGTAGTCTACGGCGGTATGAATATCACTTATCATTGATATCTACATAGTGCATTAATTTGAATCACACTGCTGCTCTCTCATTTTGCTATTTGCGCCTTATGGATTGTGGTTGTTGTGTATGGCTGTTCACAAATCTAAATGTGTATTTGAACACAATAATAGTTGAATTTAAGAAGTTTAAGCTGTGTATCAATCATTGTTTTTGAAACCAGTGGGCAGTCAGTGGACACTTACTCATTCTAGGGTTTTTCTTTATTTTTACGATTTTCTACATTGTAGAATAATAGTGAATACATCAAAACTATGAAATAACACTGTATAGCCTCATAACATGGTTAAAACAATCATGTTGATATCATGAATGGTCAGTCCTTGCATCCATAGCTCTGTCTATTCATCTGAGAGTGATTACATTTCTCCAGGCCCATCCCTTAGCTTTTTACCAAACCAGAGGCAGGGCACCATTTTGCTATTGTTTCATCTGTGAATTTGCCCTTTAAACAGCTGCATATTATCAAGATATCAAAGTGTCACCAACAAAAAGGTAAACAATAGGCCAATATCAAATGCAACACATGGCATTTATTTTTCACATGTATATAGCATTTTTCAGTAGTGCTCAAAGCATGCCATTCCATGAGCGCATAATTTATTTTTCAATTTGAAACAATGATCCCAATCAGTCCTCCATGACAACAAAATCATAATCAACAGAGTAGGGCTGGCTAATAAGTCCTTCGTTTTGGGGTTATGCTCAGGTGAAACAATTTGGCTCGTCTATACTTCCATATTTACTCTAGAAGATCAAGGGGTATTACTGGAATGACAAGAATTCTGATAGACTTTTTGTAATGTAAAGATATAATTTAATCATATTATTATATGTAGTAGAAAGTGATGGGTTAGAAGAAGCCTACATAACCAACCCATAAAGTAAAATTGAATATCCATATATGGCCAGCTATATAAACTTCAACATTAATTTATCCTGCAATAGATGTCATTCAATTGGTAACATACATTTGTCTTCTTCTAATGCCTCTTAAGGAGAAAGTAATCTAAAAGAAACTGAAATTACTGAATTTGGGTAATCCAAAAGATACGTTACTGATTACAATTTTGGACAGATAACTATTAACTGTAACAGATTACATTTAGAAAGTAACCTACCCAACCCTGGATATACAGTAATACCTTGATGAATTGTATTCAGGTGTCTATTGCACTATACTGTAATGTATGCGGCAATGTGATATAATTATAGACCGAATCACAGTTATTGAGTTCACTTTGCTCACAATCATAGAATCAATTTGAAAAAGTTACAGGGAAAATTCTGAAGATGTCCTCTGGTGATAATAGCTCATCAACAGAAGTGACATCACCTCCTATCATTATGGGTAAGTTTATGGGCAGTGGAATTCTTTGAGAGCATTTTCAAATACACTTTCATATTTAATTTAACCTGTGAGATATGTATCTCTTAGTAAGCTTTTCCACACTCCCAGTGTTTGATGTCAGTCATCTAAGGTTTCCCAAAATGGTTCTAACCCATGATCTGTCTATTCTACTTAATGTTGGTTGAAAAAAAAAATCCCCTTCCTCGTAAGACCCAACTCCAACCCTGAGTCAAATCAGCAGTGCCAGCTGGACATCACTAGTGACAGAACACAGGCCATCGTGATAGATGGGGTTCAGTCTGAATTTCTTAAAGGTGTACCACATGGGTCGATTTCGAGACCTGTTCTCTACACTATTTATATAAACATTGGTCAATCTGTTAAAAACTATAAACTTCATCTACACTACATGACCAAACATATGTGGACACCTGCTTGTCGAACATCTCATTCCAAAATCATGGACATTAATATGGAGTTGGTCCCCCCTTTGCTGCTATAACAGCATCCACTCTTCTGGGAAGGCTTTCCACTAGATGCTGGAACATTTCTGCGGGGACTTACTTCCATTCAGACATGAGCATTAGTGAGGTCGGCACTGATGTTGGGCGGTAAGGCCTGACTCGCAGTCGGCATTCCATTCCATCCCAAAGTTGTTTGATGGGATTGAGGTAAGGGCTCTGTGCAGGCCAGTGAAATTCTTCCACACCGATCTCAACAAACCATTTCTGTGTGGACCTCACTTTGTGCTGAAACAGGAAAGGGCCTTCCACAAAGTCGGAAGCACAGAATCGTCTAGAATGTCATTGTATGCTTTATCTTTAAGATTTCCCTTCACTGGAACTAAGCGGCCTAGCCCGAACCATAACTTTACAGTTGGCACTATGCATTCTGGCAGGAACTTCCTCCTGGCATCCGCCAAACACAGATTAGTCTGTCGGACTGCCAGACGGTGAAGCATGGTGATCTTAAGCTTGTGTGTGGCTGCTCGGCCATGAAAATCCATTTCATGAAGTTTCTGACTAACAGTTCTTGTGCTGACGTTACTTCTGGTGGCAGTTTGGAACTGAGTAGTGAGTTTTGCATCCGAGGACAGATTATTTTTACTCACTAGGCGCTTCAGGACTCGACAGTCCCGTTCTGTGATCTTGTGTGGCCTCCCACTTCACGGCTGAGCCGTAGTTACTCCTGAACATTTCTACTTCACAAAAACTGCACTTACAGTTGACCGGGGAAGCTCTAGTAGGGCAGAAATGTGACGAACTGACTTGTTGGAAAGATGGCATCCTATGACCATGCCACGTTCAAAGTCACTGAGCTCTTCAGCAAGGCCATTCTACTGCCAATGTTTGTCTATGGAGATACACCTGTCAGCAATGTGTGTGGCTGAAATAGCCAAATCCACTAATTTGAAGGGGTGGCCACATACTTTTGTATATATAGTATATATGCAGATGATACTATTACGTATGCCTTGACTGTTGATCTGGCTGTGTCAAAACTACAGTCAGATTTTATAGCTATTTAGCAGTGTTATGGCTTGGGGGTAGGTGTCTCAGAGCATGTTGGTCCAAGAGCCGATGCTCCGATATCGTTTGCCTTGGTCTTACTGATGTTGAGGGAGAGGTTGTTGTCCTGGCACCACACTGCTAAGTCTCTGATCTCCTCCCTGTAGGCCGACTTGTCGCCTACCACCATTGTGTCGTCAGCAAACTTGATGATGTTGGAGTCCTGCGAAGAGTACAGGAGGGGACAAGGAGTACAGGAGGGGACTAAGCACAAACCCCTTTAAACAAGGTCACAGGGCCAGACAGATTACAAGGACACATACTCAGAGCATGTGCTGCCCAGCTGGCAAGTGTCTTCACTGCCATATTGAACCTCTCCCTGACCCAGTCTGTAATACCTACATGTTTCAAGCAGACCGCCATAGTCCCTATGCCCAAGAACACCAAGGTAACATGTATAAATGATCACTCCGATCTGTAACCATGAAATGCTTTGGCTCACATCAACACCATCATCCCATACACTCTGGACCCACCACAATTTGCTTACTGCCCCAACAGGACCACAGATGATGCATCTCTATTGCATTCCACACTGCCCTTTCCCACTTGGACAAAAGCAACACCTACACTATGTAAGAATGATGTTCATTGACTACAGCTCAGCGTTCAACACCATAGTCCCCTCCAAGCTCATCACTAAGGTCAGGGCCCTGGGAGTGAGCACCTCCCTCTTTTCAGTCTGCTGAGTGGGAAAAGGTGTTGTTGTGCCCTCTTCACAACTTTCTTGGTGTGTTTGGACAATGATTGTTTCTTGGTGATGTGGACACCAATGAACTTGAAACTCTCAACCAGCTCAACTTCAGTCCCGCCAATGTTATTGGAGGCTTTTTCAGCCCTCCTTCTCTTACCGTCCATGATCAGCTCCTTTGTCTTGCTCTCTTTGCGAGAGAGGTTGTTTTACCTGGCACCACACTGCCAGGTCTCTGACCTCCTCCCTATAGGCCTACCACTGTTGTGTCGTCAGCAAACTTAATGATGGTGTTGGAGTCGTGTTTGGCCTCACAGTCATGGGTGAACAAGGAGTACAGGAGGGGACTAAGCACGCCCCCGAGAGGCCCCAGGATCAGCATGGAAGATGTGTTGTTGCCTACCCTTACCACCTGAGGGCGGCCCATCAGGAAGTCCAGGATCCAGTTGCAGAGGGACGTGTTTAGTCCCAGGGTCCTTAGCTTAGTGATGAGCTTTGTAGGCACTATGGTGTTGAAAGCTGAGCTGTAGTCAATTAACAGCATTCTCACATAGGTGTTCCTTTTGTCCAGGTGGGAAAGGGCAGTGTGGAGTGCGATTGAGATTGTGGCATCTGTGGATCTGTTGGGGCAGTATGCAAATTGGAGTGGGTTTAGTGTTTCAGACATGATGGTGTTGATGTCAGCCATGACCAGCCTTTCAACGCACTTCGTGGCTACCGACATGAGTGCTACGGTAATGATTTAGGCAGGTTACCTTCTCTATCTTGGGCACAGAGACTATGGTGGTATGTTTGAAATATGTAGGCATTATAGAGTCGGCCAGGGAGAGGTTGAACATGTCAGTGAAGACACTTGCCAGTTGGTTCGCACATGCTTTGAGTACACGTCCTGGTAATCCGTCAGGCCCCGCGGCTTTGTGAATTTTGACCTGTTTGAAGGTCTTGCTCACATCGGCTACGGAGAGTGTGATCACACAGTCGTCCGGAACAGCTGGTGCTCTCATGCATGCTTCAGTGTTTCTTGCCTCAAGGCGAGTATTAAAGTCATTTAGCTTGTCTGGTAGGCTCATGTCACTGGGCAGCTCATGGCTGGGTTTCCCTTTGTAGTCCATAATAGTTTTCAAGCCCTGCCACATTCAAAGAGTGTCAAAGCTGGCATAGTAGGATTCAATCTTAGTCCTGTATTGACGATTTGCCTGTTTGATGGTTTGTCTGGGGGCATAGCAGATTTCTTTTAAGCGTCCGGATTAGTGTCCCGGTCCTTGAAAGGGGAAGCTCTAGCCTTTAGCTCGGTCTGGATGTTGCCTGTAATCCATGGCTTCCGGTTTTGAAACATACATACAGTCACTGTGGGGACGACTTCATCCATACACTTATTGACGAAGCCGGTGATTGAGGTAGTATACTCCTCAATGCCATTGGATGAATCCCGGAACATATTCCATTCTGTGCCATCAAAACAGTCGTGTAGCGTAGCAACCGCGTCATCTGACCACGTCCGTATTGAGTGAGTCACTGGTACTTCCTGCTTTAGTTTTTGCATGTAAGCAGGACTCAGGAGGATAGAATTATGGTCAGATTTGCCAAATGGAGGGGGAGGAAGAGTTTTGTATGCATCCTTGTGTGTTGAGTAAAGGTGGTCTCGAGTTTTTTTTATGACATGCTGGTAGAAATTAGCTAAAATGTATTTAAGTTTTCCTACATTAACGTCCCCGGCCACTAGGAGTCCGCTTCTGGATGAGCATTTTCTTGTTTGCTTATGACCTTATACAGCTCGTTGAGTGCGGTCTTAGTGCCAGCATTGGTTTGTGGTGGCAAATAGACGGCTACAAATAATATAGATATGAACTCTCTTGGCAGATAGTGTGGTCTACAACTTATCATGAGGTATTCTACCTCAGGTGAGCAATACCTCGAGACTTCTTTAATAGTAGACATCGCGCACCAGCTGTTATTGACAAATAGGCACACACCCCTGCCCCTCCTCTTACCAGACGTAGCTTCTCTGTCCTGCCAAAAAACGGAGTAGCCAGCCAGCTCTATATAATCCGTGTCGTCGTTCAGCTAAGTCTCTGTGATACATAAGATATTACAGTTAACGTCCTGTTGGTAGGATATTCTTAATCGTAGATTGTTCAGTTCCTTTTACAATGATTGCACATTGCCCAATAATACTGAGGGTAGTTGTGCTTTACTCACTCGCCAACAAATTCCCACAAGGTACCAAGACCTCTGCCCCCTGTATCTCCATCTTTTCTTCATGTGAATGACAATGATGAGGGCCTGGTCTCCGGGAAGCAGTATATCCTTCGCATCAGACTCATTAAAGAAAAAATATTTGTCCAGTGCGAGGTGAGTAATCGCTGTTCTGATGTCCAGAAGTTATTTTCGGTCATAGGAGACCGTAGCAGCAACATTGCGTACAAAATTTGTTTAAAAAAATGCCAAAAACTAACAAAATAGCAAAGTTGGTTGGGAGCCAGTAAAACGGCAGCCATCCCCTCCGGCGCCATTGTATACTTTTGGTAATATGTGTTGTCAACAACAGTGATATTTGAAGCGTGACACTGGTATATGACATTAGGTCTTCCATATTCTCCAGTAGTAAATTAGAAGATGCTTCAGTACTAGTTCTAATACAAGGTGTCAGGTGCCGTGACCAATTGAAAGACACAAATACCATAATTACTCTCCGGGGAAGTGGGTATCACCACCTTGGAAAATGGTTAAAATTGGCATATATTAAAACCGTGAAATTTAAACTCTTGACACCGTTGAGAGCGCCGCAGAAAAAAACATAAAAGAAAAGATAGCAAAGCCATAGAGGCACTAAAAGAAGCGCAAGAGCATTCTACAAATTTTGCTCGAATATGGGAAAAGATCTCATCATGTATAAAATTGGTTAGCATTTCTCTGCTGACAGAAAATTCCAATCTAATAAACAATTCAGAGATGCTATTGTGAATTGGCACAATGACTTGAAAGAAAAATCAAAAGCTCAATACATCAACGGTTTGACGTAAGCGTTCTATCAACAGAAAAGCAAAACCGATAAAATCAAGATAAGTATATTTACTCAGCATAACCGCACTAACCATACTATTTGTGAAGTAAATTGAGTATGTGAATAGCTTATTGGTCTTAAGATACAAATTAATTGATTTAATTAATTTTGACAAATGTTATGAAAATGTTGAGCAATGTTATAAAGTAATGACTTTTCAGATAAGTTACGTTATACGTTATGTTGGCTGACAATGTAAGTTATGTTATTCTTATGAACCGTATACCATATCATTACAGCAGTATGTACCTGTAATATATGTTAGCTATCTACCTAATATTAGTTGGCTACTAATACATCAAACAAGCTAGTATATTAACTATATGCTAACTACCCGATGGTTATTAACTTGATTATTCTTAGCTTAGCTAAATGGTATAGTCGTTGTGCGTTCTCAATGGACATTGTTAAAACTGGTGCTTCATAAATTCGCTCTGGCTATGTGCTCCGATTTCAGAGCAATCTCGTCTGAATGTACCAGAGCACAGAATAACTGATGAATTTACGAACGCTCAACACCCGTTGAATATGGCTGGTGTCAGTTAACATCAGCGAAAAACGTAATTAAATTGTTGTCATAAAATAGCTTTTCTTTCAAAAATGTCTGTGTTGATACAGTATGTAGTGACTCGTTATTGGCATAAAAAGACGAATAAACTCATATGTCAGACATCACCACATTAGTAAACTATTAGGTAGAGCAGGGTCACAAGGCATCATATGGGAAAGTACAACCAGCGAAACAAGATAACATATTTGTGGCCTCACTGTGAACAGATGTTATCATGTTTGTTTTGACTGTTATTTAAAACTTTTTGTTCACATGGTAAAGTAAAAGTTAGACGGAAAGACAGAGATAGAATATAGTAGAGATTGTAGAGGGAAACACCTGTTATGAATATTTGTTAAGTGGTGTTAATACCATGTTTTATTTCTTGTGTGGGGTCTTTTTAAATTTGGTTGTAAACTAGGTACGCAGAATGAGGGAAATGTTTGAAATGTTTTTAAATGTTTTCTGAGGTGGAGGGAAAGAAAAGGGAAAGAAAACACTTTATGGGGTTGAATGACCTTTGTTCTGACTTCCTGGTGAGGCCTGATCACCATCACTAGAAAGACTGAAGGCATTGTGTGAGTTTTAAATGGGCTATGTAAAACACTAATAATTTCATAATTGAGCAATAGACCTATGTGTGATTTGGAACACGAGAAGGAGATAGCGAGAGTGCTGCCCTGAATGAGGGACACCTGTCTCTAATCTATTTTACCATTAACTTATGGGATACAATTATTTCCTTTTGGAGTTATCAAGAGTTGTAATTGTAATTTAATTGGGTATTATAATTTGTTTATTTTTTATTTAACAGGCATATAATTTCTCTGACACCCCTAAGAAGGCTGAAAACATTTGGCATGGGCCCTCAGATCCTCAAAAAGTTCTACAGCTGTACCAATGAGAGCAATGACTGGCTTCATCACCGCTTGATATGGCAACTGCTTTGCATCCGACAGTAAGGTGCTACAGAGGGTAGTGTGTACGGCCTAGTACATCACAGGGGGCAGAGCTCCCTACCATCCAGGACCCCTATACCAAGCAGTGGCAGAGGGAGGCCCTAACAATTGTCAGACTACAGCCACCCAGGTCATAGACTGTTCTCTCTGCTACTGCATGGAAAGCGGTACTGATACACATAAGACTGCTAAATAGTTAGTTAAATAGCAGCTATTTGGTTATCTACATTGACCATTTTTTTATTAACTTTGACATGCGCTGCTGCTACTGTTTACAGTCTGTCAGGTTATTCTTAGTTACAGTGTCTTGCAAAAGTATTCACCCCACATGGCATTTTCCCTATTTTGTTGCATTACAACCTGGAATTAAAATTGATTTTTGGGGGGTTTGT
The DNA here is from genome assembly GCF_965601325.2 of Salmo salar. Taxonomy (NCBI): domain Eukaryota; kingdom Metazoa; phylum Chordata; class Actinopteri; order Salmoniformes; family Salmonidae; genus Salmo; species Salmo salar. The sequence goes on along the minus strand of NC_138300.1, from coordinate 8,397,999 downwards.
ATCATTTGATTTACACAACATGCCCACCACTTTGAAGATGCAAAATATATATATTTTTTTATTGTGGAACATACCAGAAATAAGCCCAAAAAAACAGAACACTTGAGCGTGCATAACTATTCTCACTGGTTCAAAGCCAATTCTCCCTTAGGCCACCTTTCCTTCCAGTTCTCTGAGTCCAATGACTGGAACGAACTGCAAAAATATCTGAAGCTGGAGACTCTTACCTCCCTCACTAGCTTTAAGCACCAGCTGTCAGAGCAGCTCACAGATCACTGCACCTGTACATAGCTCATCTGTAAATAGCCCATCCAATCTACCTCATCCCCATACTGTGTATTTATTTATTTATTTTACCTTGCTCCTTTGCACCCCAGTATCTCTACTTGCACATTCAGCTTCTGCACACCCTACCATTCCAGTGTTTAATTGCTATATTGTAATTACTTCGCCACCATGGCCTATTTATTGCCTTACCTCTCTTATCCTACCTCAATGGCACTGTTTATAGATTTTTCTACTGTATTATTGATTGTATGTTTCTTTATTCCATGTGTAACTCTGTGTTGTTGTATGTGTCGTACTGCTTTGCTTCATCTTGGCCAGGTCGCAGTTGCAAATGAGAACTTGTTCTCAACTAGACTACCTGGTTAAATAAAGGTGAAATAAAAAAATAAATAAAAATTCACGCTCCCAAAGTGAATACTTTGTAGAGCCACCTTTTGCAGCAATTACAGCTGCATGTCTCTTGGTGTATGTCTCTATAAGCTTGTCACATCTAGCTACTGGGATTTTTGCCCACTCTTCAAGGCAAAACTGCTCCAGCTCCTTCAAGTTGGATGGGTTCCGCTGGTGTACAGCAATATTTAAGTCATACCACAGATTCTCAATTGGATTGAGGTCTGGGCTTTGACTAGGCCATTCCAAGACATTTAAATGTTTCCCCTTAAACCAATCGAGTGTTGCTTTAGCAGTATGCTTAGGGTCATTGTCCTGCTGGAAGGTGAATCTCCGTCCCAGGCTGAAATCTCTGGAAGACTCAAACAGGTTACACTCAAGAATTTCTCTGTATTTAGCACCATCCATCATTCCTTCAATTCTGACCCGTTTCCCAGTCCCTGCCATTGAAAAATATCCAGGGTGATGAAAGGTGTTGTGTTTGTGCCAGACATAGTGCTTTCCTTGATGGCCAAAAAGCTCAATTTTAGTCTCATCTGACCAGAGTACCTTCTTCCATATGTTTGGGGAGTCTCCCACATGCCTTTTGGCAAACACCAAACGTGTTTGCTTATTGTTTTCTTTAAGCAATGGCTTTTTTCTTGCCACTCTTCCATAAAGCCCAGCTCTGTGGAGTGTACGGCTTAAAGTGGTCCTGTGGACAGATACTCCAATCTCTGCTGTGGAGCTTTGCTACTTCTTCAGGGTTATCTTTGGTCTCTTTGTTGCCTCTCTGATTAATCCCCTCCTTTCCTAGTCCGTGAGTTTTGGTGGGCGGCCCTCTCTTGGCAGGTTTGTTGTGGTGCCATACTCTTTCAATTTTTTTTATAACGTATTTAATGGTAATCTTTTGGATGTTCAACATTTCGGATATTTTTTTATAACCCAACCCTGATCTGTACTTCTCCACAACTTTGTCCCTGAGGAGGAGATTCCCGGTCGGAATATTATCGCTTTTTTACGAGATAAATTGCATAAAAATTTAATTTAAACAGCGGTTGACATGCTTCGAAGTACGGTAATGGAATATTTAGATTTTTTTTGTCACGAATTGCGCCATGCGCGCGACCCTGATTTACCATTTCGGATAGTGTCTGGGACGCACGAACAAAACGCCGCTATTTGGATATAACGATGGATTATTTTGGACCAAACCAACATTTGTTATTGAAGTAGCAGTCCTGGGAGTGCATTCTGACGAAGACAACAAAAGGTAATCAAACTTTTATAATAGTAAATCTGATATTGGTGAGTGCTAAACTTGCCGGGTGTCTAAATAGCTAGCCCGTGATGGCTGGGCTATGTACTTAGAATATTGCAAAATGTGCTTTCACCAAAAAGCTATTTTAAAATCGGACATATCGAGTGCATAGAGGAGTTCTGTATGGATAATTCTTAAAATAAGTGTTATGCTTTTGTGAACGTTTATCGTGAGTAATTTAGTAAATTGTTAGCAAATTCCCCGGAAGTTTGCGGGGGGTATGCTAGTTCTAAACGTCACATGCTAATGTAAAAAGCAGTTTTTTGATATAAATATGAACTTGATTGAACAAAACATGCATGTATTGTATAACATAATGTCCTAGGTGTGTCATCTGATGAAGATCATTAAAGGTTAGTGCTGCATTTAGCTGTCTTCTGGGTTTTTGTGACATTATATGCTAGCTTGAAAAATGGGTGTCTGATTATTTCTGGCTTGGTAGTCTGCTGACATAATCTAATGTTTTGCTTTCGCTGTAAAGCCTTTTTGAAATCGGACAGTGTGGTTAGATAAAGGAGAGTCTTGTCTTTAAAATGCTGTGAAATAGTCATATGTTTGAAAAATTGAAGTTTTTGTATTTTTGAGGAATTTGTCATTTGCGCCACGCCTATCATTGGATATTGGAGCAGGTGTTCCGCTAGCGGAACGTCTAGATGTAAGAGGTTAACAAACTATAGTTTTGGCAAGTCAGTTAGGACATCTACTTTGTGCATGACACAAGTTATTTTTCCAACAATTGTTTACAGACAGATTATTTCACTTATAATTCACTGAATCACAATTCCAGTGGGTCAGAAGTTTACATACACTAAGTGACTGTGCCTTTAAACAGCTTGGAAAATTCCAGAAAATGATGTAGTGGCTTTAGAAGCTTCTGATAGGCTAATTGACATCATTTTAGTCAACTGGAGGTGTATCTGTGGAAGTTTTTCAGGGTCTACCTTCAAACTCAGTGCCTCTTTGCTTGACATCATGAGAAAATCAAAAGAAATCAGCCAAGACCTCAGAAAAAAATGTAGACCCTCCACATGTCTGGTTCATCCTTAGGAGCAATTTCCAAACGCCTGAAGGTACCACGTTCATCTGTACAAACAATAGTACGCAAGTATAAACACCATGGGACCACGCAGCCGTCATACCGCTCAGAAAGGAGATGTGTTCTGTCTCCTAGAGATGAACATACTTTGGTGCAAAAAGTGCAAATCAATCCCAGAACAACGGCAAAAGGCCTTGTGAAGATGCTGGATTAAACAGGTACAAAAATATCTATACCCACAGTAAAATGAGTCCTTTATCGACATAACCTGAAAGGCAGCTCAGCAAGGAAGAAGCCACTGCTACAAACCCACCATAAAAAAGCCAGACTACGGTTTGCAACTGCACATGGGGACAAAGATTGTACTTTTTGGAGAAATGTCCTATGATCTGATGAAACAAAAGAAGAACTGGTTAGCCATAATGACCATCGTTATGTTTGGAGGAAAAAGTGGGAGGCTTGCAAGCCAAAAGAACACCATCCCAACCGTGAAGCACGGGGGGTGCTTTGCTGCAGGAGGGACTGGTGCACTTCACAAAATAGATGGCATCATGAGGCAGGGAAATGATGTGGATATATTGAAGCAACATCTCAAGACATTAGTCCGGAAGTTAAAGCTTGGTCGCAAATGGGTCTTCCAAATGGACAATTACCCCAAGCGTATTTCCAAAGTTGTGGCAAAATGGCTTAAGGACAACAAAGTCAAGGTATTGGAGTGGCCATCACAAAGCCCTGACCTCCATCCTATAGAACATTTGTGGGCAGAACTGAAAAAGCCTGGCTCAGTTATACCAGCTCTGTCAGGAGGAATGGGCCAAAATTCACCCAACTTATTGTGGGAAGCTTGTGGATGGCTACCCTAAACATTTGACCCAAGTTAAACATTTTAAAGGCAATGCTACCAAATACTAATTGAGTGTATGTAAACTTCTGACCCACTGGGAATGTGATGAAAGAAATAAAAGCTGAAATAAGTAATTCTCTCTATAATTATTCTGACATTTCACATTCTTGAAATAAAGTGGTGATCCTAACTGACCTAAGACAGGGACATTTTACAAGGATTAAATGTCAGGAATTTTGAAAAACTGAGTTTAAATGTATTTGGCTAAGGTGTATGTAAACTTCCAATTTCAACTGTATCTAGTATTACTTTTATTATTACGTGTTTTTCTCAATTTCCTTTATCTCTGTATTGTTGGAAAAGGCCCATAAGTAAGCATTTCACTGTTAGTCCACACATGTTGTTTAAGAAGCATGTGACAAATAAAATGTCATTTGATGTCAGCAAATCTATAATGAGGACTTTTTTCCAAATGGGTAATTAAATTATACTTTTTTCCCTTTTCACTTAAAATTAAAACAAATTGACCTAATAAATATGCATAATAAATAAATAGGACTTTGCAATGTATGAACAAATGCAAAATAACATTTCCCCTGTGATGCTATAAAAAAATGGTACATCTGGGAACAACAAATAGAGTAATCGTTTAAAATAAAATGAAGGATAATGTTAGAATCGGCTAAACTTTGATCATTGAGGTAGTAAATGAATGATAGGAAATGAAAGAGACTGGGTGTTGTGTTAGAAGTTAATGGTTCTCTGAAGAAAGACAGAAGGCTTTGGAAGGTGTTTGATGGAGGAGAGGAGAGCAATGTGTTGATATAGGGAAGACAGATGGATATCTGTGGATTAGGTGAGGGGTGAGGTCAGTTCCCCTTAAGGGAGTAATCAGGGTTGGTATCTGGTTACCTTCTTTCCTGTGGAGCCATAAACTGTAAGGAGGAGGAGTGTCTTAAGTAGGATGCATATAAACTGTGATGTCTGAAATGTTTAGCAGTCTGATTTCAGCTGTACAGAACCTTTGGGAAAGATTAAACTTGGTTAAAGCTTCTCCAGTGTCCGTGAGTTATTTACTCTGAGAAATAAGAACCTAACAATACTGATTAAGTGCCACATAAAAAACAATTACTAATATCATATATAGCTCTGATATGGGGTGTTTAACCTTTATTAAAAAAAATTGTCATTCGAGCCCTGAATGCTGATTGTCTGAAAGCCGTGGTATATCAGACCACATACCACAGGTATGAAACTTGTTACTGTTCTAATTACATTGGTAACCAGTTTATAATAACAATAAATCACCTTGGGGTCTGTGGTATATGGCCAGTATACCACGGCAAAGGGCTGTATCCAGCCACTCCGTGCTGCGTCATTGGAACTCTAAAAATGTTATATTTCCTTCCTCCCTTGGAATAATCACTGATCCGGCATTACTGTATTGACAAAAACTGTGTACTGAAACCTATACCAACTGTGTTAGATCAGTGACTACTACAAGGAATGGAGGAAGGAAGGACGCAGTTTACATGCCACTCAGTGTGTTGTTCAATGGAATTTGTGTTGTGGAAATGGCTTTCTGATCAACAGATTTGGATCCAAATGGGAATAAAGTAGCACACCTTTTGTTTTACGACAGTCTTTCTGAGGCTCTGCTGAATCAATTATTGCTTGTCTGACTCATGTTTACTTGATGTTGCTCCCACTGTTGACACATCTCCTTAATGTCGGATAGCACAAATGGAAAATGTTGAGTTTGTCTGCTGATCCTATCTCAACCTTGGCAGGAACCAAGACCCTTTCGCAGACGTGGCAAAGGGGTCCCAACTGTTTCAACAGAGATGTCGGGAGACAGTTTGCTGTGGAATCAATGTCACAGGTGTGACTATTTTGCATGTTTAACAATAAAACATTCCTATTGAACGATTAACGCAACATGCAATTTTCAAATTGTGTATTTACACCCCCTTGTATGTGTCCCCCATGCGGCCGACCACAGGAAGTGATACGGTCCAGAGGCATGGTGGATCATTGTTGCAACAGAGCTTATGACTAAAATGTTTGACGAGAGCACATGGCAAATGGACTTTGTGATGTAAGTCTGAGGAAAGATGGACAACTGCCTGCTGGCCTTACCTCAATTAGCCTCGAAATCCCTAGTCTGAAAGCGTCTGTTTTCTTGAAGCTGTGCTGCACCATTTTTCCTACATGGGCCAGCCCCCTAGAAATTAGTGTTCTAGCCAATGAGCCTCAGCCCTCCGCATTTGAGTGACAGCTAGCAAGACGCCTGCCCAGCGTTCTCCAATGAGGTTGCAGGGTAGGCCCAACGGCTGAGTGAGTGAGTGTTTTCAGAACGTGAGTGCTACTTTCAGAACCAATGGCTAAAAAGTATACAAAAGCACCGGAGAATTTAACAAAAGTCGTTAGATGCAGTTTACCATAGTGTACTTAATTTTATCACAGGTGAAAGTTTTTGCACTCATCACTGCTTTCTCTATTAGAAAATAGTATGGCCCCTTGCTCCTCTCCTCCCCTATGGGTGCTGGATCGCGCCTCTGCTTGCTCAGCATTTTGTGGCCACGGCCTGTCCTTCCTCCTTCCTTCCTGTCCCTCACTTCCTGCTGAATGCGGAACGAGGAAGAGCTCAGTTTTGTTTGTTTGGAAAGTGTGTTGTTTGAAAGTGTACTGGAAAGTTCTTGGTAGCTAGCTAGCTTCTTAGTTTGGATCCCGTGACGCAGTTGGCATCAGTTGCTGGGATTGCTTGTCTCTTTCCAGTGATCCTGCCAACCAATGACGGGTCTGAAGAGCTATTTGGTATCGCAGCTAGCCTAGCTGCATATCAAGCTAGCGGGGTTTTCTTGAACGCAGCCTGCGACATGGTTAGCCATTGTGGCTGGGACCGCGGATTGTCCCGGGTTTGTGGCTGTCTAGATCCCTGCAGTTTATTGTTTTCAATCTTCACCCTGACCTGCCCTGTCTGGAACTGCGAGGACTAACAGCGTAACCTACGTTGTTAGCTACCATGACAAAGACCAAAGCTGGTGGGAGTACCGTTGAGGACAACAGTGTCTCTCTATCACACATGAAGGATCTTTTAAACAAACAAAAAGAGACCTACAAGCAGTTGTTACAACAACAACAAAATAGCTTTAAGTGTTTTGTACAAATACTTGTGGATTCTACTAACAAAAGAATGGACGACCTGACTGGAGAGGTCCAGGACCTGAAGAACAGTTTGCAGTTCTCCCAGGGTCAGCTTGAGGAGTTGAAACTGGAGAACGGCAAGATGACAAAAATCTGTAAGTCATTGAGAGAGGACATCAGTTCTGTGTGTGAATCCATGATAACAATGATGGATACATCTCGAGGGACAATCAAGGTGGAACAACATGGTTGTGGACGGAATGCAGAACAACATGGTTGTGGACGGAATTGCAGAATCTCCACATGAGACCTGGACGGAGTCTGAGGACAAAGTGAGGGAAATGATCTCTGAGAAATTGAAGACGGACCACAGAAGGCTTGAGGTGGAGCGCACCCACGGGACTGGAACATCCACCACCGGCCCAGGTGACAGACCCAGGCCAAAAGTTCCTGAGGTTCAAGGACAAGGTAGCTGTTCTGAAAACAGCCAAGAACTTTGAGAGGAACTTATATCTTCCTCAACGAGGACTATCCTGAAGCTGTGAGCCAGAAGAGGAAAGAACTGATCCCAGCCATGAAAGGGATGAGAGAGCCAAGCTTATGGGTTCGTAGCTTCAACCCCACAGCACACACCCACAAATTGATTAACCTGCTGGGACTGCTGAATCTATATATTTTTTTCTCTTGCTTTGTTTGCTCTTTTCAGTAGTATGACTATCTATGATGTATTTATGAAATTGCTTCTTTCAATTATTGATAAACATGCACCTGTTAAGAAACTGACTGTTAGAACTGTTAAGGCACCATGGATTGATGAGGAATTGAAAAACTGTATGGCTGAGAAAGAGATGGGGCAAAAGGAGTGGCTAATAAGTCTGGCTGCACATCTGACTGGCTTACTTACTGCAAATTGAAGAATTATGTGACTAAACTCAACAAAAAGAAGAAGAAACTGTATTATGAAGCCAAGATAAATGATATAAAGAATGATGGGAAAAGCTTTGGAGTATTTTAAATGAAATTATTGGCAGAAACAAATTCAACTCCATCTTTGAATCAGATGGCTTATTCATCATGAAACAATTTGATGTTGCCAATTATTTTAATGATTATTTCATTGGCAAAGTGGGCAAACTTAGGCAGGAAATGCCAACAACAAACAGTGAGCAATTGTATTCATGCATTAAACAAATAATGAAAGAAAAGCATTGCACGTTTGAATTTTGTAAAGTTAGTGTGGGAGAGGTGGAATCATTGTTATCGATCAACAATGACAAACCTCCTGGCATTGACAACTTAGATGGAAAGCTACTGAGGATGGTAGCTGACTCTATAGCCACTCCTATTGTCCTCAACCCTGGAGGGCTACCCAAGAGTGGCAAAGTGACCTTTACTGGTTCTAACAGCAGACCTATAAGCTTGCTGCCAGCTCTTAGCAAACTCTTGGAAAAAATTGTGTTTGACCAAATACAATGCTATTTCTCTGTAAACAAATTAACAACAGACTTTCAGCATGTTTATAGAGAAGGGCACTCAACATGTACAGCACTGACACAAATGACTGATGATTGGTTGAAAGAAATTGATAATTGTTAGACTTCAGTACAGCCTTTGATATTATTGACCATAACCTGTTGTTGAAAAATCGTATGTGTTATGGCTTTTCAACCTCTGCCATATCGTGGATTCAGAGCTATCTATCTAATAGAACTCAAAGGGTGTTCTTTAATGGAAGCTTCTCCAATGTCAAACATGTAAAGTGTGGTGTACCACAGGGCAGCTCTCTAGGCCCTGTACTCTTTTCTATTTTAACCAATGACCTGTCACTGGCATTAAACAAAGCATGTGTGTCCATGTATGCTGATGATTCAACCATGTACGCATCAGCAACCACAGCAAATGAAGTCACTGAAACCCTAAACAAAGAGTTGCAGTCTGTTTTGGAATGGGTGGCAATTAATAAACTGATCCTGAACATCTCCAAAATTAAGAGCATTTTATTTGGTACAAATCATTCCTTAAGTTATAGACCTCAGCTGAATCTGGTAATGAATGGTGTGGCTGTTGAGGAGACTTCAGATTGTAAACTGTCATGGTCAAAACATATAGATTCAATGGTTGTAAAGATGGGGAGAGGTCTGGCTGTAATAAAGAGATGGTCTGCTTTTTTGACACCACACTCCAAAAAGCAAGTTCTGCAGTCTAGTTTTGTCTAATCTTGATTATTGTCCAATCCTGTGGTCTAGTGCTACAAGGAAAGACATAGTTAAGCTGAAGCTGGCCCCGAACAGAGTGGCACGTTTTGCTCTTAATTGTAATCAGGGGGCTGATAGAAACACTATGCATGCCTGTCTCTCTTGGCTAAGAGTTGAGGAGAGACTGACTGCATCACTTCTTTTTTTTATAAGAAACATTGTGCTGAAAATCCCAAATTGTTTGCATAGTCAACTTAAACACAGCTCTGACACACACACTTATCCAACTAAACATGCCACCATGGGTGTTTTCATAGTCCCCAAATCCAGAACAAATTCAAGAAAGCGTACAGTATTATATAGAGCCCTTATTGCATGGAACTTCCTTCCAACTCATATTGCTCAAATAAACAGCAAATCTGGTTTAAAAAAAACAGATAAAACACCCTACGGCACAACACCTCTCCCCTATTTGACGGCGATAGTTTGTGTGTATGCACTGATATGTTAGCTACGTGTTCCTTTAAAAAAAAATGTATGTAGTTCTGTCTTTGAGCTGTTCAAGTTCATTGATGTTCTGTATTATGTCATTCTGTATTATGTTTCATGTTTTGTGTGGACCCCAGGAAGAGTAGCTGCTGCTTTTGCAACAGCTAATGGGGATCCTAATAAAATACCAAATACCTCTTTGACGTCTCAAAGGTCCAAACACTGCATTATGTTCCTTTATAAAGCCTTTTTGCAAAAAATATTGCATTACCTAACATTGTTACTAACCTATAGAAGTACAAAATACTGTACCATAGCCAATCACAGGTATGGCTAACACTTTTTTTCTTTAGCCTCTATATTGACAAATGCCATGGTAGCATAAGTGCATCTTTAGCTAGTATTGCTGGTTGCTCACAAATGGGTAATGTGTCAAATATGGTCAATTTAAGAGCACCATATACCCACAATAGAATTGAAAGCTTGAAATATGTTGCATGTACCACTAGAGGACGATGGGAACCTGCAGACAATGGATAAACTCAAACTATGTTAATACAGTGCAGTGGGTTTGAGTGGGAGTGTGAATAGCTTGGAGGGCCTCCATAGCTTTTCACTCAACATACTGTGTAGTCATAAACAGCAAGAAAGGTTAACACCAGTACAGAGCACACTCCTTTATGTTCCATTGAGCATATAATGATTGAAAAACATGATTTAATCTCCAACCCGGGGGGATTCTCTTATTTCATCAGTTTTTTTGCAGCTCTGTTGTTTTGATTATCCTCTAAACTCCCTGGACACCATTTACTTCAAAGGCTACAGAAAGCGGTGGCTTTAAGATGTGAGTTTCTCCAAAACAATGGAAGAGGCCGTGACAATGCCACCACACCATCCCTGTAACAAAACAACATTCTAACCCCTTCCCAGTCCCCTCCGAGTCGACTTGTTGTTTTCTTTACGTGGTAATTCATTAACGGCTGTGTGATTGTCGTGTTTGCCCATTCCACTCTAATTTCGATTCTACAGCCCTGCGGGAGGTGGTGAGACGAAGCTGCCACAGCTGATCGGGACGGCATCATCTCCTTTCCCCAGCCCGGAGTGAATAAATAAGCCTCTAATGACGCCACCTTGAATTACTGAAACGCTTACAGCTGCACTATTAAAATGCAGGGCTTTCTCCACAGCAAAGCGGAATACATGTCTTTACATAAATTCTGACAGGTTCTCTGGGGCTGACTACTGCCACCAAATTGCAGGACCCCATTACTATACACCTACTGCCAACTCGCATTCCAATTACTGCACAGGGGAAGCCATGCCTCCTGTCATAATGCTCACTACCATGGGCAAAGGGCGGAGAGGAGCAAAGGAAAAATAAATCCCTTATTCACCTAATTTATTCATATATTATTTTGTTTTCCATTTTCTGCATGAATAAATGAAACCAACACTGCACAATCACAATAATGTCTAAATACACTCATTTAATATCATTACAGGGCACAGATGCTTACATGATTGAGGGAGGAAGTCCATTGATCAAGAAAAGTCTAATTTGGGTACTTTTGAAAAATATTTTTGGGGCTGTACTCAAGAACGGACAGAAATAAAAACTTTGTGGGTTCATACCCTTGAAATCCTCATATTATGTTTATCCAAATATGTTCCAAATTACCAGTTGTTAAAGATGACATTGATATAGGCCTAAATGAAAAACCTAAAAAGGTACAGTTTCTCTGGCTTAGCCAGTTAATATACACCTCAGTTAGAGACAGTTTCTACATATTCCTACAGGTATTCAATTCCCTCTTCCTGCTGCGAGCTGTAAAAAAAATGTAAATCCCTTAATTAGGTGTCAGACACGGAAACTAAACATACAGACTGACAGATTATATTACCCAAAGGGATTACCTCCATTTGCAATGTCAAAGTATTCACAGATAATACACTGTACTTAACTTTAGAAGAAATTGGTCCAAGTTGAAAAAAAAATGTCATTGGTAGCCAATTTATTTAAATGAAATGATAAAACTTGGTTGAATAATGTGTCTAAAATCCCCTAGTTTGTTTGCTTGTGTCTAACTTTCTTCTAAATATAGCCCTCCAGGTGTAGCCCATCTTCCCCATTATCCCCTGAGTATTTATACCTGTGTTCTCTGTTTGTCTGTGGCCAGTTCGTCTTGTCAGGTCTTACCAGTGTGCTTTCCAATTTTCCTGTTTCTCAAGTGTTTGTTTCCTAGTTTTCCCAGTTATGAACCTCTGCCTGCCTTGACCTGAGCCCGCCTGCCATACTGTACCTGCCTGACTCTGACCTAAAAACGAACTGCTGCCTGTCCTCAACCTGGCCTTTGCCACGTGTTATAACAAATGATTGAGAACTGTACTATCCGCCTCCTGTGTCTGCATGTGGGTCATGATACCATGAACTAATGTGGTGAAGATCAGTGATGTAGAAAAATATGTTTAGGGGCGTTGGGTAATGCAAATATAAATCCTAACAATGCTAATGTTGAGATGCATTTGCACCATTCGCCATAATAAAATGTGCATAAACAGTGTTTTTGTGCATTTAAACTGCACCACATCCCTGATATTTGTTAAACACTGTCAACCCTCCTCTATGTTACTTTATCTCTCCAATTGATATCTATACTTTTCGGCTGAAAAACACAAACTAATAATAAAAAGCAATACATGTTCAGAGACATATAGATGTTTTCATTTATTTGAGCATAGAAGCAATGGTAGAAGTGGAATGAATGTGAGAGAGGGGGCAAAATATAAAACCTCATCAACGATGATTCGCTGATCAGATATCTGTCTTAGACCGTCAGTATTGCTCTCCAGTTTTGTGATGAAACAAAGGTGTGGTTGAATTTATTCTGCCACAGTGTCTTCTTATTGTCTCGGCCTTAGGCCTAAATATCACGGTGGCAAGGCATATGAACTAACAGGTTATAAAGCAAACAATGCAATTATCATTAAAAAAAAGGTTGTAATATGCTTTTTTGTCTGGCTTGGCTTCCCAGTGATTTTAACCATGCACCACTATTGGAGTGGTCTGAGAGGGGAGGGGAAAACTGAAAACTAGCTGTTATTGGCAGAGAGGTTTGTAACTTTCTTTCTTATTGATGTCACCAGGCAGGTCAAAACTCTATCCCACCAAATCAGGCTTACATTTTAGGCGGTGTTTTCAAACAGCTCTTACACTAAAAGGACATTCATAATTTTCACAATTTCAGTATTATTCCAACGTACTAGTGTCGAAACATAAATAAAAATCAGGTAAATCATGTTTTTGACTGCACTGGGCTTTTAAGTTTATACTACAAAGTATAAAACATCAAAACAATAGAAAGGATACATTTACTGTTTGGTCCTTTGTCACAAGTGATACCTACAGACTATGAAAAGCCAACTGACATTTACTCCTGAGGTGCTGACCTGTTGCACCCTCAACAACCACTGTGATTATTATTATTTGACCCTGCTGGTCATCTATGAACATTTGGCCATGTTCTGTTATAATCTCCACCCAGCACAGCCAGAAGAGGACTGGTCACCCCTCATAGCCTGGTTCCTCTCTAAGTTTCTTCCTAGGTTCTGGCCTTTCTAGGGAGTTTTTCCTAGCCACTGTGCTTCTACACCTGCATTGCTTGCTGTTTGGGGTTTAAGGCTGGGTTTCTGTACAGCACTTTGTGACATCAGCTGATGTAAGAAGGGCTTTATAAATACATTTGATTGATTTGATTGATACAGACCACAAGTACAGGTTCAGATGTCATTATTTATCATGTGCAGTAGGAACCTCAAAAGTAATGCTTTACTTCTCCTTACATTACCTTGATTCAAAAGACTGCCTGTGACCTTTACTTGAGACCTACGCATAAGGCCCATCTTAGTAGCAGTCTTTCTCCCACTTCATGTATTCACCATGTATTGCCTCCAATATTAATACATAGCCAAAAGGGTTGTTATTATTATTATTGGTCTGAATTAGCCAAACTTGGTAAAACTGAAATTCCACATAATAGATGGGGAAAGGTGTTAAATTGGAGCACTCATTCCCAAAGTGCCACTTTTGCATTTTCAAAGAGAAGAAAAGAGGACATATGCATTGCACAGTTGGTAAGAGATTGTTTAGGAGCAAATACAGAGATATACAAGACTAGTGCATGTTTCCATGTACACATTATCCAATGAACATACTGCTATAATGGTATCATTATGCCTGATGGATCCTTCGATTCATTCAGAGTATTAATGTATCCAAGTGTTGGAAGTTTCTGCCTGGAGGGTAAATTCAAGAGTGTGCAGATTGAGGAGCCCATTAAAAATATAATGTCAAAGCTATGCCTGCTAACAGTAACACTGTCTGCTGAGTAATAGTAAGATCACAGCAGTTTTAACACAACATTTGTTGTTTATTAATTAATTTGATACAGGGACTCACCCTGAATTGAATAACTCTATTCTTTCTAAATGTGTCCAGTTGTCCTTGTCCTCAACACTGGATTTGTAGTTTCTATCTTGTTTTGTAAATGCCCTAGTTCTATTTTAACAACTGTATCACAGTAAGCACCTTTCTCAGGAGATTCACAACAGATGCACTTGGTAACCAAACACTGAAGCTAAATCGGTGGCCACAAATTCAGTTACCTAACCCTGGCGTTATATTGCTTTCCCAACCCATTAAATGGCCTACTTCTGAGCTTTAAACAACATAATTTAGTTTGTATTGCTGTACATTATGTCAGCTGGCCTACCACTGGCTGTGGCCTGATACTGTAATTAAAGCAGAGAAGCTGCAAGGAGAGAGGAAGGAAACAGTGAGGATTAAATGTCACTTCAATAAAAATGTATACAACAAATGGTTGTCGTTTTTTAATCAAGTGCATTGATCTCCTCAATAGGCATGCACAACTTTGATTGGGCATTCGGGTAAGTCATTACAATGATTGATCATAGGATTAATTATAGAGGTTATTGAATAAGAAAGTCTGTCAAGCATCGGCCTCAAGAATGTAGAGTTTGAAGGAAGATATGTGTGAACAGCAACTGTGCAAAAGAAGTTCAACTTTGAGCAAGTTCAGTGACTATTTAGTCATGAGTTTATGATAATGTTCCTGTCATGACTTAATGATGCACACATAACATGCTTCCACAAATGTCACAACTTATACATGTGTTGAGTAATTACAGATGAAGGGTAACGATGCAGAAAGTGTGATTCTGAACGAGCCCGATGGAAATGTCATGCACTTCTGAGTATTTCTCAAATTTAATAAAAATCAATTGATGAAAATGAACTTTTGGAAACATCTTGCAAGAGATGCAATTACTCTAGAGCGCAGATTCCACACTGGCATGTCATTTTAAGATAAGGTATCATCCACTTATGGAAATTGTGCCTAATTTATTCATGGTAATCAGTGTCTCTCCCCAGCATCTCTCTGACGATAAACACAATTATTTTACGAGGGGGCCACTCTCTTTTCATCTTCAAAGCTGATAACCATGGCTTTTCAATTACATGTATCAGCCAATACGTATTTTGAGTTAAGTGAAGTGATTTTGAGATGCTTTGAAAATACAAAAAGAAGACACAAAGCAAATGGCAGATGGGTGAGAGCATACTCTCTCCCTTTACGATACTCTTCCCCTTTCGAAATATCAGCTTGTGACCACACGATACCGTTGCTGGGTGATATACAGTAGCATCACGGCACATTGTGTTTGCTGGAACATTTGATGTGGAGAAAATTGGCTTTGCTCAAGACGGAAGTTGGGGTCATGATTAATTGTGGACGCAAGGTTGGCAGCAGACACATACAGTGCCTTCAGAAAATGTTCATACCGTTTGATTTTATTCATTTTTTTTGTGTTACAGCCTGAATGTAAAATGGATTATATTGAGATTTTTTGTCACTGGCCTACACACAATACCTCATAATGTCAAGGTGGAATTAGATTTCAGGCATTCACAGCTTACATTTTTAAATGATTTTTTGTCGTATTTTACTGTTATACATAGATGCCATTTTTCTACATTTGACAGGTGGACTTAATTAAAGGGTACAGTAGCACAAAAAGCACCCCCTCTATATAGCCTAGAATGTAAATGGCAATAAAAAAATATTGTTCAATATGATCAATAGTAACTTTAGCAAAATCTACTCATACAATATTTGGAAACATTTGGTTTGGGGTATACATATACACTATAGAGTAGAATACTATGCATTCTCTTTTTCACCATAAATCACTGTTATTCCAATTAAGCCCAGTATGCTCCTATTTTTATTTCTTTATGTTACCAGGCAAGTCAGTTAAAAACAAACTCTAAAGTTTCTAAAACTGTTTGAATGGTGTCTGTGAGTATAACAGAACTCATATGGCAGGGAAAAACCTGAGAAGATTCCAGGCAGGAAGTGGCCTGTCTGACAATTTGTAGTCCTTCTGTTGCATCTCTATCGAAATTACAGCATCTGTGCTGTTACGTGACACTTTCTAAGGCTTCCATTGGCTCTCTAAAGCCTTTAGAAAGCGGAATGACGCGTCTCCTGTCTTTGGGCAAAGTACAGAAGCAGAGTTTGTAAGTGGACTACCTGGGGACAGTGCGTGTTTTACGAGACCTCACCATTTTCTTTCTTTCACTCTTTGAATGAATACAACGTTGCCCGGTTGGAATATTATCGCTATTTTACGAGAAAAATTGCATAAAAATTGATTTTAAACAGCGTTTGACATGCTTCTAAGTACGGTAATGGAATATTTTGAAATTCTTTGTCACGAAATGCGCTCGCGCGTTACACTTTGGATAGTGACCTGAACGCACGAACAAAACGGAGGTATTTGGATATAACTATGGATTATTTGGAACCAAAACAACATTTGTTGTTGAAGTAGAAGTCCTGGGAGTGCATTCTGACGAAGAACAGCAAAGGTAATCCAATTTTTCTTATAGTAAATCTGAGTTTGATGAGTGTCAAACTTGGTGGGTGTCAAATTAGCTAGCCGTGATGGCCGGGCTATCTACTCAGAATATTGAAAAATGTGCTTTCACCGAAAAGCTATTTTAAAATCTGACACCGCGATAGCATAAAGGAGTTCTGTATCTATAATTCTTAAAATATTGTTATGTATTTTGTGAACGTTTATCGTGAGTAATTTAGTAAATTCACCGGAAGTTTGCGGTGGGTATGCTTGTTCTGAGCATCACATGCTAATGTAAAAAGCAGTTTTTTGATATAAATATGAACTTGATTGAACAAAACATGCATGTATTGTATAACATAATGTCCTAGGAGTGTCATCTGATGAAGATCATCAAAGGTTAGTGCTGCATTTAGCTGTGGTTTTGGTTTTTGTGACATATATGCTTGCTTGAAAAATGGCTGTGTGATTATTTTTGGGAGGGTACTCTCCTGACATAATCTAATGTTTTGCTTTCGCTGTAAAGCCTTTTTGAAATCGGACAGTGTGGTTAGATTAACGAGATGCATATTATGCCTCTAGCCATTGTGTGTTCACATTTGAAACCTCTGTACTCTCTCCAAGACATTTGGAGTGGACAGGTAGCCAGTTTGCAGAGAAAGAAAAATAAAATCAGGGTTGACAGATATCAGGGATAGAAAACCTACAAGTGGTGGATAAAAATGGAAACAAATGAGGGACAACAAGATGACTATTGGGTGACTTCTCAAGCACTTCTGGGTGGGGGCATTGTCATATTATTGTCCTTCATTCATCCAGGTGATACAATTTTTGCATCTACCACCTGTACCTTTGTAACACAACAGCAGACAGGGAGATTTGAAATTGTCTTCAGATAGGCATTAGGGATAGCAGTACAGCAGTACATCAAATGTGAATCCGCTTTCAGATAATTAATTGAAAGTAGTGTTATGACTGCTACTTTCATGATCAGTTTATTTTAACTTTAGAAATAACTTTAGTAAATTATGTTTGTTTAAGAGGTTGGAACAATCATGGGTTTAAAAGGGTAAATTTGGTACCCCATTAAGCCCAGTACAAACTTTTCACAAACAGTAACTGCTCCCAGGCAAAATGCTATACTGTGGAGTCTGGGGAGTTTCAAATAACCAATGTGGGTTGGTATCTATGAATGCCTGAGTTCATCCTGACATAAAAACATCAAGACCAAAGGAAGGTCAGAATGCAGAAACCATTCCCATCCAACCAGTGTGCATATGTATC
Source organism: Salmo salar (assembly GCF_965601325.2). Classification (NCBI taxonomy): domain Eukaryota; kingdom Metazoa; phylum Chordata; class Actinopteri; order Salmoniformes; family Salmonidae; genus Salmo; species Salmo salar. The sequence continues at coordinate 8,380,087 of NC_138300.1, read as the reverse complement.
ACTGATATTTTGTTTATAGCCTACCAGAGAGCAAAATTATTAGAGATCACATAATTGGAATCTGATGCCTAGTCTAGTTGTCTTGACTGAGGCATATGCATACAACTGGCATACAATATGCTAATGGTTTGAATAGATGTCTTTGCTGTTCTCCAAGACACCAACTTGTATTATTGTCACAAACTAACCACAATAAATGTTGAACAACTAACCACTAAGAACCACTAGTTTCACACCTGCTGAATTTGGGATTCAGACACAAACTCCAGGAGCTTTCAGTATCCAGACATGGAGACCACAGGTCAGTTGAAACATCTTAATGAAGTACACTGAAACACTGCTGTTTTCTCTCTAACTAGCCTCTGTCTCTCCAGAGAAAAGGGACACATGCAAGCAGAGTCTCTAACCTTTGTCACCCACTATTTTAATTAGCCCGAGCTAATGGCAGCCATTTCTGTGAGGACTCACAATATCATTTTGGAGAGCAGACATAAATACGTACGCACATGCATGCAGGCACACACTCGCATGCAAGCACGTACAAAAACACACATGCAGTACACATATGCATGCATTCACATACACACACACACGCAGACGCACACAATGTAAAAGGTGATGAGGCCTATAAGTCAGTGGATCTCAAACTTCTCCTCAGTGACCCCAAGGTGTTTCACAATTTTGTTGTAGCATTGAACTAGCTCACCTGATTCAACTAGTCAAGGGATTGATGATTTGTTGACATGTTGAATCAGGCGACTGTGGGTCCCCGAGGAGAGTTTTGAGAACCACTGCTATAAGTAAGTAAGAACTGTAAATGTCAGGGGCTATGACGGCAAATGTGTTCCTTCTGGGGAGACACAAACACACGCAGACAGACAAAGACAGACAGACAGACAAAGACACACACACACACACACACAATGTGGCACGGCAGTACATGCCAGGTTGTCTTGTGGTAGGTTAGGAATGTCATGAAATAGTAATGTCATGAAATAATAACACTCTTGGTGATTGCCCTTCTTGCACCAAGTGTTTACTTCATTTAGGTGTTTGTTTTCGTCATGATACAGTAATTACATTTTTATTTATTGTATTTATTTAAATGTATTTGAACAGGGAAAACCCATTGAAACCAAGGCCTCCTTTAAAAGGGAGCCCTGCACACATTCATACAAATTCACAATATTTACAATTTCAACTAAATAAAAACATATTTACAAGCAATTTAAATGGGAAGTTCACCCCAAAACACTTCTGGGCCCTTTATAACACTTGCCTGGCTGTTTGTCAGTACCCCAGACGTTTTGAGGTCCATTGTTCCAGTATTTAGATTCCTGTATGTTTATACCAAAAATGCTGAATTTCTGAAATGACATAAAATGCATTAAAAACGGTGTGTTTATTGTTACATAAACAGCGATTGGTGTCTCGGCATTGAATTGCCAAATAAATGTGTTGTTTAATGTAAAAAGTATAAAAATCAAAGTAGGTCTTCCATATAGTCTGTAATCAGGTAGATACTCTTCTTTGTGGTTCTAAAATTGATAATTACAGGAAGCGGGACGAAGGAGCGTCTTACTATTGTTCTTGAAAAAAGGAAATGATAACGAAAGGAAGTAAACAAAGATGGTAGCTAGCTAGGCTAGTGTTTAGTAATCACTGAAGTAAATATAGGCAAATAACGTTCGTAGTCAAGTGGCTGAGTGATGTTGGCCAAAATGAAGTGCATTGTACCCGGGAGCAATAATGTTCCGGTCAGATACAAATCCACTACACATTTCCACTCTTTTCCTGACCGCGATGGAGCCTTGTGCAGGACATCCGGCATCCTGCTTATGGTGTCGATACGACGCCTGAAGTCATTCACCACTTGAGGTCGACCGTGTCCAGTGATCACTTTGTGGCCACCTGTTACAATGGGGATTGGTTGAAACCGGGTTCTGTATACACCGCCTTTCCACCATGGACGGGAAAGTTCCAACCATGCAGGGTATGATGCTAGCTAGCTAAGTTGCTAACCCCTGTAATGACAACCTTTACATTATTTCAATTAAAACATTTAGAATATCAGCTCATGCCCTGAATTGACATGTAATGAATGACTGTTTTATACCAGCCAGCATCACCAATCACTCTTTATGTTTCTACCTGCCTGGGAGTGAATGGAAGAAGGAGAGGGGTGGTGGAACAGACATGAGGATAGGACAATGAACCATACTGTATTGGATTTGATCTTTGTTTAATTTTTCTCATCTTCTATCTTTGTATCCTTGGCACACCCTTTTCAAGGAAGGGACCCAATGTTCCTCCACTCATGCCTCCTCCTTCAGGAGGATGCAAGGAAAGATTAATTAGGACTCATTTCTATTTCTGGTTTTGTTATTTTGTTACACATCTTTCAGTAGATCCAGAAGCCGTGTGGAGTAATCCAAACAGGCCAAGGACTGGGTAGAAGAGTGTCTGAACAGAAAATGTTCAACTTTAGAACACGATTGGTCCAGCAGGCTGTCAAGCGATGGGGAGATAAACAGGTAATATACAAAGTTGACACACCAGACCTACCTCCCAACATCGCCCTGGTTGAAAAACCAACCAAGGAGGAGCTGGTGGCAAAACTTTTCAGTCCAACTTTGCAACTAACTTTAACTAGCCTAATGATGGCAGTGTGATGTTGTGGAATGCCATCAATAACATGTCATGCAATCATTGGTGGCTGCGTGCAGTATGACTGCTATGTAGACCACCTGGAACAGCACCATTCTCTACCTCAGGGGTGTATTTATTCAGGTAAATTCATGGGCATAGAAATCCGAATGAATGGAACAGGCTTGGAACCTCTATCCCTGGCAATTTGACTGGTCAACTCATGGGTACACTTGCAATGGCTGCCTGGTGTTGTCATCAAATCAAATGTTATTTGCCACTAGCTTTGTAAACAACAGGTGGAGTGTAACAGTGAAATGCTTACTTTATGCAGAGAAAGAAAATAGAGAAATAACAGAAAAGTAATAACACCTAATAATAACAGTAATAATAGATACACAATGAGTAACTATAACTTGGCTATACACAAGGGGTACCAGTATCGAGTCAATGTGCAGGGGTACGAGGTAACTGAGGCAGATATGTACATTTAACTAGGAATCAAGTGACAGATAATAAACAGTAGCAGCAGCGTATGTGATGAGACAAAAAGTTGGTGCAAAAAGTGTCAATGCAGATAGTCCGGGTAGCTATTTTGTTATGCAATGGAATGTATTTTGTGTAATGTCAGTTGAGTTGATTCAACAAATCACAGCACAGATTGATGGGTACACTTCCTGCTTTACTTTATGATTTTACTTCCTGCTTTGCTCCTATGGGTACACTCGCAATGGCCGGCAGTCCACCCATTATGCCATCATTGTCTTGAATGGGAAAACCCGTTTTATTCAATGAGGGGATTCGATTAATCTGGCTCGTGTCCCAGGTAGGCGTGTTTTGCACCGGGTGAAGTTTTAGAACAGGGAGACCTCCCAGTAATGAGTAAGATTATGTGGGAAGATATCATTGCATACTCCTCGCGTCCTCTCTCCTCGTCTCCTTCTCAAATCACATTGGATGAGAAAGCGTCCTCTGGCTTCTCATCCAATGTGTTTTGAGAAGGAAAGAGGATGCAAAGATGCAAGGATGCAATTGGGAACTTCCCTGTGTTTTACATAACCCCACGGTTCTCACACTGTCACGGTTGTCGTAGGATGAAGCGGACCAAAGTGCAGCGTGATTATAATTCCACATATTTTATTGAACAGTGAAACTACGCAATGCATACAAAAAAAACTGAAATGAACAAAAACAACAAACCGTGACGAAGAGTTAACATACACTTACTCAAAATCAATCTCCCACAAACCCAGGTGGGAAAAACACCTACTTAAGTATGATCTCCAATTAGAGACAACGATGACCAGCTGCCTCTAATTGGAGATCATCCCAAACAAAACCCAACAAAGAAATACAAAACTAGAACATAACAACATAGAAAATCTAAACTAGAAAAAAAAAACTGTCACGCCCTGACCTACCCTACCATAGAAAATAACAGCTTTCTATGGTCAGGACGTGACACAAACCTTGTACATAGAGAGCTATCGTCGTATAGGTTTTCAATCCAACCCAACCCTAATCAAGTTCATCAGGTGGAGTGAAAACATACAAGACGGTTGCTCTCCAGGAACATGTTTGTAAATCCCTGGTCTAACTAATGCTGAGTGACAGTGTGAATGGCATAGTAAATGTGTAATGGTTGTTTAATAATAACATTAAATTATTGATAACATTTTCATGAACAACAATTTAATTTCTTGAAAATGTTATTCGTATAAGACGCTATGAGCCTCCTCAACTTCCTGGAATCCAATGTAGCTGCTGATGGGGTCAGGGTAGTTGGATGTAACTGCTACCACCACAGAGGCTGGGAGTACCCATTTTTGGCCTCGACCTAGATGTTCTCCCCTCAGCATCCACTCCAGGGTTATCCGATAAGAGACCAGTCTGTATTGTCTAGAGAGACAGAAAATAAATACATTACAATGTTATATACAACAATCAAGAAAATAAATAGCCCTAGGTCTATACAACATAAAATATAACAGGCTCAGGGATCATTAAGCATATTCATTTATAAGCCGTATGGATGATGGCACAATACATTTAGGTCATTTAGCAGACACTCTTATCCAGAGTGACTAACAGGAGCAGTTAGGACTAAGTGCATTGCTCATAGGCACAGAGACATATGTTTCACCTTGTCGGCTCGGGGATTCGAACCAGCAACCTTTTGGTTTCTGGCCCAAAACTTTAATCGAAAGGCTACCTGCCTGATGGCTCTCTTGGTGTTATATACTTGAAGACTGTATAGCCAACTCATTGTTCAAAGGGTGATAGTGGTTTGTCTTCCTCTTGTGTGTGGGTTTACAGGCTAGTTAGGAGATTATTGGTAGAAAAGCTAGACTGGCACTTACAAATAACATGTTCTTCTCTACTACTACTATTGATGTTATACTTCTTATACTGTTTGGTAATATAAATTATTGTTTATGTAAACCCATATTCTATTTCTATGGCGCGCATCCACTCGTTCTAGACACTGTTTACCTAGCCAGAACTTCATCATTGTCAGACAAACTTGAAGGGGAATACGGTAGCCAGTAACATTATGGGGTTTAGGCAGCATACTAAAAAATACAGTTGGAAGGGTGTAATTAGGTAGGTTATTTATTTTTCAAGTTAGAGAGTAATATAAATATCCTGTGAGTAATATTAGCCAAAACACTTACACTTCAGAGAGCTTCCCATTTGGACCGTCAGGTGTGGCACGTCGTTTCAAGTTGATCCTGGGCATTCTGAAGATAGTCTCCAACAAACCAGGATTGATATGAGACAAGAAATTGAAGCGTTTAGTTACACACAGGCCATCTTCTTCTGCATCGTCAGTCTGATGTTCTACCTCCTCCATTATTGGAATAAGCTGGTCCCATTCCTGACAGCCTGTCTGTTGGTAGAGGTAGGTATCTCCCACAACTGCACCACCAGTCACTGTGCGTTCTGGGAAGAGCCTGTGTTTCCTCGACATCTGCTCGCTCCTGTCTCTCTCTAGCTCATTTCTCTAAGTCATCCCGCAAATGGAACAACTCAGCCTCAGTATAATCCATCTCAAACCGATATGGCACAACAAAATCATTCTAAAAATGAGGCCGGCCTCCAATTTCCTCTTCGTTCTCGTGATCTGACATTCTTTACTCTAATTTGACGAGGGCAGCAAATACTGTGAGGGAGTGAGAACAGAAAATTATTGTTTACATCCTTCAACCACGCCCACCTCGGATGTCCCGACCTAGGTACTGACTTGCGGCGCACATTAATCTACTTCCTGGATTTCAATATGAAAATAACAAAATACATTGGGTAAAACTATGCCTACTAAAATAAGTTAGCTGAAAAGTTATGCTGAGAAAGTAATTACAAGGACTATTGCGGTAATGGGAGTCCAGAGCAGTGTGTTTGGGGTTTCTATGGGGAAGGCGGGCGTAGAGTCAGCTTATTACATACATCGAAATACTCAAGCAATTGACCTAAAAACTGTCTGGAGTACTGACAAACAACCAGGCAAGTTTTATAAAAGGCCCAGAAATGTTTTGGGGTGATCTTCCTCTTTAAGGAAAGTATTTTATAAAACACAATCATGAAAAACAAACACATTCCTCTGTAAAATAGTCATCAACCAGCTGTCTGAACTGCCCTAGAGGTACCAAAACATTAAACTTCAGAGAGTTCTGGAGCTAAAAAATAAATACATTAATTTCCACCTCACTCAGTGGAGACCAAAGGGATCTCCAGAGTTAGATGTCCCTTTGATCGGGTCTGGTGACCCATATGTCTGTAATTTAACAATGAGGTAAGGTATGGCGGAAGTTTGCACAAGAGGACTTTATAAACAAGAAGAGAGCAGTGCATTTTGATCAAAATGATTTGAGAGGGCCAGTCTACTTTCTCATAGAGTAATGCAGTGATGTGTACAGAACCTGTTGCCCATAATAAAGCGATGAAAAACTGCATCCAATGGCTTCTATACAGTGGCAACTGCATTCATATAGACAATAGTCTAAAGCCGGAACGAATATCGACTGAATGATTTGCCCTGGTCTAACTGCAAGACATAGTCTATGTAATCAGAATTATAATGATACCTCTGAGCTACAATCATTGTGAGTATTGATGGAATTTCTGAGGCCGCTGTAGTTTGGTGAACTACTATTAACAACAAGGAAAAAAAATAATAACACATTACGAATAACAATCGAGAGATTCATAACAGCTTACAAGTCAAGGAGGTTCAAGACTATCAACTTTAAGCCGGGTAAGAGTATTGATATTATATGAAACATAGTATAACCAATGTATTCACACAATGCAATTTATCCTTAATTAAGTTCCGAGCAATGGAGAGCTAAGATGCAATTACGCTCAAACCATATAATATTGATGGAGCCCAGCCTCGGGAGACATTTCCAACAGTAAATGAAAGAGAAATGTCATTGAAAAGGTGTTCATTCTCCCAAATTAATTTAGAGAATGGCGCAAAAGTGCCTTTGACTGGAATTTATTTTCTGTCTTGAGTCTGGGAAAATGAAATCTATTTATACCCAAGCAATTAATGAGAGTGACAGAATCATACCGTATCAAGTATAGATTTGGATCTGCTGGGGTTTTTTATGCTGCACTCTATAATTATACTCAGCCGAAGCCTGACATCAAAGCTATAGTGAGACCCAGAGGTTTTAACCCTCCCTGGTCTCCTTTTCTGAGTAAAACTGAGACCACGGGTGTGTCCAAATGGTGACCTGGTCAAAAGTAGTGGGGATATTGGGGATATTGCAGCCCCCCTCTCCAAAGAGAGAGAGACACTTGATGTTGTTGGTTGTATTCACAGTGGATCTGCCAGTAGTCCATATTAATGTTCACAGCGTCAGAAGTGGCATATATTTAAAACATCAAAATCCAGACGTGGTAACATGATATCCATGCTTAATATTAATGTTGGGACTTGGAGTTGGGATCATAAGTTTGGATATTTTTATTTCATAGCGCCTACAGGACCATTGGCACACTTGAAATATTATTTTATAATATTTTACTTATTTTGATGCTGATTTCTTTGGTACTTCAATGTGTTAATTGTTGCCAGTTACAAAATGTTTACCATGGTAGTGAACATAATTTGCAGTTATATAATAAAGTATAAGAATGGTATGTGTGATTTAATGTCTGATTTAGACAAAGATGGGATGTGTTTTATTGCCAAACATCTGGATCATGAAAAGAGATCAGGCAGTCTTAAGTGGCAAAAATGAAGGCAGTTATATACAATTTAAAATATTACATGACATTACATTTCATAACACATTAAGTGTGTTCACTCAGGCTACTACTCTACTACCACATATCTACAATACAAAATCCATGTGTACATGTGTGTAGAGTGTTTGTCTTATTATGTGCATGTGTCAGCGTGTCTGTGCCTGTGTGACTCTCTTCACAGGAAACGCTGTTTCATAAGGTGTATTTTCGTCAGTTTTTTAATCGGATTCTAATGCCAGCTGATGTGGAATATAGTTTCATGTAGCCATGGCTTTACGTAGTACTTTGCGCCTCCCATAGTCTGTTCTTGACATGGGGAATGTGAAAAGACCTCTGGTGGCATGTCTTCAGGGAATGCAGGGTGTCCGAGCTCTGAGCAAGTATTTTAAAACAGACACCT